>NW_017253362.1:731336-1426833 GCF_001642045.1 Paraphaeosphaeria sporulosa | reverse complement strand
GGAACCAAGGCCGATGGGAGGAGGCGGAGAAGCTAGACGTGCAGGTGATGGAGACTCGCAAGACGAAGCTCGGAGCAGACCATCCAGACACGCTGACCAGCATGAACAACCTAGCTTTCACTTGGAAATCACTCGGCTGGACTGTAAAAGCTATATATCTGATGCAGCAGTGTGTACAACGGCGTGAACAAGTGCTAGGAGCTAGTTACCCGCACTACTTGTCTTCCCTGCTAATCCTGGAGCAATGGGAAGAAGAGCAAGCAGACGTGGAGTTACTTAACAGATTCAAAGACATGCGCTTGTAAGTATCTACGAGTATATATCATATTAAGCAAAGCTATGGCAACAATTGTAGCCTATGATGATACTATCTAATTTAGAGGCTATTTGTCAGAGGTATGGGGTGAACAGTGTAGCCTTGACTTCAACAGTGGAGAGATAGTAGCATTTAGGTGTAGGATAGACGAATCGCTGACGGGCTCTACCCGCCAGCTCCTAGTGCTATATAGTCCAAGTCACATGACCTTAGGGTGAGCCGCCTGGTCCATGGTGGGGGAGGTCTGACACTATTTGTTAGCACACAGAGTGTCAGATAATCGCGTGATGAGAATCGTCAAGTATCGGATGGAAAAGTTATGATTGATTAATTAAAGTCTGTCGTTCATCGTCTCTATATGTTTTCTTGTTGAATGCCTTCCAAGTAAGGGAGAAACCGTTTTAGGAATAGGTGTAGGCGCGCCAGCCACCTCCTAGATGACCATGTAATCGGACACAGAGGTCGTCTATTGGCTTGGTCCCTGGCGCCACGCTTTTACTATAATTAGTCTTCGCACGTGCACGTGGGCTTTGTTCCGGTACGTAGGGCTAACGGGTCGGAAAGCCTAACAGCAACGTGCTATAAGCCTTTTACCACGTGTTTAGGTAATATAAAATACGAGATGTAAGGATAATCATCGAATGTTTTAATTGGTTGACCATTCTCCAAAGTACCAACCAGGGGTGGTGATCCGCATAGATTGTGCACCAGCTGCAGCCTTATTGCTGGATCGACCTCGTATACAGAAACCAGGTTCTTGGGACAGTGGAGAGAGGGTCTAGCTATTGAAGAACTCACAGTAACATGATGTTGGCCCCATAGCTTATTGTAATTGATCTCGCCTAAGAAGGTATACCTTTTTTGCGAAGGGCGGAAGGTACTTTATAATTGTAATTTTTTGACAGCATAGATCAGATCGATAGAGAAGATATTGAAAGCTATTAATATAGAGTCTCGCTCTTAGGCAATCAAGATAGTAGGCTTTATTAGGCCCTAAAGTCGACGTACCGAGTAATTGTTTCGGCATAATGGGTGTTTCGTGAGAAATGGACGTACGTCAGTTATGCATACTTCCTGCACCAACTGAATGGAAGGACCGAGTATGCTAGCGTACATGCAGAAAGTGTATCAAATCAAGGATGGCAAAACGATTATCGAAGACCAGACCCAAAATGCAAATGTAAATGTAACCAAACCACGCACACCGTCTTCCAGCCATGAGGACTCTCACACCCCATTTTCAGTCCTCACTCCTCCTCACTCTCCCCGCTCCCCTCTACTACACACCCACACGGCCACATCCCACCCCTCCCCTTCACACCAGGATACTTCTCCCCAAACTCGCTCCACGCCATCTCTCCCACCTGCACCCTCCTCTCATCCTCAGGGTCGACCTGATGCCCCCGTCCAGTCTCGAGATCCTTGTCCCCCTTGAGCCCCCACATGTGCTTCTCGTAGTCCCATCCGTGCGTGCCAGGCTTGAGGAAGGCGGGGATCATGTTCCTCTTCCGGCGGTGTGGGGGCCCAACCTTCTTTTTCACGGCGGCTGCGGCGCGCTGGTTTTCGAGGTCGCGGTCGGGGATGGCGACCAGGTGGACGCTGGTGCTGTTCAACTTGAGGGCGGTGGTTGACATGATGAGGTGTGAGCGAGATGCCGGAAGGCTAAGGGCCCGGAGGGGCGTGGTGTTTGCGGTGCAGCCTAGGGTTGTCTCGAACGTTGGGTCGAGGGAGAAGGTGGACAGGAAGGGGTGGGGTTCCGCCTTGTTGAGGCAGGAGACGCTGCCGGGGAGATAGAGGTCATCTTTGGCGTGGTTCCAATCGAAGGTGTTGAGAGAGGGGGGTTTTGGCTGGGGTTTGGAGCCTGGTGGAGCTTTGATGGTTTGACTGTTCGTAGAGGGCGCTGCAGGTCTGGCAGCGGTGGATTTGGAAGCAGTAGGGCTGAGAGCGGTAGCAGGTTTGCGCTTAGGGGGTGGCATATCAGCTGCGACACCAGGTTTGCGCTTTCGAGGCAGTATATCGTCTGTGCTCACAGCTTTCTGGTTGAAAGGTGCCTTGGTAATTGAGGTTGATTGAGCAGGAGTTGCAGCCGCAGGCTTCTGTATGATGGAATAAGGGAGCCCTGCGTTTGTCCTGTCCAGCTTGGGTTTCTTGTTCGTCGCCTGTGGATCTTGGGCTGGCAATTTGCGTTTGCTATTCGCGTCTCCGTTCGTAGTCACGACGCGACCCCCATTCGTAACAACAACATTTTTCGCGCCCACAGGCGCTTTCTTGGAAACAGGAATCGGTGCAGACACATCCGCGGTCTCCCCACCCATTGCTAGCATCGCCATTATCTGCTCACGCATACTCCTCGTCACCCTCCCCATAGGCGCTTCTTCTCTTTCCTCCAGTCCATTGCTCTGCGTGCTTGCTCCATCCCCTTCTTTCCTTTCTTTCACCGTCCTCCCTTTCGGCCCTCGCCCATACGCTCTCGTCTCCACCTCAGTGATCCAGTCTCCAATCTGATTCTTGCTCCACTTCTGCGCCCCCTGCGTCTTTCCTTCCATCTCGTCGACCTTATCGTTGCCAGCGTACTTTCGAACATACTCGTCCAGCAATCTCTGGCGTGAGATCTTATGTGCAACGGCGCGTCCGTCGCGGGCTTGTGTGATACGTTTCCCACGGGCATCGTAGAGAGGGACGCGCAAACCGTCTGCCGTGAAGAAATGGTGGCCGGACGCGGACTTGGTGCCATTAGCCGTGTTGGAGTCTCCGGGCTTTCTGGCATCTGCGGCGAGCTTGTTATTCTTTATAACGCCGGTTTTCTTGGTGGAAGGGTTGAAGCCCGCCTTGACACCCTGCTTCGCTGTCTGCGCTTTCCATGGCTCCATAATGTATACTTTCGAACTTTCGAGTGTATAAGTATGCTGAACAACTTCACGTTGGGCTACATCAAACGAATCCAGGCACAAGATAGTCGTTTGCACAATGTGGGGGCCCCGGGTGAGCTTATAATGGTCGAAGTATATATGGAACAAAGCAAGTGCAACTCAAACAAGGCTATTGTTAGCAGCGCCATTGTTGTCTTGGAATCGGTCTTTGACAATAGTCCCCCGCACCATTGACGGACGTGGGATGTCTTATTGTACACTCGGGTGAGTCCTGATTGGCGGCGAGCAAGCATTTGTCTTATTACACGTGGTGAGTGGAGACTCACGAGACCGAGCCGAGCCGTGGAGGTGAACGCTAAAGTGAAGTCATGTCAGTCGGTAGCGAAACCAGATGGTGGACGTGGAACACAATCTCGCAACGCCATTACACATGATATAAACGCGGGATGTAGAACCCATCAGCTACCTAGACTATTGAGTAAAACATCTCATGCCAGGTAATGCATCCATCTTTGACATCCATATATGGATTGTTGGCAGATCGTGAGTGACACCCTCACATGATGATCGGATGGCGGCTGGGACGAAGGGAGCGTGGAATTATTGTCTCCGACGCTTGTTTGAGCTGCACGTCTTCTTGCCGTGGCTTCAGGTCAATGCCTTCATCCTCCGGTAGTGGGTCCAAGGACGCATCTCTGACCAGGAAGGCCAATATGATTAAGAGCATAGAAGCTATGATGCCAATGGCGCATAGATAGCGGTGACTTTGGACAAAGGCTTCCACCATAGGCACCCGGGGAGGCGATCCCCAAGGGTACAGATCTTCATGGGCCGTGGGCATAGCGTACATCATGTCGATTTCATTTTCGGTGACGATCCATTCGAGACTTTGGTGGAGCTTGGGGAGCAGTGCGTTCGTCCAGATCGCGCCAGCAAGCGACTGTCCGACGCCACTTCCAACCCGACACGCCGTCATATAAGCGCCGAGAAGTGTAGACAGCTGCGCATGATCTCGCGCTCCTTGAACGAAAGCCATTGCTGGAAATGGGAATAATCCTCCGGCGATGCCCAATAGTACTTGTGAGCAAGTGACTGCAAGCTGGCTGACGTTATCTGCTCCACTCGCGCGAGTATACTGGAGCACGAAGGAGGCGAGGTAGAATATTGCACCAAATCGAAGATACCACCTGAGGTCACGGGTTATGCTGATAATGACCCCGATGAAGAGGCCTACCAGTGTGGAAGTGAATGTATACAGGCCCACGATGTGTGCCGAATTGTCGTCATTATTGTTGTATCGAATTCCCAGTGCAATTAGAAGGTATGTGGATTGCACATAGTATGCCATATGATAGAGGAATCCCATGATGAGAGCTGTCACGATTCTCTTTTCCCCAAGCAGCTGTATACGTTCAGCGTTTCGTAAGTAAGGTTTGTCCACACCAGGTATGGCTAGACTCGCGAATGATTGGTCTTTGACTTACCTGACTTGGAAACATGGAATACTTTGAATACTTCTCCACGTAGTAAAATATTACGATACAGAGCAGCCCGGTAATAGTCATGGAGATTGTAGCGGGGCTTGACCCGTATCCCTGGCGGTGTGGGACCACGAGCGGCAACGATGCCCAAGGCGCCAAGAGACATACCACGATGCCCATGAAGCAAATCCATCCAAGTAGGTCCATTTGCCGGAGGCGTAGGAATAGGCGAGAGACGCAACCTCGAACAGGGATCCTCATCGCGTTCTCAAGCTCAGACGGGGACAGTCTTTTCTTCGCGTTGCGCTCGATTGTAAACAGACCTATGACCAAGGGCACAGAGCATACTTCCGGGACGGTCAGTTTCCAAGCGACTAGATTGGTTCTGGGATGTAGGACACGTACCGGTGTACAGAATTGCCGACCAAGCGAAACGCCACTTCACTGGGGGACAGGCTTCGACAAGGGCGTTCCTCAGCACGGCACTGAACCAGGTCGTCACCTAGACAGTTAGCCTGTATTTATAAGAGGCCGCGAATCATCTGCCATGAAGCAAACAACAGTTCGGCTTATCCCAGGGTGACGCGGGATATAAAAACCACTTGACGAGGTACTACACGTAACGATCGCGAGGAAGCTGGGGGACTTACGAGATACGGAAGGGCGGGCAAGTAAAACACGACTACTCTCAGTCTCATCGATGTAAGGTCCGCAATTATGATCTCAAACATTGAAATGACTCCCAGAAAACCGATCTAACGCTGTTAGTGGAGCAATTTTCTGGAGGCTTTGGATACTTACAGCCCAAATGACGGTGCCGCCCAAGAAGATTTGGATTGTGGTAGCCATAGCTTGTAAGGCAGTGCCTTTCAGGGGTTAGCTGGGTCTTGCAGTGCGGGACATTCGTCGTCTCCCGGAATTGCAACAGACACCAAGTGGCTTATTCTTGTGGCCTTTTCAGAGTGCTTACCTAGTGCGTAGAACGCGATAGAGGCGATGAGAGTTTCCGGACGGCCAAATACATCTGCGCTCTTTGAGATCAATGGGGTCATGGCAGCGGCGACAAGAGTAGGAACGGTATTGAGCGCCCCAAGCATCCCGCTCCTTTGGTAGCTTGTGGCAACCTCATACTGTCTCTCGTTAGATGCAAACATGAGGGTAGGTTGGACTACCCACCTGGTACAGGACACGCATGAAGTTGTCCAGGCTTTGTACAGTCGCCAACAAGAGGATCGACACAAGTACAAAGATCTTCTCTGAGGACAGGATGTTCTTTCTCATTATAGCAATGCGAAGATATCCGGGGCTATCCGCCCCAGTTGGGGGCTCTGCGTGTTCTCGAGGGATGTCTTGCGACTCCGCGGCTGCGACCGAAGTACCGGTATCGCAATACGCGGCTGCATTGTCGACGGCCTTGTCTGTTTGACTTGCACTGGGACTAAGTGGCTCGCTGGACTTGTAAGAGCCGGGCCTTGAACCAACCACGGTGATGGCATCGGGGTCGTAGCCGCCAGCCGCGTTCATGGACAGGACGCGCGCGGGCATGATAGTAACAGTGCGGGCTGGATCAAGCATGGGTGCCGACTGGGGCTGGGGGTTGCCCGCCATCTTTGCGGAGAAATTGGCAGGTACGAGCTCGACCTGCGCGTGCGAGCAACGACACCCACAGGCGAAGTCCACACACACACAGAAGGGAGGGGCTCCCGCTGCAAAGGGGCAGGCTGGACGAACAGAACTACCTGTGATACAGAGATGGCGGGAGATGTTATCGCGTCGCAAGGAAGAGATTGGTGACTAGGAATTGACCCGCGTAGTGAGGCTGGAGCAAACGGCAAGCGCGAGCGAGCGCTAGTGACCGTGAGAGTGAATGCAGTAGCCCGTGTTACCTGGCGCAAGCTTGCATGCACGCAGCTTGACTAGAGCTGAACACCCCAGTGCGCTGCATTTTGGGGAACAACTTCGATATTTACGGTGGTCTCTAGAGCGAAGCAGGCGGGCCGAGAGGTTGGACAGTGAGCTCGATGGGAATATGTCATTGCATGATGAGGAAAGAGCGGTCGGTCAGTCTGCAAGAGCATTTCAGACTTGGTTTTGGGGAACATGGACTTCCACGCTCGCGCCGAGGGACGGGCAGCTCCTGTGAGAGATGATAGACCTGGTGGACAAGACTCTGTGTCGTCGTTTTCTACGATGGTCTTTGACGATGGGGAGCATTGATGACGAGACAGGATGCATGCGCGATTGTGAGACAGGACGGCCAGGCAAGGCCATCATCGTGTAATCTTTTGTCCTGGCGACTCTTCTCCGCAGCTCTTGAGGTGGCCCTTTTCTTCGTCCATGGGCGAGTGCACATGGGAGCGATGTCGGGAAAGTGAGCCTGTTGCGGACAAGCACGGATGGGGAGTGGCACGTGAGGGCAACCGGACCCGCAAGCCGAGGCAACTGCGCGCCTCCATCATTTCGGGCCGCGTTGCGACCGCATGCTCGTCGGCCAGTGGACTCCTCCAGCACACCCTCGTCGCTTGATGCTATCGTGTGAGCGGTAGTCTTTCACCATGGTAGTCCGCGAGGACCTCGTAGAGTCGGCAGTAAGTTGCTCCTACCAAACGTAACGGAACAATACTGACAAGCGCAGGTCTCGTGTACGTTTATGGCGACGCCGTCACTCGTGCTACCCGCTGACCGCATCGCAGTTCTGCAAGACCCCTCGGTTGCCAGTGCGCCGTTGGAAAAGCGCATCGCATTCCTGCAGTCGAAGAACCTCACGCAAGAGGAAGTAGACGCCTCGCTCGCACGCGCTGCCGAAGGCCCCAGCCACGCCTCCTCACCAGCTCCGCAGAGCTCCACACCCTCCAACTATGCATACAGACCGCCTCAGTCGGCTCCGGCGTACGGGAGCTACCCTCCGCCGGGGTACTGGCAACAGCCGCCACCCCCAGAGTAAGCCATCTCAACCCATCCCTACACCCACGGACATGCACCCTGACAATCGCAAGGCCTCCGAAACGAGACTGGCGCGACTACTTCATCATGGCGACGGTGATGGGTGGTATCAGCTACGGTCTCTACTTCACAGCGAAGCGCTACATCGTGCCCCTCATTGCACCGCCTACGCCGCCCCAGCTCGAACAGGACAAAGCGTCCATAGACGAGTCGTTCAAGCGGGCTTTCGATCTCCTCGACCAATTGAACACAGACACATCTGCGCTCAAGGCATCTGAGGAAGCAAGGACAGCAAGACTCGACAACGCCCTCGGTGAAATGGAAAGCGTCCTCGCAAGCTTGAAGGAGTCATCCAAGCGGCAAGGGGATGACAACAGGCGGATAGAAGACGATGTGCGAGGACTGCGTGATCTCATTCCCAAGGCTCTTGATGCACAGAAGGACGCGACGGATACGCGATTGAAGGAGCTGTCGAGCGAGCTGAAGAGCTTGAAGACACTCGTTGGCAACAGAATGGGCGCTGGCGCAGCCCGTCCTCCTGCGACGACGACGCCCCCCAGCTACTATGGTTCAGGCCAGCCTTTGGGCTCCGCCCCGACTGCCAACAACATCAGCGGAGCAGCGACGCCCACCCCTGCACCTGTCTCCGCCCCCGCAACCCCAGCGCCCGAACAGCCCACAGCCTCTACAAGCGTTTCAGATAGCCAGGGAACCAGCGCTGGAACAACCCCCGCCCCCGCGCCCGAGAAGCCTGCAGCAGCCTCGTCACCCTACGGAAGGATGGCCAACGGGCGGGCTGCGATCCCCGCATGGCAGATGGCAGCAGCGAAGAAGAACGAAGAGTCAAAGAAGGACACGAGCGAGAGCGGTACAGCAGTTGAAGCCAGCGCAAGCTCGTAGGAAGAGTTGTTTTCGACCCCACGTAGTAAATCCTTCTACTAGCTTGTATTACATTACCTTCGTTTCAAGGAACTCACCATGTCAGATGACGTATTCCCAGGCGTTTTCGCATGTCTCTTTTTCGCATCTCGATCGTAGTCGATGTCTGCATCGGTGGTACACAACGCCCCGTTCTTGGCCAGCACATGCACCACGAGGCGCGGCAAGCAAGTGAAGAAATGCAGACTCTGAGTGACAGTCGAATTGTATGCAGACAGGCTACGCCCAGCGACATCGTACATGCCTTCGACTGAATCTAACCCACTCTAGTTATTTTTCTGAGGTCAATATAATGTGTTTGACGTTTGCGAGAGTTGCTAGGCGAGGCGTTGCAGAGCAGCAATTCAAAAGGAGTTGGCTTGCATTACGATCTGCACCCCTCTCTCCACAGCCTCGAAAAAACCTCGTATTTGTCTTCACAACACTGCTTGCATAGGCCTCAATACTAGTCAAGGCGATTGCTGATGACTTGGCGACCCTTTCTCGCGCGTCTCGACGCCACTTATTACATCTGGAACTTTGCCAAGGGCAGGCAGCTACATTTCGAAGCAAAGACACCAGTGTGCACTCGCAAACAATGCTCAGGATAGCACAAAATGCTCACCGGCGGGAGCATAACACTCGGAAAGGATGCAGCTGGGCTGCTCGGCGTAAGGAACGAGGCGAACAAACAACTTGGCAATGATGCAGTCGATGCTGCGTTCATCTTCGATGAACATAGAATCCATGGGATGCTTGCGAGGGGATGGATGGTATAAAAAGTCTCTCTGTCACCTCAGTCAACAGCACCAGCTCACCATCTCGCCGCAAAGCAACAAGACTCAACAATTTTAAAGCATTCAAACTTCTCCATACATTCATCCCATCCAAAATGAAGACCATCCTCGCACCCCTCTTTCTCCTGGCCGGCCTCGCCGCCGCAAACTTCGACCTCTACCAAGTCGACGAGAACAACAGCTGGGACGGCACCGGTGCTTTCAGCCAGTGGATGATCTTTGAAGCCGAGCCCGACTGCGACCAAGCCCTGGGCAAGCGCGGTACACATCCTTCCCCCTCACCCTCTCAACCCCCATACTGACCCTCCCAACGCAGACTCCTTCCGCGTCGGCTCCTCCGACGACGTCTCAGGAGACGCCGGCGTCCGCTGCGAGCCCGTCGAGCAGTGCTACTACTACGGCAATCCCTCGGAGATCTCCACCATCGAGATGAACTTCAACAGCGACGACCCTGCAAAGTACCACTTTACCATCTACAAGGATAGAAACTTTGACATGGTGGGCCTGGATGGGAATGTGTATGGGAACTGTATTGTTTTTCCTGGGGATGACTTTCAGTGCAGTGAGGGGACGTGGAGCAATGGGGGCAAGAGGATGTTCAGGTGTTTGACCGAGGTCACCGTGCAGAACATCATCGATGCGCAGGGTGGCATGGTCGGCTAGATTGGGCGTGGATGCGAACGGGGGCTGCAGACAATGGCATCGTTTGGGTCGGTGGTTGTTGAGTATTGTTTTCTTTTGAGAATGGTTTTCTACCTATTGACATGTTGGTACCTCACGAATATACTGTTCTGCTTTGAGTTGCGTGCGGAGGCGATACGACGTGCCAATTGATCACGCTCGGCTAGTGTGTACATGATACTCTCTCTTTACTTTACTCCTAATGCTGTGGTCTCATAGTGAACATGTCGGCATGCAATAATAATACGATCAACAGACGTTGCAGTGAGTTCGCCATGCCCGTGATTTAAGCAGTAAGGTCCCCCCGTTT
The DNA here is from genome assembly GCF_001642045.1 of Paraphaeosphaeria sporulosa. NCBI lineage: Eukaryota > Fungi > Ascomycota > Dothideomycetes > Pleosporales > Didymosphaeriaceae > Paraphaeosphaeria > Paraphaeosphaeria sporulosa. Next base: position 1,416,517 of record NW_017253362.1, on the reverse strand, counting down.
ACGGGGTGTTCAGTACACGGTGTACAGGGTAGTCTGCATCACGTAAGTAGAGATACTCTCGTTCTGGATTTCCCGCTGAGACAAGAGCAAACAAGGACGACAATACGATTGAACGCGGCAGAGTCCGAACCTGCGTCTTCGTCGACCTCACAGATGAGTTCCTACTGCTCAATTCCCGAGCCGACGTACAGGCGCTCGGCTGTTCGGGACCATGGAAGGTATATAGAGGGGCTGGGCCCTCAGAGAGTGTGGGTTCGTAGATTGGGGGCTCACGGCAGAGTAAGCCCTTTGGTGGGTGACAGGTCGAGGACGTCTTGACCGCCAGACCACGAGTTCGCAATGCGTACTTTTGACCTGTCTTGTAGTCGGAACACAGAGGACGACAATTTGGTTCATTCAGGCACAAATGTTTGCTGCCTAGTAGCAAACGAGTACCAAGTGGCGTAACACGCAACCCCTCTCCTTGATGCGAGACTCAATATCCAGCTTGCTCCTACGGTCCCTTTACACGGGTAGCTACATGTACCTTGCTCTGTCTAAGAAATCGACATACAGAACAACTTTATAAATGCCTTGTCGTTCCATTTTGCACCATGTGCATAATCCAGATTCGCTCATACCAGGCAGTGGACATCCAGCCTCTTGAACAGACCCTCGAGTGTGCAATAACTGAGCATGCTATCGCTTACGCCACGCTGAGACGTTTTCGTGACCCAATCTCATGTCCGATGTGCCATATTGAATGGTCTATTTCCGTTGATGGGTGCCATCAGGAGCTGTTCGACGATGACAGACTTACCCAGAACTTCATTTGGCCTCGCCTCCCACTGACCAGGCTTCAACAACAGGGACATTGTAGGCAAGAGGAATCAATGCGAGTTTCTTGAAATCCGCATAGAGGGCGGCGAAGTCCGTGCGCAGTCGTGCCGTTGGAGGGAAGTTGTACTCTCCAACCGAGGCAAGCATTAGTCCCCCGTGACTAAAGGTCGTCCATAGGATATAACAATAGGTGACGAAGAACTGACCAAGGCTCTGGAATAGATTCAAGCAGGATTCTTGCGCCGGAAGCAGGTCTTGGCCTGCCACTTTCCTTCGCAATCCCAGGGAATTCTGCTCATAGAGCTCGTTGAAGTCGATGTAGTGCTTCAGTGGACCTAGGAGCGCGAGGTACTCATCCTTGCGGAAATAAGGGCCAATAAAAGTCATGAAGTTGATGATATCCATGTGGGTAAGAGGGATCATGCGCCAGTAATTGGCCCGCTGGCGGATATGATAGCTGTCCAAGTGGTTCCACGCCTAGCAATGTCAGTTAGAAGTATTGTAACACTACTGTTTGACTCAAATGGCCACATATGGCAAGGTTCTCTTCGCCAAACACATGGTCGAAGAAGTATGTATTTGCGATTTGCAATCTCGCCTCGATGAATGCCCACTCCTCTTCGCTCGGCTCCTCAGTGAAGTGAACATACTCATTGAACACCGGGAGTGTCAATTCCATAGTGACAATCCAGATCCGGCCGACAAGACGGTTGAAGACTGTTCCAGGAGTGTCGTTGGTAGAAGCGCTGAGTGCCGCATTTTCTTCGGCGTTGATCGCGGCGATGAGTTGTGTAGCGCTCATCACAGCTGCCCCGTACATACCACTCGAGAGACCTGTAAGACCTCGAACATTCCCACCTGGGACGGGCTGTAGGGGAAGAGCGGCCCCCTGGATACGAGGCCCTTGGTTGCTGTCCATTGGGTGGGCGTGTGTAGTAGAGAGCAGGGACGCTTGCAATCGGAAACTGTATAGAGAGTGGAACAGCATAAACCATCTCTGCTAGCGTGGCACTTGCCAAGTGTATTTCACACTGTGAACTAGTGCGGCTGAGTTTCAAGTTTTGCTGCTTTCATTTGATCAAAGTCACTATTTGGGTGATGTATTTAGTTACTATTTGCAAAACCAAGCCATGAACTCGCAGTGGAACATTTCGTACATAAATCTCTGCATGAAGCTCTCGCTCACTCGCTACTCTGTCGGGTTCCCCAGATTCATCTTGGCCTTAGGCACCAGTGGCTAGCCTCCAGCACACGTTGATTAACGCACTCGTAGCACTAATATGCGCAAGCGTTCGAGGCACTGCGATGTTTGCGAGGTATGCCGGATAGTGCACCAACAACTTCGCAACGACGTGAAAGCCCAGCAGATTCACCACCTGTGAATCAGTGGGTGCAATGACCTGCGCCAGTGCGGCTGCCAGCGCAAAGCCTGGGAAGTTCTCCATGAGGGCATAGTGCGCGGATCGCAGGCGAAGTGGCAGCCCGTCCAACTCGGTAACGTGCTTGCGTGGATGATCATTGTCGAAACCTTCCTCCCGGCCCATGGCTTGTCCAGCAGCCGACGCGGCCCCAGACACTCCGAACGTCCAGAAGAGGTAGATGGCGGAAAGAGCTGGGATGGCTCGTCCGCTGGAAATGGATGAGATGCCGACACCAGGAACAAGTTTGATGAGAGTCTCGCTGAGCTTTTGGACGACACTGTCAGGTTTGGTGAGGTAGGAGCTGGGATATGGTCAGATTATCAGTCTGCGATCATGCGATTGTGAAAACGTACGTCAACGGTATCAATGCAAGATATAACGGGGCAGCACCCAGGATAGCTGCTCCGCCAGGATTGACGCTGATACTCGTCAGTGTTTGGCGGTTTGTGCAATGCGCGCAAGAACGTACACGCCATTCTCGGCGGCCACCTGCTTGGCTTTCTGCTTCTTGTCGTCCGACATGCCGTATGCTTCTTTAGAAGGTAGCTCAAACGTGATAGAGGTCCTCCTTCCGGTATGAGAGGGTTTGCTCTGCTTATGTTGCGTTTCGGGAAGGAGCCGAGGAACCCTGTTGCCGATGACGTCTTCGTTGTGCGGGGTTGGGCTGTCGTCTTGATGATAGACAAAACTCATTTGGAGGGCATGCGGAAAGATGCTATAAGAAAGACGTCGATCGTGTATTTGGAATTGAGGCTTAGCAGCGATGCTGGATGGAGAAGTAAACAGGCGCACGGGCCTGCTTAGCGTCCGTCGGTATAAAAGGCAGGGGCCATCATGCGGACAAGAGACGGAGCTGATCTAGACGCTGCTACTATCCTAGATAGTATAACTGTACTTATTAAGAATAGGCAACGACACTAGTCACTCAAATCTGATATAACGCGCATTGGGTGGCACAAAACTGATCGTGTTTCACTGCAATTCTTACCACTGAATGTTGGCGAGCTCGTGTATCTGACGAGTCGGCACGTAGTTGTTCCGACGGCTCGAGACGGAACAATACGCCGTGAGTGACATGATGCCCAGTTGCAACCTGGCGATGAAGTTAAGATACTGGGCTTTGAGGAGCGTGGATCACGATCGCAGATCCTCAATGCGGTATAGGTAAGCGAGGCGTTCCCCAGAGCATCGGGCCTTATGAGCACGCGCTTTAAGAGATACTACCGGACACAGCTCCGAGCTGGGCATGGTCACACGAACGCAGGATGATTGTATGTTTATTCTCGTGGATGTCCACAAGTCTTGTTGCGAACAAGATGTCCATCCGAATTTGCGGTGTTCCCTTTATCGGCAATTGAAAATCACCATCGCGGATGATGTAGTGTGGCTTGTGCACGCACCCATGACGCAATGGCAGCGGCATGTACGATACGCGCAAACAAACCTCCAAAAATGTGACCCCTCCTTTCACACCTATTTCCCTCCTTTGAGTATCATTATAAGCCAAGATGTCTGGAGGAGTGGTTTACAAGGACCTGCTCCCCATTCCCGCAGAGGATCCTCGTGAGGTGCATGGCACAACACCCACCCTGACAGATGAACCGACTGAAAGCCATGCGTTAGCCGTGGAGGCTGCAAAGAACCCTGAGCTTGCTGGGGCAGCTCAGATGCCTCATGGAGAAGAAGTGATCGACCTGGGCTGGAATGAACCTAAAGAGAAGGTGGAGGCGCCACTGGTTGGAGGATTGGGCAACGAGGATCTATGGCTGCTGGTTCGACGGTTCAACAAGGTAATGTTGTTGTATACTCCGTAACAACATAAACTAAAATAAAGCAGCAAATGTATCATGTGAAAGAGATTCCAAACCCACCTCCAGGTGGACTTGATCTCAACATTGCAGACGAAGAAGAATTCTCCCCCGACAAATTGAGGAGCAACATCGAGCGTCTCTACATGACTATCGTAAGTCTATCCGCTGTCATCACTGCTTTACTTGGCTTACCATAGATTAGGGCCTTGGCCTAATGGGCTTCGGAAAGCATATCATGCGGCTGCGATCATGGCGCGAGACTCGGCGCACGTCCTGGTTTTGCGCTGCGTACTTTGCCGCTTGGTTCCTCGATCTACTGGTCCCTGTCCTCTCTCTCACTGCCGTGGCACTCATTGCCTATCCACCAATACGTCCTATTATGTTCCCACCGGCCCCCATCGCTTTGGTCTCCGCTAAGACTGGAGGTATCCAGAAGCCAAAGTCTGGCACCTTGGGCAGTCATGATAGTGCCACTGGCGCCCCTGAGAATCACAAGGGCGAAGCTGTTGAGCAGGAGGCGAGTAACTTCGTTTCCGGAGTCGCTTCTATAGCACTGTCCAGCGCGACCGGAAAGCATCCTCAAGGTGAACCACCAGCAGGAGATGACTCTTCGGCAGATGCTGTTCCGGACCCGACTTCAATCGCAATTGGCGCTGCTGATGCGAAGGACAAAGCTGCCGGTGGCATTCCTACAAAGAAGCATGACAAGACGAAAGTACCTATGGAGACTGCCATGTGGAGCAAGATGCGGCCGATCATGCATGGTATCGCTGATGCAACCGACACTTGGGAGCGTTTCGCAAATGCACTCTCACCTACGCCCCCCTTTCCCCAAGACCGATATCGCATCCGCTTAGCTGCTGTCCTCGCACCCATTGTTTTCCTGTCTCTCTTCATCACATCCTACATGTTCATGAAAGGTCTCACCTTCGGTGTGGGCTTCGGTTTCTTTGGCGATCCTATCATCTTGCCAGCAGCCAGGTACTTGAACCGGGAGTTCCCTAATTGGCAGAAACTCCTAGAGCTCCGCAACACCCTTCTCAAAGGTGTCCCAACCAACGCCCAGCTAACCATTACTCTCCTCCGTATCGGTGAAGCAAACAAGGCACCTCTCCCACCTCCCCCTCACATCGCCGAACCACCCCCAGACAAGCCCGCGGATATCAGCGAAGAGGAACTCCGCGCCACCGGCGCCGACTACCCGCTCAATGCCACCCAAGAGGAGCTCGACGAAGCCATGACGCACGACCCGACCACCGCCCACGAGACGGCAGGTCCCGACATTGACTCCGCAAAGAATCAAAAGCACGGCAAAAAGGGCACTAAGATCCTTAACTTCTTTAAGGGCACTGTCAAAGGCGGCGTCGAAACTACCATCGGCGCTGACAAGGTCAAAGCCAAGGTCGGCGACATGCATGCGAAGAACCGTCTCGGTGCCGTTCAGAAGCCTGACGAGAATCTCAAGTCTGGTCCTGTCGAGTTCAAAGCGAGATACCACGGCCACAAGGGACACGTGTACATTACGACGAAGGCTACCATCCCCTGCGTTGCGTTCTCCACAGACAGCACGATCGAGAAGGTCGGTACGGAACAGAGAGAGGACTTGCATCCTCAGTGGAGCATTCCCATCGGCGAGATCAGCGAGATGCGTAAGGTCGGCGGATATGGCTGGAAGGCTAAGCTTGTCGTCGGCTGGGCGATGGGCAGGGAGGTTGCGGACGGCTTGGAAATTGTGTTGAAGGACAAGCCTCGGATGCCGGGGGAGAAGACCACGAAGCCTGGCGAGCCGATCAAGTATAAAGTGACTGCTGTGCCGCTGCGAGACGAGCTCTTCAATCGGCTGGTGAGTATGGGTGGGCAGAAGTGGGAGTGCTGGTAAAGAGACAGGCGTAATGCATACATGGATGGTGTTACAGAGGGTGCTGTTGGTACATATTGGAGGGTATACCCTGAGGGTTGTTGGTAAAGATTTTTCTATACAGTCCATTACTACACGAATCGATACGTTACATGCAATCATTCCATGCTCAGAATAGTTCCATAGAGATCATCGAGGCAGGGAAGACAGCATCCAGCACTAGGATTGACGTGACTTTAGCTATGATACCTGCAGCGCTCATGTCCAGATCTGCACTACAAGCGGAGATACAACACACATGTATACCTCCGCCCTTCACCACCCCGGATTGCGCTGCGGGGGTAAGATGTTCCCGACGGAGATAAGACGTCATCAACCTGGGAGCTCCACGTGCGCCTTAGCGATATTATCACCGCGTCGATCATTTTAACGCCGTCGGATCCTCTCACGTGACCCCACACCATCCACGGCTCTCTGGATACCGACCTCACGAACACCCTCAGGGCGCAATCTCTGACGCGCTCCCAACTAAGCAAGCTCCCGTCCCGTCATTGCCCTACAGAAAATTTCCTTCTCACGCCCCTCCAGCCTCGCCTTCCCAATCTCGCCCAAACTCGCCCAGAAGCCTCCGCTCGCGCCCTCCGTCCGCCCAAGCTCCTCCGCCAAGCATCGCGGGATGAGCGCTGGCCAAAATCTCTGTCGTGCAGGAATTTCCTGCACGCAGCACTCATCATGGACAGCCCTGACGCACAGCTTAGGGCATGCCGCTAATCCACCGCTACCCGGCGCCAGAATTTTCCCATGCCTTTCTTTCTGCCCAACCAAGTTTTTTTTCTCCTCTGGTGCCCGCGGCACAAAAGTGGGTAGGATAGGTTTTTTTCGTACACAGCTAGTGGGAGGCTTCTCGGGCTCAAGCGAGGCTACTCGGGCACGGCGGCAGGGTCCGTTCTACAGCATCAGCCGAGGGACAACTGCTGGCGTGGCTGCACGTGCCGTATGTCCGGCGTGGTGTGAAGAAAAAAAATAACGTTCATCGTGAAGGTTGCTTGTGGCTAGTGTTGTGCCGACGCGCTATTGTGCGGATCATCCGCTGCGCACATGTACGAGATCCGAGGTTAAGAGCTCGACTCGGGACCGGCAGCGGTGAGGCATTTCGTGGGCTGGTTAGTCACGGAGCGGTCGGCCGGTCGGTGGGTGGAAAAGTATCCGAGGTCTGGCGAGCAGGTCGACAGGCAGTCAGGGTCTTGCAGATGCAGATGCAGCAGAAGTATCGCGTGCGGTGGGCATGCGGATCTCCGACTGTCCGCCGACCGAGATGCGATAAGATAGAATGACGATCATGGACGTTTAGGAACGACAAGCGGTCACCGCGGCTATTGCTGGAGAGGGGTGTATATGCAATCTTGTTTGTGACTCAGATCTAAGTCTGGTGACCTATTGAGATATGGTTTTGGTATCAAGCTGATAAGAGCAGCAATGTGAAGGTGCTGGCACGAGGCCTTTGCTGAGGGGCTTGCTGATAGCGTCACTCATCATCGAGAATTGGTAGACTTGAGGCTGCTGAACAATTCACGATGTTTTATCTCCGGCTTGCTCACACGCCTGGGGTCTGCGCCCGAAATAGAAGGGATGCTCGGATGCGAATTTGTGAGCACAAGGTGAGCCTGTCGCGAGTGGTTGGCTCGTTTGTGCGTGCGCGGGTATTACTCATCGCTAGGCCCAACAGGGCATTCCATTCGTTGTGCTGCGGATAAACATGACTGGCACGGCTACAGCGATGCGATTCGCGAGTTGTTTTGGCGCGTTGTTGTCCTCGTTAGGAAAGCGCTGCCTGTGGAATTGCGATATCGCAGGGCCAGAAGATTGATTGTTGTAAGCCAACCGAGCTCGTCTTAACGAAATGTACGCCGCATTGTACTTGCCAACCCTGAATCGCGGGCCTCGACTTGAGCCACGTTGAGGACAGGAACAGGGCTAGCCGACGCTGAGAGGCTTGAGAGTGGGGCCGGGGTGAGGCGCGCTGGTACTTTGGTACCTGGGTACCTTGAGGCTGCCTGAAGGCCAGGGCGGATCTGACAGGACCGTTTTCTTGTTGAAGTTAATACTCTGCTGTATCTAGACGGTCCTCTTCTCAGCCGGCCCCGATAGTTGGGCTGATATTGTGTAGTTGATGCCAACACATGAGCAGCGCAACGAGGGGCAGCTTAGGGGCATAGTGTGCCCTGTCAATTACCAGCCCCTTCAGGACCAGGGCACGCGCGGCGTGTGTGTTCGAGCCTGAGACTCCAACACTCTGTCTGAGGAGCTGAGCCAAGACGACCAGGTACGTACCTGTGGCCGTTGCACAGCATGAACCCTTTGCCCTCGGGGATCAAACTCATGCGCGCACGCACCAGAAACCCATTGCTCGCATGAGTGGCCTGCATTCAAAACGAAACGCATGCCCAAACATGAAACTGCCATCGGAATTGCACAACGGGGAATTATGGCCGCTGAGATGACGGGGGCGCAGCCACATTGCGCATCGATCCCCACACTCAACTCGTGGCATTGAAGAGCGGGAAGACACATTTGCGGGAGCTGTGACATGCGATCGGTGCGCGTGCTCTAGATCTTGGCAATCGCGGAATGCAAAGGACATCTGGACGATACATGCACGCAGTATCAACGTCAACGACGCACAAGTGCAAGTCACGCGACGGGTTCCGTCGAGTCCCGCGTTGATCAACGTGACAAAGTTTCCTGTTTGTCCTCGCACAGAAGCGGACGGGGGACTGCAGACTAGCGATCGTGACCAAAGGAGCCCGCGGGAGGCCGACACGGAGTCGTTTTAACCCCGAGCCTGCCCCCAAGACATCGCGCTGTCGGAATGCTCGTCACCCAGCGCCGAGTTGCTCCGGCTGCGACCGGGGGATCTCGCCTGTGGCAGAGTTGCCTTGGCTGTGTCGTTGCTGCGTAGGCTTCGTCCGCAGCACTGTGCAGGATGCGGGCACACGCAAGCTCGTGGAGCACCTGTTCGCGACGCTCGTATCTGGCCGTTGCCTACAGGCGCCGTACGCGTACGGCGCGCGATCGCAATATGGTCCACGTTAGGCAATGGCGGCGCCGGTCAAGAATGATCCGCGCAGCCTCAGCCTTGCCGCAGTGCCGGCGCGCTGGCAGCTGGCTGGGCTCCCGCCCTTTGCAGGGGTCAGGCCACGCACGGGCGCGTAAAGGCGGTCAGGCGATAATTTTCAAAGTTCATGCGACGGAAAAGGTGCGATAAGGTAATGAACATGCAGTACTGATGGTGGGTGGGACGGGAAAACTACATCACGAGACAAAGTGGAGTAAGAGTGTTTTGGTAGAATTATCGTGTTTGATTTCAGTTTGCTAGGGGGAGTCTCAACCATCAGAGCGGGAGATCTCGTACCAGCCTATGTAGTTCCGTCCATCATGGTTCAATAGATTCCGTCCAAACAAAGAGTTGGGTAGTTCCGTAGCCATAACGTCGCGTCGTGCTCATGGGCCGCGCTGCAAATTCCCAGATATCCATCCAGTAGACAAAAGAAAATGTGATATAATGCTGAAAAAGACTCGCTCGCTAAAATGCTCAATCAAAGACAAGAAGAGGTCAACATGGCGGCGTTGGCCTTAGTAACTTGTGATGAGCGGAGCTGTTGATTCGGGCAGATAGATCTCTTCGCTTTGGAACAGCGGTTGCGACTTCTCGTCGTAGAAGGATGTGGTGAGCATGGCCTCCTTTGCCGAGAACTCCATTGTGGGTTGCGGCGGGGTAGGCGGCGACTCGTCGTCCGAGTCCTCGTCGTGGACGAGCTCTGGTGGTGATTGTGATGGTACGCGGGTAAGAGCGAGTCCCTCGTCGTCCTCCAAGTCGTCGTACTGGTCGTCCTCGTCGTCCACCTCGATGGTGCTGATCTGAACTGGTGCTTGTGCAATGCGGCGGGGCATGACCATGTCGAAGTCGCCCTCCTCATCATAGTAGTCAGACTCGGAGTCGGAGTCGGAAGAATCGTCGTCGTCGTCCTCAGGAATGCTGTCGGCCCACTGGATGTGTCGGGGCTCCTCTGACTTCTGTGCCTTGGCGACGGTGCTGTGGAACCAGGCCTCTTGCTGCCTCTCGGCGTCCTGGAGTTCGATCATGAGCGAGTCGAGGAGGTTGGCATGGCCGACGAGCAGGCGGAGGTCGTGGTCGGCGCGGCAGGCCTCCTTGCCCAGCTTGGAGCGGGCAGAGGCGGCGATGTAGTACGTCTGGGTGAGAGACATCCTTTGCTTCTTTGCGGGGGGCGAAGAGACGAAGGGAGTGCGGGTCGTCTCGGCAGAGATGGGCTCAAAGTGCGTTTGTATCCTTAGGTGGGATGTGGAAGGCATGTTGAATATGTAGGCAGAAATGTTTATGCCTGCGTCGGTGAGTCAGTTGTGGTCGGTGACTGAAGGGCGGGCTGCACAAACCTAATGCAGTAGCCAATGGCGTGGGAAGGTGGTCCGAGCAAAGGTTTCCGAGGAGTGAGTAGTCGTCGAGTAGTCGTGATGTCAAAAAGATTCTTGTTGAAGCTCTTTGAGTGGATTGGACTGTTGAAGTTGGTGACCGATGGCCTGAAGCGGACGGGCGCGGTGTATATGTATTTCTCTGACGGTGGATGACCAGGCCCGGGATGCTCGGGCTTGAGCATAACACCGACAAGAGCTCACCGCAAAGAAAGCCTGCGCCAGCGTCCGAGCGCGCGCTCGGCCAGCAGGGGTGCATCGTCGTCCGCTAGCTCCGCCCCGTAAATGTCCCTGGATGATTACGAACCTTGGAAAAGGCTACTGCTCGGCCGACTGCATTCGTTCGGGCTTTACACATGCCCACGGCTGGATCTGGCTTGGATGAATCATAACGCATGCCACGGCGCCATCGCTGCCAGAGGGCATCGCATGTAATCGCACCCCCATATGTCCGCCCTTCAGCAGAGTCACGGTCCAAAGTCCGCTAGCCCACGGCTGCAGACCGCACTTCTGTGCCTACGAGCACCTGCATGGAATGCCAGTTGCGCGTCCTCGCAAGAGCGTCGTCCGCCAAATTGCTGCTGCCTGAGCCCACACTGCGCTGGCGTGTGCTGGCACGCTGGCTCCAGTCGTCTCAGCCTCCGCGTGCTGCCAATCCGCGCCTCAGCTGATCTCGTCGAGCGTGGGCAGCCACAGCAGCGGACAGACCGCCCAGCCCGCGGGCCCTCCGTCGTCTGTGTAGAAAGTGCAGCTCGGCGCGCTCGCGTTCCATCGCTTGCGTCGCATCGCAGCGCTTCGCTTTGCACGCTGGAGACGACGGGACAGTCAATTGCACGGCTCTCGATTCCACCTCTGCTTGCGACGCCTTGCTCCCGTCGGGCCCGTCTACGCGTGCCCACCGCCTCGGGCTCGGAGCATCCAAATGTGCCCGTCCCACGATCGTTTCCGTGGTAGCAAGGAGTCATCACGCCTGCTCGGACGAATTGACAGCGCGTCCCGTGTTAGCGCAGAAGCGGGCACTCGGTCTTTGGCAGCCTCAGACGGGCGAACCAGCGGAACACCAAGGCTGCCGCCGTCCGCCCAAGTGTGGGGAAACGTCATGGCAGATCAGAGCAGGCCTTCTAACGATCACGCCTTCGTGAGGTTTGAAATTGACGCCGATTACTCACGTCTGCAGCATTGTGTCGAGTTGCCGTCTTGATTGGGCGGGCGGCTTGCTTTGCGAACGCTGCTGAACAATCTCGCCCTGACAAATGCTCCTACACGTCTAGCCAGCCAATCCTTAACGTTAGCCCGATGGTTGATGACACGATCATGCCCCTCACTCGCAAAGGGTCCGATCATGCTATCCCTTCACATTACTTGTTCATTCGCCGAGCGCGCGCCCGCACAATGCCATCATTTGCACATGCCTATCCCTCTTTCCAAGTGCGGGGGCATAGTCCTTGCGCTCGCGTCTGGACTCCTGCGAGCAGAATGCAACAATACATCGGATAGACCGCTGCTATTGCTACCCCTTCTGGAAGTCCATTCCTCGGACGCGCCTATTGTCGCATTGCGCACTATCCATTATTGCCTTGATTCACAGGCACGCATGCAAGCCTCGCACCAGCTTGTAACTGTCCCCCCGCCAACCATCCTCGCCAATCGCAACCAATGCTGAACGACCGTTCCAAAGGGCTGAACCTCCCCAAAGCGGGTAGCCCATCGCAGCCGCGTTTACTCAGCTCTCGCTACCCTGCGTTGGCGTGCACTTCGGCGACGCTTCGCACAGCCCTACGGTACCATCGCGCTGCTCAAGTAACACCGCATGCACCACATGCAAGGACCAAGCCAAGCGTCTGACAGGGCAATCCGTGGGACACCTTCACCGCCGCATCTGTGCCCCTAGGCAATCCTAAATGTACACCGCAGCCTCACCGCCAGGACCCAATATCCGCGACACCGCGCAATGCAGACGCGCATACATACCAGCGAGTATCTGCGTTTGATAATGCGTCGAATTGACCATCAGTTCGTTGCACAGCCTCGCACAGCCTTGTCTGTCCGCTAAAGCATGGCTCAATTTCTACGTGTTTGCTATTGCAGCCGCGCAACCGTTTACTCCAGTCTGCTAGCCATTAGGTATCACGAAGCGAACCGCCAATGCCACTCACAACCGCATTATTCATTCCCGCGTTTGTCGGAAGCTCAAGTAGGAGCGCGCAGGAAGCATTGCCCGTTTTGGTCATTGCTTGTGCAGTCCTGCGTTCGCTAATGATTGCTCATCCACTATTCGCAGCGGCAGGAGAGTGACAACATCTGCACGGTATTAGCAACCTGACTCCTCTACGAAGCATCAACCTCAGCAAGCCTCGACCCACGGATGGGAATTTTGTTGACGTCGACCACATGAACCCCAGGCTACCCACTTCCGGGTAACACCTCGCATACCAGATCGTAAAATCAAGACAAGCCCTACATCTACGTCCAACACACCACTCCTAATACTCCATTAGCCACGCAGTCGCTGACGAGTTTGATGTTCTCTCGGCCGCATAATTCCAGTAGGATCCGCACCTGCCGCCACTACCTTGCACGTCAACCCGTGACTGATGCGAGCGACTCCCACTCTGCATATTTCTACACCAGCAGTCCTCATTCGTAACAGTTAAATCACACCTACGATCCCGAATCAAATCCGTCGAATTATAGTGCACGCTTGGCCCCATACTCCGCAGCTAAACCCGCCTCCGTAATCGGACTATCTGGTCACTAAGCGACACAGCAACCGTACCGCTATTGGTAAGGGTACAATATACTCGACTCGTATCCTCTGTCAGATTTTGCTATCTCCGTTTGACGATGTACACGGGCACTGGGAAGTCTCGGAGCTGGCAGGACTTCATTGTCAGTCGTTGGGTTCTCCGCTAGACAGACAATGCATCCCTATCTGAGTCAAGTCACGCGATCGATCCAATCGACCCGCTCCTCGGATTGGCCCAGATCCATCATTATGATTATAGATTGTTTCACCATGGATACCGATGATGTTCGGTGGCTTTTCGCCGTGAGGTTGCTTGCGGGGTAAGTCCCCGAAGTCCGCTGCCAAACGCCGCAACGTCTCGATAAACACTGCAGCACAGCAAACCCAGCGCTCTTCAGAGATCACAGTGTCTAGCGGAGTCCGGAGTGGGACCCGCGGGGGAGATAATAATGAATTGGTCGAAATTTGTTGAGGGACGGGGCGAGTGCCATTGTATCTACGATCGTCGTCGTGTGTGGGGAGGTTGAGGTGGCAGCTTCGAAATATTGCATGAAGTCCGAGGTTGAGTCTGTTGGCTGTTCATGCGGGGTAAAGATTTATTGGGATATGTGACAGACGGAGAGCTAGGGATGAAGAGTGGATTGTTGAGTGTACGCAGATGCCGCGACTCTGGCTCTGCTCAGGAGGCTATCAGTACTCGTGAGAGCTTCCTGGTTACACACGTGCATCACTGGCTTTGAAGACCTTCTCAAAGGACCGGTCTTCCAGGTACCATGTAGTCTAAATGGTGATGATTCCTCATGCAACTAACTTATCCCTGATCCCAGATCTTCTCAGAAAAATGAAAAAGGATCTCACAAGCATATGCTATCTCCCATCACTCAAAACGTGCATACTACCAACCTGATGAGCGAATGCAGCGGGTGGTCTAAGATATGTGATCTCTGTCACGGGCTAGGATGTTGAAGTTTGGCGATGTTGAGGTATGGCGACTTTGAATGTATGCAATTCCAGATTGGGTCCATTGATTGTTCGTGTGCATTTAGATGTTTCTTCAATAATGTGTGACTCTCTAGGTGCAGTATCAATGCATCGCCATCGGATAGGGACGAAATGAATTTGCAACTCCTGTATCTGACTCCCTCTACATGCTACTGTTTCGCAATTGGACATTCTTTCGCGCCCTTGCGGTGTTTACTTGATAGGTCGTGCGCGCCTAGAAACCTAATAAATACCCTAGTGCTTCTAAGATTCTTTCGCACGAGATCAGCGAGCAAGGCTGTGAAACACTTGTGGCTGTGTTACACCACGACAGATTGCTTTGCTTTACCTTAAGTGATGCTTTGTCTGCCTTCTTTCTATTTTGAGGCTCAACCTGTCTCTGCTCTTACCTTTGACGTTTCTACCGTCGTCCGATCAATAACAAAGTGTCAATAAAGTACTGCGGGTGGTACCATGGCTGCTCGTCCTCATGATCAAGCAAGAGCCGCCCAAGCTGGCGCAACTCCTTTCACCATTCGAAATCCGTCCTTCTGAAATGTGCGAAACGAACGTCTCGGCGAAACGGAATTCTCCAAGATGCTGGCGACGCCAGCGGCTCGTGGAAGACAATCTTGGAGGGCATCGTGGATTATCTTATCGACTCTAATCGCTGGATTGGTCTGCGCCTTTGGGCACCATTTTATGAACGTTTATCTAGACGGTCGCGTCGTCGCAGAAACAACCATACCACAAGCATGGGTCCTTCGTCTTCAGACCGTCTTCGCCTTCCTAGTCAAGATGTTCTTGACAATTTGCGTTGGCGCCGCTTTCGTTCAACGACAATGGTGGAACTTTCAACGCCAACGATTCAGTGTCCATGAGATTGATACTGTCACGACAGTACTGGGTGATGTGTTTGGTTTGTTGAATATATCACCCTGGTGAAAAATGCCTTTACTGGCTGTCGCAGCCTTGATCTCATGGTGAGACCGCCATTGACAAGAGCAACTCAGCCGCTAACGCTGGCAGGACCGTACCTTTCGCTGCTGTCATCTCGCCCGGTTCTTTGCCGGTTGCGCTCAACGAAACTCAACATACTATACCTTACCAAATTCCCCAACTACCTACACTCTTCGATAATTACGGGTCATTCACGGATACTGTGGCGGATGGATCTAACCCAGAGGGACCTCTTACATCGATAGGTGGAGTTGTTACATCGATAAATGGTCGAGTTGCTACGACCGAGCTGTGGCAAGTTGCCCTAGGTACTGCAGTCTCAGGTCAAATTGCGGCTCTAGCAATGCGCTATCGCAATATGACGTACCAGTATCAGTTCTATGGACCAGTCCTCAAGTGCGTAACGGTCAAAAACGTCACTAAGCTCAAGAACACGTTGAACAATACCTTTCAAGGCAATCTTACTAGCGCAAACTACACCTCATGGGTTGCCGGCAGCGGATTAGTCTCTGAAAATCCGCAGATACGGCCCGAAACGCTCGATCAATTCTCGGACGAGTCAACAGGCGCTGGCATTTACATTGCACGTGGTGGTGGGAGTGGCTACGACGGCGCACCGGCACTTTCCTCGAACACGAATGCCACCGAATGCAGGTTGCACAACGGCTCATACAATGTGGCTTTCCAGTTTCGTTACCCAGAACAAAATCTCACGGTGTTGAACCTGGACTACGGGGCCCCGATAGGCCTCAGTCAGGAGACTCTTTACAAGAACCTTCCTCGAGAAGCTTATGCAGGTATCATGGAGGCCTTTTGTAGACTTCTTGTTGGTTATATTTCTGGCCCTCCTGATCCCTCGACGACGCCCTGGACACAGCAAACCTTTTTCACGAGCGCCAATATCCTGCACATAGACTGGAGTGAGGCCGAGAAGACACGGACTGGGTTGGAACAACTTTTTCAAAACATCACGCTCAGTCTATTGAGCAGAAGTAGCTTCATGTAAGTCATCCAACCCTCTCCAAGCAAGCTAAACGAAACGCAGCAAGAACTCAACCGAGGCCGACTTCATCCCTATCACCGCCTTCAGCTTCGTCAACGTCTATCGCTACGATCACATTGGCCTGTTCCTCGCGTACGGCCTCGCTCTACTTGGCACCTTGCTCTGCGCAATCGTGGGCTTGCACGCAGCCTGGGCAAACAAGGGAAGCTATCGAAACACCTTCTCGACTTTTGTGCGCAGCACCGACAACGACGAGTTACGATCGTTGCTTGATTCGGAAGACGACGGACGTGATCCGCTGCCCAAGCAGCTGGGGCCTGTTGAGCTCGTCATGCACAGGAGCAGATAGAATTGTTAGTGAGTACCAGGGCACGCATCATTAGAACATGATTGCGCCACCATGTTCAACCCAGCACGCACCATTATCCTTGTCAAACATCCTCACAGTTGTTCTAGTCACTTCGACTGCAGCAACCAGCCGGATAGACGAAGTCTATTCAGCTTCTGGCTGAGTAGATGCAGGGAGCTTGCAACTGAGTCTGTCATCACACATCTTGGTTGATTCCTCGCTGTCCCTTCGGGGGTATGGCCTTGGAAAGTCAAACGTGGAAAAGTGGCACAGGCAATCAGTTCAACATTGCAGTACTAGCGACATCATTGACGGTAAGCAGTACACAAGAGGCTCCGCGCGTGTTGAACAGGTAGGGAAACGATAAGCTCCAACGTCGAAATGAGATATGGAAGCATCTACAAGAGTGTTGCTCTTCCTGCCTGTTTGAACCATCCGGCTAGGGAAAGTTCCCCAGTCTGCTGAAGACATTCGTAATCCCGTGTACAATCAAGCTTCGGGCGTTGTAGTTCGCCAATCAATCGTTCTAGAGAGCCTGCTATCCGCACTAGCTAGGCTACCACTTTTCAGTACACATACCTGAATCTCGGGTTCTCCTTATCCGTAAGTCTTTCCCAAACCTCGCGATCCATATACTGCTCCTCGACACTGGCCTCGATTACCTTACGCTTCCGATTCATAGCAAAGTAGTACAGGAACAACGTAAAGGTTACGAAAGCGCAGCCAGCTTGGGTTCCCAAGACGGCGTACTTGGCCGGACGATATTCAGGCGCATCGCGAGCCTGGAAAGTCTGCGGGCCGATGATGTTGCCGATTGAAAAAGAGCCGCTGACTACGGCAGCACAGAAAGTGCGTTTGGTTGCGCCTGCGATGTTCGCGGCTGTCAACTGGACGATGCATATCAGCAAGACACGAGCAAAGGGTCCATCCTTACGTACGTTGTAGAATATGAAAAGTGGCGCAATGACAGCGTTAACGAGGTATATCCCGGCCAGCACACCTGATCGGTTAGTTATTGGTAGAAAGGACATCAGAGCACTGCCTATGATGCTGCGTTGGGGAATTAGACAGCTTCCTTGGTCATGTATGGAGTTTGACTTACGCAGGAATTATGCAAGCTATAATCCACGCCCAGCGGTGTGACTGCTTCCGGATGCCGTAGCCTACAAAGATTGTGAAGAAGATGCTGACAACGCCCGACGGCATGTTCATCAGTGCGGCCCGAGGGCCGCTATATCCTAAATTCCTGATAAGCGTGGAAGAATAGGTAGTGACCACGCCGCTCGAAATCGATAGCTTCGCATCGCATTAACTCAGTCACTGCCTCGTAACAACTCCATCGATGATCAGACCACGTACCAAAATTACTGCCAGGACAAGTAGGTAGACCTGCGGATCGACAAGCGCCTCCGAAATCTCGCTCAGTCGAAACTTGTGGTCGCGTATGCCCGTCTGGTTGATACTAACATGCTTAAGGTGCATGACCTTCTCGTCGTCCGTCATCCAGCGAGCTTGCATTGGTGTATCGGGCAGGAACATGAACGTGCATAGGCCGATCACAACAGTGATGCAGCCGAGCACAACAAACATGATCCTCCAACTGGCAAGCGCGGCCCCTGGCTTGACTTGCTGGAATCCGTACGAGACGGCACCGCCAACTATCTGGCCGATGCCCTAAGGGACCGATATAAAGTCAGTGTGATTCAAGACAAGGCGGTAAATGTCTCAGCTAAGAGTTAAGTCTTTCCTTCTGCAACAAAGACACACCCACGTTCTCCGGTGGTTTACTTACGGTTCCACAGCCCCAAAGAGAAAAGCGGGGAGCTTGTTCAGATTTGGTATACCATTGACTGCTAATCAGTAGCAAAGAAGGACCGATAGTCGCTTCGAAAATTCCTAGGAAGACGCGCGAAATGAGTAGTGTTTGATAGTTGTGGGCGGCCGCGCCGCAGGCTGTAGCAATGCCCCAGAGCATAACGTTTGCACCGACTGGCAATGCGGTTACGTATCAGCTGAATATCGTCCCTGCGTACTATTGGGACACTTACGCCATCTGGCAGCCGGAAATACTTGGAGACAATACGCTAGTCGTTCATATCAGCCACTTATCGTGTCTCTATCGGGTAATACTGGCTCACTGTTGGGCACTTCGAAGCAAAGAAGTGCAACGAAGAGAAAAGTCGCCACGTTACTGAACTCGTTTCCTTGCAGGTGCAGGTCTTTAGGCAGACCCATGACTGCCGCGTACTGTACATTGTTCACTGTTGCCCGCGCTTGATGAAGAAAGGTATACATACATTAAGTATAACTTTGTCAAGAAACTGCATTGTGTAGCAGCAAAACATCAACGGAACAATGTGCCAGTCAATCTTCTGCCGTAAGGCTTTGATATCGGCGGAGTCGAATCGCGCATTGCGATGTTTGTCGAGAAACTCCCAAGCAGCATCGACAGCAGGATAAGCTTGCACGTCAGCCTCGTGGCTGTGTTCGGCGTGTAGACCCATTCCAAACGAAGTGAATGAACGAAACGACGGCACAACAATGGGAGAGAAGTCTCGCAAAATAACTTCTCAACATTTACTCAGGGCCAAGGAGTTGCGCGGGGTACTTGCATCTGCTGGTGCTGCGTCGTTCATGCTTATGCTGCGTCGTACATGCTTGGTCGGCGGAGCTTCCTCTTTGGTTTTTAGCCACTGCAAAGCATGTCAGCACCTGTGACCGATGGACACATGCCTAGGGTGCGAGATTTCTTCAAGTTAGTCCGTGCCCAGGGTGCGAGGTTTATACAAGTAGGTGGAACGTTATACAGGCATTTCTCCAAAGCATTGGCTAGACCAACTGATCATGCGGACGGACTCTGCTTAAGGAGGTCTTCTGTAACTAAGAGTGGCAAGACTTAATATTGCGAGCTGCGAGAGACTGCGAGATATGGGTCTAAATTTTGATCGTAGTGATGCCGAACAAAGTATGCAAACTACTTTCTTTCATTGCAAAGACTCGAGACTTACACGGGCCACTTATACCTCGTCGTGCTCGTCAAACTTGATCATCATGACACGCGGACTCAGTAATGGACTCTGCGGATTGATCCTACGATAGTCATGCGCATCAAACGCAGCTTGCCGGGAAGCCAACACCGCTGGGCGGCACCTGGCAATGACTTCGTCCTCGTAATTGTCTATTGCAGCCCGGAGCGTGGACTCAGAAATAGTTCCCGAAAGCAATGGTGCGATTGTCTGAGCAATCTCTTGAATATCCTGGATACTGTGGTTAGCACCTGGGTGATTCATCAGCTTGGGTTTCCCAAATTGTCTCCCTTGGTGTACTCGCCGTCTCCACGATCTGTTATTGTTAGATCATGATGCACTGAATAGGGCGAAAATCTACTTACACATAGCCATTGGGTGCAGAGCATCTCCGACCAACATTGCTCGTCCATTGCCATGGACATCTTTTGCTGGCGGCCAGTCTGTAAGATCCAGAGGCTTCAATTCAGCTGTGTCCGGTAAGTTGAACGCCAATGAGCGAAAGGGTTCTGCCCATGTTTCAGCGAAGGTCTTCAATAGATCCAATCGTGCAGCATTTGAGGACGGCATGGCAAGCGGGCTGTCACGGTTGAGAAACCCTTTGCGATATGGCCAAGAGACAACGATCTGCGCGACGTAGCTCCGAGAACTCCCGTTGCCAGGCGCATCGAGCACTGGAACTACTGATTAGCTTAGTCGTAGATCATAAATTCGTGGGTCTCACCGCTGAAGTAAACGAAAGTATCGTTCTTAGACGACGTGGCCTGGAGGAAGAAAGAATCAAGATTACGCAACGGCTCAATTTCGATTGGCGACATGTGCAATTTGGTACCCATCAAGCGAATGGGTATATAGTTTTCGTTCGCGTCAGGGAGTAGTTGGCTTCGCACCTCTGAGTGCGTACCGTCACAACCCACCAAAAGGCTGCCCGAGCATTCCGAGCCATCTTTGAAGAAGACAGTCACTCCATCTTTAGCAGATTCGTATGAGCTGAGTGTCTTGCCCCACTGATCCCAGAGGTCAGCGCTAGTTCGCTCACAGCGTGAGTTCGGCCCCGTTACCTCGATAGCAATGCCTGTTGCCAACAAATTTCTAAACTTCTCTCGATTGACTCTGATTCTTCGTGACGCTGGTGCTGGAGGTGTTTTGCCCTTGAGCTCGCCGGTGCTCAGGTCGAAGAATGGGAATGTGGAAGCTTCGCCTCGCTCGACGGCAGCTCGGTCAACATATGCTTCAGGCAGACGATGCCACAATGAAGCCGGAAGCAAATCCCGTAAGGTGGGAAGGCTCCAAGTCAGGGTTAGTCCCCATCCTTCGTTCGTAGTCCCAAGGTTCTCTCGACGCTCGAAGATGCGAAATGGTATTTTGGCCAGGGTTAGGTATTGCGCAAGAAGGAGGCCGCTGATACCAGCGCCGATAATGATGACGGGGTTCTCGATCTTGTTGGCCATGGGTGCTTGGATGCAACCCCACCAGGACAAGAGACGATGCTTTCAATCGCGCTTACCTTCGATCAATCGGGGAGGTGCTGCTGTGGTCTGACCATTGGTTTACTAAGCGATGCAAATGCTCTCGACATTTTCTGCCGGACTGCCTGGATTTGCGATGTTCCCAGTTCCTCTCCTGACGCAAGGCATCTCCACGCTGCAGAGCTCAGTGGGCGTACAAACATGAGCTGGAAGAATCACACGTTGTGATACATATGCGCGACATGCAATGGAGCTGAAGAGGCCTCTGCCAAGGTTTTGCATCGGCAGCATGTATTACGAATAATTTCTCCGGCGTTCCGGTCATCATATCGCTTCATGTCCAGGTAGCGTTTGAAGATGCAGTCTCCGATTTTCGAGAGGAAGGAGCGACGCGGATGGACGCGGTAGGAATCGTGGGGCGACGCGCCGTTGCCGCATCAACCACCCCCAGCGCTTGTTTACCAAGCGAGCGCCTGCGTCACTCTTTTCCCTTACCGGTGGCACACTACGCAGAGCTACCCAAAACATTTTCTCCACACTTCCTTCTTCGCAATATGGCTATGGACCCTCCAGCGCGGCCCTCTGGCTCTTTGTTTGACGTTTACTTGCGACTGCGCCCATCAAAAGCTAGCGATGGGCGCTTCCTCACTGTCGTGGACAGCACCGAAGGCAGTCACCCCACGCACATAACCATCAAGCCACCGACAGATGACAAGCGCAAGAGAGCGGTTGAGACCTTTGCGTTCACAAAAGTGTTTGAGGAGGATGCCCGGCAAATGGAGCTGTTCAAGGGCGTCGGCATCGTCCCCATGATCGAGGGCGTACTGGGCGCCCCAGGACATCACGGACGAGATGGAACACTTGCAACGCTAGGCATGACCGGTTCTGGAAAGGTAGGAACTCTGGCATACGTACGGCTATGCAAACCTGACACTAAATGGTATTCAGAGTCACACAATTCTCGGAACAAAGTCGCAGCGCGGTCTGACGCAGATGGCACTCGATGTCCTCTTCCAGTCGACCGGAGAGCAGCTGGTGCAATCCTTCTATGGAGCGCCAGCATTTACATCTCTGGCTGCAGCCGATGTATCAGAAGCGCACATGTTCACAGCAACTGCCTTCCTGGACTCGATGTACGGTGACAACCAGTCTGAAGCGCGCTTCTCGCGTGCGCAGACACCCATGGCGGTTAGTACCTTTTTGTTACATCTCCGTGACTCTGTCTAATTTTCCTTGTCACCACCTTCTCGCCCGGTTGCCGGGGATGTGTGGTATCCCAACCTCCAAGCCACTTTCTCCAATCGCGCAAGTGCGGGTATACATTCAATCCTTCCTGTGAATGGGGTTCTCTCCATCAATCCGTGAAGTGTTTTGAACACAGGCTCACCCCAAAAAAAGGACTGCAGTTCGTTCATTACGAATGGCGGATCGCGCTCGAACAGAATACCCAGACCGTCTACTCTGCCGCAATCGCCGAGCGTTCACGACATCGATATACCCGTCGACGGGAACGCCGAGTACGCAATCGTCATCTCTATGTACGAAGTGTACAACGACCGCATCTTCGATCTGTTGACAGGAACCGCGACGAAGAACAAACACCCGAACCTGAAGCGACGACCGTTGCTGTTCAAGAGCACGGAACAGAGTCCGGATCGAAAAGTGGTCGCCGGTCTGACGAAGATCATCTGTGGAAGCTTTGAGGAGGCACTCATGGTGCTCGAGACTGGCTTGGTGGAGCGCAAGGTCACCGGTACCGGAAGCAATGCCGTGAGCTCGCGAAGTCACGGCTTCTTCTGCGTAGAGGTCAAGAAGCGCGATGCGAAGCGGAAAGGTTCCTGGTCAAGCAGCACGCTGACCATCGTTGACTTGGCTGGATCTGAGCGTGCGCGGAACGCAAAGACAGCTGGCGAGACATTGGCAGAAGCTGGCAAGATCAACGAGTCCCTCATGTATCTTGGCCAGTGCATGTCGATGCAGTCTGATCAGCAAGCTGGCTCAAGGGTACGTTCTCCTTGCCTGCACTCCTCCCACTGTACCTACTGACACCACCCAGAACGTCGTCCCCTTCCGGCAATGCAAGCTCACCGAGCTGCTCTTCTCGAATTCTTTCCCCTCCTCCACCCGAACGACACACTACCACCACCCCCAGAAATCCATTATGATCGTCACCGCCGACCCCAAGGGCGACTTTAACGCCACCTCCCAGATTCTCCGCTACTCCGCCCTCGCTCGCGAAGTCACTGTCCCGCGCATCCCTTCCACAACTTCCACACACATCCTCGGCAGCGGGCCCGCAAGAATCGGCACATCCTCTGGCCGGACAACGCCCTCAGGCCGCACCACTCCCTCCGCGATCCTCGAAGAACTCGACGCCGCAAACGCAGAGATCGCACGCCTCACCGCAGAAGTCGAGGTCTTCGCGCTGCGCCTGATGGAGGAGACGGCGCGCCGGAAAGCCGCAGAGGCGAGCTGGTCCGCAGCAGAGGATCGCATGCAGGATCTCGAGCAGGAGATCCGTGACGAGTGCTTTGCCGACACAGAGGCAGCTGTGGACGCAGAGCGCCGCCGGTGGCAGTCTGCGCTGGACAACGAGCAGGACTCGCAGCAGGCGCATCTCGATTCCAAGATCGATGTTGTCATCAAGGCGACCAAGGCGCAGATGCGGGACGAGGTGAAGGTGTATGAGGATCCGGATCCAGAGCTGCAGGACCGGGTAGATGAGCTGGAGCGTGAGAACGAGGTGTTGCGGGCAAAATTGGAGGCCAAAGAGCGTCAAGGGCAGCTGATGAGTGCGAGTCCTGTCAAGAAGATGAGGGTGCTCAAGCCGAAAAAGTGGGAGGATCCGGAAAGTGGCATGCGGATGGGGCTTGATGCCTTGGGACTCGAGGATTAGTCGTTTTAGAGCCTTTGAAGCCGCGTTGACGCTTACGTGACATGACATGATACGACGGCATGGGCGGCGTTGTGGGTTGCTTTTGGGATAAGCGATATCCTTGGACCTTGAAGCCGTTGCGGTCTTCTGTGTATCTATCCCTATAAGCTTTGTGACAATCACTTGTTTTTCTTAATCTAATTGAGTAATGGTCTTATGGTTGTTTCGTAGGGGAGGAATTCCCAATCGTGACTTGGTCCCTTCTTCATAAATCGTATCATGCTACCCTATGTATTTTCCCCCTCCCCCCCCCGCCGCAGCCGCCGCAGGTCCTTTATCCTGCCGACACGGCAATTTTGGTATTTACTCCCAGGACGGCCATAGCGCCAATCTGCCGTTCCTAAAAGGTAGTCTATCCGAGAAGTGAAGTCCGACCCCTACGCGCGCCGCACGCGAAGATAAGAATGCCTTGACAAGCACCGCCAAAAGCAACTAGCACATCTTGTACGTGCCCTGACCGGCCGACTGCCTGTGCATATCTTCTGTGTTCAGCTTGTACGTAATGGTAATGTCCAGATCCCTGTGGTTCTTCTCGCTCGGCCTGTTCTCGAGCTCACCGACAATCTTCTCGCCCTCCTCGACGGTCAGAACGTCTTGCAGGTAGAACACAGTCTGTTTCCAGTGCGTGTACTTGGTGTGAGGGCCGGTGGAGAACTTGATGGGCTTGTGACAGGCAGAGAATTCGATGTCGAACCAGGCGATGATAGCGTGGATGAAGTCGGAGCGGCGGACGTTGAGCTCATATGGGAGCTTGAAAGAGAGGTCGTCTACGGTGCATGTGTACAGGTCGAGGGTCAGAACGCTAGCGGGGTCGGTGACGACATACTTCATGTCTACGGTGTCGACGAGGGGCTCGGTCATGGCGGTGGCCTTGAGAGGGGTGTAATCGAAGCCCCAGACGTTATCCCAGACTGTTGTTGTCAGCAAGCGTGCCACGATCGTCGTGTCGATACATACAGCCAATCTTCTCGTCTTTGTACTCTCCGTCCTCAATACCAGCCATGAAGATGGTTGCCTTGTCGGGGAAAATCAAGCCGTCCTTGACGAGGTACTTGTCGCGCGCGTACAGCACGGTGTCCAGCATGGACTCGTAGAGGAGGAAGTATCCCATCCACTCGGAGATGATGATGTCCACCTTGTCAAAGGGCAGAACGACCTCCTCCATCTTGCCCTGCAGCAGCGTGATCTTGTCGCTCATGCCGTTGCGCTCAACGATCTCCTTCGCCTTGTCGATGATGGTGGACATGTCGACGCCGATGACATGTTTGGCGCCCGCACGCACAGCGAACCTATTATGAGTATATAAGCTTCAGTCGTCCCGTGGAAAGAGAGGTAGTCGAACATGCTCAGGATGGATGTACCGCATCCGACATCGAGGACGACCTTGTCCTTGAAGAGGTGGCCGTTCTGGTAAATTGCGTCGCGGTAACTCCTCGTTCGGACCTCATCTTTCTAGATTCAAATCAGCAAGGCTTCTTGTGGCGCTCGTGTGACAGCTGTCACGACGGTTGGCTCGGCACGCACCAGCATCTCCTCGTGGATACCTTTTCGCGCGTATTAGTATAGTTGCTCAGTGTGTGTAAGACTGCTGTGACCGACCATGGTGGTTGTAGCTGCAATTCAAACAATCGTCAGCAAATCTCTTCTTCTACATCAAGTGCATACAGGCTGGTGGGAGCATACCTGTTGAAGTAATGCGCCTCGGAGTGCGCCATGCCGGCAAGGGGGTCTTTCGCCCCGGTGTGTGAAGAAGCCATGGTGATAAATGAGATCTGGAGGAAAAGGACCTGAGACTGCAGAGGAAAGTTCAGGGCTGAGCGTTCCTGCCTGGTGGTGGTTTGCAAAAGCGAAAATCATAATTCATGTGGACCGTGCGCAGAGCCACGACTTGAGTCTCTGCCCCGCTACGAGCCCACTAACGCGAGAAAGTCTTCTAGGCCCACATTAGGCCGGCGTCGTCTACCGGACGAGTTGTCTTCGCCGCTTCAAGACTTGGAGCAACCAGAACGCCATGATTCAATTATCTAAGCAAACGCGGTGGCTAACTACAGACTGAGCGACGCTGAACAGCAGAATTCCTCCCTACAACTTAAGCCGTACTGAGAGGGGTATAACGTTGCATTTTGGACACCTTCCTCCCGTAATCATTCAAGTCGTGGTCTCGTAGCCGTCGTTCCAGGCTTTTCTCGTCTTCGCGGGACAATCGCCAAAGTTCCGCACTGTGCATCATCTCGAGGCAGAGTATTCAAGGCACACTTTCCGGGCTTCCGCCTCTCGTGAGCCTTCATCCAGCCACGTCCGCATCCCGGCGATAGTTCACTCCAAAGACCGCATTATTACCACTTACATAACAATCATTGCGCTTTTAAGACACTGAAAAGATGGAAATAGGATGAAGAAATGTGCGAAGGAAAGTTGGCGTCGTGCTTTCCGGTATTGATATGGGGAACGTCGCTTATCGGACCCGGATCTGATGAAATGTCTCCATGAAGCTTCGCGCGTCTTGCTGCTGTTAGCCAATTTTAGGTGTACATGCAGGTGATAGAACGTACCATTCGGCGTGGTGAATGTCAGCTGGTATCTACCTGATGATCCCTTGGGCAATTTGTACCCGTCCGTGAACATATAAGGATGAAGCTCGCGGAACGAAACAGTCTGCGCTCCCACACGCTTCATCCAGCCTCTGTGTCCGACGTACTGTGTAACGAAGGCTGTCCAGATAGGGATGGTCTTCAATGGTCCTCGGCGAGGTGTAGCTTCGAAGCGTACACAGCCTGAATCCTTGTCACGGAAGATCCGGAGTGCATGGCGGTACGCGTAAGTGTCGTCTTGTATCTCCCTACATCTGGTTTAGTATCTTCTATAGGAGGACACGATGGAGCGACAGCTTACCCTCCAAACTCTTGCTGTTCTCCAGGTTGGAAGAAATCCTCGAGACCTGGTGGTGTTTGGGTGTCATCTTGTCGTTTCATCGCGACCATGGTGCTCCAGAACAACACCATGCCTAATAGATTAGCCTATATTGTCTCGACGGACTTTGAAGGACATACGTTCATAGAGCGTGAATCGCAGGTTTGCCCAGAGATCGAGCTGGCCATCCTCACGGTTTACACGACATAGCTGCAAGCTCGATTCGGTGCGCAGCACTTTCAGACCAGTGAGCGGAAAGCAGTAACGCATTCTTCGCCCGGTTGGATCGAGGGTCAAGAAGAGAATCCGTGCTCGGTTATCTTCAGAGCGCCAGTAGAGCCTCACCCACACGTTCGTCGCTTCGAAAGGCCTAAGCGATGTTAGCCGAATCAGCAACCATGGTCGTCTTCTTACAGTTCAAGCACTTTCTCGAAGCCATCTTTCACCAGCAGCTCGATAGCTTGCGGCTCGTCTCTTCCGAGACACCGAGTCCTGGGTGCTGTCAGTTTCGTCAACACCGTCGTACGGAGTTTGCGTACGGTTGCCCAAGGGTTTGAAAGGGCGTTGAAGAATGTCTTCCATCAAGGATTTTCATCGCCCAATGAGCGACTGGGCCTCCAGAGTCATTGGAATGCAGCGAGTAAGTGTTTGAAGACGCATTTGAGTAGGTGGGTGATTGCGGCACTTCTGGTACGATAGGGGGTATGTATGGTATCTCGCCATAGACCGGAGAACGTGGTGGAGGCGGAGGCGGCGGTGGCGGTGGTGGGTGTTGGTGAGGATGATAAGCCGGATATGTGGTGCCCCGTTCAACGTGCGGTCTTGGGGGCAATGGGGGAGCGTGGTACTGGTACGGCTGGGGTGTTCGAGGCGCTGTAGGATAAGGACTTAGTGGTCTGTACGGACTCTGACGATAGTACTCGTATATGCTATGCGTCTGTGGGAAGTAGGAAAACACATCTTGATACAAGAAAGAAGCCATCGCTCGGTGACGGGCAATCGCCAGTTGCCAAGCGGAGGGGCCGGTCGGAGATGGCGAGGTGGAGGCTAAGAACAAGTAGACAAGAGATCGCAAGCATACCATGTGCACGTGGATCCACCGAGAGCCTGGAGAAATAGTCGTCAATTGGCTCTTGTTTCTTCAGTATCTTCGATAGCCGAGCCCGAATGTGGTCGACTTCTCCGTCATCTCCCTTGCTATTCGTCGTTAAACACATCAATCACAGGCCACCACGACAACCTACCTCCTCAAAATATCATGCAAGCCTTGCAGATAGGTTCTATACATTTCCAAACGCGCACTTAAAGGAATACCTTGTGCCCGCATCTCGTCGCACGCATCTTCCCAGATCTGCGCGTATGGCGGGGTACCGGGGAAAGCTCCAGGATGTTGTCGGCCCTTTCGCTTCGACTTGTTGAAGATGTTTCGGATGTCCTCCAGCGTATATTCCAGGCTCGGGAGACATATGTCGAGATCATGCACGATACGACCAACGTGCCTGCCATAGCGCGACAATGCCAGGTCCTCGTGTAGTACGTCAAGAGCGCTTGAGATGGCAAAGAGTTCGGCAATGTCACCCTTGATCTCTTTCGAATACTCTGGTATCTCGTCTAGGAAAGTACTGAGCGCGGTCGCTGTGTCTTGCGCATCTTTGGCGTAGTCGAGGAGCCGCAGGTCCATGGTGAGTCGCGTGATAGGATAACTGCAAGCGGGGAAGAAGACTACGGCATCGATACGCCCGAGATTCGAAAAGCAACGAGAGAATTAAAGCGAAAGGTGGACAAGTGGCAAGGCTGAGAATGAGCGTCTCGGGCGTGGGACCTCCGCCTTCAGAGTGAGGGAGCGCAGGTTGACGTGTCCAGCGAGCAGCAAGGCAAGCCGATGCACACCAATCGAACACTTATGCCGACGAAAACCCTGTATCGTACTGCACCTTATCCGCGCGCTGCAATTGTTCAACTCTTCGCGATTCTTGCCTTTCTGTTCGTTGCTTTGGCCCCCAAATCGAACTTTTCGATTCTCCTGCGGACCACTTTTTCCCATGCGAGTGCGGCTTGGTGAGAGACGAGACCGACTTTGTGCGCCTGACATGCAAGGCCAGTTTAGCAGCCACCGGATACGGACCAAAGAGGTGCGGCACGGCTGGGATGACCGCATCCATCAAATATGGAAGCGTCCCGCATGTTGCCGAGATGTTCAGCGGTATCCGCATTAGAAAGCCGTCCGATTGCTGATGGAAACGAGTTTCTGCCTGATCGGGGCGCATGTAAAGCTACAATAGTCAAGGATTGTGAGCGGCGAAATCATCAAAATAGAGAGCAACTCATCACCAAGCTGCAAATATGTATCGAATGAAATCGGATTGCTCTGGCGTGCCGCCTGTGGTTGGGCAGAAGGTGCGATGCATCATGCACTGCTGCTAGGCAACAGCGTCCCCACCAGATGATGTACATTGACGAATGTTTCTAAATGCAAAATTACAGCCACAGGAGCAAAGAGTGAAGGGCAACAGCGCACAGTAGTAGGCATGTCACATCTTTATATTTGAGGGAGGAAAAAGTAAGGCTGCGCCTCATTCTTCAGCGCCACGACTAGGTGACCGCCCTGTTTGTCTGCTCCCAGGCATTAACGCGATTGTGCGATGCGAAACGATTTGCTATAGGTCCGTCACGCAAGATGGGCGTCTCGATGCCTGGCCAGCCCCCCGGTTCCATGTTACGGGCCTGCCAGTCATGTTCAGACCGTACCGCGCCCTCCCTTTGGCATCGGATGTTGGTGTACCAAGGATGAACTTGGAGCCGCAAAGCGTGCCTTATTTCCCGAGGGCCTTCAGTCTCTCATCAACTAGCTTAGACACCATCTTCTCGAGGATCGCGAACTCGCCGTTTGCGGTCCCTTCAAAGTAACCAGCTACACTCTTCTCAACATACTTGCCAACCTGGTCAACCTCAACGTTGACCTCCTCGCCAACCTTCTTTGACGCCGTAACGACCTTTTCTTGTGTGTAGGCAATGAGCATGACCTCCCAGAAACCGTCAGGCCCGTCCTCGACCTTTGTCACGGTCAAGCTGGCTCCGTCGATGGTGACGTATCCCTTGTATACGACATATCTAAGCACGGCGGGATCGCGCGGTTTGAAGCGGAAGGTGAGCGCGTTTCCGTCGGGAGTTATAGATACTATTGAAGCGGTCGTGTCGACGTGTCCTTGTACAAAGTGACCACCCATGCGCGTCGATGCCGCGACAGCGCGTTCGAGATTGACTTTAGAGCCCTCTTTGAGCGAGCCCAAGTTCGTTTTGCGGAGCGTTTCGGGGGCGACGCCGACTTTGAAGGAAGTCTTGTCGAATTCCGTCACCGTCAAACATGTTCCTGTGTCTATTTTGAGCGGCGCTACGATAAACTGCGGAGGTTGCCCACCATTGATGGCGATGCTATCCCCCAATTGAGCGCCTTCCAGAATATGTTGCGCATCCCCGATGGTGAGCGAGGTTCCGCCGCCTCCGCTCGCAGTCTTGTCAAGCTGCTCCAAGGCAGTGACGGCTTGTCACGGTTAGTTGTGGCATGTTGACAATGGGTGGAGTAATGGGCCACTCACTGCCTATTATTTCAACAAGGCCGGTGAACATTGTCTCGTAGTGGGGTGACGCGGAAGTAGTGGCGGGGGCCGCAGGGTCAAGATGCCTCGGTCTGCGCCAGAGCTTGGGCCTCCGCGGGGAGCTTCGGGGAACTTCCAAATCTGCGATTTGGGAATGGAAGCTTGTCTGTCACCTCGACATCTTGCGGTTGCTTGCCTAAATATGCTCTTCCGACCTTCCAGTCAAGTCTTTCGGTCCTCGCTTACCCACAGTCAGCGCAATTGGTTCACAGCCCAGTCTCGAAGATGGCTAGCATCCGCAGCACGCAATGAGGACGGTACACTTCCGCTGGCGGGTATCAAGGTTCTTGACATGACAAGAGTTTTAGCCGGTGTAAGACGGACTGGCAAGGATGTCTCGTTACTCTGTCTAACAGCTAATTAGCCTTACTGCACACAAATACTTGGTGACCTGGGGTACGAATAGCGACCGTACGGTCCAACGATCCAACGATCCATAGTTGGGAGCCTTAGGTTCGAATTGACTTTGTTACAGGGCGGATGTCATAAAGATCGAGCATCCCACCAGAGGAGGTATGTGCGCATTGAATTCTATCTAGGAATCTTGCTGATCAGTGCGAGCAAGATGATACTCGAGCCTGGGGCCCACCTTACGCCAAATACGTCGACAGTAATCAGGAAGGGCCTGGTGAAAGTGCCTACTACTTAGCCGTAAATATGCGTGAGAAAAGTGCAGCCTTACTGTCAAATTGACTGGATTCAGGTCAACAGAAATAAACGATCTATCGGTCTCTCGTTCGCTCATCCTGCCGGAGTCGATATTCTACACAGGCTAGTGAAGGAATGCGACGTGCTTGTCGAAAATTATCTTCCTGGATCGTTGGCAAAATATGCGATGGATTACGCATCGGTCTCTAAGATCAACCCGGGTCTAATTTACGCTAGTATAACTGGCTATGGACAAACAGGGCCTTACAGTAATCGGGCTGGATATGATGTAATGGTCGAAGCGTACGTGTATGGTGCTTTACATAGGCGCGATACTAACAGGCTACAGCGAATTTGGCTTGATGCATATTACGGGCGCACGCGATGGTCCTCCAGTCAAAGTCGGGGTCGCCGTGACCGACCTGACCACAGGGCTTTACACTTCGAACTCGATTATGGCGGCTCTACTCAGTCGGATAAAATCTGGAAAGGGTCAACACATTGATGTAGCGCTCAGTGACTGCCAGTAAGATGCTCCGATCCTAATAATTAATAGTATACTGGCTTACGTTCATGTAGGACAGCCACACTTGCAAATATCGCGAGCTCTGCTCTTATTAGTGGCCAAAAGGACTCTGGGAGGTGGGGCACTTCACACCGTGAGTTCGATGGTGCTTCTCCGATGTCTTTGATAACTCACACATTGTAGCGTCAATTGTACCATACAAGGCTTTCAAGACGTTGGATGGCGATATTCTACTAGGCGGTGGCAATGATCGCCTGTACGGCGTTCTATGCACGAGGATCGGCAAGCCCGAATGGATACTGGATGCTAGGTTCAAGACTAACGCTCTGAGGGTGCAGAATCGCGATACCTTGGAAGAGATGATCGAAAGCGAGACAGTGCAGAAGACCACTGCAGAGTGGCTTGACATATTGGAAGGTTGTGGGATGCCATACGCAGCCATCAACGATGTGCAAGCGACACTGAACCATGACCATACCATTGCTCGCGGAATGGTGCAACAGATTGAGCACCCATCGTGCGGTCCAATCAAGTTGGTGAACACTCCAGTGAAATACTCGGAGTCGACTCCAGGCATCAGAACACCTCCTCCAACTCTGGGCCAACACACTGACGAGATACTACGAGGTACGCTTGGGATGGGATCCAAGGACATTGAAAGCTTGCGCAGCGAGGGCGTTGTAGCATAGAACTAGCCAATGGCGATAGACTGAGGTCCAATTTGTGCAAAATCAACCCTGTCGGTCTTGCCGATGGTATCGGAATGATGGTCGAACTGCACCTGCCATTAGTCAATCGTGCCTTCGCCGCTAGGGCCAATCCAGCAACAAGCTTCGCCGATCGGCAACTCCACATGAACCATTCGTTCCCTTCCACAGTTGCGCCAACAAGCGCAGGCAACCTATCTTTCGCAAGCGATACTGCAGCAAACATTCGTTACAGGACATGGACCCGCCAGACTCCAAGGCAGCGGGCTCCCCGGCGCTCAATCGCCCAAATACCGTGAGCGGCGCACCTAGCCAAACTAACCTCTCCACATCCACGGCGCAAACCACACCAAGCGCAACCACACAGCCCTCAATATGGGCCTCGCACAACACGATTGGCTCTGCGTCAAATTCTTCAGGCCCATCCTTCCCGCAATTCTCGGCTGCCACGGCCGAAATCCTCAAGAGGTTGCAGGCAAACCAAGGCAATGCGACTGCCGGTACCGCTGCGTTCGAGGCCAAGCGAGCAGAGGTGCTACAGAACTACGTTACGAGCGACAAGCTTCCGACGCCCCCGCCAGTAGCTGGAAACGGAAGGAGGGGCAGAGGCGGAAGAGTTGGAACGCCATTGAAGACAGAGAGTGGCGCGGGCTCGGCGGGGCCAACACCTGCTTCAAGAGGGTCCGGCAGAGGCAGAGGACGAGGCAGAGGTGGCGGCCGCGGCGGGAAGAGAAAGAGGGCAGAAAGTGAGGAGAGCGATGTGAATGGCGCCGCATCTCACTCTCTTGTACTGTGTCAACTGACCCCATACAGGACGACTCGGACATCTCTTCTTCATATACGCCGTTGCCAACACGGACGAAATCTGGCCGCAGCGTGAACAAGCCCGTAGCTTTCGTACCCACGATACCTGAGCCTACACAGACTGTCAAGCGAAGGAGATCAACAAAGACAATACTCGCGGCACAGTGCAAGACCTGCCACCGTGGTACCGATCCTACCAATAACCGAATTGTTTTCTGTGATAGCTGTAATACTGCATACCATCAGTATTGCCATGATCCGCCAATAAGCAATGAAGTGGTCACTGTTCTGGAGAAGGAGTGGTTATGCGGTCCTTGCGAGCGATCAAAGCAAATTGTCATCGAGGGAACAGGTGGCCTTACCACTGCGGAGGGTTTGTCAATAGATGAGGTGAGCCATCCGAAAGTGATATGTGGATAAGCTAACATTGCCTAGAAACGCGCATATTTCTCAACCCTCTCGCACGCGCGTCTAGTCTCTCTCCTCCTACACGCTTCAATACGGCATCCCGAACTGCCCGTTTTCCCACCCAACGTCCACGACTTGATCCCAGATCAATCAGCACCCACCTCGAAACCATCAGTACCCAAACCAACCTCACAACCCGCATCAACATCAACATCAAAACCATCAAATGGCCATGGCTCGATAAGTGGCACTCCGCGCTCCCGGCAACTCACAAACCCAAGCGGTTCAGACATTGATCCTTCAGAGGCTCAGCTCCTCGGTGAGATGAGCACACAGCGTCCATATACTATGAACCCTCCGTCTATCAACCCAAGTGGTGCACTGGATCAAGCAGATTATGACGATGGCTACGACTCCGATCCTCCTGCAAACTACCCCAAAGCCGGAAACGGTTTAGCACGTACACTCCGTCCTGAGTCTGAAGATCTGCAATGGCTCGTGGACGACAACTTCGAGGTGTTCTCTCATGGGTGGAAAGGCGACGGTACTGGCATGGGTGCTGACGGCGTCCTTGCCGACGCTATCGAGGATGTGGAATCTGGGAAGGCGTAGAACGTCGGCAACCCGATCGTGATGACCGTGACTTTACCGTGTGGGTTGAAGAGAGTGAGGTTCTGGCATGAAGAGGAGATTTTTATTGAGAGGAACGACCACGAGGGCGAGAGAAATGGGGATGGCAGCAGAATTGAGGAATAGGGGGGTGAAGGCAACGATCAAAGCAGTAAGCTTAGCGAGATTGATGATGAACAATTGGAGGAGTTGAGTCGCGAGGTCGAGAGGGGTGGAGGCAATGATCAGCAGAGCGCATTAAGCGCAAATGTGCTTAATGACCCATTTGCCCAATTCCGAAACGACGCCAGGGTTGACGAGAGCATGAGAGGGATCGATGATGCTGAGCTAATGAGGAGGTTCATGGCGACGCTCAGGCGGTATGTAAATGCGAATTACAACTGGAGGAGCATGCCAGCCGTTGACGACGATGAGTCGTCATCGTCCTCATGGGAGACCGATGATGGAGGTAGTTCAGCGTCCCAAAGGTCAACACAAAGGGAATAAGGTATCAAGTTGTAGGATAATCACTGGTATCAACAAAAGCTCTTCAATCCACACAGCTCCCTTTGAAAAATCGAGAACGTGAAATCCTAATCATGATGCATGAAGCAAAGGAAGTAAAGTCAGACTGGAGGCACTCTCTAGCCCTCCTCCTGGTCCATCCCATCCCTGCCCCTCTTCCCCTTGAATCCACCGCCGCCGCCGCCTCTCCTCCCGCGCTTGTCGTGAATCTCCTTCATCTCCTTGACTGCCACTCGCTGCGCTTCGCTCACCCGCTCAGCCAGTACCATAGCCTCGTCCTTGGGTACAACTTCCTCCTGGATCTTGGTCCCTAACGCCGTCTCTGTCCGCAGCCAGATTTCCACGTCGTATTGCGTCACGAACGAGATAGCCTTGCCGCTCTTGCCAGCTCTGGCTGTGCGGCCGACACGATGCACGTAGGTCTTGCTGTCCGGCGGTAGGTCGAGATTGATGACTAAGTCAACGGAGGGAATATCGAGACCACGGGCAGCGACGTCAGTCGCCACGAGGATGTCGCGGGACTTGGCCTTGAACTTCTGGAGCGCGCCGAGACGATTCGATTGGCTAAGCTGGCCGTGAATGGGGATGGCGCCGAAGCCGAGGGTGCGTAGCAGCACGGCAACGCGCTGTGCCTCGTTCACGGTGCGTGTGAAGATGATGGTAGGATGACCGATGGCGTCGTTGAGGATGTGGATCAGGTAGAGGTCCTTGTGCTTATGGGGGAGGAAGATGTAGCGCTGCATGAGCGTCGAGACGGTTTGGTGGGAGCTGGAGGAGATGCTGACGCGGACGGGGTTGTGGAGGGCCGCGCGCTGGAGGTTCTCTACCTTGGTCGACATGGTGGCCGAGAAGAGGTATGTGTGACGTCCCTCCCGTGGGAGGACCTTGAGAATCTTGTCGAGGATAGGGCCAAAGTCGAGGTCGAGCAGGCGATCGGCTTCGTCCATGACTAGATACTTCAAGTGCTTCAGCGAGAAGCCCTTGGTGTTCTCGAGGTGGTCTAGCAATCGTCCGGGTGTGGCAACGACAACATGCGGTCGCTTGCTGAGAGCAATTGCCTGCGCGACCATATCCATGCCACCCACGAGGGTGACGCATTTCACGTTGATAATGCTCCCGAGCGCCTCAACCTGCTGCGAGATCTGGTAAGCCAATTCTCGGGTTGGCGCAAGCACCAGTCCGAAGAGGGATTGCGGCTTTTCCATGAGCGACTGGAGGATAGGCAGTACAAAAGCGGCTGTCTTTCCAGAGCCCGTCTCTGCCAATCCAATGACATCGCGCCCTTCTAGGGCCAACGGGATCGATTGTTCCTGGATGGGCGTTGGGTTGGTGAATTTGAGGTTGGCGCAGGCTTCGCAGAGCTCTTCCCGTACGCCGAGGTCTGCGAAGGTTCTCTTGGATGATTCGCCTTGATCAACCGGTGCGCTCTCTTCCTCCGCTTCTACCACCTGTTCCGCATCTTCAGCGTCGTCCTCGCTAGATTCTGGGGCAGGTTCTGGTTCTTTGCGCGGCGCGGTCTTCGCATTGGGTTTCGCAGGGCGTTCCGAGCGTTTGGAGGGCTTGGATTTGTGCGGGTAAGGTCCAGCAGCGCTGGTGGGCGCATCGAGTTTTCTTCTCTTCACGGCAGGCATGTTGATGTGCAGCGTGCAGTGGGCGGGCGTGCAGCGTAAATTTCCAGGTGGAGCCGCCTTAAATCCGGCGCTGCCAAGATTTCGACAATTTTCTTGGGGCAGTCGCAACCTGCACCGAATACCAAGGTCAAACAATCAACTCGACCGACCAAAGGCGAGACGTTACTAAATACATCGATTGTATAAACCCTAGCTCTACTACCTCGCCGCTCGAATCGAGCAGACATTCTCAACATGGCGCGAGGAAATAGCGGTCGCCGGAAGCAGTCCGTCGCGGACAAGCAAGCGGTCGCAAAGCCAAAGGAGGGAAACCCCAAGAGCATGGTAATTCGGATAGGCGCCGGCGAGGTTGGATCTAGCGTCACGCAGTTGGTACAAGACGTACGGCAGGTCATGCAGCCAGACACTGCAGTGAGACTCAAGGTTCGTTCAAAATTCCTGCGCTCAACCCGCATTTGAACAGACGTTGACAGCGTGCAGGAGCGAAGAGCGAACAAACTGCGCGACTTCACCACCATGGCCGGTCCCCTCGGCGTAACCCACCTCCTCCTCTTCTCGCGCTCCGAGGCCGGAAACACAAACCTGCGCCTCGCAAAGACACCCCGCGGTCCAACCCTGCACTTCCGCGTCGAGAAATACTCCTTGGCAAAAGACATTATGAAGAGTGTGAAGCACTACCGCGCTGACCCACAGGCTTACAACGTTGCGCCCCTCCTCGTAATGAACAATTTCCTCACTTCAGAGGCCGAGCGCGAAAAGTTGGGAGACTCAGCACCACCAAAGCATCTCGAGAAGCTTGTCACAGATATGTTC
The DNA here is from genome assembly GCF_001642045.1 of Paraphaeosphaeria sporulosa. Lineage (NCBI taxonomy): Eukaryota > Fungi > Ascomycota > Dothideomycetes > Pleosporales > Didymosphaeriaceae > Paraphaeosphaeria > Paraphaeosphaeria sporulosa. The sequence continues at coordinate 1,379,414 of NW_017253362.1, read as the reverse complement.
CAGGGCTTGTTTCCGCCCATCCAACCGCACACCACGCCGCTCCACACAATCAAGCGAGTCCTGCTCTTGAACCGCGAGCCGCCGAAGGAGGACGATAATGGCACCATCACAATCACCGTTAGGCACTATGCGATCACAACAAAGATTACCGGTGTGCCGAAAGCGATACGGAGATTACACGCCGCGGAAAAGCTCATCAAGAGTCGGGAGAAGAAAGGCCGCGGGTTACCCAACCTAGGGAAGCTTGAGGATGTCGCGGATTATATGCTGGACCCATCGGCCGCGGGATATACGTCCGCAAGCGACACCGAAGCAGATACGGACGCCGAGGTCGAAGTCACAGCGCCGGTGCGGACGAAGGTCATGTCGAAGAAGGAGCGCGAACGTGCGAAGTCGGGCGACGGAACTTCCAAGGCGAAAACCAATGGACCAAGGGTTGAGAAGCGCGCAGTCAAACTCGTTGAGATTGGGCCGCGCATGAAGCTAAGGCTGACGAAAGTGGAGGAGGATGTGGCCGGCGGAAGAGTCATGTGGCACGAATTTGTCACGAAGACCAAGGAGGAGATGAAGCAGCTGGACGCTACATGGGAGAAGCGCAATCAGGAGAAGGCAGAGCGGAGGAGAATTCAAAAGGAGAACATTGAGAAGAAGCGGAAGGAGAGGGGCCAGAAGGGCGAAGGTGAAGAAGATGAGGATGAGGACGAGGAGATGGAAGACATTGATGAATACGATATGGACGACGATGTGTGGCATGACGAGGATGGTGAGGGCGGCGAGGAAGACGAAGAAGAACAAGAAGAATAGGTGGGAGGCATCGACGAGTGTAGTAATGATACCCATTTCCCATGTGGCTATTCTAACCCACGCTTTATGATGCCGTGGCGTACATTCCCATCAGACCTGCTTTGCGTTAGTGAAAGTTTCTACATCGTGGGATAGTCTAGAAGCTTGCCAATCTGACTGATAGTCCAATTAGCCTTCGCCTTCCTCCCCACACCCGCAGTTAGCCTATGCCGTTGCACGTTTGGTATCACATATCTAATGACTCGGATCCTTGTCCTACCTCTCTTCACTTCTGCTTCGGCTTCTTGATAACAACCTTGTCCTCGTCCGTCAACGCCCACCCCACCCCATCCTTCACCAACTCTGCCCACTCCCTATCAGCGCTCCTCTCCACAAACCTCTTATCCGCACTCAAATAGCCCTTCCCCAAGCACTTCAGCGCATGCACCCTGACGCCCTGCTCCGCAAACTCCATAATGCTCCGCTGATACCCATCGACCGCCTTCTTCATCTTCCAGAACACAACCCAATTATCCGCAACCAGCGCCTTGAGCACCAGATCGACTCTCCGATCCTTAAGATTGTATCGAAGTCGCGTTTCGTGCGCGAGCGCAATGTCGCCCTGCCGGCACGCTTGGTCGAGCACCAGCAGACCGACGTACTCTTTCAGATCGGGCGGGGAGAGGGGCGTCGCGGCGTGAAGGGCGGTGAGGAGGTAGTTCAGAGCGGGGAGGTAGGAGGCCCAGTCCTTGCAGAGGACGGCGGCGTGGATGCCGAAAAAGTATGCGCGGCGCGCGAACGCATCTTTGCGGGCTGTAGCGGTGATGGCCTCGCGGAGTTTACGGAAGGCGCTGAGGACGGTCGCGAGGTCGTTTATGGGAGGGCTGTTGAAGGTTGTCGGGGCGGCGGGGAGGGCATCGGCTGGAGGTGGGGGTGCGGCGGGGAACGGGAGGCCGAGGGGTGTAGTTGTAGGTGCGTCGGTGAGGGTTATGGAGGCGAAGAGGGAGGAGAGCTGCTTCTCGTTGATGGCGCAGAGGCGCATGTAGCGCTCGATCAGCTTGGAGAAGTAGAGCTCTTGCGTGCGAAAGTCGTTCAGTCTATGGATTTCAAGTCAGTGGGAAGGTCCGGTACCATAGAGAGATGAGCATGCCTCGTCTCGCCCTTGGACGGCAGCCCATACAGCTCAAGCGTATCTGCAGGTGCGGGCTTGAGCCGGTCGCCGCGACGCCATGCACCTGACGCACCACGACGGCTGGTCGGCCGCAACTGGTCGTTAGTCCTTGAAGTCATCGCTTGAGCTGCGCTGGGTCGTGACGGGAGCGTGGTTTGGTATCAAGACAGCTCATTCGGCAAGCGCTGTTAAGCGCAGAGAGAAGTGTTCTCACGGAAGGAGCATTTTGCCCTGGATTGGAAGTAGGAGGTACTTTCTGGCACTTGGTCAATGGATCGCGACGACCACAACACGCGCAACGGACATCCATGCGATGGACGATGCCCCGCGCGGCGATGGCTCGGAGCTGGAGGGGCAACACACCGAATTGGTACGTTGTGCCCGTGTCCCATGTTAACCGCGGCATACGCGTTTTTCCAGTCATGGCACATGCAATCCCTCCTCCAAGATCCTGTTGGCATAACAGCGCGTAGACGGGCAATATCCTGTTATTGCCTCGCATGCAATTCCTCATACGGCATAGCGGAGAATATCTTCTCTCAACATACACGTCGCGTCACCTGTCCGTCAACAGTCCCCTATAAATATAGAAAAGAGATCGTTCGCTGCACCTTATGAAATAGAACTTGCACCTGTTTAAATCCTCAATCTGAAGTCGGAGCATATCCTATTTCCCCTTTACGATGGACGCCGCCAAAGATGCTATCAGACAAATCTCTAAGCGCGAGAAAGAGCTAGAGCAAAAGATTGAAGAAAAACTGACTGTTCTATGGAACGAGCTCCCAGACTGGCAGCAAGACAACCAGTACATCCACTCGGGCTACCGACCTGCCACAAACTCCTACAGCAAGTCATTTGCATCAGTCGGGTACATCCACAACGAGACTGTCAATATCTGGACGCACGTCATTGGAGCATTACTAGCCCTCGTAGGTGCCGCGGTGGCCTATCAAACACTTGGACCGCGCTACGAATCCGCTACGAGAGAGGATGTTCTGGTGTTTAGCTGCTACTTCCTCGGTGCTATAGCATGCTTAGGCATGAGCGCGACATATCACACCATCTCAAACCACAGCCACGAAGTCGCGATCTGGGGCAATAAGCTGGACTATCTGGGCATCGTATTTTTGATCTGGGGAAGCTTTATTCCGGTCATGTACTACGGGTTTCAGAACGAGCCGCAGTTGATGAAGACGTATGTAACTATGGTAGGGCACATCTCGAGAAAGTTTGTGAAGCCGGAGGCTAACAGTCGCAGATTACGACCCTGGCCGCAGCAACCTCCACCGTCTCCGTCCACCACAAGTTCCGCACGCCCGCTCTCCGCCCTTTCCGCGCGCTGATGTTCGTGCTGATGGGCTTGTCGGCCGTGTTTCCTGTCATCCACGCCAAGAGTCTCTATGGCTACTCCCAGCTTCGTGAATCAATTGGTATCGATTGGATATTTCTAGAAGGATTTCTGTACATCTTTGGCGCTGCAATTTATGCGGCGCGGTTTCCAGAGCGGGTATGCCCAGGTAAATTCGATATTTGGGGATCTAGTCATCAGATCTTCCATGTTTTGGTTGTGTTGGCTGCGATAAGCCACCTTGTGGGGTTGGTCAAGGCGTTTGATTATGAGCATAGCGCGAGGGGTGGAGTGGAGAAGTTCATGTTTTTGAAAGGGGCGTGGAGATAGTTGCAATTTAGATGTGTATGGACGACTTCAGGGCGATGGTGTCGTGGTCCAGACTAGATATCAGAAGATAGATTATGCAGTACGAAGCCTTCTTGCGATCTTTCTTGAAGCAAATACAGGTGTTCAAAATTTTGTTGAAGGCGCAAGAAGATATTCTGTCTGGTATGACAGCTTGACTTTACTTGTGTCAATGTATGATGAAATCGACATCGCACACCTTGAGCAAATTTAGGACCAGTGCATTGTGGCGAGAAGAAAAGCGATAGGTTCTCGACAGAAGTTTAGATGAGGGAACGTAATCATCAAGATATTGAACGCTTCTGGTTCATTGCTGGAAGAACGGGGGAAGAAACCGCTACATTGGCGCTGAGGAGGTTGGGAAGTCAATGTTATTAAGCATATCGGGCCGCCGCTAGCTAATCACAATAGTCCCATAGCCTCCGGCCTAAACACGACGCCTTTTGTAATTGTCCACTTCTTTACTGCTGCCAATCCATTCCCACGGATATTCCCCATTTCGCCAACTGCCAGGATAGATAGTACATAGCGGCTTGTAATGGACTCCCGTCACCAACGTTGTCTAGAAGACCTCAACATGAATCTGCTTAGGAAGACAATGGAAGAGCATCCATCAAGCAGGCCCAAAAGAGCGAGGGGCAAGACTAGAAGTACGAGCGAGGAACCTTGGAAATGGATATCAGAATTAGAAAACTCATCCCCTGATTCCTCAAAAAGCTAACACCCGTCCGAGCACTTACCAACGTCACCAACACCATGCTCCTCCTGATCGCCGGCATCACCGGCCATGTCGGCCACCACCTCGCCCGCCACGCCATCGCCAAGGGCCTCACGGTCCGCGGCCTAGGTCGCAATCCCACCAAACTCGATCCCACCATCAAGCTCGAATCCTTCGTCCAAGCCGCTGATTACTATGATATCCCCGCGCTCGAAGCCGCCGTGTCCGGCGTTGACGCCATTATCGTCGCCTACATGGGCACGCCCGAGCTCCAAGTCGACGGGCACCTCCTCCTGCTCCGCGCCGCCGAGCGCGCCGGCGTCAAAGTCTTCCACACGTCCACCTGGACGTACGACTTCCGCAAGACGCGGTTCCTCGAGCACGAGAGTTACGATCCCTTCGTGGCATTTGCGCGCATCGCGGAGCTGACGAGCCCGATCAAGCCGATCTACGTGATGACCGGGGTGCTCGCGGAGGTGCTGTTTAGTCTGGAAGGCCGCGCGGATTTCAGCCCCAAGAGCGGTGGTGTGTTTGATCCCGTTGAGAAGTGCTTTGAGTACTATGGCACGGGGGATGAGAAGTATCAGTGGACGACTGAAGAGGATGCGGCAAGGTTTAGCATTGAGCTCATCATGTCAGAGGAGGCGAGGTCGGGGAACGGCGGGTACTTCAGTGCATGGTCGGGCGAGCACAGTGTGAAGGAGATTGCGGACGTATATGAGAAGGTCCGGGGGAAGCCTATTAGCTTGAAGAATATGGGCAGCGTGGAGGATCTGGAGAAGAAGGCGTTGGCGGACAGAGCGAACGGAACCCCAGCAGGCTTTTGGGCGTACATTGGGGCGTTTTATCAGCTGTTCACTATCAATGGGCGTTGGGTATTGACGGACGAGAATTTGTTTCCGAACGTGGAGAGAACGAGTCTGGCGGAATTCTTCAAGCAGTCGAACGTGAAGACTACTGGTATTGCATAATCAATACATTGCATCAAACAAGGAAGAGTTGCATAGAACCCAGGTCAGATAGACACGGGGCTGCAATTTGTAAATTCTTTATCAAATCATATACAGTAAGGATCATTTCACTGAAACACAAAATACGGCCCAAGCCGAGCGTTGTCTACAAAGCCTCAGCCAAGCAGAACAACTCTATGTGAACGCCTCGCCAAAGATAACCCCATATTCGAATTACGCCGTGTCCCATGCATGAAAAATCATTCGCCACACATATTGCTGTACAGTGATGCCCAATTGCCTGCTTAGAGCACCCTAGGCTGGCGGGCTAGCCGCCTTTGCAGCAGGCTTGGGCTTCGTAGCAGCAGCAATCTGCTCGTCCGACGGCAGCTCCGGAAGCGGGCTCAACCAGCCACGAGCCTTGTCATACGAGGCGACGGCCCTGACGAGTTTGATAAACACGTTCATGTTGCTCTTGTCCACGCGTTCCCTAAACTTGTTGATGAGTGTCTGGATCGGCATGCCATCGGGTGGTAGGGCAGTGTAGATCTCGCTCGCGGACGGAAGACGGCTCTCTGGAACATTCATCGTTAGCAAACGGTACACTAGGAAAAGTATCGTTAACGAAGAAAACTTACGAGGAGTAGCTGGCACGCCACCGGGAGCAGCAGGACTACCCGCGCGACTCCCATTGACCTGCGCGGATGGGCTTCCCGCACGGCTGGCCGAGGGACTAGCACCAGGGGTGCCGCCGAGGCGGACCTTGAGCTTGTGCTTCTTCGGCTTGCCAGCATCTGTCATCTCGCTGTCGCTGCCAGACGCAGCTCCTGTACGCAAGTGTCCAAGCTTGCGCGTACCGTCTGCGTTCTTCTCGTGCTTCTTCTTGTGCTTCTTACGCGCAGATTCGTTGCCGCTGGCTTCTGAGAGGTTCGCTGAGCCGGGTGCCGGTCGCTTCTTCTTGTTGACGTCGATGGAACGAGGCGCAGGAGTCGAACCGCCCTGTGTAGAGGCACCTGAAGCAGTCTTGTCGCCCTCGGGAGCCTTGCCATTCTGTTCAGCAGCCTTCTTCTTCTCCTCTTCCTCCTTGGCTCGTTGCCGCTCGGTCTCTGAGTCTGTTTCGCTGTATTCGGAGTCGCTGCCTGCGTAGTCGTAGTTCTTCTCACGCTTGACTAGAGACTTTCGTATCTCCTGCTCGAGGGCTTTTTCCTCTGCCTCTTTCTTCTCACGTTCTTCTTCAGCCCAAATCTGGCGTTCATCGCGCAAGTCAAAGGCAGCAGCCTGAAGCTGATCGCGCTTGAGCTTCTCTTGCGCTTCTTTGATGTTTTCCTCGTCGCCATCGAAAAGACCATTCAGACCTTCCTCGTCATCGGCAAAATCCTCTTCGACATTGAAGTCAATGTCGTCGGCGTCTGCCTCACGCTTGAATCTAGGCATGTCTTCGTCATCGAGTTGCTTGATCCTGCCTTCGTCATCGGCCCCACCGCCTACCCGCGTACGCAGTTGGCGTGCACGTGATGCCTTTTCATGCTCCATCTCCTCCTTCATCTTCTTCGCCTCGCGAGCTTCAAAGTATGAGTCCTTCTTTGCTTTCACCAACTCGGAATCCTCAGTCGACTTGGCCTTGGTCTTGGGGTCAAACTTGTACCAGCGCTCCAAGGGCGCAAGTTGAATGTGGGGGTTCTGCCCCGGCAAAGTCTCGAGGGTCAACATGACATGTCTATCAGACAACTGCGCCTCATAGTGTCCGGACCAAGTCTGCGAGTTGTCGTCATCCTCTAGGTGCCAAGGCAGAGTCTCCTCGTATCGCAGTCGCTGGCGCTTCTTCGCTTCAGGCGTATCGTCTGGACGGTACTTTTGCTCCGTCTTCTTGCCAAAGGGCTTGTTCTTGGTCGCGCCTGTCGGCGCGATCTGGGCCTGGATGTTCTCGCGCTTCAGACGACGCGCCTCCCGCTCCTCTTCCTGGCGCTCGCGCTCTTTGGCCTCTTCCAAGTCTTCCTCTTTCTCTTCCTCGGGTTCCTTGCCGCCTGGGGGTGCACGTGGGTCGCGGCGGTGGAGGCGAACGGGCGGAGTGAACTGTTTCTCGTCCTGAATGTTGACGTGGGTTTTGGCATGCATCCTCATGACGTGATGGCGCATCTCCTTCAATTCTTTGCGCGTCACGACGAGCGGGTACGATGCGGCACCCGCCTCGATGAACTCGCGGCGGAGCTGGTCGATGCTGACGGGCTGGTTGGGGGCATCACGCGTGTTCAGCTGGGTGAGCGAAGTGACGGTGCGCGCGACCTTCTTAAGCGGCCGCTGAGGTTGCCGCAGCACGCTCGTTGCCGGACGCGGCCTGCGTTTCTTGACGCCGGGAGCTGCCCCAGGTGCGGCGGCCGCGGCGTTCGCGGGCGGGGGCGGCGCTCCGTTCATCGCCGAGATTCGTGAGCGAGTGTGTGCGTATAGCAGGAGGCCTTCTCATGCGCCGGTGTAGGTTTGTGCATGGAAGAATGAAGGTGGGTGGGTGTGTTTGCGAAGGAAGAGAGAGGCCGTCGCTTTGTTACCTGCTGCGCGACGACGCCGCCAAGCCCTAGTATCGATACTAGCGCGGCGGGCGTGCAGGGGTCCGTGAGGCAGCCAGACCCTGCAATTCACCTCTGGCACCTGCGCCACGCGCCCACAAACACGGAATGAGCCGAGAAAGTCACGGCGCGTTTGTGGTCATTCAATTGGCCTGGTGTGCACGTACCGTCATACGTTGCCATCTTCCAACGACTTAGTCTGGCTCTATAGCGAGCAGCGCGCTTTCTCGGTATCCTAACGCAGGTTGAGGACCATTATCACCTCTCGACATGGCCGAACAGCAGGCGCAAAGCAGCCTGGAGGACCAGCTGCGAAGCATGATCCTCACCAACGTCACCATCGGCAGCACTCCGGATTCATCAAATGCCCACATGTCCAACCACCACCAGCAAAATTGGAGGTCACGAGGTCGGGGAAGGGGGCGCGGACGGCCGTACGCACCTCGCGGAGGGAACTATTGGGCTGGGACTGAGCATCAACATCGCGGCTTCCCCGCTGCACCGCCTGAGCAGAACATGGCGCCCCAATCCACGCCCAGGACACTTCAACGGCCGTACGATAACGGAAACACCTTGAATCTTGCGCATTCTGCAGGACCCTCGCGACCATACGGCCCGCATGGACATCCACCGCGCCGTGGTCAGACTATGAGGAGTTCGTACGCCAATGGAGGCTTTCAACAGCACCAAGTTTCAGATCTCACGCTCCAGGCAGCTTACCTCGATCACCTAGCTTCTCTAGAGATACCGAAAGCCGAGATCTCAAAGGAAGAGTACGAGGAAAAGGAAACCTTTAGGCAACAGCTGGAGGCGGTATGCCAGAAGGAGTTCACCAACAAGTACTCCGGCGACATTGCTTCCATCAAGCTGGTCACTTTTGGCAGCATAGCTTCCGGCTTTGCCACACCGGGGTCAGACATGGATCTCGCTATAGTGCCACAATGGAAAGACCCAACCAAGTCTCAGGATTCGAGTATCGACCGAGACATTCCGCGTTTGCTGGAACGCGCCGTCCTCGACGCAAAGATGGGTGGACGCCTTCTGACTAGAACACGTGTGCCGATCCTGAAAGTATGCCAAAAGCCCACCGAGGATCTGTACAACGCTCTCTTTGAAGAACGCCAGAAATGGGACCAATTGCCCGAGGAAGAGCAGTACGCAGCTCCCGCCGTTCCTGGTGCTGCAGTCCAAAACCCATCCGAGCCCCAGGAACAGGTCAACTCTCCACAGGTGAACGACTCGCAGAGTTTCCCCACGCTCGCAGAGGCCAAGGCAGTCAAAGGCATCGCGCGATCGGCTCCAAGCGCCAAAGTAATTGAGCACGATGATGAAGGCAAAGCGGAGGTTTTGCAGGCACCAGTATTTGACAGCTTTAAGGAAAACAATGGGCCTAAAGATATTGCAGATGCCGCTGACCCCTCGAAAAATCAACAGCCTCGCGGCCCCAAGAAGTGGCTACGAGAGAGGAAATCTGGCCCACTCGACTTTCCAAAGGTCGGTGTAGGAATTCAATGCGACGTCAACTTCGAGAACCCACTCGCAATTCATAACACCCAGCTACTCCGCTGCTATTCTCTCACAGACCCTCGCGTACGCCCTATGGTTCTCTTCATCAAAGCCTGGGCCAAGCGCCGAAAGATCAACAGCGCATACTCTGGCACCCTCTCCTCCTACGGCTGGGTTCTGATGGTCCTCCACTACCTTGTCAACATGGCCAATCCACCTGTCTGCCCAAACCTCCAGTCAAGCTGGCGCCCAACCACCACCAAAGCAGAAGACTTGCAGCAAATCCTTGAGCAAACCACCGTCGGGGGCTACGCCGTCCGCTTCTGGCACGACGAACCCGCTATCGTGCAGCTCGCCAGCGCTGGCCAGCTCAGCCGCAACACGCAGTCCATCGGCGAGCTCCTGCGCGGCTTCTTCCACTACTACGCCTCCATCCCACAGCCCAACCACTACGGTCAGAAGCACTGGTCCTTCTTCTGGGCGACGGAAGTGCTCAGCCTCCGGACGCCGGGCGGCATACGCCAGAAAACGGAGAAGGGCTGGACCAAGGCCACAACGACGATTTCGAACGGCAAGGAGGTCCGTCAGCGGTATCTGTTCGCTATCGAGGACCCGTTTGAGCTAGATCACAATGTCGCGCGCACGGTTACACATGATGGTATTGTGGCTATACGCGATGAGCTTCGCCGCGCGGGACGCATACTGAATTCTGTCGGGAGGGGACAGGCGCCTGAGGGTGGCTTGTTCGATGAGGTGGTGGAACAAGCGCCGCCGGTGATGCCGAACAAGACCGAAGATGGGTCTGAGACAGCGGCGCCGGTGGCAGAGGGAGCTGCTGGCGAGACTGATGGTGGAGCTGACAAAAGCACAACGCCCGCTGCAACAAATTATGCTGCACCTGGTTGTGGTACGGGTTGAGTCAGACATGGAATTTGAGGGATGCCACAAGGACCTCCTCAGATGAAAGAGGAGAACATCGCATAGCTTGCAGTGCATGAAAGCGTTGCGATGACGGCCAAATCATGATGATGGGGAGTTACAGGGGAGCGCGTACATAGCTTATGTTGGACAACACAGCACGGCCATCACGGGAAGGATTGTGTACGAAGAACAGCTCTCGAAGCAGCTCGGTATCTGAGTATATGTCATGTGCATACCTATAAGATCGAACCGCAAAAAAAAAAAAAACGAAACGTATGAAAGAATAGTGTGCGACGGCCTCGAGTGTTCACTCACGAGACTGGCCCTAAGATGGCAACCCTACGAGCCAAGAGGTCCTTCAAATGAACGTTTCATTGGATTGCTATCCGTAGATATTCATTATGCCGTAGCTTAGTACGCTCTTCACATTTGATTGAAAACTAACACACCGTGAACGTGCAGTTGCTTCCCATCCTGGAACTCTGCTGTATCCAAAGTGCCCTTGGAACTGACAACCTAATCTTGACGACTCAGCGCATCACCGCAACCGGCTTGTTTCGATCAGACAACTAAGCAGTCGTTGGCGCCGTCGTCTCCGTAGTGGTGGCGGTAGGGTGCGCAGCAGTCGTGATCTTCAAATCGCCCTTCTCGATATCACGCTGCAGCTGGTCAAGACGCGAGGAGCCGCCGTGCGTCTTCCAAGCAGGAATGCCGCTGTCGAAGACCTCGTCCATCTCCTCGAGGGTCTTGCCCTTGGTCTCAGGAGCTCTGCATCGCCTGTTAGCCACGTCTTCCAGTCTCCTTTGATTGGATTACTTACGTGAGGAACATGTGGATGAACGCAACGCCGTTGAAGGTAGCGAAGATCATGTACATCTTCCAGTTGATGTTCCACAGAAGCGGGGGCACACCGAAGGCGAGAATGCAGTTCCAGAGCCAGTTAGAGGCCGTGGCGAGGGAGACAGCCTTCGCGCGGACCTTAGCGGGGAAGATCTCAGATGGGTATGTCCACGAGGTTGGGCCCCAGGTGGTAGCAAAGCTGGCGACGAAGAGGTACGAGCAGGCGACGATGCCTTGCGATACGCTCTTGTTGTTGACGATGCGCCAGGAGGTATTCTTGTCGGGGTCGTCCCAGTGCTCTCCGTACGATGCCTGGAGCGCACCTGAGATGAAGAGCCAGGACATCATGAGGAAAGATCCGATTAACAGCGCCGGGCGGCGGCCAAACTTATCGAGATATATAATTGCCGGAAGAGTCATGGCCACGTTGATGATGTACTGGATGGAGGAGGTGAGCAACGGATCGGCAATGTTGGCTCCCTTCATGATGTAAACGATATAGTACATCCTATGTTTGTTAATGGAACGTTCTGCTCAGAGGAAGGACCGGAATGGGGGAAACACTTACATGATGTTCATGCCGCACAACTGGCTCCACATCTGGATGCTCATGCCGAGGATGACACGCTTGAAGATGCGCGGCTTGACGAGGGCCCCGAACGAAGTCTCGGCCTGCTCACGCTCAAATGCAAGCGCCTCCTCAATTTCCTTGTACTCGGCTAGAACCTTTGGATGATTTACATCTCCACCGCCATGTAGGTTAGCCAGGACCTGGATAGCCTCTTCCCAACGGTCCTTTGACGCCAGCCAGCGCGGAGAGTACGGGAAGAAGAACATGCCGACAAGGAGAATGAAGCCAGGAACCATCTGAATACCTTGGTGGTGTTAGTTGAGTCCGAATCTCGTATGGTGGAATTTGACTTACCCCACGGGATGCGGAAAGCCGACGTGCCCTGGTCCGGGTTGTTGGCGCCTCCGTCAACGAATGAGGCTCCGTATTGAATGAAGTACTGGATCAAGATACCCCTAGCAGGTGTCAGCATGTTTCAATGTATCCGGATGTGGCACAGTGTATCCTTACCAGGTGATGGCCCATTGTTGCAGCGAGACAACGCGACCACGGATTTCTTTGCGAGCAATCTCTGATTGGTACACGGGGACGATTGCCGAAGCGATACCAATTGAGATACCAGAAACCACACGACCAAAGCAGAGGAGAGCGACACCGTTGGCTGCAGTCTGGAAGATAGAGCCGATAATCCAGATCAAGGCGGAGACCTGAATCGCAGTACGGCGGGAGAGTCTATCGGCGATGAAGGAGGATATCAGCGAGCCGACCAAACTGCCTGCAGGCATCGATGCCGTGATTCCACCTTGACGGTAACCGGCAGCTGCAATAGTTAGCTTGACGACCTTTTTGAGGGTGTACTTTACATACGGTTGCCGAAATAGTTCTTGTAGCCATTCGTGCCCAGAACGCCTGACATCGAAGAGATATCAAAGCCGAACCTGTGGCGCAAGGTTAGTATATGCTTGAAAGGCGTTCATAGCTTCGCGCTGGGAGTTACATACAATCCACCGCCAATGGCGGCGAACGAGCAGATGGCGTAAGTATTGTAGAATGTCTGTATAAGCTTAGCATATCTTCATCAAGGTCGAGGTCGAGGTCGAGGTTAGCTAAGCTTACCTTCATCTTGCCAATTGCTTGAACTGGGTCGGCGGTACGTGGGGAAAACAGCACGCGCTGCAGGGCAGGCAGGGTTTATATGGCTGGTCGTTTGTTCGAACCCGCGTGATGGGGAGAGGGTGGCCTGCGCGTGCGCCAAGGAAGTCTATTCACCTGGAAACCCAGGACACGGCCGGCGGTGGTTGGCCCAAGAGTATGCGATCAGAGTCACCAGATCCTGCCACGGCTCACCCCCGCAAACAAGCACTCGTACTGAAGCGGAGATGTAATTTGGTGCCAATGTCTGGGGAACTGCAGGGGTGCCTGCTCGGCCATCCATATGCTGCAGCTACTCCACCAATCGAGTGGCCTGAGCATAACACCTTCCTCCCATAGTAGTGCTCGTCTGCGCAAGTTTGCCCACCCACCGGTCGCTTCAAGAGCGGCGCCCAGCTTGGGTTATCTGTTGACGCCGTGCAATGAAGTGAAACTTATGTCTCTTCGTACTCGTACCTCGTACTCGAACGCGTCAAACGTGATTGCGATATGCCAATGACTGATAGGGGCAGGTAGCAGTCACTTGAGCTTGACATGACAACCAAGGCAACTGAATACAGAGTCTCAGCTCAGGCCTTCGGAGACGGTGGGCAGATTCGCAGGCTGCTGCCACGAATGCCATGGAGGGCATGCAACGGAAAGGCGCAATCTGAGCTTGATCGGCATGTGCCAACCGGTTTCCTGTGATCCTTTGCTAGATCCGCTGACTTGGCAGCCAAGATGACTTTTCTCCATTGTACACGCGAGATTTTCCGTTGTTGACGGCCTTAAACATGGAGCTACTATCCTCTTGTGCAAAAGCTGAAGGGTCTTTATGCTGTGTCACCCGTCCTGGCGGGCGAAGGTTGGGTTTGGATGCGATCGACGTCTGACGATACCGGCGCCACTGCAACGGTGCGGAGAAAGCCTAACTGCAAGGCGCATAGCACATTCGCCCTCATTTACTCCGCTCGCAATCGAAGAGGGCGCCTCGCGTGAATACGAACTTACGAAGGATGCCTTTGGCCGAGAGGTCCTCGCTCTTGTCCACGTGAAATCCTACCAATCGCCGATCGCCGAGGACCCAAAACTGAAGCATGCGGCACGGGCGTGTGGAGTACGATATCTGGAAACACAGCCGTCGAGTGCTTTCCACCTACCACATTAATTCAGACCGACAGGCAAAACCTGAAGCTGGTACTACAGAAAAAGGGATTGGTTGCCCAGAACGCCAAAATTTAGCGGATTACAATGTCGACATTGCGAGGCCACAGCGTACAGTTATTCCGAGCGCGAACCACCTTGGGCTCTGGACCTCGGGTGCAGTGGCTGAATGATTATTCTTGGGTCTGGGTGCCGATGCTCGCGGATGATGAGGGAACTTGCTGTTGATAAGTGGAAGACACATGCCTGGCGAAGCCCCTCTACATATATGTAGCTTTCCAAGGGCGACGAGCGATTAAGCCTTGGCAAGCCTGGTGAGCACCTTTACCAAAACACACCGTCTACTACGAACACCAACAGGACCATATTTCCAACCCACCTAGTTAGTCCTATCGCATGGCACACAATGCATACACCTCATGTTGCTCCAATTTCTCCGAAAGATCACATATTTTCTTGCACCGCATTTCAAGGTCGTGTTTCTCCCAAAATGGGAAGGGTCTCGCAACATCACAACTAAAGGTCGCCCTGCAGGACAATGACTATGGCGTTCAAAATATCGACTATCGTGGAGTCCAAATCGCTGGGCGATAAACAATGCATCCGAGACTTGCAACATTTGGCGGGCTTGCAACTATGGTAGACGCTGTGCGAGCGTGACTTGCACCACACCTGGGCAACACTTTCAGACGCTGACAAAATCCTCCAAGCAAAGTGCTCACTGATGCGTACTTCATGAAATCGAACTGAAAAGCGACCTCAGCACAGGTCCCCTGTCATAGCGCGCAGCGCTGACTTAGCATCTGTCAAGCAAGGTATCACTTGGTTGTCATAGCAGCGACGACGGAGGCGTCAGCGGCAAAGTGAGGAATCGCACCCGTGCAGGGGCTCCAGGTTTGTCAAAGTTTAACGTTCAATAACAGGAGTCTTTGAGCTTAAGTTTTATGCCTGTCTGAACAACCCGAGGGCATACTAGGATTCCATTTCTTGACGGTAGGGAGACATCAGCTAACATTATCGGGAATCTCGGAGCTACATGCCTGCCATCCTGGGTCCCAGTGGCTCTTTCCTACGACGTTCGGCCGCGTGGCGTTGAAGACTTCGTTTCTGCCTCCAAGCTCATCCACGGGTCGCACGCTTATTCTGCTTCTGAGGCTCCAGCTACTATCCCTTTCTCCTGCATGTTGCCCCCACAACTTCGCCTCATGTATCTCTATCCAGCACTATCACTCCCGCTCTGGACCCGGCATCCTGGTATTCTGTTTACTATTCGCTGCACGTCATCTCAGGCGAGCCAGTAGCAGCGAGCTAAGCAGCTTGCCTTAGCCGCTTTCCCCAGTAAACCTCAACTATCGCTTCCCCCATGGAAGACTTAAACTGCAGCTTTGGCACGAGAGATGAAAAGAAGCATCGTCTGCGCGACACCATTTCTCACGTAACCCGGCTGTTCCCTGGTCGGTGGTTGCCGATTGGTGCCAATATGAGCCGACACAAAGCTCCTGCATGAGCGGGCACCTGCTGATGGTGGCAGCTGAACTAGCACATTGCGAAGACGCTTGAGCGCGACCACCGGTACAAGCACGAAGCACCATATAAGTTGCACTGTACATCGTTGCGCCTATACTGTACAGCACGCACCGTTCTCGATTACCGATTCTATCAAGAGTACCTTCTACGACTTTGTGCACTTTCAACATCCCATTAGGGTTTGTCACATACACCACTGGCTTACTTGCCTTCACCAACGCATCGGCCGACACTGTTTGAGATTTGCCTTTCCTTTATTTATCATCATAGGGTTGGTAGACGTGTAGCTTTACATTCAACACGAAGTTCCTAAGGCAGAAACACGTCAAGGGTTTGCCGGCTCAGACGCGCGGTCGCGAGCAGTGAGCGGTGAGACACACCGTGAGTTGTCGGGCAAAGGACGCAGGCCTTACCAACTATTTGTACCCCGGTCTCTACATTACCTGACCCAGAAGAAGAAACGAAGCTCCCCAAAAACGCAGAACATCCGCATCCGCAATCTCCATGTCAAGGAAGATCGGGTCCTAACAGCTTTACGAATTTCAGTCCCAAACGCCTTCCTTCCGGAGCGGTCCGCGTCCTCGCCCTCTTACATAATGGGGCGTCACATTACAAGCGCCGCGTTTGCTCGGACAAGCCTCACAACCTGCGATATGTTCATACTCGCGCTCGGGTACATGGATGCCAGAACGTTGCCCTCTCCCGAGCAGCTGATCGAAAGTGCAAGCCCGTGGTATCTGGATGCCGAAACGATATGGTGGCGGAAGTTTACGTTGAATATGAGGTGACGCATGAACAGCTTGGACTGTTACGCGCCTCGAATGTCCAGGTGACGAGGTCATGGCTTGTCAAATGGTTCGAGGCGACATGAATCCGTCCTTGTTCTTTTTGAACAAGAACACTTCTTTCATCACGACGATTCAGGGTACGCCTTGAGCTGAGGGTCTCAGTCCTATGTTGCACGATGGCATCTCAAGCCATCGTGTCAGCGACACTGCTGTGAAGGAACGGGAGATGCTTCTCACCTGGCAACTCAACCTGAAGGTCTTACACCCTGTCACCGGGACGATACAATAGCACAAGAGAGGTGTTCGATGACCACACCCTCGAGCACCAAGCTTGGGTTCTACCTACAACATTGCCGTGATGAGCGAGTGGTCTGCGGGTGTGCCGACGGCCCAGGCATCGTAGGAGAAGAGTTACTCGAGGCTTTAGGGGGCTTAGTCGTCAAATCCTGTGAAGAGTCAAATGGCCACAGTAGGTGGCAATAAGGACTGGACTTTCTGTGGCTATGAAATTTCGGATAGACCAATTAATAACACTTTTACGACTGTATAGTACAGTAAGTTCCTACAGGAGAAGGTATAGCAAAGGTGCAGTTTTTGTGTCGGCCACTGTGGGTGCTAAATTTCCGTCGTGGGATCATATCCGCTTGCAGCCACGTTTGATGAAAGATGTGCAATAGCAAGATCATGACGGCAATCCCAGAAAGTGACAGAAACGGATATAGGTCGAGTTTGGAAAGGCGAACAGTAGCATTAGGTTGAAGCTGTTGCATCTATCCAAACCAAGAAACACCATTAAACAGGACGGTGGTCTGTTGGTATTCGCAATTATCCGTGTATCGAGTCAAATCACTCGGCGCCGTCGCTACCGTTGAACTACCATGATGAAGAGCCATTGTAGACTAAGACGTGGTGTCCGATCTTCCCAATGCAATACGTGAACGCCATATGCATTACTGTGAGACAAGAACCGAGAAAACCGATAAAGAAAAAGTATCCGAGTGAAGTCTAGCTCCTCCATAAAGGACCTCAATCCTAATCAAGTCTTCGGACAGCTGAAAGGAGTTCATCAAGGCGATCCAACTTCTTGAGTTTGTTCAGTTGCTGAAGTTGATGAAGCTTTCCGAGCTGCTGAACCAGAGTATCTGATTTCGCTGAGGTCTCCTCGTTACTCCTTTCCACTGCTTCGATTAGTGTAAGGAGGTCCCTAACTTCACTGCTTGTGTCCGTTTCTCGACGACCTGCTCTTTCTTCAGCTTCCACTGTTGCTTTAATTTACTAGAAAATAAAAGGCGAAGAAGAACGGCGTTGCAGTCCGGAGGTGGCCACTTATCATGGCTGGCAGTATGCCCTCTGGTTTACTACTTAGCACAGTGGGATCCAGAGTGAGGGCTGCTAAACTTACTCAGCCAGGAAACAGACATCTTTGCTGGAGAAAGTAACAGGAGAACTTGCTATGAAGTGTGTAGTCTCGAGGAGAAGTGATGAGATTGGAGTCGAGAATTTCTCAATTGCGAAATACAATACCTAGCACAGAGTTAGTAACGTTGAGAAATGAGAGCCAGGTAGCCAGAGCCAATGTGTTGAGAAGGAATCTTACCACAAGTAGCGATGGAATGATGGTTATTGACTGGATAGAGTGGATGTCGGGAGTAAAGTACACAAGCGGTGACGCCAGGTTGAAAGGGTCTGGAGTCAGCCCTGGAAGGTGCTTGCAAAGAATTCGGTCCGGTACGGTAGGAGCGTGTGAATCGAATCCGCTAAATCTGAGCAGCAGTGGTCAGAGCCCCATCTCCCAGCACCCGCGCGACAATGATGTACGATATCAGCGTGCCAATGACGATCCTCCACTTGTTGCGACCGAACCAGCTCTGGCTTGCTTCCCGCGCTACCTGGCCTTGCTGGACGACAGCCCCAACTGTAGCCGCGCTGCCGTTTGCGCGCTTTCGCAGACCCGCCATGTCGGGCGAGCAGTGTGGTTGTGACGATGAAGCGAGGGGAAGGCCGGTCTGCAGGTTGATGCGCTTCTCCTTCATCCACGTCTGGTTCTCCTCGTCCAGCTCGGGCCACTCTGCGCGGAACTTGGTGCCGCCGTCGCCAGCCTTGATGGCGCCCGCACCGCGGGAGCCGTTGTTCTGCGCCTTGGAGCCGCCGCCCGTGCTGTTCCACCACCGTGTGCGCTGCGCGAACAGCTTGCGCTCTGCGTCTGACGCGCGGACCGAGCCGGTCGTCATCTCCTCGCTCGTCATGAAGCTCAACAGGCCCGTCAGGATGGTGCTGACCTCCCATGCGGGGTTGAAGCTTTTGGGGTGGAAGTCGGAGATGCTAAGGCACAGGCGGGTGCTGGACTGGAAACGGCCGGAGGGCGTGTGCATGCGGATGGCGGGCGGGGCGAAGGGGTAGTCGGGCGGGAACATGAGCGTGCCCCAGTACTGGCCCCCGTCGTACGGCGTGTCGGGCGGGCCGGTCAGGACGTAGTGCCACTCGAGGATGTTCCTCTCGGACGGGTGCGCGATGATGTACGGCGGGGGGGACTTGGAGATGGTCGCATATTCTCGCGTGAGACGCTTGGTTGCTGCAGGCGTCGCCATGGTATGTGTTTGTGTGTGAGGTGTGGGAGGGAGTAGAAGCGAGGGGAACGATCGAGGGTCGTGTGCACTGTGGTGCGTCGGACTTTAGGAGTTGGGCGGTAGTCCGCTGTTATAGTTCGCACGCGAAGACCAAGGTAAGAGACGACGTCAGAGGGTGGTGTGTGGTCTTTTCCCAGCGAATAATACTTTCAGGGTTCAGTGGTGGAACAGAGTAAAGGTGAAATCTGGCGGGAAGGGTTGATGGTGATCAGTGGAATATGAGTGGGTTCTAGAACTGGGGAAAGGCGCAGCCCTGAGCCAGCTTTGTCCTGCGACTGCGGCGGAAATGGCACGTGACCGACTTTTCCGGCTTCCAACGCCAAGCACCAACCACAACCTCAACCTCAACCTCAACCAGCAGCATCCATGGCTTCGCCGGTAGAAGACGATGTACGTTTGACGTTCTCGAATCGCTGCTCAAGCCATTGGTTGCAACCAGCGCAACGGCAGCTCAACAATGACCCGAAACCAGCTAATCGACGCTCCAGGTCTTCGAGAAGCTGAAAAATAAGACAAATCACAAGCAAGAGGACGATGACCTCAATGCGCGGAACTTTGCCCAGCATCAGCGGTCGCAGGAGAGGCTCGCCGAGCTCATCGACGACAACACCAGCCTGCCCGTCACCATCTCTTCGGTCCGCGTCCTCCATGCCAACCGCACGCGACGAAGCTTCCTGGAGCGCGTGGTCAACCCCATACTGAGTGCAAATCGAGACGAGCAATTCACTTTGGAGGAGGCGCTGAAGGAGGTTGGAAAAGCGACGGACAAGCTGAATCGCTTTGGTAAAGAAGCAAGAGATCGACGAAAAGGCCCACAGTCTGACGTACATAGGCATCTTCAAGTCACCCATATCCGTCTTTCTCGATCGACCCGACCCAACGAACCCTACCTCGTCCCCTACCGACGTCGATGTCTACATTTCAGCTCAAGAGCGCGGCTCGTATACGATCAAGACGGGTACTGAGGTTGGATCTTCGGAGGGAGACGCCTATATCAATGCGGAACTTCGCAACTTGTTCGGTGGCGCAGAGACACTGAACGCAAATGCTTCGCTTGGAACGCGCACACGATCTGCCTACTCACTTGCTTTCGACAGCCCGATTCTAGCCAATCCGGATTTCAAGTTCCAGCTCAATGGCTTCGCGAGCTCCACGTTGAAGAGCTGGGCAAGCCACGAGGAGGTGCTGCGTGGTGGAAATTCTAAGCTTCTGTGGAGGACGAAGAACGGTCATCAGCATGAGTTTGGCTACTCCGGCATCTTGCGCCAGGTGACGAGTCTGGCAGAGAATGCGTCTCCGACCGTTCGGGCAGAGGCGGGCAACTCTTTCAAGTCCAGCCTTACGTATTCTTGGATCAACGACAAGCGGGACAACCCGATGCTGCCGCAACGAGGATACCTCGCCAAGTCAGTGTCTGAGCTCGCAGGTTATGGGCCACTCAAGGGCGATGCAGCCTTTTTCAAGTCTGAGGCTGAGTCGCAGATAGCACTGCCGTTCGGCGATACTGGCATCACTCTGACTGCTGGCCTACGTGGTGGCCTGCTGTACCCTCTCGCACTTGGCGGAAGCGGCGCTCCTCAACCGTCCCGCATCAACGACCGGTTCCAGCTCGGCGGCCCTACCAGCGTCCGCGGTTTCCGCCTTTGCGGTCTTGGACCCCACGATGGGTCAGACGCTGTTGGCGGCGACGTTTTCGCGGCAGGTGGAGCCTCTCTGTTGTTCCCCGTGCCCAAGGTTGGCAAGGATACTCCTCTGCGTCTTCAAGCCTTCATCAACGGTGGCCGTCTGCTCTCCCTCAAGAACCCCAACAAGGAGGCCCCCATGGACGCTGATACTGTACAAAGCAGCATGAAGAAGACGCTCGCCAGCCTGCGCGACGGTTTACCTAGCGCTGCGGCTGGTTTTGGCCTAGTGTATGCCCACCCGATTGCAAGATTCGAGATCAACTTCAGTTTGCCTTTAGTGATCAGGGCAAAGGAAGAAGCGAGGAAGGGACTGAGCTTTGGAGTGGGTGTGGAATTCTTGTAGTAACATGCGAACTAGCGGGCAATGTAGATATTGTACGAGTAGGAAAGCGCAGATAGACCGCCTCGGCCTTCGCACAATTCTCTTCACTATGTCACTCTGTATGGGTGGAGGGCTTCCCTTGAGGTCCTCAATGCTCAACCTCTGCCTTGTCCGTACAGCTACTTCTTCTTAGCTGATCAGCACCTCGAACGGCTTCGTCATTTCAGAGCCCTCATTGCATCATTGGACCTCCTAGTCCTGTACTCTGTTGAATAGACCCTAAAAGCTCTAAAGTCCACAACTCCACATGCAAGACGCGAAGCACAACGGCCATCAAGCCACGCCACGCGCGGAGGATGCACGCCGCGTGGCGCCACAACCGCACTTACGCTAAGGATCGCCAGCCATTGCCGATCGTGCGCTCCCAAACTGCGCCAGACGAGAAGTCCACATTTTCCAATCTTACAGCAAGCATTCATCCAAGATAACAGGATGTGGCACATACAATTTCACAGCCTCATTCACGCCGCATCAGGCTGAAGTCCCTAAATCAAAGCCCCATGCAGGGCAAAGCCTCCGTTTCGTTTCGTTTCGTGCGCTAGCATCGTCCCCGCTGTTTGATGTCACGATCGACAGGAGTGTGGGCTACGCGAGTGGGCGTCATTCGCTGTACATGTTTGCTACGGCTGGTGTGCCCCTGTTGTGCCTGTGGCTGGGGTACGACATCGAATCGTTGGTGGGCGACGCGCGAGGGTTGGGACACCCTCGTGGCACCGTGATTCAGGTATAAGTAGCAAGTGGTGGCCAATCCGGCCTGGCAGGTACAAGCACAGCTGTCTATCTACAGGGTTAGACTCGCATATTTCGAGATATATATCACCTTGGCCTACGAAAATCGCGGGAAGAACTACCGTCGCACCTGCCATCAATACTCACAAATCCACCACAATGCGCTTCGCATCGATAACAGTGCTTTCCGCGCTCGGCGCCTCCCTCGCCGCTGCCCTCCCAACAGAGCTCACAGAGTTCTTCCTCGTCACTTCAGATCAGTCAGAACCGAGCACCAACTCGTCAAATCTGCGCGGCGTCCACGCGACAACTCCATTCGTAGGCGCTTCCCCCTTCCATCTTTCCACTCCCCACTCCCCATCCCATCCCATCCCACCAACTAACCCTCCCCAGGCCGAAGACCCTGTCTCTCAATCGACCCTCCTCCTCCGCCTCATCGGCGCCGGCTACAACTCCCTCCCCAACTTCACGCTCGCCGACGGCGTCCTCTCCACCATCACGCAGGGCCCGCACGGTATCGGATCGTACCGGTACAACAGCACAGCGGTCACGGCGGGCAGCGAACTGCAGTTTGTAGCGCAGAAGCAGGTGAGCGGGAATGTGGGGCTGAATGGCGGGTATCTCGTGACGGTGGACGGGGAGATGGAGGGGTGGACGATTTGTAATTCCGAGAGTGGGACGGATGTGCTGTACTGGAAGGGGAAAGGGAGTGACTGTGTGAGCACGTTTCTGCATGCGGTGACGAAGCCACCGTATCGGAAGGCGTGAGGAGAAATGGGATGACGGTCTTTGTAGTCGATGATGAATCAATTGACACGATGATGATGACCATCACCGAGCGCGAACGTATGGCCTATACAATGTGCTGGCCATCTATAATAGCAAATCTAATTTCCAGTCTCTCACTTCTCTACACTATTCTGCGACAGACAAGTGCTTGACTCTTATGGTGGCACCGGCCTGGCTTGTTTAATGGCCTTGAGAAAGTGCTCTGCGTGTGGACTACGTTGCTCCCGTGCTCAGGACTGAAGTTCAAACCGCCAGCATGTACGGGTATGGAACGGACGATCCTGCTGTTGTACAGTGACCAAAGAGAAATATGGTCAAAGACATGTCTCTCTTCGTCGAAAAAGCTCAATCACCGCTGTCGATTATAAGAAGCGTAGCTGCTCCACCATGTTTATCATCGTCGGCTCTTCTCCAAAAGCCTAGGATCAGCCGACTGCCGTGGAGACAGACCCGCAGTCATAGGCTTTCTCCCTACTGAGCTTTTCAAATCACAATTGGAGAACGAGAATGTCCCGCTTTACAACTAGAATGCATCGAAAGAAATGACGTGGTTCCCGGACCTGTTCTGGCCAATCCACTAGATACTGAAACACCTGCCGGTTGGCGTCATGTTCGCTCTGTTGGCTTTTCTGGAAAGTTCTAGTCAACCAACTCGAAACAGCTGCACACAACGCACATGGAACTTGCCTTGCTTCCTGCAGACCTAGGCAAAGATCAACATACCGAGCCTGCTGAACTCTACTTTCCAAGCCCAAGTACGGGACCGAGACTACAATTTTCAGACAAGGCGTCTCTATGCGCGTCCCCTTACGCACTATTGAAAACATCAGGTCGAGGCTTGATGCCTTCGTGGACTCCTAAAACCCTCGTACCAGCCCAGCATGGCTTTCCTTGGCTGTCGATTTTCCAGACCGAGAAACCTGCACACACTGCCTACATATGCGGAATCAACTTGGAATAGTCGATTACGAAAGAAGCAAGTATCAACCGTGATGTGCCCTGGACCGGAGTTGGACCAAGATCTACAGACACTCGTGTCTCGGTCTACAAATGCAGTGCAGGAAATCATGATGGGGCCTGGAGGCAGCGTATCTTTGCAAGCGGATACACTAAGCGTCGCCGTGTGAGTCGAAGAAAACCAAGATTGGAATGCATCTGATCGATGGTGGGCTTCAAATTTCTTCTCAGATCACGCTAATTATGGCTGCCATCGACGTGAACGCCGTTTGCCTGAAAGAGCGAGATGGAGAGGACTCGTGGCCACGCTGTGCTCGGAGCAAACACACCAACGAGCTCATGGGGCCTATCCTGTCTCGCCTCGCCTGTGCGTACCAAGAAGCGCCGAAGGCCCCGGCGATGGGAGGCTTTGGTGCCTCAAGGTTGCATACTGAGGAGCTGGTGATGCTGGTCACCATGCAGATGGCACAACGATGATGGCATCAGCGCGGTCAACAGAGGAGACAGGACCTTGCCACGCACATGATAGCTTTTGACTCGCGCATAGAGCTCCTGTCTAGGATCCATACAAAACCTTGATCAGAATATTTGAAGGCCAAGGGCCCCCATCGAACTGCTCCTGTTCCGCTTTCTGGCACTTGGGTAAAGTCCAAGTAACACGTCGTGGAGAGATTGTTACGAGAGCCGTGGTCTTGTACATGACCCTAAGTTCAAGAGCGACCAGACGGCCCGAAACGCATAGACTGTTGTGTCGACTTGGGTAGGCTGTCTGGTGGCTAGACCAAGCGGTGCCACTCGCTTCCATGTTTTGGTGTCGGACTGTTCAGAGAAAACCTGTTAATGACATAAACATAGAAGAGTAGAAGGATACTGGGGTGAGGGTGTTAGAGCAAATGGTCGCATGCTCCCACGGTTGGCGTGCAGTGTTGATCTTGCACGAGGCTAACAAGCGGTAGCCTAGGCGATGGATATTCTCCTGTGCTACATGGTGATGCAGCACCGCCACGTGCAGCTTGAGCTGGTGGAGACGAAACAAACACAAGCATGCGGTGTTACGAATAGTGAAGATGCAGGGCTCCCAAAGGTGTGGGCGTCGGAAGCAGAGGTGGTCAGATGCAGCGACGGTGGCCTTGAGGGGAACCGGACATGCGCCGCGGCTCTGGTTGGCTGCAAGAGAGACAAAGATCAGACAGACAGTCTTTTCTCAAACAATGGCCGAATTGGGACGTGATGCGAAAGATGACTGAAACCGAGTAACATGGTAACGGCGCAGCGAGCGATGATAGGTGACAGCACACGATCGCATGAAGGAGGCTGAAAAAACGGCAAATTGAGTGGCTATGCGCGCGCCGTGGCGGTTTACAAACAAACACAAGGCGGAAGAGGCGAGCAGCGGGCATCAGCCGCTGCGCCCAAGGAGCGAAACACGTTGAGTATTATCGCACTGCAGGCGTCAAGCTGCTCCGCGCAGCGATCAATATTGATGGCGCTGTGGAGTCGAGCGATGATATCGATGATGTACGCCGCTCCGCCAAATATAGGCGCATGGTGGCGCACTATCGACCGCTATGCCCCGGTCGCTAGGCCAGACTGGTGCAGTCCCCTGCCGCTTTTCTCTGGCCTCCGCTGCATTACGGCGCCGTCTCCTAATCACCTCACCACCGCCAACCTCCTCGACCCTCACCCTCGTTCCCGCCCGCATTTCCCTTGCTCCTTTGCCAGTCGCTCGTTTTCCGGGGCGTGGGAGTGAATCTTGAACCAGCATCCCTTTTCTTGACGCGTTCCAGCTCGTGTTGACAGCCTCCGAGTGGCCCCTCGAGACGCAGTTCCACCTCGCACCACCGCCGAGCTGACCACCGGTGTTCAACCGTCGCACCCGCCTTTCCGCTCGCCAGCCGCCAGCCTGCCCACCCGCAGTTCCATTAATTCGAACCCTCCTCCGAAGCACTCTCCGTCCGCGCCATGAGGCCGTCCCAGCTGCTAGCCGCAGGAGTGGCCCTTTTGTCCGTCACGGCCGCGACCTCCAATGTCTTCGACAGCATAAACGCGTTGGGCAAACCGGAGCACATGCTCTTGCCTCGACAGGACAGTAAGTTGACGGCACCATGCATATCGTATGTCCGTGCTCACTCGGGGTAGACCAAGATGTGCAGAGCTCCTCAGCGAAGAAAGACGCATCGACCACAGCAGCTCCCAAGGAGACCAACCAATCATCCGGGACCGAGAAGCCCACAGCAACCAAGAGCGACGCGAAGACGACCGGCAAGGACTCGTCCGACAAGGCCACCAAGACGACCGGCAAGCCCAAGGTTACCAACTTCGGCCCCGATGTGCAGCCTGGAGGTATCCAGATGGTCACTCCGAATCCCGTCCTGGGTGCGCAGTACTACAAGGTCGGCGACTGGGTCACCTTTGCGTGGAACTACACTTCGCTCTCCATCACACCCTCGCACGTCGACATTCTGGCCTCGTGCTCTGTCAACCAACAGACGTACACCATCGCCGTGAACCACTCGGTGCAGGCGACCGATACCATACTCTGGGACACCGGTGCCTACCAGAGCCAGCACCCAAACGGTCCCAATTTTGTCAGCGAGACCTACACGCTGCTCATCTACGACTCCGAGTCTAGCGTCAGTGCCACTGCTAAGCCTGGCTACCTGTCGCCATTCAGCCAGTTCTACTTCGGCATGTACACGCCGCAGCCCTACGTGAACTGGTCAGGTAAGACGCATTCCAATCGATGCCTTAGTGGATTGGCCCGCTGACACACATCGCAGAATTCGAGTGCGCGAACTGCCTAAAGAACGACGCCTTCTCCATCTTCGCGAGCGGCACGACCAAGGTTCTCTTTGTCACCTTTGGAACGACCATTGCGTCCTTCCTGTACTTCGCCGTCACTTTCGGTATCATATGAGAACACTCTACGCCACACGCCTCCGAAACCTACAGCACACCACGGCTGCTTCAGCATCACACACGATTACGGCATTCCTTCCATTCATAACTTGTTTATACTTTCACTCCTTACTTGGGACCAAAAATGGGACACGGCGCATCTTGGGCTTGCAGCGTTCGTCACGTCCAATCATTCACTCCAACTCAGTCATTCAAGGCACACGGTGTTGGGCGGGGTCACTTTTTTTGTAGGAGCATGGACCGGTCGCATTTGGGAAACATACGCATCTATAATAATCGAGAGACGAGAGAATGAGTGTGCTTGGCTATACTCGTAATATCTTCGTTTAGTTTGGGAGTAGACGGGCGGGAGAGGGACTGGGATCGATCGCGAGATTTACTACAGTCATGATGTATGTACGTAGAGTCTTGTCAATATTACAACCAGCGCAAAGCAGTGGAGCTTGTTGATATCATTACCGGTTTGGAACTTTGCCAATGTTGTGGTAATCTGCTGTCAACGCGCGGAATGCGTGCGCACAATCTTGCCCTAGCAACAAAATCTAGGCAAGGATGCTGTGGTATCTCCCTCCCTTAACGCCGTGAAATGTCCATGATGATGCGCCATATGTCCCCACTTCCGGCATGCAATCGCATCTCTAATGGAATGAAAAGAGAAAGGAAAAAGAGTCTATCTTCTCCCAGCAGCGGCGCCCACGCCAGCGCCAGTATCTCTCCACTCATCCTTCAACTTCCACCTCCCCCTCCCACTCCCGCCGCCCTTCTCCATCGTCGCAATCACCCGCAGCATCTCTCTGAACTCCTCGCTCCGTCCCGGCACTGCCCGACAGTAGTGATCAAAATGGTCCACCAGCATCTTTGTCGGGACGACCCCGCCATGCGTGAGCATGAAGTCGCGGATCTTCTCCAGCATCTGGCGGCCGCGCAGGGACGTCGGCTGGGGCGTGTTTCCACGCGAGGAGCCGGGCGTCATTGTGCCGGCGGGCGTGATAGGGAGAGCGCGGCCCTGGCGGGCTGCGAGGTTGGACAGTACGGATGACGACGAGGGGCCTCCCGCAGCGCCCCCTCGTCCACCGCCGCGGCCGCCACGGGAGCTGTGCAGGTTGCCCCGGGTAGGTGGTGGGGGACGGCCGGCTTCGCCGTGCGTGCCTGTCCAGGTGGGCACGCCGATGGGTGTGTTGCGGGCCTCCTCCATGCTCTTTTTCAATTGCTCTGCGGCGACGGCGGCTTGACGCTTGGCTTCACGCTGGACGAAGGCGGGGTCGGCTTGGACCTTGCGCTTGCGGCCGGTGCCGGTAGTGCTCATGATTGTGTCGTGCTCGAGTACGGAATGGACGCCTGACTTTGAGAAGATGGACGACATGAGCCGCGAGTCGGACTTGGCTTCTTCACCGTCTTCTCTTGTCGTGTCTTCAGAGTCAGAGGGTGGAGCCTGGTACGCCTCTGCTGCTGCGACGCCTGCCATTGCTGCAAGCTCGGCTTGTCCAGTCGCATCGGAAGCGGGCTGTGTCGTTTGATTTGCTGTTTTGCCATTCTTATCAAATTGTACTTCTGAGCCACGGAACATGTTCCCAGTCTCGGTCTCACCATCAGCTTTGTCACTACCGAGCGTGAAGAGATCGTGTAAATCGCTCATCTGGAATGTCTGGCGCTGCTTTGGGTCTTTGAGAACCTTGTTGGTAAGAAATTGTTTGAAGATCTGACGGTGGTAGATCTTCTCCTCGATAGTACCAGCAGACATGAGACGATATATCTCAACCTCTCGCTTCTGGCCGAGGCGCCACGAGCGCTCGCGGGCCTGTATGTCTGTGGAAGGGTTCCAGTCGGGGTCGTAGATGATCACGCGATTAGCTCCTGTGAGATTAACGCCCAGGCCTCCAACCTTCGTGGTGAGGAGGAACACGTGCAGGTTCGGGTCGTTGTTGAACTCGTCCACCATATCCTGTCGCTTCGCGATGGGTGTCTCTCCGTCCATCCGTCGGTAATTGATCTCTGGTATGCGATCGAGGTACTTTTGGAGAATGTCAAGCATTATGCGATGCTGTGCGAAAAGGAGCGTCTTGTGTCCGCCCTTGACCCACAGAGATAGAAGCTCCTTCACGACCTGCATCTTCCCTGACTTATTCCCGGCGCCGTAGTCATAGGCAGCTTTTTTAGACAAGTTCTTGTGATCCACGAGATCGGGGTGATTGCATATTTTGCGCAGGATATCTATGCCAAAGAGCATTTGTCGTTTGCCGTTGGCTATGGACTTCATCTCATCTGAATTCAAGAAGCCCTCATATGCTTCTCGCTGCTGACGAGTCAACTTGCAGAACAGAACCTGCTCTTTCTTCTTTGGAAGATCTGCTGCCACATCAACTTTGAATCGTTGCAATAGATATGGGCTGACGGCTTCCTTCAATGTCTCTGCACATTGCATCGCGGTCTCAAACTCAAGGTTCGACGCATTCGCATAACCGCCGCGCTTGATAGGAAACTCAAACTGATTGCGAAAGTTGACCAGAGTACCGAGGCGCATAGGGAATACGAAGTCGAAGAGCGACCACAGCTCAGTGAGATTGTTCTGCATCGGGGTGCCTGAGAGGATGATGCGGCTCGAAGTGCGCAGTTCCTTGCAGTGAATTGTAACGTTGGCGTCAGGATTTCGGATCTTGTGCCCCTCGTCGAGGATAGCTGTTTCCCAATCCACGGGTACCAGAAACTCTGCGTAGGTTTGAAGTCCAGTGTAGGTCGTGACCAAGACATGTCCCTCACGCCTGACCTTCTCTACGATCTTCTTGGCGGCCTTGCCAGCACCTGTCAAGGTGTCATCATAGTCACCGTATGCTCGCAGCTCCATCTCACGCTCCATCGCCTCTTCACTGCGAGTGTTGAGCATGCCGGTTCCGGACGAATGGAGAATGGACACGCGCAGTGCCGGCCACCATCGATGGAACTCGTTCACCCATTGCTTCATCACAGTAGCCGGGCAAACCACAATGACCGGCTTGGTGAGCTTCTTCGAATAATGTAGACCAGCGACAAAAGATATAGCTTGGATGGTCTTACCCAGACCCATTTCATCGCCAACAATGCCGCCGACATTCTGCGAGTAAAGCTCCCACAACCATTGTACACCCGTCTTCTGGTAGTCGAACAGCGCGGGATAGATGTCGCCAGGAATCTTGAAATCACCGTCCAGCTCAGTATCAGCCTCAGTCGGGTGGGGCTTGTAGCACTCGTCCTCGTCCTCATCTTCTTGAAAGAGTTGACCACTCCGTTCTGCGGCCTGCTTCCGTGCCGCAGCACGTTTCTCGGACCACGCGCGTATTCGCTTTTGGTACACCTTCTCGTTACCGTCATCAACACCAGCCAGGTCATCCTGCTCATCCGCGAATTGTATGGTTTTGGTCTGCTTCTTCGCCCTCTTAGGGGCCGCCTTGCGCTTTCGTCCGTTTTCAGCCTCTGAGTATTCATCATCGTTCGTCAGGTCCTCTATGTCATCGTCGGTCTCTCCAAGAGCCGCCAGCTGACGATCGCTCATTCCCGGTGCAAATGCATCGTCGGATTCATCGCCAGGCGTTTCTGGGGCGCTGCTACCCTCCCGTGAGCTGACGGGTCCCGAAGCCGGGAATGTGCGTCGCTTCTTCCTCGGGCGCGGCGTGTCGGGAGGAGTACTTGCATTCGAAGTTGTATCCGCAATGTCGAATCCGGGTTTCATGAGGTTCTGGTGTGATTTCGGCCCCTTGCTCGCCTCCTCAACCATGTCGTCTACCTCTGCAACCTGCATCACTTCAGCAAGCGTACCTGACTCCTGCTTATCCTGCGCGATCTTGGAGAACGGCGTAATCTTGCCGGTCCGGATCAGAAACTCGCGCCGGCTCTCGTTCGGCAGAGGGCCATGGACTCCATCTAGAGCAGCCCCCTCGTCGCCCTCCACATTGTGTCTGTCGTTTATGCGCTTCTGTATCGCATCGAGCTCTTCGTCTATCCCGTCAATCTTCTTTTGGAACTCCTGAATCTCTGCACGTATCTTGGTCTTCTGCGACGGGAGCAGAGGCATTGCCAGCCTACTCCGCAGTTTTTGTATCGCCACCTGCGCTCGTTTGGCCTCGGTATCGACCTTCTCCATGCGCTTCTTGTCTCGCTCATCCGCCTGCTCTGTGAGCAGCTGCTCGGCCTGCCTACCGATGTCACGCTCCAAATCATCTTGGTCCCTAGTTCCAGTTGTAAGGAACTTCAACCGTGTCTCTTCATCGGCGTCTGAAGAAAGCTCGTCGGCAGGTGGCGCACCGTCGACTTCGGCATGTTCCGGCGCAGTCGTGTCTACGATCTCGACGGCAAAATTTTGTACTGCACTCGAGGTGGCAACCTCTGGAGAGGGTGAGGCAGACATTGCGACAGGAAGAGTGTTGGACAAGTAAGCGGTTCGCGACAACTGGTTGCGGCAGGCGAGCGGGAAGAGAATGTCTCGAGAAGTCGATTTCGTAGACTACGCCGCGGCGAGAGGAGCGAGACGGCGTGTGCGAAAGCGAACAAAGAAGCGCATGACGGGCGGGCCCGTTAAAGAAGGCTGCAGTGAATGTGAAGGTTGACTCTTTCGCTAGGGCGATTACATCATTGAACGCGGGATCACGTGGACACGCACGATTGCAGCTCGACGCGTCGTTGCACCCTACTCTATTACTTACATCGCGATGCATGCTACCAGAAACATGATGGTAATACAATCGTGAACAGATGACGTAGAGAGAGTATCAATTGCGCTGATGTATACTTTACGTGCTTTCCATGCGTTGTCTTAAACCCGGCAGTCACTACCTACAGGTACGCTACTGCACTTAGCCACCGGCCTCCTGCTGCCTTGGGTGACTTCAGTTCGCTTCTGCCTTCCCCCACATAACCTACATCTACAACTTCGGTTTTGGGGTATCGTGCTTCCACCCCGGCATATCCGCCAGGTCCTTCGCCGGCGCTGCCCGCCTCGACTTCAACGCATCTCCACCTGGACGCCATCTCCAAGCATTTGCGAGATCTTCCGCCAAGTCGCCCTCCACCAACTCTACAACATGCTTCCCAATGTTGGGTAGGAGTTTGAATGTGTGACCACTATCACCAGTGGCCATAATCAGGTTCTTCCATTTCGGATGTTCGCATATCAGCAATGCAGCATCCGCGGTATCTGTGCACCAACATAGTGATCGGTTGAACAATTTCTTGTTCTTGAACCGGGGGAGGAAGGTGTCGATGGCTCTCCGGATACTCTTCTCGGAAGCATCTGGATAGGTGTCTGTCGGATGTTTTGCATGAGACCTAGGAACGGAGATTTGTCTTGGAGCCTTTGCACCATAAGGCTGATGCTCCTTAAACCGGGTGAATCCAGGGAATTCATCGCAAACTTTGATCACACCGTACTCGTCTGGCTCGAAGAAGAAACCCACGTCCCCATTATACACAACCGGCGCATTCTTATATTCGGCCACCTCTTGAGGTGTCAGGCGCATGTGAGCATATACCCAAGCCTGCCCATGGGTTAGTATTGACTAGTTCATTTGCATGTGCAACTCACTTTCGATACACACTGGTCGTCAAGATCCACCAGTACGGAACTCCAGGCTCCCGCGGCGAGTACGACCTTGTCGGCGTAGTATTGCGTACCGTCAGCCGTTTCTACACCAATGCAAGTTGCACTGTCTTCCGCGAATAGTGGTTTTTTGAATGATCCAGCACCACCGAACCCGAAATTAACACCTTGCTCTTTCAGATACAAGCCGATGGCTCTGATGGCTTTGGCTGCTGCTAGCCAGCCTCCATCTTCACTGAAAATGGCTTTCCAGCCTTTGATCTTCTCACGCTCGAGTTGAGGAGCCTTTTCCAGGATTTGGTCTTCGGTCTCCAACCACTCGTTAGTCTTTTCGAGTCCTACGCCTGCATCGAGCAGTGTCTGATACTGCTTGCGCAAATCTCTGATGCCTTCCTCTGTATGTTCACAATCGAGCTGGCATCTAGTCAGCCCTAAAGATTGCATCTCACTTCAAATCTGCACATACACGGCCGGTATTGTGGAAGAAGGCCTTGAACAAATCGTCGTTCTTCCACATATCTCGCGCTTCCAGACTCAGTTGCACATCAACCTTGTTCCGTAGGCGGATGCCCATGATTTTGTTGAGATCATTTCCAGCTGATTGAGCAGATGGAATCTCGTATGTGTCGAGAACGGTGATGTTCGAAGGTGTGTATCCATACCGGAGCAAATGCAGTGCTGTTGACGATCCGATGGTACCTCCTCCTCCGACAATGATGAATTTGGTATCTACTCGTAAAATCGCCATTTCCCGAGGCCGCGATCGCGCTTGATGTTTCTAACGGCAAATGCGCTTGGGTCTGAGTCGCTCCGAGCGCTTAAGTATCGCGACCTGTCGAACACGCCACCTTCGAGCACGACAGTAATGACTTCTATTAGGGTAACCTTGGGCTATCGTACGATTGACTAATAGTTACATGCGCAAGGCATCGTCTATTCCTCCGGAATGGCATCGGAGCAGCAGCAGGCACTTGGGCCGATAGCGAGTTGCCCGACTGTTAAAATCTCCCACCACGGTTTAGCGCGACAGACGTCCAAAATACCATCACTCAGTTGATTTCCCTCAACTTGTTATCCCTGAACGAATCGTTATTCTAATATTGTGGGACTAGAGCATTACTCCCCGTCTAGATAAAAAGGAGTTCCACTCGAGATATTGCAGATTACACCGCTTCGTCGACCTTTGTCTTTGGCAGGCGTGCTCTAGTCTTTTTGGTCCGCGGAGCTACAAACGACTGAATCAGCACGCCGCTTCAGCGCCTACCTCCGAGGGTGCGGTTAGAATTGGCCGCGCACCGAAGGCTTTCACCCTGCCGTAAGCCAAGTCGCTAGCATCTGCAAGCTTTGACCAGAACTACTATTTTATCTTGGTGCGGTTAGACAGATGAGGAGCGAAAACATCCCGATCGGATGGTACAGGTATGGGGGCCCTCCCCACTACCGCACTCTTACCGCACGGAGCACAGCGTCGCTTGAGTCCATGCTCCACAGCCCATATCTACACAATCTGGGGAATCTTAGCTTCGGTGCTAGTCCAGGCCCGCAGATAAGTCGCTGCTCTGAGTGTGGCACGCGGAGAGCGAGGAAATGATAGGCGACGCTACAGCTTGGAGTGTATGCCTTCCGCCGCCGCATATAAAGAGTCGAGCAATGCACCACCTCGAAGGCTATAGAGCATTATCAGCTTTCCTTACATACTTAGTTGCGCTCGGCTCAGTAGTGAGACGTCTTCGACATGTCTAACTTCGATGCTGCTCCTCCGAATACCCATGCTGGTGGTAACAACAATGTCCTGCGAGCAAAGGGCAACGACCCGATGAACCCTGCGGCCCCTTCTCAATATGCCGACGAGAATGTCGACATGGTGGCTTATTCGAAGAATGTCCCCTTATGGAAGCGTGTATACCAGCACAGCTTGACTCAGATGATGCTACTCAGTGTTCAGGCGTTTTGTGGTCCAGCAATGACCGATGCTATTGCTGGTGCGTATGAAGCCAACGTGTGAAAGTCCTCATGAGCTGACTTGATGTAGGTCTCGGCGGAGGTGGACTTGCAACTCCCCAGACAAGCAACATTGCAACTGCAATCAACTACGCTCTTCTCGCCATTGTCTGTCTGCTTGGTGGTCCCATCGTGAACAAGCTCGGGACCAAATGGGCACTCGTTATCGGCGCCATGTCTTTTCCCATTCGAGGCTCTTCATATTATTGCAATAGCAAGTTCGGCAACCAGTGGTACCTGATCCTTGGTTCCTTCTTCACCGGCATTGGAACAGGGTGTTGGTATGTCGCTGAGTCGGGTTCTATCATGTCACTGGCTCCCTCAGGAGCACGTGGGAAGTACCTCGCTCTGTGGATCGTATCGCGGAACTTGGGCCAGCTCGTTGGAGGTGCGATCAACCTGGCGAAGAACCACCAGAAGGGCGCATCAGGAGGTGTGACACCGGATACATATATTGCGTTCCTGATCATTGAGTCGATGGCTTTGCCGTTTGCCTTTTTGATCTCACCTCTAGAGAACGTAGTCCGTTCTGACGGCACGAGGATCTTGGTTTCCGAGCGAATCGGTACGAAGCAGGAGTTCAAAAAGATCAAAGTCACGATGACCTCAAAACTCATTGTGCTTTCTGCGCTTTGGGCGTTTTGGTCTTTCTTCTACAGGTAAATTGCCCCGTCAATTTCTAACAAATACAACTCGACTAACAGAACACAGCGGCACCTGGTCAACCTATCTTGGAACGTATTTCTCCGTTCGCTCGCGCGCTCTCTCCTCGCTCGTCTCGCCCTTCTTCTGCATCGTCGGTTGCTTCGGTCTAGGTTTTATCCTCGACATGAAGAATTTTTCGCAACGTCGCCGCGCTCAAATTGGTCTTATCACCGTCGTCGTCCTCAACCTCGGCGTCTACATCTGGTCCGTCATCATGCAAACCCGGTTCAACGCTTCCTCTCCTGGCAAGATCGACTGGGATGAACCTCTTTACCCCATCGCGTTTCTGCCCTATTTCTTCGTCCAGACCACTGGTCCCCTATCCCAGTCGTACATGTACTGGCTTCTCAGCTCCTTTGCGACGGACGCACAGGCCAACGTGCGGAACGGTGCGGCGTTCAGATGTCTTGAGGCGGTGGGGCAGGCTGTCAGCTATGGGATGAACACGCAGATCAAGACGAGTCCGCTGATTGGATTCTGCGTTACCTTTGGATTAATGGCGCTTGCGTTCGCCCCAATGCTCATATTGGTGAACTCGGTACCTGATCGCATTCCGGCCGATGTAATCGCCGAGGAACAGGACAAGGTGTATACGAAGACTGAGAATATTGAGGCATCGAACGGTGCATAACGGGTGGCAGCAAAGCATAGCGGAATACATTGTGGAAGCGTAGCAAAAAGCGATTCGGTCCTCGCATCACCTACAGTTAGCTGAAAGTGCCAGTCGCTTAGTTCCAAGGTCCGCTTCTCTGCCCGTTCCAGCTTATCTCTGTGCATAGATCCGAACCCCCACCAAAAGCTCGAATGCGCGTTCAGCGGATGGGTGTGCCAAAAGATTACAACCTTAGAGTTATTTGCAACACTAGGGCTGAGTGAACCCTGGCGGTGAATTCTGCTCTATCTCAAACATCAGTCGAATTCCAAAACTCACCGGAACAGATTCGCCATGGGTCAGCACTTGGACTACACCACGGCTAACGCCCCGTCCTTGAGGCTTCACCGCCACAGAGTCATGGCCGTTACATTTTCTTGTCGGATGCTGAGACGAGGGGGCAGATGCTCTCAACGTCACTTTTCGACCTATTTCTGATAGAAATGTGTAGTCTTGTTTGCTGACTTTGGAACTGTTCGATTTCAGCACATTAGAAAGCAGGGACTGACGTTCTCGACGTGGGGCAGGATAATATGCCTCCCCGCAGATGGACCTACTTCCGTCGTATCTCAATCAAGCCTCTGCTAGCCCCAGCAACCTTTCCCAAAGCTTACTGATGCTTGTGCCTAATTAAATGAAATGCGATCTAGCCTACACCACTCTCTGTTTCTATCATGATGTCCATGCTCAAAAAACTTGTGGTACTACTCAGCGATAGCCGCTTCGAGTAAATGTGATGATACTTGTAAAGAAAATGCAACAAAACACGCACTTCTACGCCCGCTAGCTAGACGCCACCGGGACGATGCGTGCGCAGCCATTTTAAAAGCTGGTGCTGACTCTAGCTATGGAACCTGAGCTGTGGAGAGGCATAGAGCTTTTGCTTCCCCTGATTGACTCACCATGCCACTTGCAACTTATGCTCCTTAGCGGATCAACAATGACCTTAAGAAAGGCACCGTACTTGTCACTGCGATCGAGAAGAAGGTGAGGTGGTCACCTAATGAAACGTATTCAAGATATATCCTACGCCAAATTGGGAAGTCGACGGATACAAAAGCCTCACTTATGGACAGTATGGCGATTCTATCGAAAAGGTAGCCCACTGGCTAGACACTCAGCTGAGCAAGGCGACCGCGACCGACACGGTGGCCTATCTGGGTCCCAACGATCTGCGAAATGCCATTCTGTGGCCCGCTGTGGTTAAGACAGGGAGGAAGCTCATGATACCAGACGGAAGGGGTACGTAAGCCCGGGGTACAGGTTCTAGGTGCTAGGCGCAAGCAACATCTGAATCTTTTCAGATATGACTTACACTCTAGCTAAGTTTAAATCTCTTACCTCCATTCCCTAATCTTCTGCCCTGTCATAAGATGTACCTATCACTGACTTGTACTCCCAACCTTAGTCACAGACGAGGGTCTGAAGACATTGCTGAGAGATACGAAGGCCAAAGTATGGATTTCGACGGAAGACGACGTAAAGGGCCCGCTTGATTCTCTTTCTGAAGGCCTCACGAACATTGCCCTACCGCCTATGGACTGGTGCCTTTGCGCCTCCTGGCACGAGCACTATCCTTATGAGAAGACATGGGACGAAGCGAAATGGGATGAGATCTTGATCATCCACACTTCGGGAACAACCGGGCTTCAGAAGCCGATTTATCATACCAACGGCTGGCACGTGTGCTCCAAGGCACGGGAGTTGCCCAAAATTCACTTTCCGCGTGGAACTGTACACGATGCGTGGCTTGGCAAGAGCGTGGTTTTATCTTGTCCACCTCAATGGTTGGGAGGATTGGTTCACTACGTCAATTTCCTAGTCTACGCGAGTACAGTCGCCGTTATCCCTCCAGCAGACCACGCAGCATTTTCTCCGGATGTGTTCAAGAAGCTTATACGCATGGACACAGCGGACGGGATCAAATGTCCGCCACATTCCATACATCAGTTGTATGCTGAAGCAGAGACACAACAGCTGATGAAGGACTTCCAGTTCATCGTATATTTGGGCGCCGCGCTAGTTAAGCAGATGATCCAGGTGTCTCCGTGAGACTTCCCACTTGAAGCTCTGTAGTCATCGTAGAGTTGAATTTTGGGAGGGTGCGAACCTGGCACGATCGTGTGCATTGACTGACGGCGTGCATTGAGTGCACAGGCACGGTACCGGTACGTTAGCTGGAAAAAGAATGAGAGGCGGACGAATGTATGGCTCAACACGCACTGATCTAGACGCGCTGGGCTCGAGTTATCATCACCACACAGCAGCGCGCCAACGCCAACGCGGCGAACGCTATCCTTCAACAGGATTGGTGGCTGCGTTAACTCCGCTGTTCCAGCTCGGCACAGGTCGAGATTGCAGTCCATGGTCGTGGCATCCGCTGCACTAGGCGCCAAAATCTTGTTTATCCTTTTCGGGAAAATTCGTTCACATAAACTACTGCTTGCCGAGAAAAGCAAAACAAGAGGAAGGTTACGGGGCAGCGACGCAGTACACAGATGGCCCGAACAGTGGAAGCGCATAGACTGAAAAAGGATGACGTTGATGTGAAGGACGGTTGCGCGTGGACTCGCGGATATTCGGAGCACAACATAATGCACGCAGCTATGAACGCGCCGGGCCCGTCTGAGATAGGTTGATCTAACTGTGGCAGCGAGGCTGCTGGTGAAATGGGGTGGAGCACTGCGCTGCCTTGTCAAGCAACTCACGGATGCACGCCATCAACCGACTTGTTGCAAGCGAATTTGCTACACATGATTCCCTTTGTACAGTAGCTACAAAACGAGAAGTACATCTACAAGAATCTGAATTACAACACTTGTGTCCCAAATTCAGCGTTCCCCCACAACCGGGACGTGAGGGTCTGGATCTTCGTCGGAGCCATGTCCGAAGTTGGTCCGCCGCGCTCGATCCGGACGCCGTGGTACGAACGTAATGCAGACGAACTAAAGGAGACAGGCGTATAAGAGAGGCTGCGAGACTGTTCTCATGCTGGGTGTACATCTGGCATTCCAGAAGACGACAAATATGGCTCCAGCATGGGATCCAAGCTTACTGCCAGACCTGACAGGCAAGATTTTCGTTGTCACAGGAGGCAATACAGGAATGTACGTACACGAACACGTGCAAGACCTTTTGCAAACTAATCTGATTTGAGTTTGTAGCGGGTACATCACCATCCAGCATTTGTTGAGCCGAAACGCCAGAGTCTGGCTGGGAGCTAGAGATGCAACGAAAGCACAGGCAGCAATCCGCAGCCTTCGAGAAACGAATCCGAAAGGTGAAGTAGAGCACTTGCTCCTCGATCACATGGACTTGGCCAGCGTAGCACGCGCTGCGGAGCAGGTCTTGGAACGTGAGAAGAGCCTGAACGGTATCATAAATAACGCTGGCATCATGGCTACACCTTACGCTCTGAGCAAGGACGGATACGAGGCTCAATGGCAGGTAAGTCGACATGTGTCACATAGATCTAAGATCTTCAGCTGACTTGAAGCACCATAGACAAACTACATATCGCATTGGCTGCTTACATACAAGCTACTCCCGCTGCTCCAGGCAACGGCCAAACGACAGGGTGCCGGGAGTGCTCGAGTTGTTTGTGTCACCTCGGTGGGCCATAAATTCTACAGGCAGAAGAAAATCGATTATGGGGCAATAAATTCTCAAGATAGTACCCCGTACCAGCGATATGGCCTTTCCAAGCTGGGAAACATCTTGCATGCAAAGCAGATCGCGGCAACGTATGGCCCATCCTCCGCGCTGGGCGAGACTGGCGGCGAGGTATGGGCCGCCACCTGCCACCCTGGCAATTACGACACGTACGTCTCTAGGTCCTCTTTAGACAGGCGGCGGTATCTAACTTATATCTCGCAGCCAACTAACCCAGGGAGGTGGTACACTGGTTACAATAGCTAAACCGCTCCTGAAGCTCTTCGGTATCATTGATACCAACATGGACAACGGCAGCCATTCATCGCTCTTCATTGGAGCTAGCCAAGAGTTCAAGAGGGAGATGTGTGGAGAGTACTTTGTGCCTATTGCAAAGTTAGCGCGTCCAAGCGCTATCGCACAGGACGCAAACGAAGCTACCCAGCTATGGTCGTGGACAGAGAAGGAGCTACGATCTCGCAGCTTAATCTAGGAGACTACTGCTATTCTGCATTAATATACATAAGAGAAGTAGTTTATTTTCTTACCTCTCTCCGACATATGCTGCACTAGTAAAGTGGATCCAACCGAAGTGAGACTCACCGTACCGCAGCACCAACCAAGTTTCTTGCGCGCTGCACCTAGTAGAGGTCTTTGCAGCTCAGAGGAGTCTCGACAGACTTCCACCTTGTGTCTGCCAGTCCAATACAAGTAGGTGTCAATGGTCAAGCAAACTTCTATCTCCTCTCACACCGTCTCCACCTTCCCCCTGCCTCGGAGTACAGCAAGATTCTGTACGAAACTGCTCAAGATGTTGTCCTGATTTCTGACGTATACAACCAGTGGTCGTGGCTCGTTCACAAATTGAGCCTAATGCTGCACATGGCACATATCTGGATTGCGCAGAATAGTCCTCAATCTGGTCTCAACATAGTCCCGATACCATTTGCCGAACCTTATGATAACGGAAACATCGTCGTCAAAGCACTCGAAGGCTAAGGAGATCTTGTTGTATGCGGATAAGTGAATGATGGCTTCAGACTCCGCAGTTTGTTGCTGGGCTTAAGCACAAATTTACTTGCATCCGTCCACTACAAGGCCAAAAGCACCGGAAAAAGTCTCTACGGATTTGAATCCATGGACGATATCCTGGAACACGGAGAGAGGGAGTCCCATGAAGGAGTTCAAAATCAAGACAAGCCAGAGCTGGCTTGTTCTGGCGGATGTTGCAGATGCGGTTATCATATGCTCGGAGCTCGGAGAAGCAATAGCTCCTGCATAAAGTTGCTGTCGTAGCAATGCACAGTGGAACACGGTTCCTTGCGGACGCACCTTGCAGCTCATCTCTCTTGTCTTGATCGATTCAGAAGTCGTGCAGGAAGGCAATCGTTCTCGCTGGACGAGCCCAAACAAGTCCCGCTGTCTCACCGGAAGATACACTGGAGGGGTTCTGGCGATCCCTTCGAAGTTTGCCACCACGAGAGCCAAAGCCGCAACGCCCTCCCGCCATCCTCCCACATTTCTCTCCACATGCCGAGCCGCCAGATCCCGCAGTGCGCTATGCCGTAACTTTGGCGATTTATGCACGATCTTGGAATGTACAGCCCCGGATCCAATCGATGATGACGATGTTCCTGGACTAAGAACCACGATCCCCGCAATTTCCCCGCAGTCGCACCCGCGATTCGTGAAAAACGTCACTTCGGTATGATCTCGTCCGAAATCAAGATGTTTGAAACCTAGGTAGAAATCGGAGGAGCACGGAAACATGGTGACAAAGTGTTCTGCTTGGACGCCCACGATATTTCGATCGAATTGCCCTTCCGGTGCTCCTCAAGCATGAAGTCTCTTCTCAGCGCCTCAGTTTTGAGCTTGATCTCTTCTGCATCCGCAATACCGTATGCAGAGTACATCCTCGCGCCAGATTCCCGAGCGCTCCATCCGGCCTCCGTGCACAGCTCGAATGGCTCGGTCAGTAACGCTGAGAGCCTCACATCCTCACCCGGAAGCGCCGTTTTCGAGGATGATGCTGCTACGGCGTACGACTTTGGGAAGAACATTGCTGGCGTAGTTTCCTTGACCGTCGGATCTGTGTCAGACTCTGACCAGTACATCGGTGTGACTTTTTCGGAATCGTCCCTCTGGGTCTCCAACAAATCGTCGGACGCTACTGCAGATGCTGGGAAGGATGAGACATTGTGGTTCCAAGTCACGGCACCAGGCAGATACACTGCACCCCGCGAGAAGGAACGAGGAGGATTTCGGTACATGACAGTGGTACACAACAGTACAGGAAAGGTCGAAATTACCTCTGCAGAAGTCTATTTCACCCCGATGCCGCACTGGGAAGACGATGCGCTGCGTAATTACACTGGCTATTTCCACTGCGATGGTAAGGCTTTTAGATAGTAACAACCAAGGATGCAGCTGACAATTTTAGATGAACTTCTGAATCGCGTTTGGTATGCCGGCGCATATACTAACCAGATGTGCACAATCGACCCTCACCATGGCAATGCGTTGGTTCATCTGGGCACGATCAACAGTTCGGTATCCGACGCGACCAACGTAACTTGGTATTACAACTATACAATCACAAACGGGAGCTCTGCATTGACTGATGGAGCGAAGAGAGACAGACTTGTATGGGCCGGAGGTAGACTCTCTCGTATCTTGTGGAAGTGAACCTACTGACGCCATGTAGATATGGCTATTGCTGTTCCAGGTGTCGTGGCTTCGACAAACGATGTCGTCTCCATTGAGAATTCCCTCAACTCGTTGTTCGCAGTCCAGAACAGGACCACCGGTCAGCTTCCGTATGCTGGGCGTCCGTTTTTCTCTGTGCTATCCTTTACATACCACCTGTATACTTTGATCGGTGTGACCGATCACTACCTTTATACCGTATGTCTCAGATTTAGTTCACAGTGTTGATATGATAGAATTGGCTGACAGACCGTAGGGTAATCTTGACTACGCATCATCACTCTGGTCGGAATGGAAGCTCGCACTGAACTTCTCTCTGAGTTTTATCGACGACAGTGGCTTGATGAATGTCACATCGCCATCCGACTGGCTGCGCTTTGGCATGGGTGGGCACAATATCGAGGTGTGTTGGTCTAACAGTGGATTGTAGTTGACATTCTAAGAGGCTACAGGCAAACTCTATCCTTTACTATACCATCAACCAAGGTATCTCACTCGCGGAGGCACTAAACGACACTGAGCCTGTGGCATTCTGGCAGTCAACAGCCGAGAAGATCAAATCTGCTGCCAATGAGCGTCTTTGGAACAGTAACGCCGGCATGTACATCGATAACGAGACCACAACACTCATGCCCCAAGACGGCAACTCTTGGGCCGTGGTCTCGAACCTTACGCTCAATTCCTCCCAGATTAAGTCTATCAGCAGCAACCTTGCAGACCGGTGGACCCCATACGGAGCACCTGCGCCGGAGGCTGCCGACGCTATCTCACCATTCATCTCTGGGTTTGAGCTGCAAACTCATTTCCTCGCTGAGAACACCACTGCTGCACTCGGCTTGATGAGGCTTCAGTGGGGTTTCATGC
The DNA here is from genome assembly GCF_001642045.1 of Paraphaeosphaeria sporulosa. Lineage (NCBI taxonomy): Eukaryota > Fungi > Ascomycota > Dothideomycetes > Pleosporales > Didymosphaeriaceae > Paraphaeosphaeria > Paraphaeosphaeria sporulosa. The sequence continues at coordinate 1,336,854 of NW_017253362.1, read as the reverse complement.
TTAACGATCCCAGAATGACGAACTCGACCTTCATCGAAGGGTATTCTACGACTGGTGAGCTTCACTATGCTCCGTATTTAAATGATGCGCGCATCTCACACGCCCATGGATGGGCGACTGGACCGACGTCCTCGCTCACGTTCTACGTGGCTGGAATCCAACTGCTGGGTGCTGGAGGAAAGACATGGCGCATCGCTCCTTCCCTTGGCGATCTTACCTTCGCAGACGCTGGCTTCAGTACTGGCGTGGGCTTCTTCTCTGCCAAGACTCAAGTGGCCAACGGAGGCTTCCAGATCGATTTCGAGACTCCCGAAGGTACAAGCGGTGAAGTGAGGATGCCGAAAGCGTCGTGTGCAGGACGTGCCTTATTGAAAGCGTCCAGTGGGAAATATGCGGCTCTCGAGATTGAGGTTACGCACGCGAATACCGGACCGATATCTGTAGCGGATGTGCCTGGAGGCAAGTGGGAGGTTACATTCAGTTGTACATAGAGAAGCTTTCATCACTGCGATTGATAGAAATGGGAAGTAAATATGCATATCTAAGGAAGAAGTTATTATTGGTTTTTGAGTAAGTACTGGCCTGCAAGAGAGGTCGGCACGGGGTCAATTTTCCATCCGATCCGGCTCGGCTCACTGATGAGACGTTTCCACTCGGAGGGCGAGCTACGTTCCCGAAGACAATTGGTACAAGCAAGCACGTTTGTCAAATGCATCGGATGGCCGAATATTTGTCATTACCTACGCAATGCCCAATCGTGATCGGAGCGGATGTACACTCAGCTATGCTTGCCGCGGAAGTTCCGCCAGTATATAAAAGCTCCTGGATCAATATGGATTTGATATCAATTACTTGAAAAGAGAGACTCTCAACTCCTGGTACTCAGACCATACGATGACGACCTCCATTCCTAACGCCAAATCCAAGCCTCTTCGTATCGGAGTTCTGTACGAGGAAGTTCAGCTAACCGACCTCGCGGGTCTGGACATACTTGGAAATATGTCTTCTCGAATAGTTAACATGGTTACCAACCTCATTCCTGCCATGGAGAAGCTCAAGCCCTATGCCCGAGACATGGAGTTTCTCTACATATCCTCCTCACTAGAGCCAGCCTGGGCGACACCGGACATGTTCATTCGACCCACACACACATACGAAAGCGCCCCGCGCGACTTGGACATCATTCTCATCGGGGGGCCAGATCCCCAGAAGGTCCCCGAAGCCAGTCTGACGTTTCTGAGGGAGGCGAGCAAGCAGACGAAGGCGATATTAACGACGTGTACGGGCGGCATGTGGCTTGCAAAGAGCGGGGTCTTGGACGGCAAGAAGGCAACTACAAACAGGATATTGCTAGAACCGGCGAGACATGTTTTCCCCAACGTGGAGTGGCAGGACGAGCGGTGGGTAACTGTGGATGGTCACTTTGAGGGCGCGCAGCTGTGGACAGCTGGGGGTGCCAAGTGCGGTAAGTCAACCCGAAGTGGTATGTCTAGTTTGGACCTAATCTGAGCGCAGGAATCGACATGGTGATTGAGTATGCCTTGCAGAACTTCCATGAACAGCTGGTGGCGTCATCGTGTGGAAGCCTGGAGTTTGAGATTGAAGGACGGAGCAAGAGTTACAAGGGCCCTTTCGTTCCTGTCGTGTAGAGGGTTTCTTAGTGATAGAGAGGGTGTTTGTCAATCATCTAGGACTGAGGCTTTCGAGCTGTTGGCAGGAAAGAAAATCGGCCGCAGCCCTCTAAATGCTCTGCAGTTCACTGTGGCAAGAAAACAACTACATTCTATCAAGAAAGCTCACTGCTCACGTATGTCGCTTCCCTTTGCCCCGGCTTTGCTCTACACCCCAGTGCGCGGGGATTCTCTTTTCACTTGTACCGCGAGGAGCTCCGCCGTTCGGTAGCGCAGGATAACCCTCCAGTACGGCTTCTTCCACAGGCACTTGTGCCCTCGCACGGTTGCGCTCAAGCATCTGTTCCATTTCCACTTCGTAAGGCCTCACCACGCCTATCGTCCAAGGCCTGTTGCTCCTAACGATATATTGAGTCTGAGCCGGAGCTGGGATCTGTGACTCTGCAGAAACCCCAACGATCCTGTCCAAGAGAGCTTCGATCGACAGTTTGCTTCCGCTCGGCAGATCGCGCCTTCAGCTCTTCCACACGTAATTTTTATGCGCTGAGATCATGGGCGACCGGCGTGATTGTGCTCCAGGCCCACCGCTATCTGGTATTGTTGCCTTTACACAGAGATTGTGAATTGTTCTCTATGATTATTGTGACCCCTCCATACGCGACTCGGGCAGTGGTATGGCTACGAGCCATCCCCAAGCAACTATGCTGGCATCAAGCCTATTAGCCTATGACATCCTCTGAGCGTCGCGCCGTAAATCCTTAAAATGTTGCACGATATTCCTTGGACCTTTGTAAAGAAAGCTTGCTTTGCGCCCAGGATCTCCGCATCGGGTGACGGTGTGCCGGTCACGGGCAGTATCTAAGCCAACCTTCCAAAGTGTTCCATTACATATCACAACCGAGTCCGAAGGATTCGATTTCAAAGGACCTGACTCTTTGGTATTCAAATCTTTGCATATCGTACTGAACCATGGCCTTCCCGATTCCTCCCGCTTTGCAGAGAAGCGTTGATGCGACCAAGGTCGAACACATTCAACTTGGCACATCTGGATTGCGTGCTTCGTATCCAATTCTTGGAGGAATGACCCTTAGGTTCAAGGCGTGGGAGAAATGGGTACATTGCAGAAGCCCCTCAAGCTATCCAAATCGACTATAGCCAACGGTTTGTTGACTCCTTCATTCAATTTCTGGGCTCTTCAAGAAGAGAGATCTCTGGCCATCCTGAAGACTGCATATGATAAGCACCTGGGACACGGCCCAAGGCCTACTCCAATGAGAAGAGCGAAGCCGCCATGGGCAAAGCTCTGAAGCATTTTGCAATTCCAAGGGAGAAGGTAATCTCGACGAAGAAGCTGCGGGCTTATATGGCGAGGATGACGGCATCAATGAGTTCGCTTTTGGGTCTCGAATGGGACAGCCTGTGGACTACGTCAACCACGGAGGTACGTGCATGCATGCAATTACTCTGAATGTATAAGAACTCTATCCTTGCGGCACGATGGCTGACAAGTCGTCAATCTCAGATCTCTCACTGGATTCAATCTTCAACGCCGTCGAAAAGAGTCTCGCCCGTCTCGGAACTCCCTACATCGATGTTCTCCAAATCCACCTCGTCGATACTACCGTACCCCTCAAGAAGATCATGAAACCTCTCCATGACCTCGTCCAAGCTGGAAAATATCGCTATCTAGGCGCTTCCTCGATGTGGACGTACCAATTGCACAGCTGCAGCTTGATGCGGAAAAAATTGGATGGACGAAGTTTGTAAGTATGCAGGACCTCTACAATTTGACCTATCGGGAAGAAGAGCGCGATGTGAACAGGTTCTCCAAAGAGACGCGGTAGGAATTATTCCTTGGAGCTCGATGAACGGGGAGCAGCTGGCGAGGCCATTTGGTAAGGATGACAGCATTAGGGCCACGACGCCGCACCCAATGACCTCGGCTCTGACGGACGCGGAGAAGGAAATCATCAATCGGGCAGAGAGGTTCTCTGGTGACAGCACCTGGTCTATGAGTGTGCTGTCGTTAGCCAGTCTGAAGGCCAAGGGTGCTGTCCCTATTGTTGGATTCGACTCGGTGTCAACGGTTGGCGAAGCTGCCGGATTACGAGGAGAATCCTACGGAGATCAGTACGATATGACGACCTGCGCTTTTTCTCTCAGTGTAATGATCATCAGAACTGTTGGGATAGCAGGCATTCGAACTGTGAATGTGCTCCTTATCCGAAATTTTCTGGGGATGTGTTGCGGAAAGAGCGGTGTCTTTCGGAGTTCGACGGAACTGTAATCGACAGGGATCCTAACACCACTTGATTCAATTGAAAGAAGCCCCAGTGTGGGTGATGCCGTATTAAAAAGTTCCGGCAAGGGATACTGCTGAATCAATGTTGAAGATCGAGAATCGGGTGTCTTCGATCTAGTGAATTTAATAAATTTAATAAGTACTCGAACTGTCTCCAACTATCAGAAAAATTCTTCCAAAAACTGACAGACCATATTTAAAATCACCGCCAGTCCGGTATTTCGCCCACCAGTGTCGTTACGAGTGACGTGGAAGTTAAAAGTTCGAAAGCACTTTCAGAGGCTCGACCACAAATCACATGATTCATGCGCCACATTTCCTTCACAGTAAGTTATGTCAGCCCTCGAACGCGCGCCTCATCATGATAAACGCGCTCCCAGCCTTCGCAGAATGTTTGGTTCCACTCTCCCGCACTCCCGCACTGCTCACCACTCGGCAGTGTTCAAAGTCCAGCACTCCAGCTCCCATCGCTGACACGTCGACATCACGCTGCTTGGATGGTAACGTCAAATCAACTTTGATCGAGTCTGAAAAAATATGGGGCTCGTAAACTGGGTCTTTGGCAATAATCAAAGGCTCTAGAGCAAGCATCGTCTACCACGACTCCCGGAGACAAGCTTAACGACGAAGTCAAGGCGTGTAGTCAAGACGCTACTCCTGGTGCGAGCACTCCTAGCTGTGATTTCCATTTTACCGTCGAAGATATCGAAAGCGGAGACGAAATGTCGGACGCTGACGAAGATCCTGAAGATAAACGTCTGGACACTGAGACTCAATCCTCGAACAACGTGCAGGCAAGTGCTTCGCCGCGACAACTGGTTGTCAAGTGCAGTCTAATCGTGTCGTAGATCAAACCCTCCGATTCCATGAAATCCGCTACAAGCTCGCGGTCCTCTACAGCCGAGCTTTTTGGAGGTGACGATACTGACTTCCTGGACGATTTCTTTACGGAGGATTCTGTTCCATTGAAGTTCCAGCGGCCCACCCAGGCTCTACCAGAAAACAACAAGGATAATGCAAGCCCAGAAAGCACGGAGACAGGCACCGACGATGACGTGGGCGAAGAAGACGAGGATTCTGACGGCTACATGTAAGCACACCTCCAACCAAGCACTTTGGACCCACTAACCTGCCGACAGAGCATTGCCACCTACCTCTGGCCCCGAAGACGCCCCCGAACAGTCCACCTTGCCAGAATCTAGAGATCCTGGAGAAGATGACCATATCGACTCCCCGACCGATGAAGACCAGAACGATGCGGACAAGGACGAGAAAGAAGAGTACACGCAAAGAGGTGCCGCGTCAGAGCAAAAAGCTTTCACGGAAGAACAGGTTGCTATCGTCGAGGCATCCAGCGCCAATGCTGAGCCTGAGCCTTCGCGCCAGCATGTTTTCCGCTTGAACTCTGTCGATTCACATGAGGATGAGGGTGAATCCACAGTGCTGCTACCTATCGAACAAAAGATGTGCAAGATCTTCAGGAACGTCTATCCCGCTCTCCCAAGCCACGAAATTCCTGGCAACATGCACATCATTGACTGGAAGACACTTATGGGACCGGATCACACGGGACCAGACCCCGACGATGAGGAGGAATTTCTCTTGCACTTCGTCAAGCCGCGCTTATGCGATGCGGTGGCGACAATCCTGTTCGAATCAGTCCCCTCCGCACTCGACGCTTGGCTCGACCGGTCCAAGAAGGTCGTGGAGTGGTGGCACAGCCCGCACTATCTTCTTCGTGGGGCATGAGGACTGTTTTCCGGCGCGACGGAAACAATGTCATCGTAGGAACCTTCACTGACCTTGGCTTCTCAGTCTGCTGGTCGCACTATATCCAGGTTGAAATCAATGATGACGGACAGGGGACCGAGAGATATGCTTTCCAGGGTGGACAATTCCAGAAGAAGCCCGGAGAGAACGAGCCTGGCGCTTCTTCGCAAAAGATCCGTGGTGACATTGACTGGGAGTCGTTCGAAATTGGTGAAGCCAAGTACTACGACTACGACGAGCTGTCGGATCCAGTCGAGGCATTGTGGCACGGCCGGGTGCTAGCGTGTACGATACTTAGAATGATCCTGAACAATTATAATCAGTATCGCGGCGGTAATACTGTTGAGCTGGTTGTGGACGGGGAATTAACGTCAATAGAGCAGCGGGGTATTAGGCGGGTGCCTAGAATCAACGGCATCGAGAACGACCGGATTGAGGAAGTGATTTCGTCTTCTGGATTGTTTGCTCCGTTCGAAGAAAGCATTTTATCTTCGGAGTTGTAGTCCGAGGAGATGAACGAAGTTAACCTTGAAGCGATGACATGTTAATTTACATGATTAGTAGTGCTATCCTAGCGGCACGCCTTCAAACATTGGAATGCAGCTTTAGCTGTAGGATTGCGGTTGCTATAGTTTTCGAGTGAGTGGTATCGAGTAGCACAGGCTTAAACAAGACGAGTGGCAAGTGTTTTTCTTCAAGCGTGGTGATTGGAAGGGAAGGTGCTGCCCTGCCCCCCTCCTGACGGCTATTTGATTTTAGCTCGACCATCACTTTGTATTGCAGGCGAGTTTTGGACTCATGGGAAAGCATGATGATCCACACACATAGACTTAGCATTGTGTGATACACACATTCGTTCCTTATCTAAACACCGCTCCTTCGCTTCCCAGGGTATCATACGGCACATCAAATAACTGTGCTATCGCTAAAACGACGAGAAATTTATTCAGAAAACAGCAAAGCAGCCATCGTCTTCGTTGCTGCGAACACGCCTTTGCTCTGCAGAATGGAATCAAAGATTTCCGGTATCTTCTTAAAACTATCATTGCTATCCACCTCGCGCCCTGTGTGACATGTTAGCATTGCTATCCTTTTTCTCGGTTTTCATTACTAGATGCACTTACAGACGCGCGGCACGGCAGAGACAACACCCACCTCAGACTCGGCCTCACCTGTCCAATCAAAGCGAATCCTCCAGTTGATTTTGAGTGATACATGTCTGTCCTCTAGCACCAGGGTGTCGCGGCCAAGATTCCGGCTCAGATCTTGTCGCGAGAGAATGCGACTTTGTTTGCCTCTACTTCGGACGTCGATGTTTTCAGTGTCATCGCTTGTTCGTCCAGGTATGAGGTGCCTAAAGGCGATTTCACAACGATGCCAGAATTCCGCACGCTTCTTTATAACTTCCCAGTACGAGCCAACCGCCCAGCAGGCGTTGCCAAGGTCTTTTTCTTTCGCTCTCACCCTCATAAAGGCCCCTAGCTCGCGCTCGGCCCAGTGAGGGAGTTGGAGAAGATTCAAGTCGACTATTGCATTGCTAAGTGTGTCGATCGTTATAGAGATAGACGCTGTGAGAAGACTCTGCGGGCCGGTGATATCAATCAGGTGCCTTTGGTGGACCCGGCTCGAGATGAGAGGATTCTGCCCGCGCGAAACGTTCAGTTTCGTGGTAAATTCGAACGAAGTAAACATCTGTAGATAGGAAAGCGGGTCTTCAAGCTCCAGTGGTTGATGGGACGCAACGGGGTTGTCAGGCTGTGGGTTGGGTGGAGCGATCCGTTGAGTGGCGAAAGGCAGGAAAGAACATAGCATCGAGGACAGAGCTGGAGGTTGACCCTCGTCCTCTTCTGCTCCGCTTTTTACGAGCTCATTGATGAATTTAACCAGCGCCTCTCGTTCTTCTGGCGGGCCCACGTACGATGCCGGTTGTGCTTGTGATCTTCCTATCTCCTCCGCACATTTTGAGACCAGTTCTTCTAGGAGCCTCAGCTCCTTCTCTAAACGAGCCTTCTCGCGCTTCTTCTCTTCGAGTTCAGGATCAGGTGGCTGTGGCTTATCTTGCCGTGTTTGCTGAGCTAGTCCTTCAACGTTTCGCACCTGCCCGTCCATTGGCACATCTATTCCGTCCTGATGCACAGCAGGTGTTTTTCTTGGGGTGCGCGACATTCTCGAGGGATCTTTTAGGCGCGGCGGCAGCTTATTGGGCGAGGAAAAGAGACCGGGACGCGGTGTGTACCCTTCTTCGGCGCCTCTATGGGATGGTGTCGCAGGCAATGCTGCTTCCTCCTCTAATGTCTCGCCGGCTAAGCGCTCTTTTCTCGAGCGTGTTTTTTGTGCGCGGGACGTGGTTTGTGATACGGGGTTCCGTACATGAGGCGATTGTGCTCCGGCGACGGCTCCGTTTGCATCCTCCTCCGCTGTTATTGGCGCCATATCCCCCTGCTCGCCCAAGATGAAGGCGCGTGCCTGCTTCCCACGCGCAAGTATATCTGCGCGGCCGTTGAGTGCTGTCGCATCGGATGAGGAAGGTCGCTGGAGAAGATCGGGGTACCCGCGCGAAAGACTGGCTTTGGTGGGCGATGCAAATGAAGGCCTTCGCGGGGGTCTGCGCGGTGGCTCTTTCAGAGGACTCGAGGATCTAGCAGGCGTGCCCTTCGTGGGTGAGATAGAAAACCGTCGAGGGGGAGCCTTCAGTGGACTTGTTTGTCGGTCTTCGGCGTTGAAAAAGGAGCGCGACGATATAGAAGGTCTGCGCGGCGGCTGCTTCAGCGGACTGGTCAGTCGGTCTCCTCCGGGCGAGGCTGTCTTCCTTCTCTTCCTGGCTGGCTCAGTCATTGTCTTCTACTCGGACGCAACAAGCCGTATGCGGTCGGAAACGCGTGATATAGGGTTGCGCACGCGTCGCTTTGTAGCAATTGATATATCAATACATTGGATGCCAGTATTTACATGCGTTGGGGGAGGTCGTTGCGCGTAGTGAAGTCGAGTTGGCGCGCGTCGCGTGGTGTCTGTTGCGGGCCAGCTGCTTGGTTGGCCTGCGGGGGTAAACTAGCCGAGCGACAGCAGAAGGCCCCTAGGATGACTTCATAGCCGAGCTCCATGCATTCGTCATCCGGCCTGTCGCGAACTTTTCGTACACTTTCGCAACGTACGAAAGCGCGCTGCTTCAACCCAACAGTGTGGCCGCATACATGAAGGCACATAGACGGCGCTGTTGTTGAAGCGATTGGGCAAATTCTTATACCCTAACATGGAGCAGCTTGGGCGATCCGCCAGACCTCTAGCATTGTACCGCAGCCTCTGCGCGTCTTGCTGTCCTACGACACCCAGGAAATCGCTGCAGTTAGGTTCGGAGAGACCAGGGCTCCAGAACAGTGACCGGATACAGCGACGCTTCAAGGGCTACATTGCGCCGCCTGGCCATCAGGCATACCCTATTGAGGGCTATTATGCAGGTGCGTGGCAAGAGCTCCTGACGAAAGCACTCCAACAACTAATACCTATCACTAGAAATCCTCAAGAAGCCTGTATCTAAAAGCTCCCCCGCACCACGTACCGCCACCTCGCCGCCTCCGCCCGCATGGGAATGGCTCCCCAAGACGGGCGAAGAAGAGACCCTTACAAGAGCAAGCAAATTCTTCGGTTCGGTGGCAGGACCAGAAGAAAGGAGGAAAGAAATAGACGCCGCCTCACACGAGATTGCCGGTGTCATCGTCCCGCCCAAGCCCGAAGAACCAGACAATTGCTGCATGTCTGGCTGCGTGAACTGCGTATGGGACATGTACAGAGACGAGATGGAAGAATGGGCGGCGAAGAGTACCGAAGCTCGTGCCAGAATGCAAGCTCAACGAGAACGTGGACAAGGGAGTGGAAGCATAATAGCGGGCAAGGACACGCCCACACACATCGCAACGAGCATGGACGATGACGGCGGGGGCAGCGAAACGAATTGGGTTGCGCCAGCAAGCCAGGATGCCTTGTTCGACAATATACCCGTAGGCATACGAGAGTTCATGCGGACGGAGAAGAAGCTGAAGGAGAGACAAAAGGGGCGTGCAGCAGCAGCATAGCGTGAATTACCCAATACCCATGATATCAACCATTTCAAATGCATTGCCTATAGCTCCCCGTTGTACGCCGATTGTTATGCCCCTCTTGTCCCAGCGCAGACGCCGGTGTTTGGTTTAGTCGGAGCCAACGTCCACGCCTTTTGCGCTGAGCTCGGCGCGTGCTTCCGCTATCTGCGACATCAATTCCTTGTGCGCCTCGGGGACATCGTTGAAGGTGAAGACTCCCCAGCCGAGCTTGAAGAGGAGGTATGCGCCGAACGATACGAGGGCCCAGAAAGGGAGCTGCAATGTAATCAGCTAGCGCACAATGATTGACATGAAGCGATGTTTACCACAGGGACGACCTCGCTCTGGATCTTTTCCGGGAAAGACACAATCTCCAGGAAAACCGCCAGGTAGAGCTATACGAATCAGAAGCATGCCCTACAATTGCAGCGTCAGAGCAATCACATACAGAGGTGAAGAGGAGGGCGATGGAGATGGTCTGCTGAGCGCGCGTCATATCTGCGGTAGAGAGTATGCGATTCTGGTTCTGGCCGAAAGTCGTGGGATGCAACAACACTGAGCACTCCTGGTGTTGTGTAGTCGTCGCTGCCACATTTCAGAAGACGGCGCCAAGGCCAGCTCCACAGGCCCCTGTTTTGGCACGTGAGCTAAGCGAAGCCCTGGAGCTTCCCCAATTGATCAGCATACAAAAGCAAAAACGACGTTTGAGCAATTCCCTTCTTTAACGACATACACCCTTGTTAATTTGGAGACTTCCCCTCAGCTCACGGATCTTGGGCGCCGACATCAATTGCATTAAGGCATCCATGCATGAGCGCCAGTTCTGGCCAACAGGGTTCAGGCAAACAAAGTTTCGACTTGCTGCCTCCAGATCATTTTCCTAATCTGCTGTGAATACTACTTTTCAGAATGCTACCTTAGATATCGAAATTCTTGAAATTCGACCTATTCCGCCATTTTGGTTCTCGCATCTCAACTTCTGAAGCAACATGTTTTCTACGAGGGATGACTCCCAGCAATCCCTAGCGGACCTCGAGAACTATCTGGACCAAGGCCCACACGCAGGCCCGCGAAAGTTATCAGAGATAGCGTCGTGGCTGCAGCTTCTAGAGCCAACGGGAAGCTCCGAAGCTGATGTAAAGGCTGTCCAGCTTTTGGGTACCGCAGCAGGAAAGCAGTGGGACGAGCAACGTACGGCCCACAGAAGTGAGCAAGAGAACCCAACATCAGACTAACCGTAACAGGCGTATGGCAAGATCTGTTCCGGGAGCATGAGATTCTCGCAAGTGTGCTACACAACCTCGACCCTTCGACAGATTGTGTTGCACTCAACAACCAGTACCTGCGAGTTATTGGGAACTCGGTCGCTTACAATGGTAACGCCGTCCTTCTCGCAGTGTCAATTTTCTGACAGAATTCAAGACTCGAACCGTGAAGAAGTTGTCAACTTTTTCACAAAGATCGTGAGCTGCCTGGGGCAGAAGGAACTTAGAAGGACTGCATTAGCGGTACTATACAATCTCGGCCAGGACTACGGTACGTACCGCCTACTTGAATCGGGACCTCTTCTGAACAAGGTTAGAACCTGCCAACGTTCAAGCAGCGGAAGCCAGACTTGACCGAACCATAACACAACAATTGGCGGCAGACGACATTCCTGAAGAAGCCATCGACTTCGCAACAACAATCATCAATCGGACTACAGAGAAGCTTACCCCGGCACAGTTAGGAGATGAAACTTCCATGGCAGTCTTCGACGATATTCTGCGCACTGCAGCAGAGTACGACGAGGATCACTGTCAGGACTATGTGGCATTGATCGTCCACTACTTACAAGATCCGGAATTTCAGCAAAAAGTCGCACGCCCCGACGTTGTGCAAAGACTTCTAGAGCTGTTGCTTGACCTTGAGTTCAATGAGCTGACCAAGGATGAAGTGCTGATTGCTATGCAAGAATTGGCCACGCAGAACAACCCGAATGAGATTGCCTCCGAGGAAACAAGCGTAATACTCATGGTCCGCCTAGTGAACTGTGTGTCTGCCTTGTCTGCGACCGACGCCTTTGTTAAAAGTTTCACATTGGAGTCTCGAATAGTACACATATTGAAGGAGAAGCTTGTATCGGCACAAGCGATGCCATCCACGGTGTGCGCCTGTGTCATGTTGGGTAACATTGCGACTTCGGATAGCGTTTGTATCGATATGGTCCAGAAGTTGGGCTTGCACGAAGCGCTGATCAAGATCCTCGCAATGCGCAAAGAGCAAGCACTTCTGTACGCTGCTGCCGGCTTCATGCGACACCTTACCTTTCCCGAATCCAATCGACCGATTCTAGGAGCAGCTGGGCTTGTTGAAACTTGCTGCCATCTGTTTGGCAATATCCAAGATCCTGCCGTCCGTGGAGAAGGAGCAGCCATCCTCTGCAAACTAGTAACGAACTGCTTGCCCAACATTGACCAAGTAGTAGGCAAAGGTCTGCCGGCAAATATCATGCTAGCTCCGCTACCAGACGTCCCATTTCCCGGGAACCCTAGATTTCTCCACCATATCGTCAGACAGGCATTGGCACCATCGGCACCGCTGCCCAGTACATCGATGAAGAACCCCATGATTGAGCTTAGTCGAACTCTAGTTGCCATATTGCGGTATATCCGCCGCCCAGCTTCGGAAGGAGATTTGGAAGAGTTGACGCGCTGTTTCTTCGACGTCCCTGCGGTGGCCCGACCACTTGCTAGATTAATTCGGCAGCGTTTCTACGCCGATGCACGATCTGAAGGTCTGCTGGGGTTGGGGCTTATGGCACAGACTGCGGAAGGTGCAGCGTGCGTCATTGAAGAGATAAAGGTAGATACAGGTCTGCTGGATGTCATCAAGGAGTTTGCAGGCGAGCAAAGAGGCGGTGCGCAGAAGAGCAATGAGAGCGCCGGAAGGGACTATCAAAATGCGGTGGTATTGTTGCATGGTCTCGCTACAAACGGGGTAAGTCAAGATTGCAGGATTGTTGTCTCGCGTTGTTGAGTTGCTGACCCAATTTGTGACAGGGAGACGGCATGGATGCGGCTCTGAGAAGCGACGTGGAGGGATTGCAGAGAGAGTTGAGCAAACTCATGGTGTCGTGAGACGAACTTGATCTGGCTCAAGAAAGACTGGAGAGCTTTAAATCAGATAGACTTGTTTGTACCCAAAGCACTTGTAGCGAGAGCGCTACTGGCGAACGAAGTGAAGCCGGCATCACCCCACCACTAATCCATGTTCCTGCATGCCGCGTTCCACAACATATCCACCGAAGACTGCAACCTCGAACCACATCGCGAAAAGCACGCTCAACCACAGCGAATCATGGCCTTCGCATTTGTAGTGAAGAGCAAAAGTGCACGGAGGATGTCACGCGGAGCGTAATCACAGCGCTTCTGATTGGTCAGACGGCCGCTGATGTAATGACCAACGCCGTCCGATGCGAGCATAGCCAGGCCGCGAGGGTCTAATGGTAAGTGCTCGTTCGACGTATATATAGCTTCAGATCCCTTCACTGAGTCTGCTCATACATAGCTCCTCATCATCCAGCTCTCAAACAAAACCCAGCCACACAACCACACACCTTCAAAACCACCCTTCCCCATCACTTTCAAGATGACCTGCTGCGGTAAGCTATTCTCAACTACTATAACTGCGGCGTTTACTGATGTACTTCGCAGCACGTAACAACGGCGAGTGCCTTTGCGCCAAGGAGGCAACCTGCAGCTGTGGAAAGCAGCCCGCTCTCCAGTGTAGTACGTCCTCCGTGTCTCTTCCCAAGACACTATGACATATGCTAACGAACCATCACAGCATGCGACAAGGCCGCTACCGAGAACAAGATGCCTACAAACACTTGCCAGTGCGGAAAGCGCGCAGAAGGTGCGTTTCAACCTTTTCCTACAAATAAACGAAATAAGTCTAGATTCTAACCCTTCTTCAGACAGCTGCACATGCGGCCGCTCCTCTGACAACGGCTCCTCATCCCTCGAGACCGACTTCACGACCAAGAAATAAGCTGGTTGAGTGCGGTGTGCGAGTTAATGAATGCATTGGGCCTGGGGTTTATGGCGTTTCAACGGCGGGTATGCGGCCTGAAGCGGTTTGCTGAGGCTTAGATTGGACATCGGGATGTTCTGGGATTCAGACGACTGCATTGAACATTGTACCAGTAGCAGATGAATCAAGGCATTTGGAGATCGATCTCGATCCTTACCGGCGCTGTGACTTCTTTCGACGATATTAGATTTGGCTCAAGGTACATTTTGGCCAACAGAAGCGACCTGCAGTGAATCTCATCTGTACCATCTTGAGAACGAACGACAAGCCGCCTTTCGTGCCTGGGTGGTCATTTCACATTGCCATCTATGATGGCAGGCATATAAGCGCGGTGCATGCTCCGTGAGTGATTGGCGCGGTAAGATTCTTCTTGGACAACTGTATAGGAACTCGACAATATCCGAGCCTTCCTGCCAGGTGCTATGGAGCTGGAGCTGTGGAACATGACCAAGCGGAGTTTGATGGGGAACGAACCGCAAAAGGGACGCGCATTGGCCAGCCTCGACAACTCTTGGCAGTCTCTCCACCCGCTGCTCATCAAGCGCTCCCGCAGGTCCCGCAGATGCATCCCGGCAAGCTGCAGCGTGCGCTCTCCTGTGTTTCCTAATGATTCTTCTCCCTCGTTGACCCGCGCGCGCCTTCACTAATTTCACGACTGACGAGTAATTCTGCCCTCGACCCCTTTCGCTTGCCCCACGCTACGACGCACGCACCCCCCTCGAGTATCGACCGCCAGACCGACGCCGAACCGCGCCTCCACGCTGTCTGGCTACCTCTCCACCGGGAACCGCCCGCCGCAGGGCATCGCTCGACGCTCGACATGGCTTCAGGATCTGGTGGCGGGAGTTTGTTCAGCCGGAACAACTCAGGCAATGTTCCGACCATGCGAGGCCTGGTCTCGTTCATTGCGGACCTCCGAAACGCAAGAGCGAGGGAGCTGGAAGAGAAGCGCATAAACAAGGAATTGGCAAACATACGACAGAAGTTCAGAGACGGCGGACTGAATGGCTACCAGAAGAAAAAATACGTCTGCAAGTTGCTATATATATACATTCTGGGCTGGAACGTGGATTTTGGACACCTCGAAGCCGTCAATCTTATATCGGCCACGAAATACTCGGAGAAGCAAATCGGCTACCTTGCGGTCACCCTCTTCCTACATGAAGAGCACGAGCTGCTACACCTGGTTGTTAACAGCATACGGAAGGATCTCCTGGACCACAATGAGCTGAACAATTGTCTGGCATTGCATGCGATTGCCAACGTGGGCGGGAAAGAGATGGGAGAGGCGCTCAGCGGCGATGTCCACCGGTTGTTGATTTCACCGTTAGTGCCATGTTGACAGGGAGAAGTCCGAGGGCTAATTGTCGTAGGGCATCGAAAGCATTCGTGAAGAAAAAGGCTGCGCTCACCCTGTTGCGCTTGTACCGGAAGTACCCAAACATTGTCATGAACGAATGGGCGGAACGAATAATATCGCTCATGGACGATCCAGACATGGGAGTCGCGCTCTCCGTCACTTCTTTAGTCATGGCTTTGGTTCAGGACAACCAGGAACAATACAAAGGAAGTTATGTGAAAGCGGCGAATAGGCTCAAACGGGTCGTCGTTGACGGGGAGTGCGCAGAGGGTTACTACTACTACAAAGTGCCGTGTCCGTGGATACAGGTCAAGCTGCTCAAATTATTGCAGTACTACCCACCGCCAGGTCTGTAACACAGGAGGACGACATTATGAAGATGTGCTTACTAGTATCAACAGAAGATTCACATATCCGAAAGCTCATCCGCGAAGCATTACAAAAGATCATGGATTCTGCACTCGAGATGCCAAAGAACGTACAGCAGAACAACGCCCAAAACGCGGTGCTATTTGAAGCTATTAACTTAGTCATTCATCTAGACACCGAACAAGATCTGATGGTTCAAATCTCTACACGTCTAGGAAAGTTCATCGCATCCCGAGAGACAAACGTGCGATATTTGGGATTGGAAGCTATGACACATTTGGCTGCGCGTGCTGAAACACTCGACCCCATCAAGAAGCACCAATCCATCATTATTGGGTCATTAAGAGATAGGGATATCAGTGTGCGACGGCAAGGTCTGGATCTTCTATACAGCA
Source organism: Paraphaeosphaeria sporulosa (assembly GCF_001642045.1). Taxonomy (NCBI): domain Eukaryota; kingdom Fungi; phylum Ascomycota; class Dothideomycetes; order Pleosporales; family Didymosphaeriaceae; genus Paraphaeosphaeria; species Paraphaeosphaeria sporulosa. Next base: position 1,320,877 of record NW_017253362.1, on the reverse strand, counting down.
TGTGTGACATGACGAATGCGCAAGCCATCGTCCAGGAACTCCTCCGATATCTCCAATCGGCCGACTACGCCATAAGAGAAGAGATGGTGCTCAAGATAGCCATTCTGACTGAAAAGTACGCGACCGATGTGCAATGGTATGTCGATATATCACTACGACTTATTTCCATGGCTGGCGACCACGTTAGCGACGAAGTATGGCAGAGGGTCACACAAATTGTCACGAACAACGAGGAGCTCCAGATATACGCCGCGCAGAACATCCTACAGTACGTCAAGTCTGACTGCCACGAAACCCTGGTCAAGATAGGTGGGTATCTGCTCGGAGAATTTGGTCATTTGATCGCAGACAACAAGGGCTGCAGTCCGATTGAGCAGTACATGGCGTTGAATGGTAAGATGCGAGGCTGTTCATCGAGCACGAGAGCGATAATACTTTCATGTTTCGTGAAGTTTGTGAACTTGTTCCCTGAGATCAAGCCGCAGCTATTGCAGACGTTCCGCGCGTATAGCCACTCGCTGGATTCTGAACTGCAGCAGCGAGCATGCGAATACCTTGCGATGGCGACCATGCCCACAGACGATCTGCTGCGGACCGTGTGTGACGAAATGCCGCCGTTCCCCGAGAGAACATCAGCGCTCTTGTCCCGGTTGCATCAAAAGCATGCCGGTACGAGCGACAAGCGTACTTGGGTGGTGGGTGGCAAGGATGCCAATACAGACCTAAAGGAACTAAGTATTGCGCACCAACCCACCGGATTAAAGAGGAGTTTCACGAACGCCACGCCAAGAGACAACGCAACGAGCGCGACAAATGGAACTAATGGCGTAAATGCTCTTTCGAGCGATCTGGCCGGACTCGATATGAGCATTGACACGAACAAAGTCCTAAAGGCCCCGAACCTTGCGAGCGCTGCACATCTCAGCCCAGACTGGGAAATTGGTTACTATCGTCTACTACTCCGGTCAGAAGGCGTGCTGTACGAGGATGCACAGATTCAGATTGGCCTCCGCACAGAATACCGAGGGCAGCTTGGATGCCTTATTTTCTACTTCGCCAACCGATCACCCTTTCCTATGGGCTCATTCACGACCACGCTTGATAACAGAGCGGCGGAAACCCTCAAGACAGATATCAAGGGCTTACCAGATACGGTCATCCCGCCCGAGGGGCAGACCCAGCAAACCATTATGTTCGAGGCGAAGAACGTCTTTGAAGATCCGCCTACCATCCGTATATCATACCTCGCTGGCTCGCTTCAGGCATTGACCCTTCAATTGCCCGTATATCTCCACAAGTACATGGATGCTGCCGAGCTCAGTGCTGAAGACTTCTTCAAAAGATGGAAACAGATTGGAGGCGCGCCACGCGAAGCCCAACGCATCTTCGGACTCGTGAACAAGAACCGCACAATGAGCATGGAGTTTGTGAGAAGGGTAGTACAGGGATTCAAATGGGGCATTCTGGACGGCGTGGATCCGAATCCCAAGAACCTTGTTGGTGCTACGGTATTGCACACGTCGGATGGCAAGTTTGGGTGTCTGCTTAGACTTGAGCCGAACATGGACACTCAGGTAAGACTGGTTTCCCATCTCTGCGAGTATGGCTAATCAATACAGATGTTCCGCATCACCATTCGGGCGACTGATGAAGGTGTTCCACCAGTCCTGATCAAGGCAATGGAAGAGCGCTTGTCGCAGGGCATCGAGGGCGTATTGTAATGGACCGACATCGTCGACTTGCTCGTGGGGCTTTTTCGTGTAAACACATCTAGGGACAGGCGCGTAATGTCCTGCAAAGCGTTCGGATGTTGTCATGTGCTTTTGCGTGCATATGCGTGGAGCGATATGATGAAAAGCTACGGTGGATTGCCGGCGGCGGGAGAAGCATACCCTTGGGCAGATATGTTTAATTGTGAACGCTTTTTTGTGGGGACGAACGCAACGTGAGGATATGGCGAGCGTGTGAGTCTGGTGATTTGTGTGGAAACTGCTTTGGGCGGTGAGTCACCATACAAATGTTCGGAGTGTGTCGGCTTCACGCACTGTCGAGATACCTACCATGCTTGAGCGAATGCCCAAGGGCTCGTGTCAAGGGCGCAGGGCGCAGCTCGGGCGATTGGACTTCCCGCACTAGTTATGGCTTCTACTCAGCCACATCGTCGTCTTCGTATCGGAAGGATACACACCCGCAGCAATCAGCTACTTGCTTTCTTCATTGTATACACAGTGGTTGGTCCTGCCTGCAAACCCATCTTCCGAGGAGCAACTGCCATAAGTGTTGCGGCAAGAGCAAAAAAGGGCGCAGATGCGAATCGCAACCACGGTTCGCGCTGCCGCCTTTGGACTACAACATTTACATGTCCACGCATAACATACTACTCAAAGACGTATTCTCACATCGTTTCACGAAACAGAAGGTATCCTCTGAGTCATCTACACTGCAATCGTTCACTTCCACACGCGGCATCGGACAAACCAACGCGAATCCAAACCAAACACCAACATCCCTTCGACACCATCGGCACCCACGCTTCCACCGGAAATCATGGCAGCATCGTTAAGGGCCCAATCCCAATCCCAATCCCAATCCCAATCCCAATCCCAATCCCAGAAAACTGGCCCTGTCTACTTCTGGAAGCCGTACGATCCTCCCCAGTACACAGTTGCTATGCCTTAGACATGGACAACTTGTAACCAACCCTCTTTTATGACTCAGCTGACTTTGTACCCGCGAGTATAGACAAGATGGACACGGGTATCTGGGCCAGTGGTTCTGGAGCCCCTGGACGTACGAGGGCGACACGTACAAGACGGCAGAGATGTGGATGATGGTTGGGAAGGCGCGGCTGTTTGGAGATGAGGTATGCTGTGCTCCAGTGCTTCGCTTGAGCTGGCTAACGATTCGCGCCGCGCAGGATGTCGCGCGGGATATTCTGGCCGCGGATGATCCTAGGGAGCAGAGGGCGCTGGGGAGGAAGGTGCGGAACTTTGACGAGAAGGTCTGGGATAAGAGTGCGTTCCTTCCTTTTCTACGTCTGCCTATCTATTTGCATGGTGCCAGGGCGTGCTGACGTGTTCTGCGCAGACAAGGTGCGCATCGTTGAGGAAGGCAACTACCTCAAGTTCACAATCTCCGAAGACGCAGAGAGTCTGCGGGCGATGCTGCTCGCGACGGGCGAGAGGGAACTGGTCGAGGCAAGCCCGATGGATCGGATTTGGGGCGTGGGGTTTGCGGAGAAGAATGCTGGGGTGAATCGGGCGAGGTGGGGACAAAATCTGCTGGGGAGGGCGTTGATGAATGTTCGAAGGAGGCTGAGTGAGGAGAACACTCGGAAGGAGAAGGCCAAGGGAGAAGAAGAGGAACAGGAGGAGGAATAAACGGTGGTAGACACGCTGTTTAGGGCGTAATAGTATTGTTTGATGTCTCACTTCGTCGCAAACAAGAAACAAGGTCTAAACGACAGAAACGTATCGTCTCCTACACTCGAACCAATCACCCCACGTCATTCACCTCGCCCCAACCCGCCAAAAACACCCTTGAAGTAGCAAAGAGAGAATCACCTCTTTACGAATCGAACTCAAGCTCCGGGTCCCACACACCGCAGCTGATACCCCGGCCACTCCTGACGGGTGTGACCCCAGCACGACGCCCAGGGAATGTGACCCCAGGGTGGTATCCCTCGTTACTGGCCCCGACTCAGTCCCTGGGCCAAACCCGAAGGCTAGACCACTGCGCCAACAAGTTGACTTGGAACCGACCCGCTGCGGATTGTGTCTTTCGAATGATGGTTGGAGGACGCCGGAAGTGATATATATAGGTAGGGTATTTAGCAAGTGAGAGGTGAAGCGCGGGCGGCGTTGATTGATAAGCAAACGGGCGCATGCGAGGTGAAAGGTACGCAGCGTTGCATTAGCTAGGCCAGGTGAATGACGGGCAGATGTGTGGGGAGAGCGAGACGTTGTCCAGCCCGCAGCAATCGCGAGATTCGTCAAATCCTCACCACAACAGCGTCTCCTCTCGCCCCGGCCTCTCGGCAAGCCAGTCGTCCCACGTCTGTATCTCCACGCGTGCCTGGTGCGTGTCTGTGAACGTCACGTTGGCCCCGTACGTCTTGTTACTGAGCGCTGTTTCCGGCGACGCTCCCTCGATCTCCAGCGTCCCGTGGCGATCGCTAGCTTCCAGTCCTAGTATCAGCTCGCATAGCGCCGCTGCAAATGTGCTGTCGTGTAAGACCTCTTGTTGTGGGTATTCGCGAAGTAGGTGTACAACCTGCTTACGAAGCTCTGGGGTGATGCCACTGATGTTGGCTAGAATAAGGAGGGGCGTCGTGGTCGGTAAAGTAGGGACAAAATCAGATGGGTTCTCAGACCGTGTTTGTGAGATGGGTTCGTGGAGAATAGATTCGGCGAGAGTCAGCGCTTGTTCGAAGTGGATCGATAGAATTTCTTGTTCGTCTAGTATCGGGTTCGTGGCCTGCAGGTCTTTGAGATACGTGTCTCCGATAGCGGGCGGGGAGTTGCTAGGACTGTCGCGGAGTAAAATCCCACCGCGCCCCCGTCGATATACCAATCCCCTCGCTGATGATTCCGATGCTGCGAGAACTGGGTGGTATGTTGTGTTTAAAGGGAACATGTCGGTAGGGCTATCGAGAAAGAGCGGGAAACACGTCGCGTGATACATGCGGAGCACGTCTACTGCCTTTTTCTGAGACTTTTTCGGTGTAGTAATCGAATTAAAGCACGTGCACTCTGCGAAGGTATCCAGCACGAATGCGTCGATAGCCGTGCTCAATTCATGGTAGGCACGGACGTAAGGCTGTTGGCGACGGATCAAGGCCGCAAGGACGCTCTCTTCGCCGTGCAGTACGAGACGTGCAACCTCACGTCCATTGCGCTGTGACATCGCCATCAGCCCGTTAAGTAAAGATTTGATGGCTCTTCCGGCATGGCTAAGATTCGAAGGCGTTGCTCGGGAGGGGTGGCATCTCCCATGTTCGCATGTTTCAGAGGAAGCTGGGATTGAGGGAGCACTATAAGTTCTCCAAGTGATGTAGGCGCTTGCATCGCTCAGGAGTTCTCGCCCGACGGAATCTGTGCTGCTATTGAGGAGTTGAGCTGTGACCTCGAGACAGGCAACGACCGAGAATAAATCATAGTAAGGGACTGGCGCGCGGTCAAAAGTGGATGGTACGGTATCAGTAATTCTTCGATTTGTAGATCTTGAGAATGTAGACCTTGTAGGTGTCTTTCTCATTTCGTGGAGCTCCTGAATAAGATGTTTTGCCGCGCTCAAATGGATCGCAGCATCCGAGTACAGTCCCTGGAAGCTGCAAAGATAGGTGAATACGACACTAGTTGTCAATGCTCGCCAATTCTGCTCCTGACCGCTAGAAGGAGTTTTTGGGCGGACCAGATGGTTGATAGCAGCGTTGATCTGTTGCAGTGCAAACGTTGTACCACTTCCTGCAGTACTGCCGGTGGTTTTGGTGGAGGTTTCGTGCACTGCTCCCAGAGCCACCACAGCGTGCCATATCGTCGAGTCTAGGTGACATGCTCGTGGTATATACGTAAGCCAGAATTCGGCCTCGAACACGCCCGCAATCGTGGGTGCTGTGACGTCCAAAAAGTAGCGAAAACTCCGGATTTCCTGGTCGTTCTTCTTGGGCAGAGCAATTCTCAGTTGTTTTCGTAGTGCCTCTGTGCTGGTACTTGATGTATTTTGATGAGATCCAGATGGGGAGTTCCTTGGACTTATGGGCTGGTACCCATCACATTTCCTCCCAGTCGATACGCAACGATTGCATTCGGGCTTCTGCTCGTCGCATCGAACTCTTCGAACCCTTATAATTGTTAGCGCCTTCGGCAAACCATGGACGATAGACGTGCGAGAGATGCTCACTTGCATGTAATGCATCCAGTTTTGCCTCTCCGAAATCGACGTGGACGCTCTGGGTTGCATTCAACTATCCGATACTTTTGCGTATGCGATTCTACAGGCATTGCATTGTCTTATCCAGAGTTCCAAGCCGTGCAAACATGCAGATCGAGAGCCTCGAATATTGTCGTATATGACGAACCGCAGGCAGTATATATACCAAGCAAGCGCACCCCAAGAAGTCTGATGGACTTCCATTTTTACTTAGTGGCTGTAGATGCTGTAGACGGCGCGCGCGACTCACCCCGCTGCTTCCGATATTTGAGATAGCACGGGCTGGCCGCGGTCCCGAGGTCTTCAACTTCTTCACACCGTATATATGCGATGACTAAGTTGACAGGGCTGGCTTTGTGTAGTGCAGCGATGCTGCCAGTAGGGTATGACAAATACACGGTGCCAAAGGGCGGAAGGGCTGTGTGTATGCCTCTCAGAACTGTGTAGAGGGACTGTGGGCCCCATCTGCTTAGGTTGGAGGAAAGTGCGAAATACGCTTGAAACCACCCGATGGGGTCAACCGAGCTGGCCAATAGTGGAAGTCACCATCGTGCAACTACGCTTGATAGGCCATTTCGAGAGCATTAGCGGTCAGACATTGCGAATTTTTCCAAGGCCTTAAAAAAGCGAATGTATAGGGCTGACTCACTTGTGTAAGCTTTTCAGCCTCAGCGCGCAACGTCATTGCACCTCTGGGTACAGAGACCACTTGGGAAAGCTTACGCGAAGACTGCGCTTGGCATACTGTGATTTTCCTGTATGGTCAGGTATGGTCAGGTGTAATCCTGAAAGTGTGCATAAAATATGGCCATCCCGGCCTTGCACTGCCTGGTTCGGTTGATAGGGCGGTGCATATCTCTTAGAAGCAAGTTGTGCCTTAGCTTGCGCTTCAAGACCAACATACTCAGCTCTCGCGCCCTTCTTTGCAATTGACAAGTAAGGAAACAGGCGAATTGTCGTTCATTACGAGGTAGTGTTAACGGTGGATATCTTCACCTACACATATCTGATTGTAGATGCTCAGTTTCGCGATACTGAACTACCACAGGATGACCACGGTACAAGATAGAGGTTCATATTCACGGTGGTCAATGTCTGTACTCAGATCCACCATGATTGTCGTCCACAGCACCAGATCGTCGACCCCAGTCAAATGACATCCTACCATGAGTGCCAGGTTCCCTTTGAATGACACCATATATATGGCCTATCCGATCGACCTTGAGGCATCGGGTCCAGTTATGCAACCGGCGCGGGCCGCACTTCTCTCGGACAGCCTATCCTGTCCTCTGCATAGTACCATCGCACGTAGGCCGTCAATAGCCTAAGCCCCAGAGCACGACACACCTCCGTCGCTCCCGAAGCGACAAGTCCCGACTACGTGAAGACGAAGACGACGCGGCGCAGGGTAGTCTGAACACTTCTTTGATTGATTCTGCACTACCAAGATCTATTCCTCCGCATCGGCCTTGAACGCGACTCTCTTGTTCTTGTTCTTTTCCTTCTTCGGCTCGATGGTCTTGGGTGCGGTTGCAGGAATCGCGGCGGCGGCATCGAGATCGTCCTCATCATCAGACATCAGGTCTATCAGATTCGCTGCCTCCGTCGTCGTCATCTGCACTTCGCCGGACTGCGCGGCCATCTCCGACAGCCACGCGGCATCGTCGTCTTCCGAGTCGTCTTCCTCCTCCTCTACCTCTTCCGCTTCCCCCTCTTTAGGATCTCCTTTCTTTGCCACCTTCTCGGCCTTCTGGGCCTTCTTCTCAGCATCCCTCTCGGTCCAATGCTTCTTGACAGGCGGCTGGGCACGAGCCGCCCGTTGGGCACGCGCTTTGAGGCCTGAAACAATAGCAAGAACCGTGGCCAGCAATATGCCTAGTGCAACCAGAGCAGAGTTCTGAGGGTCATCGTACACCTTCTGCTTCGAGATGCTCCACTGCTCCACGAAGTCATGCCTCAGGGAGCCGATCCTGCCGTATTGGTCGAATCTCCTCCGCCAGATGAACCGATAGGGCGTCCGGTACGGCGAGCCGGCTTCGTACACGCCCTCGTCGGGACACTTCCAGGTCCTCCGCGTGCATTCCTTCTCCTGGTCCGCTTCAGGCCCCATATGGTCTCCGAGTGAGGTAGACAGGTCGCTGTACACCTTTTCTGCGGGTAGAATCTCGATTCGATCGATGGTATACGAGGATGCGGCCTCGTTGGACCAACCCCCTTCATTCTGATCGCGCATGGAAACTTGAACAATCTCTTGTTCCTGGGGATCCAGGAGGAAGTCGGCACCGTCGTTGCCGAGCCCCATAACGCGGAAGCGCAGGGCAGGCTGGTGGTTGTAGTACGGCGGGCCGCCTGTGGGGTCGCCCTCGACCAGCCGGTCATAGTCGAGCTCCAGCTTCTGCCCGCGAATATGGTGCCTCCCCTCCTCCTCACCCTCGGCGATGGCTATGATCGCATCCCTCTTGGTGTCGTCGGGCACGTGGTACGCGGAAAGACGCGGGGGGATGTAGTAGTTCTGCAGCGGCAGGAACGGCGTGCCGTCAAGGAGGAGCGTCTTGTTGTCTGCGGAGAGCTCGAACTTGAGCAGAAGCGCGTGCGGTGCGCTGGCGTCTTTGGAGGGATAGCCGCGCGTAGAGAGCTTGACGATTGCGCTGCGCTGCGGCTGTAGCCACGTTACCGACGATGCAGCAGCTGTGAGGCCAGACTGCGTGAGGACCGCGAGAGAGAGAAGAAGAGGCGCGATCATCTTGAGCAGGGCATTGAACGTGGTGGGGAAAGGAGAGACGTGAAAGTGCTGGTGAGCTTGCGTGGTGGAAAATAAAATCTCGGAAATCGCGCACCTTTCCGAGCATTCCGAGATGCACAACAGATCGTCATAACAGCCACAGCGCATGCAAGATACAACGTGCACCTTGCAACGTGCGATTCATGAGAATGTATTCATTTTACTTTGAAAATGGCGTACCCGCATCCTGCGTCCGCTTCCCTCGGCAAGAGAATCGAAGCACACGTTAAGCGCATCACTGCAAACACCGCCAGAATCACGCGTCTAGCACAGGCCTTGAGAGACCAGCCAGAGCCTATAGGCACCGCGAGGGAAGAGCACCCTGTTCCGAAGGCGAGCATCAGACCAGTCGCGGGAGCCGAAGCGAGGGCAGACAGTGGCTTTTGGGGGATGCGGCAACCATGCTTTCTAGTCCTTTGCAAGTTTCGGTTTCTCTCGCGATACAGCCCGACGAAAAGCACCGGCTGATGCGTGATCGCCATGTACTAGTTCGATAGTCAGTGGTTCCTGTGTAAAAGAATGTATGGGCGCCACGCGCCGTGACAGCGTAATGGCTAGCCAAGCAGGCCGAAGGGGCAGGCAGTTGATGCGATGACTGCGGGCCATATAGACAGTGCGGCGGGCCTTTCAGGCTGTAGATGGGCAGGTGTCGGCGTGTGAGACGGTGTCGGTGGATAGAGCAGGCAATATATGGGAGAGCATGTCCAGGTGGGATGGTGGACCAATCCGCGCCGGGCTTGCACAAGTGCGGAGGCGGGAACTCACGTGCTGCGTTGCGACCGCACGTCGACGTTTGCTTGTCGTCCAACCTCGCTGCAAGCGATAGCCTGCGAGCTGCCTTATTGCTGCAGCGAGCCGCCCGCCGTCGCGCCGCCGCCATGAGTACCATGATCACCTTCGCGGCCAACAACGAGTTCTTCAGGAAGCGCAAGCGTAATGCGACCCCGGTGCTGTTCTCCGCGAGCCAGGTTGCTAATGCTCCACCAGGCGTACATCGCGCATGCGACTCGTGCAAGAAACGACGGGTAAGCAGCCTCCACAGCCGCACGCAGCATGGTGGCGGCTCTCTAACCGTCCAGTAGAAGCGATGCAGCCATACCTTCGACGACGACGCGGATGCCGGAAGCTCTACCAAAAGCGGACAGCCCGCCAACCATGCTCAGGAACCTCATGCATCAAATGCCAGCTATCCTGATCAAAGAGGCCCGCGGGCGGATTCTCAGCGCGATGGAGCAGGAACCCACTCTTCCATGGCGCCCTACAGCCCCAGCGACGACCCGCCCGCTCAGACGCCGCCCAACTTCCTCGGCTACCTGAACCCGGAGGCTGTCCTCAGGGAGCAGGTCTACTCGGAGAAGGGCAAGTCAACGCAGTCTCCCGTGATTCCCTCCATAGGCCAGTGGATAGAAGGCGAGAACCCTGCCCTAGGCAGACCATCCACGAGCCAGCCCGGAGCAGCACCAGCAAGATTCGATGACACGAGTCCGACTGCGAACCAGGACGTCAGAGTCCAGCGAGCTCTTCGTCAGTATCTGGAAGCAGTCGGCGTCACAATTTTACCACCTCGGGAGTGTCAAGACGGCTTGCTCGACCTCTACTTCAACTATGTCCATCCGTTGCTCCCGCTGATTGACCAAGATGTATTTGCCGAACGCTACGCCCAAGGGCATGAGTCTCGTCTGTTGATGCAGGCAATATGTATTGTAGCTTCAAAGCATGCCGATGCTGGGAGCTATCTGTGTCTCGGCGACGATCCTCGCAAGATGGGCCCGCGCGAGTTCTCACATCGCCTGTACAACGCTGTCATCGCAGGCATTGAGGCCAAGCTGGAGAAGAACCGTGTCGTCTTGATACAGGTCCTAGCACTGATATCGCTGCACTGCGAAGGCCCCGATGGTGCCGAGCAGGCGTCAATGCATCTCGCACAGGCTATACACCACGCACACACGTTCGGCCTGCAGTTCGGACATCAGTGGAAAAACCAAAAGTCCGACGACCAAGAAAACCTAGAAGACCTTTTCTGGTGCTTGTGGAGTCTGGACAAGATCAACGCTTGCATGAATGGGAGACCGCTCTTGATGCATGAACGCGATAATAGTCTGACGAAGCTGCCTACGGATCCAGAGAAGAGGCAGAGTCCGTTCGGTGTTTGGCTGCAGATATCAGAGATGCTTGACAAAGTCATAGACTACTACAGACCTGGCAGCAAGGCAGAAGAGACGGGCTGGGAAGGTGACGACTTTCTGGGTTTTGAGGAGATGGTCGGCGACGGCGAGGACAAGCTTGAAGGTCCTATCATGAGTGAGTTGCACCTAGAGTACATGGTCAAAATACTCATCAGCTGCAGGCTTACTGTCACTCTTCCACCACACCATGTGCATGGCATCGCACAAGTCACTGTCTATAAACGCTCCCGTCAAGTCCACGCCGTCCTATGTCCGACAAAGTCTATCCGCGACTCGAGTGATCCATCTGCTAAATGCAGAAGCTCCCGAACGTCTACCACCCCTACCACTAGTCCCCTATGCACTATCTGTTGCCCTGAGCGTGGTCTATCGGCATTTCCGTTCTAGAAGGCTGAAGGTGCACATCAACCGCGCAAGTGAAGAACTGAAGCAATGCGTCGTGCTCCTTAACCGCCTACGTTACGCATGGTGGGCAGCTGGCACAATGGCTGATCTCGGCACCGCCGTCCTGAACAACGCAGAACGCAACACGCGCACAGCAAACACGCCCGCCGCTCCCGCAGACCATTTGCACCACCCCGTTACCAAACCAGATCCGGCGGGTACCCACATCCAGCAGCAGCATCACGCGTCCACGCCGAGCAACTGGCAGACCCTCGACAACGCCACGCCAATTGATCCGCGCCTGCAAGCTCCAAATCCAGCCTCCGCACCCACGCCACACATGACGCATCTTCTCAATCCTCTCCCGCCACCACCTACGCCGGGCCAGCATCCAACGAGCAGCGAGCGCGGCTCCCATTCGCAACATCCCGGCGCAGCACCGCCGATGGCGCACGCGGGCCAGCCGTTCGACTTCTCCGAGGCAAGTCCGGATTGGCTGAACTTTGACACTGCGTTTGAGAACTTTGAGGGACTACTGGGGAGCTCGGGTGCAGATCTGAGCAATGAGCTGTTTAGGCCGTTAAATTATGAGAGTCTAGATGGGTTTCTGGATCCGGGGAATTGAGGGTGGCATCTTATGGAGTCATCTGGATAGGGCGGGCACGGAGCATGGAGATGCTGCGATAGCAAAGGAAGCTGTATATTCTTTGTGTGTTTGTAGATGACTGTCTTTATGTCGGTATAAAGTGTCTATACGGTGTGTTCGGAAGTATTTCCTTAGGCCGAAATCGGGTTGGGAATAGGGTACGTGTGGGAAATGTAGGCAGGGCAGGATATCACATGTTAGGACAGGACTGGGCGCTTGCAGTATACCACTTCTGGCTTGCTTAGGAAATGGTTTCTTCTCTTCACACCCTCTAGGATATCGCTGTGTTGTTTTGTTGCTCTGCTCTGATCTTTAGACTAGGCTAGCAACCTACGACTCGTGTGCTACACTTCCCTCGCCGGACGGAAGAGCCTGCTCGCGCCTCCCTTCGGAAAATGTGAGCGGAAGAAGCACCCCTCACCTTCGAGGTGATGTGATGATGCGCAAGGAAAACCATTCACCTTCTAAGTTATACACACAGTAAGAGTGTTCTCAAGAATGCTCTGCAACCAGGACGCCCGTGTACAAATTAGCCAATAGTGTGCTCATGCTCTCTTACAACCTCTATCTCCAGCCCCTAAATTATGCTTGATTGCCTAGAATCGCTGTATTTCACCTGCCGCACCTTATATGCTTCTTACCTTGGTGTCGACAGCTGTATGCAGAGCGCGGCGAGCCTAGAGCCCTGTCTGGAGGAGCGGAGTAACATGCACATGTTGTTCCTAGATCCATCCGCGTATAGTACCACTGGTATCAGATTCGCTAGCAATGGCCCTCGGCCAGCGCAGGTGAAGAGGTCGGGCCTCAGTCAAGGACTGGCATCGACTGGCTCTGCGTACCACGCTGTTTGGTGGTGCCGTACACGCGCGGCACCTCCGTTGGGATGTATAATTGTGCGCTTGATGAAGCGTACAGGGTGATGTTGGGCCGCAGATGTCGTGGGATATGTGAGGGGGAAGTAGATGTTCGCACGGTCCGATGATAGGACATATCGGAACGTCTGAGGAGCTAAGGCTGTCGAAGATGCGGTTCTAGTTAGTGTGAGTTGCAAATATCTATTGAGCGTTGTGTGTGAACAGATGGCTGGACACGTAGTGTGGAGCGGGCATGTGAGCAGCACCATAGGTCAAGGAAAGCATCTAACGGATTTTGAGATTGTAGAAAAAGATAGCAGCGTCCAGCAGTATTTTTGAGACTCTCTAATATGTACTGGCCTTGTAATAGTGGCCTGCAGTTTCCCGTGATGAAGTGAAGAATGGGGCGGTAATTTTGACTTCTCTGGAACCGCATGCCGGCGGACTGAGTTCTGGTAGCTGTGTTGGATTGCACCATGAGACTTGCTGCGAAAAGACGTATGTCTGTGAGCAGTTGCCAGTCTGTTCTGCGTCAATCTCGGTGGAATATTCACTGAAAGGTCCAGTGCCAGACTGTCATTGTTCCGCAACATAAACAGAGCACTGAGGCGGTACGCGCTCCGCGAGACATGGGATCCTGTGGCAAGGTGTCCGGCATACCCTGTGAAACACCGCAAGGCTTCCAAGCTTGCGAAGATCACTGACATCCAAGCGCTGTCCTAGACGTAGTCCGACAGCGGCGCTTGCGCTCAGAATATCGTGACTGTTTATGCCACAGTCAATAGGACGAAGATGGAGCAGCATGCGTGGAGATGCGTGTTCTCAATCTCCACACGAAAATAGCACGGCATTCCCAAGTCCCGAAAAGCGCCCATCTAAACCCACGCCTTTGGGACTGTTTGGCTACGCAGCTATTACTCATGGCGAAGGTCGCTAGCAGCGGGATTAGATGATGGCAGAATGATCTATCATCATCAACCGTGCGTATCTGGATGATCTGGATCCCAATCTATTTCCACTCGTGCATTGGTGTTTCACCCAGATGACCTCACGCCTCACGCTCTCGCACGCGCGAGAGCGACACCCCACCGCTGCGGCACGCACGGTCAGACCAGAGGCCATGTACTCGAAACCATCCTGGGCGCCAGACATCCTTCAGCCCGTTGTGTGGGGAGGATCCAGCGGATCGTAGACGATGTGATGGGTGCGGCGTGGTGCGATGCTGTACGGTACCTTACGGCGCAGTTCATCGCGAATGCAACTGCACCGCACCAAGTTCATCTCACGTCAATCTCATCGGTCTAGAGTATGTATGCATGTCTTCCCCCAGACTTCATACCGTCGGTTACCCTGATTCGGGAGTGAGGGCGTCTATATCAGTGCTGGTGGAGGCGCTTACGAATAGAGTGTTGGCGCTAGGGCAAGGTTTCGTCTCATGGATTGGACGGGATGATGTTCACGATAATTTGATGTTCTGTTTGCGAGTTTCTTCGTCAGCTGGGGACGCCAGTCTGCGTCCCCACTGAGCGTGCGCCTGCGCCTCACAGCTGCGTTTCACGTCGTCTCCCATGGCACGCCTTGTTCCCGACGCAGCGGCTACGGCGACGATGGTTGTGGTGGCTAGGTCCTATGTTCTACGCCATTCCAGCTGAGGAAGTCCAAACCTTGAGAAGGTCTGCGTGACGGTTGGTCGCAATGTAGGCCAGAACTCGGACCCCAGGGCGTCTGAGCGCACCGCATCCTGTGGCGTTAATGATTGCGTTGTGAGGAAGGTGTTCGGGTGAAGGATGCTGCAAGGCGAATGTCGTTGGAGGCCGTACAAACTGCGAAGCTGACTGAATCCTTTGCTGTCCGCGTTGTGGGCCACACAGCCTTGCAGAGGACGAAGGACTTACGTGCGAAAGTAAGATTGGTGACATTGCAGTTGCCGAACTGATACCTAGGGTGGCAGAAGGGCAATACTTTAGGATGCATCGGGATTGGCGATCAGTTGATGGGGGCCAAGGGTGAATTGTTCGCGTACTACAATGGCAACCGCTGCATCAAGCCTTCAAGATGCAGGCGGCTTCGCGGTTTCCGAATAATACGAATGTCATCCAGAGGAGGTGAAGGACCAACTACGGCGCTTACGCTGAACGTGCAGTCTCCCATGTGATTCGCCTCATCGCCGAGATTGATCGTGGAGGACATACCCGAGAACTACCATTGTAGGCATTAGCAGAAGCGTTCGGTGGTGTACATGGTGATAATCTAGGGACCGTGCTGCATGTAGTGCTCAGCTGATGACTCGGAGAAAATAGCATCCTCATGGTGGAATAACGGCCTGGTGCAAAGCTTAGCTGGTTCGACCTAGTTTTAGGCCTGGAAGGCACTTTGGTCAACAGCTTGATCTCGAAGCCGCCGAGTCTTGGTAGCGACCCAGGGCGGGCCGGAGTGTATTCATTGGTTCTGCCCCATGACTTCCAACGGCGGCCGTTCGCTACCGGTGGTCCGTTCGAACGCTTCAGCGTTAAGACTTAACGATAATGGGCACCTGTAGTCGAGAAACTATGACCTGTACATTCTGCAGGGCAATACACAAACGCCGCGATGGTATCCCATCAAACGTAGTAGACCACGGCGGATCAGCCGGACTCTCGAGTACTCAAGCGTTCCGACAAAGTTGGCAATCTGGGTCGGTGGCCGCATGTTCATCTGACAGTAAATTCATCTCATCACCACCCGCATGTTCGATGCTAGCCACATGACCAGCGTATTCATAGGATGGAGGAATGGTAATCATATGCAGCCCGCGGATACTCGTATAGCAAGCATTCTGAAAATTGCGGACCAATCGAGGATTACCGCGACTTGCATATGCCTGGGTGTCCTCCAAGATGAACAAGATCATCTGGGGTTGACCTGCTCACTGCAGGTCAAGAGCGACAAAATGCTGGTCTTTGCGGCGAAATATACGATGTGCTGATCTTTCAATGTGATCGAGCAAATCAGATCAGGAGCACCTTGTTGTTGTGCTGTGCGGGTTAAAGATCTGACCTCAGCATACTCCGTCTGGATGAAACGCAGGGCTCTTTCGTCATTGGTCCGTTGCCTGGCTGGCAACCGCTCCACAACCGGTGTAAGCACTTCTTCTGGCACACGGCACGCACTTTCAGCGCTACCTGCCCGAAAGATACTCCGTACCCGCGCGCTGATTATGAAGGCTGGTTTCGAGTGCTGGTTCGTTCAGGGCTCCCAGTCTCATTGTTGGGATCGTCCCAGGGTTAATTTGGGTAACACGGGACAACAAAGTCGCTTTCAAAATCAGAAACTGCGAACCCATGCTCCGCGCATCCAAAGCATGAACAGCGATAATAGAATGTTTCCGGAACCATAGCAACGAAACGCCCATGCCTAGAGATCGTGTCTTGGATCTACTGGCAACGCGGCGGGCTATTGCTCGCCAATCACTGCGATGTTGCAGAGCCTTGCAGAGCTGGTGTGGAGCTGGCAAGGGATCGCATGTCGCTGGTCGGCCACTCGATACTGGCAGTGAGCGGCAAAGAAGAGCAATGATAGGGATGTTCAGATCGAGATCGCCTCAACACGACAACTGTGGTGCTCTGTGGTGTCATAGGTCCATCACTTGCCAACACGAGGATTCTAGACGAGGCCTGGAATCCCTGACCGGAGGCTGGTGGGTCTGTGAAGCCCTGTGGAAGAGGATCGTCAAGGCGACGGCGTCACTGGTAATGCCTCAGGAATTCAATCGCAGCAGCCACGTTGCGGAAAGCCAAAAGTCATCGGGCCGGATGGCGGCACACCAGTGTACTTGTTGGATTCGATTGGAGAGAGTCCCTGCAGATGCGCAGTATACTACGCAAGTAGCGTTCATTAGCATGAAGACTTGCAGAGTGTGAGAGTCTTCACGGTGGCGGGGCAGTGGACTATCGATAAGGTCGTCGGTGGTCCGTTCGATGGCCAGCTCACGTCACGGGACGCTTGGCATTACCGCCAGTCTTCTCCCGGACTAGCAGATCTGCCCGAGGCACGCTCAAGCAGCGGTGAGCGACCTGACACTTCCACTGAGACCGTTTGAGTACGTACTCCATACGACGGATCCCATGCGTTTGAGGAGTCCGGCCTGCCACGGAGACGCAAGCAAATGAGCCCGTCGCGCGATAGCCGTGAGGCATTGGTAGTGATCCACTGGTTTGGTGGACCCTCAATGTCGGCATAGAACAAGCGCAGTGTGTGGATGTGTTGCCTCATCACTCGGTGTTCCAAGATGTGGAATATTGGCTGTGGTGCAGGACTCAGGGGCCACGTTCAATACTCCGTTGACAAACAGTTCTATTCAAAGCGACTCTAAAAGAGGTATGTCCTCCAGAGGTGCAGTTATTGACAAGTGCAGGGCTACATCCACTCCGCAGCCGCGTCCTTGGGAACGGGCAATGGCGAGTTACTCGGGACGGTATGGCACATACAGTGGGCGTGACAAGGAGTGCAGCGTGGCAATCTCGCTCGGACACGATCAGCAGCGCCTGTGCTCACAGACTCCCGCTCCGTGTTTGATGACCTCTGTCAACGGGAAGCGAAGCCTGGCACGGATGCCGGCGGGATGCGTGAGCGATGAAAAGAAAATCCTGCAGCGTCCTCGTGCTGGCAGCTCGGTTCCCATCTGAGCGGGAAGCATTCCATGGCTCGGACCCTGGGCAGGTTGCCCGCTGGGGGCAAGCGCAGGTGGTTAATCATCCAACGGGCGTGGATACGAGGAAATGAGATGCACGCCGGTAGAAATCCCTTGCTCGATGCAGCCTATTTCGATCGGCACCCCCTTTCGATCTCGCAAGCGGTTCGCGGTTGGGAGAGGGCGGTTCGAGATGATGAGAGGGTGATTGCGCAAGCGCCACGTTTGTAGAGAGGCCCAGTGGCTCGCTGGTTTGCTCGTAGAGCGTGAGCTTGCGGTGCTGCCGTCGTAGCGGCGCCGTGCTGGCGACAGTCACAAGATGGGTGTGCCACCAGGCTCTGCGAAAGCCCGTGAGTCAGAGGCGCGTGGTTGGCAGCGATGGAGATTATCGGCGCTGCGATTGGGCGGGAGCGAAACTCTGTAGAAAATTCTACGTGGCGTGGCGTGTTACTGGCTGCACCCGCAAATCACGGCCCAAACTGGGCTTGCGGGGCGCCGATGGCAGAGAAGGCTCTGGACGTTAGTCATGGCTGTGGCAGCAAGATTGTCAATATATCGACGGGCCAATAGGCGCAGCGACGGGCCAGGCGGCGACCAGGCTCTGCACCGTCGAAGCACTGGGGAAGCTCCAAGCGCGATGCCACGGCCAGGCTGTTTGGCGCGCGCAGGTTCGAGACAGCGTGCAGCTGGATGGGGAAGGACAAAGCAGAGTGGGTGCGGGCGCAGCGTGAAGCTCCACCATGGCGAAACCGGAAACGTGAGCGCGGCTGTCAAAGGGCTTGCGAGTCCGACACGGCCGGGTTCAGGCAGCAGATGCGCGCAAAGGTCTGATGGCAGCATGACATTGACAGTCAGAGCAGTGCCGCAGCTCGCGGTGGGCGGCTGGTTTCGTCATGACCATCGAACGCCGGCCGTGCGCGACCACAGATGAGACTGGTCACAGACGTCGTAAGCTTGCAGGCTTTGCGGTGTCTGGCGCTAGGCTCTAGCTGCGATCCGCCTGCGCGCTGGGGCGACTCTCCGGCCGGTGGCAGGCCGGCTGGGTGCTGGGTGCTGGCTGGGTGCTGGCTGGGTGCTGGCTGGGTGCTGCTGCTGGCTGGGAAGGCGGGCACTGAAGGCTGGGGCGAGTCGCCGCGCCCAGGCGTGCGTGCGTCTGCGGTGCGCGCAGGCCACTCGCGGCCCTCAACAGCAGCGCGGTGGCGAGCCCGGGAGCAGCGCAGGAGCAGGTGCAGGCTCGCTAGCACGCCGTGGCAGCGACTCGACGCCCCAGAGCAGCCTGGTGCAGCGCGCGCCGCCGTGTGTGACGGCGACGCTGCGACGGCCGGGATGCCTGCGACTGCGACCGGTGCTGACGGGCTCGACGCGCGCCATTGGCCGCTGCGCACACAGCCGCCCGGCGAGCAGCGGAGCGACGCCGCGCCGGGCAGTGGGCGCTGCGTGTGGGTGGCATGAATCAGGCGCCTTTGTTGCTTTGTTGTTGGCGGCGCCATGCTGCGTGCGGCCTAGCCGCCTGCATCCCTCGCGTTCGCCTCCCTGCACGCCCAGCACGGTTGCAGCGGTGGGCCCGCCATCGCTAGCGGCACCCACGGCGTGGCCCTCGACGCCCATCCTTCGCTGAGCGCCGCGGGTGGCCTGTCTGCCCTCCCGTCTTCGTCATAGCGCCCCTTGCTAGGCCCATCCTTCCCTATATTTACAGAAAACCGGGGCGTCCACCGCCCAATAGCCTGCAGGGGCCCAAAAGACACGAGCCTTTATCACACTGGCGCCCTCGACCGCATACATCATATCCCGCCTCACCCAGACCTCATATACATCCTCTCCACCCGTATCAAGAGCACGCTCCTTACCATCAAGCCATCAGCCTCGCTCCCTATCACGGTTCGACTCATCCTCTGTCCGGCCATCCCCCTCCACATCCACCGCCGCCTGTCCATGGGATTTCTGTCTTTCTAATACGTTGCTGTCTCTTTATCCAAGCTTCCAGTCACGGGACCTCATTTGGACTCACCGACCCAGTCATAGTCATAGCCAGTCCGCTCCCTTCTCCCAGGAAGTACTTATCCCGTCCTTGAGGCCTTCAGTGGACCGTCGAGGACTCTACACAACCCCCCTACCAGACCATGTTGCCGACCCCCCCTGCATCTCCCACCCTCAATGGATTTTGCAACCCGGAAGACCGCCTAGGCCAGATCCTCGCTGGAAGACTCCAGTTGACAGGTATCCTTGGAGTAGGTGCTTATGGAGTCGTCTACACCGCCGTGGACATCCAGACCAACACGCCCTATGCCGTCAAGGCCCTTAACAAGATCGGCCTGGAGCCCCGGCAACGAAAGTTCCAGCAGAGGGAAATCCAGCTCCACCACCAGGCCAGTGCCCATCCCAATGTTGTCTCCTTGGTAAAGATCATGGACGCTCCAGACTGCACATATGTTGTCATCGAGTACTGCCCAGAGGGCGACCTGTTCTCAAACATCACTGAGCAGGGAAAGTATGTTGGTAACGATGCACTTGCCAAGAGGGCCTTCCTCCAGATATTGGATGCCGTGGAATTCTGCCACTCCATTGGAATCTACCACAGGGACCTCAAGCCGGAGAACGTTTTGGTGACTGACAATGGAATGACCTGCAAGCTTGCCGATTTCGGACTGGCCACCAACGACCACATCACGTCTGATTTCGGATGCGGCTCGACCTTCTACATGTCGCCTGGTAAGCTCACATTTACAGTCCTAGCTCAAGTCACGTGCTAATTCTTGGCAGAATGCCAGACGGCCGCTCCCAAGGCCTACTCCTGCTACGCGTCAGCCCCTAACGACGTCTGGAGCCTCGGTGTTATCCTCGTCAATCTGACTTGTGGACGCAACCCATGGAAGCGCGCCTCGTATGAGGACAGCACTTTCCGTGCCTACATGAAGGACCCCAAATTCTTGAGATCCATTCTGCCCATCTCCCCGGAATTGGACTCCATCATGAGGCGCATCTTTGAGTTCAACCCCGTCAAGAGGATCACCATCCCCGAGCTCCGCGAGTTGATCATGCGATGCCCCAGGTTCACTGCTACCAAGTCAGCGGCTCCTACGCCAATGGCTTCCCCACCATTTGCTCCCGTGGACTACCAGGAGGCCTCCTACTACCAGGCTGTACCGCCTGCGGCTGCCCTTCCTGGCCCAGTCTACTCCCCCTCCGTCTGGGAGCTACCCTCACCCCAACACTCCATCTCTTCAGGAAGCTCGAACTCAGATACCGAATGTGTTTTCTCCTCTTGCTCATCAGCTTCCTCTGCCTCCTCGACTTCATCCTTCACGCACGTCCATCCGGCCCAGAAGCCGTCTGTGCGTCAATCTACATACGTTTCCCAGCCACCCGCCAGTGGATGGTTCCACCCCTTCTTCCAAGCAGCCAACCTGGTCAAGCATGTGTCGTTCCAGCCACCGATGATGGCTCCGGTACATGTTTACTAGATGGTCCCGCTTCCACGTGGTCCCCATCCGGACACGCTTGTTCACGATGTGTTCATATTTTCCTTCGCATCTTAAAAGTCATGACGAGATGATATTCTGCAGCGGCTATTACTATTGCACGGTGTCAGCGCGGACCAGGATTCCCGGCGTTTTTCCAAAATAGACCTTCAGCATCAGATCTAGCAGGCCCAGGATCCACCCTCTTCTTTGCCGGATCTGAAAGCCTCGGATTAGAACATGTACTACGTTTTTAACTTGGGAGGCCGAAGCCTTGACGGTTTGTCTCCATGTGTGGATATTTGCACGATTTGGTTGTTGCACGAGACAACGATTTTTCGAAGGAGGGGCTTTCTATGCATTTCACGGAGTTGCTATTTCTACGATGGACTTTGGATACCTTGAAAGGTTTTTCAGTCGTTTACGATCACTTATTCTTTTCCTTTATTCTTATCAAAGATACCAGAGCAGGTTAAACACCTTTTGACTCACACTGTACGGTAGTTGTCCTGAAAACATGGACGGAGAAGTCTTGCCCAGCGGCAAGTTCAACAACAATATCAAGAGACATTATGGCGATGCAACGAATTGTTGCATCTGCCGAAGACCAACAGTCACATTCACATTCACGATGCTTTGAGGTGAATACGACGCTCTCATTACTCCAGACGTCCTGGATCAAGATCTCACCTGCTCCCGTTCCGCTTTGCCCGTCTTCGTACGAATATTCACAGCGCCCATGTCGTAAAGTCGGTGACACAAGGCAGCGCACCACTGCATGACCCTTGTCTCGCGTCCTTAGGAAAAGCAACCGTCTCAAAACGGCCGTCTGCCTTCGCCTAAGTGAAGCAGCCAACCAGCATCCATGCACCCCCACCCGTATAGAGTTGGCGGAGGGCGGGCCAGGGCGTACATGCTTCGCGCATGCTACGTTTGCGCACTGTCGTCCGCGAACGAATGGCACGCGTTGCAAGGCCCGAAGGTTTGCCAGAGCACAAGCTGAGGGTGTAGCGTGCAGTAGACTGATTTGACAGACACGTTTGCTGGCATGGGCAGGATTGAGCCGGCCGCTGGGTCTGCATCCGCCTTACAGTGCATGCTAGACCACACGCAGCTAGCCAGCGCCGGCGTTTCTTAGCAGATTGATGAGCAGCCGACGGCAGATTAATGACGAGATGCTCGATCGAGACTCCATGTCTTGCTGCGACTTTTGCATGCCGCTTGTGAGTTTTGGGGAGAGGCTGAGCAAGCCATTCCCAGTGCCAATGCTCCAAGATGCAGCCCCCATGCGCGCTGGAAGGACTGGATATTGAATTGGGCTGGATTCCATGTATCAGCTGCACGGCAATCGCAAGGGAGCCTGTAGCATCACCAACACCATCATTTGAGATGAGATTGTTGAGATCGCTATAATTCGTGATGAGCAATCCAAGACCCAGGCACCAGCCGTCCCGCGTCTCAGCCATCCACTAGTCGAGTTTTTGTGTCGCTCAGGGCTGAGTTTGCGTTCGACCACCACTGTCCATCAGCTCTTTGTCTTGCGGCGCCAGGCCGAAGTAGATACGGGGGCGTCACCGGAAATCACGATGCACCGTTGCGTGTAGCAGGGAGCGTTTGGCGGCGTCGATAGCCTAATCATCTGACGAGCCATGATTACCAAAGAGCATGCGATGCTCGCTCAGCTGGCGAATAGGAGCGTGAGCACTCTGTACGCCGTGCAACACCTTGGCTGGAGGCGCACGCCTCGACGAGATGGCGTGCAGCCCCTGATCTTGGCCGGTGGCAAGCATCACGACCTGCTTCTCACCACGACAATAATCCCTCAACAACCGTCTCCTGTCACATCGCAGCCGATCAGCCGCCGCGGGATTCTAAACTCGACTAGCGCTTGATTGAGAAGCTTTTGGGGCGCTCGGGCATCCGTAAGTGGCGACGTCTGGACCACTTCCATCTGATTGTAGCCGTTACCTAGTTTTGCGCTGCACGAGATATATTGCCCATCCCAAGGATCCGTCTCATTCGCCCGCTGCTGCAAGTCGTGAGCTGACCACTGTATAGTCCGTATGTTTCTGCATTGGTGTGGCGTAGAGCAATATCCGTGACTATCCCACGCGGACTCCATCCAACACTGCATTGTCCTCATGGGGAAGCTACGGAAAGCCTTTGAGCCTTGTCGAGAAAAATTTCTGCTTGTGAGCCGTTCGTGACATGAGAGCCATGTGCATACCAACATCTGCCATGCCAGATTTTTCCGACAGGTGAGCTGCAGCCTTCTCGGCCGGTCGACGTCTTCGTTCAGCCACACTTCTTACGCGGACTCCTGATGCTGCCTATACGATATGTGATTAGGCACCGTTGGAGCATCTGCATTAGAGCACATGTTCATGCGCAATTCAACAGGAGAGCAGCAAGCGCATAGCCGAGCAGGGGAGAGTCCTCGAGACATACATATCCATTGTGGCTGCTGTCTGTTGTACGACCGACGACACCATCATCCGGGGCTGTTACCTGTATCACCACACCAAGGTGTGGCTGTGCTTTGCCGGGTGTGCATAATGCTTTTCTCACTGACCTACTTGCCGGTCCATTGCTGATGGATATTTGCTTTTAGACAAAGTTCCGAGTGATGCCTGTCCAAGGCTTCTTGGAACCTGGCTTAATGCCTGCGAACCCAAGCTGGTGTGGCGGATGCATAGTGTCTAGCTCTCGCGTGTTCCTTCTTTGTTCGTACCGGTTAGATATTTCAGAACTCAGAGCCAAGCTTTGATGCGTCCACTGCAGCCAGCTGACGGTAGGAACCTAGGCTCAGCCATCGAACCACAACTTCAGTCGGCGAGACGCATTCTAAGCCGACTTCTCCTGCACCTGTATTAGCTTGTGCAGTTCACCACCGCGAGCTTCCCCGTCCTCGTCTCGAGAGCCGACAGAACCACCACCGTGACACCGAGGTGTTCCCGGTGGGCTTGAGTGCCGGCTGGTTGTACAGCTCGATTGATGCGTCGCACCTTCGGTCGTTGGCGGAACATGACTGTTGCTGTGTTCGCGCCTTCCCCACGATGAGCCAACCTCCCCACCTCAGGGTTCGTCGGCTGCAGCTGTCGACCCGAGTAGCACTGCAGCATCTCCAACTTTGGTTCTCCGCAGCAAGCAACCGCGTACTATCGCCAGCCTCCTGTGCTACGTTGCCCCAGTTTGCTTCTCACCCTTGCATCCCCACGAGGTACCCACTGTCAGCTCCGGCGGCTACCCGTCTCTGAAACCGACCCGAGGATGCAATTGACTGGTTCCGTGCGGTGTGGCTCTCGGGGAGGAGCTCGCATCTTGGAGGCGTTACGTTCCGCGATCAAGTCGGGACTTCTTATGTGAGAGTCAGCGAGCACATGTCGAACAGTGTCTGATGGTGCAATGTTTCAACCTTGCGGAAGAGCCTTCAAATGTTCTCTTTCCAGGAAATGTCCTCCACAAGTGCACCAATGTGGTTCCTCTGCCTTCGTTATCCAAAGACAGGTCTGAGTTGTAGTGCTCCGTCTGACTGCAGGCGACAGTGTACCCTCTCTCAAACGCAACTGTACACAAGAACTGTCACGTAACGGCGGTTTGGTATGTAAAGGTGCAGGATCTCAAGCAAAAGTCGTGGTTGCACGTGGTCCAGCGACTCCTCATCCAGAAGCAGTCGTGTCGGTATGACTTCAAGTGTTAGCGACGTTCACACAACGTCCTTCACCGGCCCCTGCTATCCCTTTCTTCCTCAATTTCTCATTGTTCTCTCAGACGCTGAGGCTAACGCTAGCCACCTTGTGTCTGTCACACCTCACCTTCGAACAGCTTCTCGGTATCTAGGCACGAATCCTCGTTCGATGTCCCTTTCCGGGCCGAAATAGGGTCCCCGAACGCAAACCGAAATGTGGAGCAACAAGAAACATGTCCTGCTTGTGAGCCAAACTTCGGCTCGAGCCTGCAGCTGAGTAGGTTTGGAAGTCGGGACAGCTAATGCTTGCAAGCGCTGCAGCATCCGGCGGAACCCATGTGTGGGTGGCTATGTTATTCTGCCACTGTCGGCTTTGTGGAACGCAATGTATGTGTGGACTGCGATAAAGGCGGGTTGCTGACGCTGTAACATCTTAGAGTTTTCGTGCTGGACATAGCCTCTACGCTTGCCACACAGCTAGAGATGCGACGATCAACTCTACTCTAGATTCAACACTACCTTCAAAACTTAATTAGTGTGAATCAAGACGCGTCTGTTGTGCAACTTTTGCGGCAGATGTGCCTATCCATCCCTTACCGAGCGAAACACCAATCTTCCATTCCGATCCTTGCCGAAAATCGCATCCCGCAGGCGCTCCCTGGACCCACACCCACATCGGAGATTTTGAGACCTATCAATACTCTCTGCCGCTTCAATTCGTAACAATGTTGTGCCAACGCATCATGCGTATCACGACATGGACGTTCTCTTCCCCGCATTAACATCGTTGCCACGAGGCAGCTAGCTCAAGCACATTCGTTCTGCACGCTGTTCTCGTTGAGCCGTTCGAGACCTGCGGACGCATATTCTTAGTGAAGGTGCCACAGTGATAGCTCAAAGACAGTACTGAGCTCTGTAGCACGAGCGAAGACATTCTTTGCCACTGCTCACCGCCACCCGGAAAACTCAAGTACCCTTTGTAACCCCGTTGCACAATACGCGTGAATACAGACTCGACGCTATGGGTAGGTCATTTGGCACTCCCTCTCCACTTCGCAGTCTGGTATGAAATGCTCTCATCCAGGAATTCACCGCGTATGGTAGCATTCGGAAAGATTTATTGACGTGCGCTATGCCCACGGGAAAACGAGACGTCGAGCCTGAGCGATGTCTGCCTGATTTTGGCTTCATCGTGCGTCGTCAAGTCTACTTGACCGAGATCCTCAGTTGCAAGTCAACGGCGATGTCTTACACAATACGCACAAACATTGCAAGTCGAATAAACCGACACATCATTGCGACAGCTCAATTTGCATATTGCATGAAGAACAGAAGTCCATTCTCTTATCGGTAGTGTCATAGCAGGAGATAGTGATTGGCACTGAAAGCTGCTGCTCCTAGAACCAGTGCTTTCGAGCGCGGCGATGTATCTGCATCAATGAATTCAGACTGTCCGGTTGAGACTGCCCTCATCACCAGCGCGGGGTCACCAAAGCATACCCGCAACCGCCATGCTCACACTACGATCGATCCTCACACTTCTCGTTCCTGATCATGATCAATCTGTTCGTCTAGTCGCGCCGTCACGCGTATCTGAGCCTGCTCTGTTGCCTTCTTCCTGGCTTTGTTTTTCAGAACATGACGAGCAATCGACTGCGTCTCGCCTATGTTACAGGGTTGCATACTGTGAAAGAACGATACATTACAGGAAGAGGATTGATTCTGCACCTAGGCATGGGCGGGCACAGTCGCCTCCGTGAACCTGGGTGTGAACGACAGAAGGAAGGTCCGATCAGCAAGAACGTCTGCCACGCCATTGACCTCGACGGCCCTTCCGCTGGACAGTGAGCACGCCTACCGCTACACGCCGCCAACGAATCCTCCCTACGGCTATCGTACTATCAACAGCAGGGCCGCTTTGGTTCCAGCATATTTCTATGCAGACCGACGATCGCTCACAATGGATACACATTCTTCCTGCCCATGGTCACTCGCCGACTCTCCAATCGCCGACTCCCCAACACTGTCGCAGCGCGTGTCGTGGTCCAACTCATCAACGAGCATTAAGAACAGCGAAGGCATAAAGTACCGTGATGAGTTCCGCAGATTATATGAGAGCACGTCCGAAGCTGTGTATTGTACGCCCATGCCCAAGATCGAGATTGCGACACCGGAGCCAACGCACAGTAGCTCTCGCGTGGGAGTAGCACCTGTCTCGGAAGAAGAGCGTACCTCAGAAGACCCGAAGTCTATAAAGCAAGCGACCGAGATGTGCGCCCCGCTAGATCCAAATCTCCTCGAATGGGAGGGCATTCAAGATTCTGACCATCCAGGGAACTGGCCAGGCTGGAAGAAGACCGGCAATATCACGATCATCTTGATGATGTGTGTGACTCAGTGAGTACAACTTCAAACACTGTGGGAGTTCAATCACGTTATCGATCGGCAGTGCATTCGCAACCACCGCTCCCATACCCGTTATCGGAATGATACAGGTAGATTTCGGGTCGAATGATGTCTACCTGTCAGCGTTTGTTGTCTGCGCCTACGTCCTTGGCTTCACAGCAGGGCCCTTGCTGGTTGTTCCGCTTGCTGAAGACCTTGGTCGCGTTATCATGTATCATTTTTGCAACATCCTCTTCATCAGTTTCAACTGCTGGTGTGCGAAATCCGAGGATCTGGTCATGCTAGCGCTAGCACGATTCCTCTCGGGCTGTGGAGGTGCTGTTGCCCAGTCTCTCGCAGCTCGCAGCATCAGCGTCTTGGTCCAAGGTGGCGTGGGTCTCCTCATGGCATTCGTGGTGTTAGCTGTCTACCTCACTCCAGCTATCAGTCCACTTGTTGGGAGTCATATCTACATCGACTAGGGCTGGCTGTGGATCTTCTGGGTTACAGCAATGATGGGTGGCTTCTGCACCGTCATCGGCGTTGCGATATCCGAAACACACGAACCGATACTCCTACGCAGAAAGGCATTTATGAGGACACAAAGCACCCACAATTGGGGACTTTACACGCCCTATGGTTTCGGCGAACACCCAGGTCAAACCGTCAGTACCCGCTTCAAGCGCACTTTTCCCCAACCTTTGCGCATACTCCTCTCGCCGTCGTTCTTCTTTACTTCATTCATACCTGCTGCAGGCTACGCAATCTTGTACATAATTTACATCAATCTGCCACGGGCCTTTCTTCCCGTCTATATTTAGCCGTCAAGGAATCTTGGCCTTGCCTACTTTGAAATTGCAGTGGGCATTATCATCGCCATCGCTACCGGAGCTGCAACAAGCGAAAAATATGCAACGCTGCAAGCCACAAGGAATGACACGAGAGCGGAAAATAGACTGGTTCAACTCTTATGCTTTTGGCCATTCACACCCCTGGGGCTCTGTCTATATGGATACTTCTGCGTCAGAAGATGCATTGGGCGGGCGCGATAGTCAGTCTGGAATTTATTGGTGCTGGAGTCATGTTCGCCATCGTATGTTACCATCTTCACTCAGCCTCTCTCGCCTGCTGACAAAATGTAGCAACTCAACGGTCTTTACCTTATCGACGCATTTCCTACAAGGTTTATATCTGCTACACACGCAAGCATACTTCTGCAACCGCTATTGGGGGCGCCATCCCATTATTCTCACAAAAACTGTACGATTATGCTAGTCCACCGGACATATTCTATCTTCTGCGGGGCGTTTCATTCTTTTTGACTGTTGTACCGGGTATCTTCTCACTCAGAAGAGGAGAGAGGCAGGCGTGATACCAACGTTCTTGCGTGGATGAAACGCGCGTATGGTGCTCGCCTCACTTTCACTTTCATCGTAATCGTAGTGTTTGCTATTGTTCACTTATTGGCCATCCCGCTACGCGTTCTCACTATTGTAATAATGTGCTGAGACGAATTCACTTATTGTCTTCTTAGCACAACATCGGCCTCGATGCATTGGCAGGATATAAATTTGAGCTCTCAAGCACGTTTCTTCGTTTCCTCATACATTCCAGCTACCTCATTGCACATCGCAACATCAAATCTTTCTTCAGCTATCAATTACTTCGCACTTGAGACATCGTATTCTCCATTCGCGCTTCTAATATCACAGCTGTCCTCCTTAGCGTCTGCACGCTAGCGTGGGACGAGGATATCTACTACCGGTCTTTCCTTGGACCGATCCTCGACCTGATTTTGGACCGTGATCCCTACGACCCCTTCGACTCAGGCTCTGGCTATGCTATCTTCATTGACGACAACTGGAACGTGATCAGCGCATTCTTACCTGCTCTGGAGCCTTCTGCTCCTTGTTTCGCTACCACCTCTCATCATCTTTGCACACCTGGTCCGCAGTGCCGCCGTCCACGCCCTTTGGGGCGAAACCACACTCAAAGGCTTGAAGGCTCCGCGGACGAATCTACAACCCAGTTCTAATACACGCTACATGATACTCGGCGGAGACGGAACGGTGATCTGGGTCTGTGGAGTGGGCGGCGGATTCGAAGATATGATCGGCGGGAACATTGAGGGGGCTATTGCCAGGTTCTACAGGTGCATGCGTCCTGCGCGCCCTCATCTTCGACACCGTTGCAGCCCACCGGACGCAGCACGACGCCATCACTACCGGCGCGAACCTCGTCCGCAAGTTCACCCGCGAGATGGCACCCGAGCCGCACGCTCAACCCGATCCACCATCACCGATCTTGACCTGGACGGGCCTGTACAACAAGCATCGTAACTTTCACAAGCGCATATCGAGCAGCTTGAAGGTACGCGATAGTTAGCGGACTCGACTACTCCGTCCGGTCGAGGACTATATCGCGGGCAGGACTGGGATGCGAGAAGAGGAGTTTGTGGACGAGGCGGTTGTGAGTTCGTGATTTGCGGGCAGGAAGCCGTCGCGGCCGCGACCAACTCAGCTTGATCGGAGGTGCAGGAGCGGTAGCAGCAATCGTGAGAATCGACGGAGGGGAAGGTCGACGGAGAGGCAGGTCGATGAAGATGATTACATGACTATGGAAGATGCTTAGGAATTGCGGGATAGGATTGGCGTGTGGATTGGATCGGACATGGAAACGTTTTCGGCATGATTGCGTTTGAGTCAGTCGCAAGAACGATGGAGGTGAACGTTGGGCACGGGGTATGAGTGCATTTCCACCGAAGAAAAGACGAGGAGAATCAAGTAGGATGGCAGAGTGGATGCTCATGTGCTGACACTGTAGTATTGAGGTTGTATACGCGACGGTTCGGACTTTAGCCCTCGATGCTGTACATCCGTCATTCCTGCCTTTCCACTTCCACACACGACATGTACAATGATCATCCACCGTCCATCAGCTTATCTCATCCGAGTTCCTGAGCTCTTACTGTGAGATCCCCTGTCTACCAACGGCCGTTCAAGGTGGCCATCCAAGGTTCACTGCGACAATGGCCGGCCAGACCTCCGCGTGCCAGCAGCCTCTGAGCCTGGAATGTGCCCCAAGCGCCTGTACTCTGAGAGGAGCGGCATCTGGAGGTTACACGGATTGCATTTACCACGTTGCTGGATTCTTTGAGCCATACACCCACAAGCCAGCGTAGACGGGCGCCAACTCATCGTAGATTAAGGATGCATCTACACACACATGACATTGCCCTACTACGAGAACGGCAGGAAGAACAATGGCTGCGGAATCATGTACATGCGGAACTGACTTTAATATCATTGATGCCTCTCGCCCTATGGAGTTCGAACTCGATGCATCGGCAAAAGGAATCGCAATCCCGCTTTCCCACAGGCTTAGCGTTGGCTCGTTACGCAATGCGCGTGTCACCGAATGCGACACCATCGGTGCCACTGCACAATGACAGCTGAGACACGAAACATGCCAGGTGCACCCCTAAGATGCTACAAACCATAGAGAGGTTGCCGATTGCCTAATGGGAGGCGCGTCCATCGATACCGGTGAAGGCGAGGAGCTTGAGACCTGCCAACCAAGACTCAACCATGTGGCACTTGCCAGCGCACCAGATATTCTCAATTTGATGTATATGTGAAGGCAACATTGGCGTTTGCCTTAGACTCGTTCAGTATCAGAAGCCCACCGCCGCACCTGCCACTTGACTTACGTTTTTATAACCCCGCCGACACGACCATTTCCGAACACCTACATCGACTGATATCGCCTCAACATAAAATGGAGGATCAGCCTGAGCATAGTGTCTCGAACGAGAAGTCTACAGCAGTGGGTGAACGCCAACTGCATCGCGGCGACTATGGAGCCGAGACGGAGTTGCAGAGGCATCTCTCGACACGACATGTTACGATGATAGCTCTTGGCTCGTCAATCGGCATGGGTTTGTGGCTAGGCTCCGGCAAGTCTCTTGCTTCAGGCGGACCAGTCGGTGAGTCTCCAAGGGCTGCAGATCGCGGTAGAGTGACACAAACTTATCACAAGCTATGGCAGGTATCTTCTTAGGCTACATACTCGCTGGGTCAATGGTTTGGGCTGTTAGCCACTCAATTGGAGAGTTGGCCGTGCTTTATCCTCTCCCCTCGGCTTTCGTGCAATGGACTGGCAAATTCGTCAGCCCTTCCGCAGCATTCTCGCTGGGCTGGGCATACTGTAAGTCTATCGTCGCGATGCCGAATTCGGCCGTGAGAATCTGTATGCTAACAGGTGATAGGGTTCAACTATATCCTCACCGTTGCCAATGAGATCCAGGTTACTTCTGTCGTAATGGGTTTCTGGACAGATGACCTTCCGAACGCGGCATGGATCACCATTTTCTGGGCCGTGGTCACTCTAGCAAACGTCTTCGGCGTCAAAGTTTTTGGTGAGATCGAGGTCGTCGGCGCATCGATCAAGTTTGGGTGGATCATCGTGGTCATCTTCTCATTGATAGGTATGGATGGCTTGAGTAGCTATGCAAGTCATCACTGACAAGACTGATATAGTGACTTCTGCAGGTGGTGCACCTGGCCATGGTCCGATCGGTTTCCGGTACTGGAACTCCGACCCATTTACCCACGGGTTCAAGGGCTTTCTTTCGGTCATGCCGACGTGCATCTTCGCCATGGCAGGTTCAGAAAATTGTGGCCTCGTAGCTGCCGAGACGAGAAATCCTCGGAGGTCCGTCCCTCGAGCAGTGGGCTCAATCTGGCTGCGATTATCGCTCTTCTACATCCTTGGAGCTATGATGGTGACCATCAACGTCGATCCTCACAACAAAGACCTTTTCGGCCAATCCGGCACGAATGCCTCTCCTTTCGTAATTGCATACAGAGAGGCTCGTCTTCCTGCCCTTGCCCACATGATGAATGCGGTCATTCTGATCTCGGTCGTCACAACCGGTACCATCTATATATACAGCGGCAGTCGCAACATTCTTGGACTCGCGCATCTCGGCATGGCACCAAAGCAATTCAAGCACGCGGATGACTCAGGCCGACCTTGGCCTGGCCTTGTTCTGTCCATCATCCTCGGTGGCGGACTTGCCTATCTGAATGTAAAGAACAGCTCTGCTGACGTCTTCTCTTGGTTATCCAACATGACGTCGTTATTCACGCTGTTTGGCTGGGGTATGATCTGCCTAGCGCATATTCGATTCCGCCACGCATGGCATGCGCAAGGCCGCTCTGATTCGGATCTCCCCTGGAAGTCCTGGACCTACCCCTACAGTGCCTGGTGGGGCCTCATCTGGTGTATGGTTCTCATCGTCGTGGAGTTCTACCTAGCGGTCTGGCCTCTGGGCTTGCCACCTTCCGCCAAGAACTTCTTCTCAAACTACGTTTCGGTGATTGCTATCGTAGTTCTCTACTTGGGTGCGAGGACATACTATCGAGGCCCGTGGTGGATCAAGCTTACGGACATCGACCTGGATGCTAACAGGCGTTTCTACGTCGACACTGAGATAGAGAAGGTGCCTGAGAAAGGTCTACGCGGCAAGGCGGAGAAGGTACTGGGATTTTTGTTCAATTGAACAAGAGCAGGCCGTCATGGTAGGCTGTTCGGAAGAGACGACTCCTTCATGAAATGATAGATTCATACAATGATCGCACGCAGTGTATGGAGGGCGCGACTCATGTGAGAATGCAAATGCAATATGGTTTAATATGAGAAGATTCGCGGTAACTCATTCGTCACTTTCTTGCATGCTTGTGGCTTCCATGTGAGTGTCCTACATCCTGCTCTGCCAAGGTCGGATCCCACGTAGCAGCATCCCCGACGTCCTCCCACATGACGGCTCGCTCTGTTTCCCAGCTCCACGCTACGATCGCATCGAAATTGCGACAAGTATGTTTCGTGGAAAAGTCCGGCAAAGAGTTTTGTCGCCGAGGCACGGCACTGTCGTCGATGAAAGTAACGGGAGTGACGTCGGCGGTACACATCAAGCTCAGTCGCAAGGCGTCAACGCAATGATCTATGAAACATTCAGCTCAAGGGTGTAACTTGTATCTTCGGGATGCTCACCATGATGAGTCTGGATGGTGCTCCTGGTCGCGTTCTGGACAAGGTAATCCGCCCTGTAATAGTCCCAGTTGTAGAACAACGCCTTTCTCAACTCGTCCTGAGACTCTTGATCAGCTCCGCACATTGCTCTCTCGACCGGTCAGATAGACCGGATGGTCACTCACCAAACAATGCAACAAATGAAATACCTCCAGCATAGCAACATACCCGCCCTGCGCATCTGGAATTTGATGCTGACTCTTCGTCCCGTCCACGAGCTTCTTCCCCAGACCCTTTAACTCTTCGCCAGATAATCTGAGACCCGGCATCCCTATCCCGACATTCGTCCATGCTTCGTCGACTTCTTTGGGCGGACGCACACCGTTGGGACCTCGGAATGTATTCGTTTGTGAGATCTCTGCGTTGAAGAAGTCGGGCTTATTGTATCTGACGGCGGTGAGAGCGGGTGCTGGTACGATGTGTCAGCGCTTTTCCATGAACGGAGGGGGCGTGGCTGCGTACACCAAGTTGACAGTTTACGGGAACAGTTCTCAAGAGATGACTGCCGCCAAACAGCCGAACTGACAAGGAGATATAAAGTTGATGTTGCGATGTGTGAGAGCAGGAGAGAGTGGTCGCTTAGCATCCTCCTCCACTTGGAACGTGGGACAACCACCTTTTCTGAACCGAGAAGGCCATGGTCTTCCTCGTGTATTGTCTCTGTGCTGGTTACGCTACGATACGAGCCGCTTTCTGAACCGAAGGCCATGAGGGAGAGAGAAGATACAGTGCTGGATACAGACCGCTGGGCCGATAAAGTGCAAGTCGCAGATCTCGCACTGTGTTTTCTTGATCTCTCATGGCCGACTTGCGTATACGATACTCCCTACGAGACTAGCTTCGTTGGGAAGGTAGATGGAGGGAACCTCTCGTATTGCTATCGTTCCTACGGGGTCCCTGCTAGCTTGTGCTGGACCCTGCAATTTTCTGCGTGTGTCTTCCGAAGTGTGACTTCTGTAAGAGGATGCGTCTGCGAAGCCACAATTGTTCAGATGGGACGAGGTAGCGAAGAAGAATCGCCAAGCTTTTGCTTGACTTTCTCAAGCGCAACGTCGTCCAAGATCGTGGACTAGTTATATCAATCATTCAGTAAAGTTCTTATAAGGTTTCTTCTTATTTGGCCGCACATTGCACTTACAGTACAGTACTTACCTAAGTCTTCAAGATCACCCTATGTATGTTCGTATCGAGCCATGGGCGTGATAGTGATAAGTTGGATTCTATTCGGCACTCGTGGTAAACATGATACGGTCCAGTGTTGGCTTCGTATGCACCCTGCTCGAGATGGGTGTCTGAAAGTGGAACGTCAGCCCCAATCTGGACCCGAGTGGTATTCTTTATGTCCTTTGCAAAGAATCAGTACTGAAGATGCACATCATTGGGAAGTCGAGCTTGGTACTCACCCATGACGGTCCCAGCTTTATTCAGTCCAGCTAATATCTCAAGGTACCAGAAACCACTCCTCTTCCCAGTCATACGCGTACGCTATCTCCAGTAGAGAAGTTCGTATCTGTAGCATCACCGCTCTTACGTCTGGCTAGCACAGATGATCCTTTGGAGTCCCGGTGCTTAGTACCCCGAACCGCAAGAAGCAGGAGACAAGACTATCTCTGGCCATTCGGGTATCGATCTAGAACAGCGGCTTAGCAGTCTATGCTCTCTTCGACGTTGGTAGACTAAACTTACGCTTTGATTGGCCGTGGTCCTTATGGAGGAACCTCCAGGCTGTGGCAATATGAGCTACACGCGATGCAGCATCTGGAGTGACGCTACTCCTCAGAGTGACGAACTCCTCATTCTAGCCTAAAATATGATGGCAGTATGCCGGCAAAATCACGGCTGTCGACGGTTCAGTCTGTTCGTCTGCCAGAGAAGGATCACTGAGCCGTCTATAAGAGTAGTCCATCCAACTGAAACAATCAGCAAGCATACACCCAAAGCTCTATTACGCCCACATCACCTTGACTCATAGCTTCTATTCCTAAAGCAAGTATCGTCATGAAGGCCGCCATCGCATTTCTGATCCTCGCCGCCTCGGCCTCGGCTGCTCCCATTGCTGGACGTGCCCCTCTCGCGGAGTCCACACTCAACACTCGCGTCGGCGCATTTTCCGCTGAAGCGTGCTACGGGGATTGGTGCGAGACAAAGCGTGAGGTAAGTCTTCCCCTAGTTCTAGAATCCGATCAAGAGCTGACATATCGAGATAGGCTTCTCCTGATAAGCGCGACTCTACGCTCAACAATCGCGTCGGTGCATTTTCTGCCGAGGCGTGCTACGGCGACTGGTGTGAGACGAAGCGTGAGGTTGCTGGACATTCTGCCAAAGAGCCACGCGAGGCAAATGCTAAGACAATCAATACTCGTGTCGGCGCGTTCTCAGCCGAAGCATGTTATGGCGACTGGTGCGAGACGAAGCGCGAAGCCAAGGCTGAGGCTGAGAACTGAAGTGAGTGAAGGGATGAGTCGAGGTTGAGCATGTTAGCTACGTTGGAAGCCGATGCAGGACACGAGCGTAGGGCGGTAGTAGGGTGCTGCTGATTTTGGCCTTGTCATTGAAACGGGCCACGCATGATAGGTTGGCGTTCAGTAGGTAGCGTGACTTACGTAGCGTAAGGAGCGATCGAGTGTTCACCGACCAACTGCCCGCAAGACAACACTTTCGCTATGATGTTCTCACATTTGTCCATCTATTTGCGCAAACGCGGTTCCAGATATCTTAAACAGTGATCGGTCCAGCATGTTACCACATGCCGTGGCTAAATGACTACGCCTCAATCGCACTGCTGTGCCTCTGTATCTACTTTTCCCCATTGTCACACTCCCGAAGTGATGGCTCGTCTTCAGCCTCTAACTGTCAGTGTGACTGGGAAATCTGCACACACTAAGCTGCACTGCGTGCAATAAACGATGATCATTGTATTTCTTTTGGTTAGTACTCGCATCGAATAGCTTACCTGTACTAAATGTCCCAGTTCCTTGCGGCGTATAGCTACCGCTTCATCTCACACCCTCTCAGCAAGTATCCCGGGCCAAAGCTGGCTATAATGACAGATTGTTACACCGTGTATATTGCATTGAAGAACCGTCTGCATCTGGTGACCTACCATGACCACCAACAATACGGTACGATGCTCTGCCAATTTTACCCGTTACCCAGGGCGCCGCCAACAATGACCCAGGCTCAGTAACACGACACAGCCCGAACAAGCTGGTATTCAACTCCCACAGAGCGCTTCATGGTATAGTTCCATCACAACTCGCTCTCTCACCATCCCACTTTGGCGCGAGCTGCCCGTAGGAGATCCGGGATCGATAGAGCCCCTACTTATCGACGGCCACTTGGTGCCCGCCGGGACCTGGGTCGGTGTGAATATGTACACGATTCACCACAATGAGGAATACTTCCCTGAGTCGTTCGCATATGGACTCGAGCGGTGACTCGAGGAAGGAGAAACAGCAGAGACGATTGCAGCCCGCAAGAAGCTGCGCGACGTCTTTTCTCCGTTTGGTGTTGGCTCAAGGGCCTGTGCTGGCAAGGCGATGGCGTACATGGAGGCCAGTCTTACTCCGGCGTTGACAATGTGGTGCTTTGACTTTGGGTTGTCGAAAGACCCTAAGTTGGCCAGTATCGGAGGTGGTTAGCCAACGGACCAGACGACGCGCGATCGGGTCGAGGAGTTTCAGACTTATGACGAGTTCATCTCCACGCACGACGGGCCCTATCTCACGTTCAGACCGCATGGTGATACCTTTCGCGATATCGAGTAATTACCGAGTCAAGGACGGTCTTCTCTGCGTACAAAACCCACAAGTAGATACGCCGACCAGGAAGAGAATATAATGTACTTTCACTTTTGTTGATTCGTCTGTTCTTGTCGCAGAACAGCGACCGAATACGAGGTCTATCCGTTTATCTAAACCAGGCATGCTGTCCGTTCCGCACTGGAAGGTAACAGGCATGCATGTGCAATACAGTAAAAACATTACAAAAACAAGATGAGCCCAAAATAGCCAAAGATGAGATAGGAAACCTCCCAGGATGGGAAAGAAACACTAACTCATTACCATGCGTCATGTCGCTAAGAAGTACATGTCCCAAGCATTGGACGATTGAGACGACGATGAAGGAAAAAAGCTGAGCATCTGTTGTATGTGAAACAACCGGAGTGTTTACCGCTTACGGACGGTACGGATGCTGCTCGTTAGGTGGCGGTGATGTGGGAGACTGTGTCCGGTAAGGGTTTGTGCCCGCATTCGAGGACGTTGACCTCAGACCGCCGGATTGCTGCTGCTGCATTGCGGGACCGCGAGCATCATTACGTGGAGGCGGGGGGACCATTGTCTGGTACTGGTATTCCTCTATGTTTCCGGTTGAGATCGAGCTTGGTGAACCAGGCGTGCGTGGCACCGAAAGTGGTGCAGGTGCGTATGAGTTAGCATTGTTAGAGTGTTGAGGCGACGGATTCACGGCGAGAGGGAGTGGAGGCATGGCTTGCCTAGTCTCGGTGCTGTAGCCACTGGGAGTGGGCGCGAGAGTAGAACCGCCCTTGCGGCGACCGCCACTGCTTGCCTTGTGCAAGAGGCCGCGAACTTCATCTAGATCCGGACGGTTACTGCTCATGCTAGGACGGCCGTCTATACTCGGGCGACCGATGGTGCTACCGTCGTCGCGTGCTCCCCAAGTGTCATCGCGAACAGCGTCTACACCAGGCTTGCGATTGTTGATCTGGTTGATAGCAGCGCCCTCGCTGCCAGTGGCGAGGTAGTCGAATCCGGTAGACTTGCCCGTGTCTTCGTTGTCATCTGGCGTCTTTGTGGGATACAGACGGGCAGCGTCCTTGTCGTCGAGGTACTTCTGTCGCACTGACTGCGCGTGCTCAGGCGAAATAGCTACAGACCAGGAAGGCTTGTCGGCACTACCAAGAGCAGCGTCGCTACCACCAGGGCCAGCAATCGGAACCTTCCTTAGGGCGACGACCAGAGCACACATGAATTTGGACCTTCGGGATGCTCGAAGGCTCTCGTTAGACCAATTGCTCTTGTGGCGGATCTCGACACGCAGCTCGAGCTTGTTCATCTCAGCGATGCTCACGACCTCGACTTCAATCTCCGGGTGGAAGTCACGAGTGTTGGCAGGCTCGCGTACGAAAGTCGCCAGCTCCTGCTTAAGAGCGTTGATGTCTTCGAATGAGGTGCCGAAATCGCAGAAGATGGACACTTGCTCTCGCATCGCCGTCGAACGCGTAATGTTCTCTACCCACAAGTTGTTGAGGACGATGTTGGGCGTTTGCACAATTTTGCCGTTGTTTACACGCTTGAAGACGGTGTAGAGCAGGGAGATGTGCTCGACGGTGAATTGATCGGCGCCAACATCGACACGGTCGCCGATATCGTATGGGTGCTTGACGAAGAGGAAAATGCAGGAACCGAGGACTTCCTGGCACGTGGCAGCAAAGACGAAGGACAAAGAAAGTAGAGCCGTGGCGGAAGTCGCAAGAGTCGTCGTAAAGCTTGGGCTGAGGAAGCAGACGATAACGAAGATGCAGACAATGAAGACGATGGTGAACAGAAGAGCATCGAGGGCGTTGATGGCCTGGTCGACATCGTGCATACTGGACGCGATAGACTTGCGCTCACGTCCAAATTCTGCCACGGTCATGATCATCTCTTCAAGAGAAATGTCGCCGTTGCCGTCTTTGTCAAGCGCGCCAAAGCACTCCTCGGCCTCTTGTTGGCGACCGGCGCCCATGACCTCGACCAGATCGTCCATGTATAATTCGTTCTTGCCTTCGACGACAAACGACAGCCAGATGCGCCTAGCCAAAGCCTCAGCAGAGCGGTTGTGCTCGATGGCTTCCAGTACAATCGAGTGAGCCGAGTTGGGGTCGAAGACCTTTTTGCCGGTGATTTCTTGGGCAACAGCACCGAAGACGCCCGTGACCTTGTCTCCAACACGTCCCACGTTCTGCAACAGACGCATCGGGGTCTTGGAGCCTGAGCGATTGTGGCCCATTGTCGCTTTCCTGCTTCCGATAATGAAGGGCATATTGTCCTGAATGATATAATCTTCTTCGGCGAACTCGTTGGAGTATTCTGGAAAGAGGGCGCGGGAGGCGTCGTACATAACCCCCAGGAGGTAGATGTTGCGTTTTGAGTCCTTGATCTTGGAATCAAATTGCTTCCTGTGATAGCTGATACTGATCAACTGGATGAGCACGCGCTCGGCAAGAATGATACAGGTGCACACCAGGAGAGCAAGCAGGACAGATCCGACTTTGGTCATCCAGGTTGGCTTTTGGTCGGATGGCTGCACGATGAGGACCTGGTATGTGACCTGGTTGACGATCATCCAGAAAACGAAAGAGAGTGGCTTCTCGAGAGCAGCGAGCAATTGAACATATTTCTTGATACCGGGGCTGACGACGCCGACAAGGAATTCGAAGATGCGGGGAAGGAAGTGAGCGACGATCTTGCATGCCCAGAAACTGAGCCAGACTGGATATCAGGTCAGTGGTTTGTCTTTGGTTCGCAACAGCTGCGTGTACGTACTGATCTCGATCCAGATGAAGAACAAGCGCGGTTCAGCGCCATTCTCGCCTCCGATCCTGACAGACTTTTTGATTACGCCTGTGGCGGCGAGGATGATGGGAATAGCCAAAACGAGTGCCAGTGGAGCAACATAGATCATGTAGCGTGTGACGATGCTGAAGTTGAGAATCTTCATATACAGCTTGCCCATTCTGTTGAGGGCTGTCTTGTCCTCGTCATCCTGGGAAGCGCCAGGGGCAGCATATCCGTTCCCCCTGGAGTCGACCTTCTGGACACGCCGCCTGCCATGGAAAATACCCCTCTTCTCAGAAGAGCCGGACTTCTCCTCTCGCAATGTGGCGGTATGTGAGGGCGAGTGACTGACGACAGTCTGCAGGGGTATGTCTGCGGTGTTGCTCATGTTGCCTGTTTCTTCGTGCAGCGGCTGGAAGCCCTGGCGGGAGAGTCGAGTAGATGATCTCTTGGAGAGGTTCGCCGACATCGAAGGGCTGCGAGGGACCCTTGGGACGCACGGTAGGAGAGGCGATGGAAAGGGCGGTGGTCACCGCGGCGGTGGCAGGCGAGGGAATGCGATCGGTGGAGCTCCGATCAACCGATCAGCTGGGACAGAAGAGAAGAGTGGAGAGACTCGTGGATTGTGCGTCAAGCACCAAGGGAAGGAAGGTGGGACAACAGCGGCACCTAGGAAGACCAGCTGTCGCAGTTGTGCAGGGACAGGATGCTATTAACGAGAGGAGTCGCTCCGGGGGCTGCACTGCAAGGCAGGTCGCGAGGGGCTCGGGCAATGGACAAAGAGACAAAGAAAAAGGGAGCAGAGTCTTTCTTGAGCGTGGAATGCGTTTGCTCGTGTCGCGGAGGACCCTTGCACGCTGCAGGTACGCGCGCCACAGGCTTAACCACGCTGGGCGCTGAAACAGCACTAAAGTCCGGCAGGCTGCGCCCTCGAGCAAATCATAGTGTGCCCAGCGGCGCTGCCAGAGCATCTCAGCCCGCTGTTCGCACCCATCCCCAGCGACGGCTCATGAGCTGCCTCTGCAAGCGAGCGGCCCACCAGCGAGTGGAATCGCAGCCGATCCTGCCTGTGACGAGGACGTGTTGCGTAACAGGAGAGATCGCGAGCAGCTGAACCGCTCCACCGCAGACCCCTGAGTCGCATCACATCTGGCCGCTGACGTCCTCGTCCTCTTATCGATAGCCTAGCTACTGCTCCCGCTGTGCCGCGGTGCCGCTGTCCCGGCCGGAGTTCGCGAGCGCCCTGAGGCTCGGGCATGCTTCAAGGCTGCGTTTGCGCGTCTCGAGTCGAGGGAGCCAAACTGTGCAGCCGCCGGGCACGAGGCGCGGTACCATCGCAACTCGCACCATACCCCGTTTACAAGCCCGAGCAAACGTGGCTGCTGTCGGCCGTCATCTTGTCGAAACCTGGGGTGAGATGGCGTGTTAGATATCCCCGGCGCAATCGCGGGCCTCCTGCTACCGGGCTGCTGGGATCCTGAGCGTCCTCACATCTCCCACATGCAGCCCGAACAACGTCGTGAAACCACGTGGCGTCGATTCATTTTGCACAGCGACCGTTCGACACATCTCAAGAAAATTCTGAAAGCGCTCGCGAGATGATCCCCACAAGCTGTCAGAACCCAATTGGCGGGGTGCCGGCATTGCGCGTAGCCGGTACCTGCCCTGCAGATCTAGTGCAGGGGGTCGAATACATGAGACGTCCAGGTCCAGAACATAGAGGTCCAGAACACAGAGACGCGCAAACGTTGAGAACGACAATGGGGCCGACAGTCTGACCGCGAGCGCCCTTTCGTCAGTCAACCTGGATTGCGCAAAGATTGCGTGTGCCAACACCTCGGGCTGGAGCACATCTCCCGATATCGAAAACGGATCCTCTACTCTCCACCAGCGCCTCGTGGACATGTTCGCCGTCGCCTCCCTACGGTCAGTAGAGGCGAAGGGACGCGATATTGTATTACTGCATAACTTGATAGAATGTGAATTCGACCGATAACCGAGTCAAGTTCGTAGCGAACGCACGTCTGCCAAATTCACCTCTGCAAACGCAAGCATCATGGCTCAGTGCTCTAACGACTTCGCAGCTCTTCTCAGTCATACCTCCGCGGCCCCAAACGCAGAATATGCTAGGGAGACAGTTGCGCTCAGAACCTTCACAGTCTTACTGCTATACTCTTAAGCTTTGCTCACCGCCGGCATCTCGCCTACCTGAGGTGATCCCGGGGCACCCAACTTGTCAGCTTGAGCTTGCAATGCATAGCGTGCGAGAAGCCGTGGAACCAATGCTAAATATCTTGAGTAGATGGGTAGATGCACGGTGGATGCAACGCGGCAGATCTAACCATGCTTGTGTACGTTGGTACGGAGCCACACCATCACAAGCACAGAACATGAATGATGCAAAAACTGTGCTTCTTTGGCTACAAGAACACTTGCGCTGCTTTTGTTGATAAAGGGCCGATATATGACTACGACGAGACTACCCACCACCTGAGCCAGTGGAGAACGGGCAAAGCGCGCTCCCGTCAGCGCACTGGAGAAGACAACAGCATAACTGTCACGGTCGCCATAGTCAGCATACGGTATACGAAGAGGTTTTCCGAATCCATCGTCTGGGGTTGGTGGGAGTGTATAGGTCCGGTAAATCCGTCGGCCGCAAAGGAACTCAACCATACCCATGGTTGCCTACAGTCCCTATAGGGATGCGGGTAGGGGCAAGACTAATTGGAAAGTAAAGAGATGCACTGGTGCTGGTAGTGGCATTGTCGTAGTTGTCGCGGTTGCACGTCCGCAATTAAGTGGTGCTCGCAGGCGCAAGCAGCGCCTCGCGAGGCAA
Source organism: Paraphaeosphaeria sporulosa (assembly GCF_001642045.1). Classification (NCBI taxonomy): domain Eukaryota; kingdom Fungi; phylum Ascomycota; class Dothideomycetes; order Pleosporales; family Didymosphaeriaceae; genus Paraphaeosphaeria; species Paraphaeosphaeria sporulosa. Next base: position 1,278,405 of record NW_017253362.1, on the reverse strand, counting down.
GAGCACTCTCGACAGAGACTGTCATCGGTGACAGTGGAAGTTGCTCCGCTCGTTTTGCAAAACACAATCATACAGATGTAATCGTAGGGGCGAGAAGGTCAATCGTTCTTTGCTGTACACCTTCCATATGGCATACACGAGCTCTGCGCAGGATTCGAACACCCGAGGTAGCAAGCTGAAATACTCGTCTCGCATACTCGTACTGCGTAAGAGCCGTCGGTCAGGTAGACTGCACTTGCTGTACTTTGTGAGCGCGGTTAAATATCCCTGTCACCCCGGCATGAGCCCACCACGTACCTGAAATTGTGCGGAGCTCGTGGCTACGGGCAGTCCCAACCCAAGTCCCGGCAAAAAGCTTGCGTGCTCGTGTCCTCTGGTCTGGAAATCTAGGCGAGAGACTACAATATGGTATCGTACTACCGTGGTGCTTTCTTGAGTCGCATGAGTGTTTATAGAAGATTCTTCGACTGCCTTTGTTCGCCTCTCTAAACTACTGCGCATGCTATACAGCTGTTGCCGTAAAGAGCTCAGAAATAGTGAGTACCAAGCCCGTGATTCGCACGTAACATCTCGAGATCCTGTGGGTGAGCCTTGGCTTTCGCGATAGACGGAAAAAAGTAGGCAATGCGCCGGATGCTTCCGCCCAGCTTCTGCTACGCTGCAGTAGTGTCACAAAGGATTCACACTGTAACCAATCTGATGCGGTGGAAAGAGCTCGGAGGTCTCGGAAGCTGACGCCATGTGGGTGTTGTTGTGTATACTGATGGTAGAAGAATAGGGAAGGAGGGATGACACATGCCGAAGGAAGGTGCACTAGTCTTCTCACGGCTTCCTCACGTGTCTGCCCCTCCGGGTTCAAAGGGAAGTGCTCCGGTACCGTAAGGAACCATTCCTCCACACCTCCATATAATCTCCAATTGAGCCTGTTCGTTCGCTTCCAGAATCTGCGTTCCTGCGTTCCTGATCCCGGCACACCAATCATGAGCCTCTCACATCAGCTGGGGCCTGCAAGAACTGGGGTGCATCTCACGCATATTAAAATCCATATTGTGGCGGCCGGACCATCAGTACAGTCGCCCCAGCACATAGAGCCGGGATTGATGAGCCACTTCTACAGATGAAATTCGCACCTGAAGGAGTGGATCCCCAGCTCTTGGAGTATATAAGTCATCAACAGAGACGACTACTGGGGGAGCTGCTCCCGCCTTTCGTGCATTCAATCAGATTCACAATGAGGACCTCTTGCGCTCTGCTTGCAATTGCAGCTTCCGCAGCTGCACTCCCTGGGGGACATAAACCCAAACCGCAACCCGATGCAGATGGAAAATATACCCTCACAGCCCCGGGCATCAGGGCTCAGGTACGATGAATCACCATCCGGCTTTTGACATTGTTCCTGTCGTACCCTCAAGGATTGTGTATTTGCGCGAGACTGCATGCGCCAAGAGACGGCGACCGAATGCTTACGTGGCTTACTTACCACAGTTCATCCCTTATGCTGCAACTCTTACAAACCTGTTTGTAAAAGGTGAATTGATTGAGTCCATTGTATGATACGTAGCTGAACCGGATAGACAAGAATGGTGTTGAGACAGACATCGTGCTCGGCTACGACAACACGTCTTACTATCGTACGTCTCCAAACTTTAGCTGAGAGTCATTTCTGACCACAGAAAAGCCGTGGATCCTGGTCACCCAGTATACAACGCCATTCCTGGACGCTATGTCAACCGTATCGGAAACGGCACTTACTCTATTGATGGTGTGACGTACCACACCGAGAAGAACGATGGCCCGAACACCCTTCACAGCGGAACAAACAATTGGTCTTTTAGAGTCTGGAACGTCACCGATGTGACCAGCTCATCAATAACATTCTCGATCCATGACCCATCCAACTCTTCCCTTGGCATGATCGGAGACGTTGATGCCAGTGTGACCTACTCCGTTTCGAAGAACAAGTGGAGCATCGTGATCGATGCCATCTCGCCACAAAAGAAGACACCCCTCATGCTCACGCAGCACACTTACTTCCAGCTTGATGCATTCAAGAACCCAGCAAACAGGACTATCTGGAACCACACTCTGTATGCGCCTGCCGCAAAGCGCGCATTGGTGGCCGATCAGAACGCATTGCCCACTGGTGAGATTGCGAACATCACCAAAAACAGCATCGACGACTTCTGGACTGCGCCTCACAAGCTGGGCTTCAAGTCCAGCGATCCCGGTTTCGAGAACCACTGCGGTAACGGCTGCCACGGGTACAACGGCGCCTTGGCCTTTGACAACAAGAGGAACAAGAAGGATGTTGCACTCACTCTCAGCAGCGCGTTCAGCGGCATCAAGGCTGAGCTCACTACCGACCAGGACGCGGTGGTGCTGTACACCTGCAACTGGAACGATGGAAAGACTGAGTTCAAAAGTACGCAGGGCGTGGCGGGCCAAGACAAGTTCATCCCGCGCGATGGGTGCATTGCCATTGAGGCCCAAGACTACGTTGATGGAATTAACCAGTAAGTTGTGTTATTTGAGCAGATCCATCACGTGCTAACGGTTCTCCGCACAGTCCTGAGTGGGGACGTCTCGATGAGCAGATCACTGGACCTGGGGACAAATACCATTGGGCATCGTCGTGGGAATTTGGCACTATCTAGCCAGCATGTCGGGAGGGTTTAGGGCAGTTATACCGAAGGAAAGGGCATGTAGATTCAGCAAAAGATAACACAAACACTATTTGCAGCGCCTTGCTTGCCTGAATCGAGTATGTACAGGCCAGATCAGACAGCGCACGCCCGGAAAGGCTAGGAAATGAAAGGGTATGCTGGCCGTGCCTGTCTGACTAAGGGCTAGTGTACCTCGTCATCGATCGAGCGCGACCTGATAGCCTCACTTCGGGCTGCCATGGGCTGCCAGTTGTGGGTCGCATAAACCACGTCAGCGATGCGAGATGGGCCTGAGCAGGCTTGCGCGGACCTGTCGGGTTTTGGCAGTTTGAAGTCTCTGATTGCAGCGCGGTGAAGGTGTATGCGTGACGCTGGATGAAAGACACAGATGAGCAGTCGCGGTAGGTAGGCCGGGCGGGGCCTTGGAGGCTAAGCAGCACAAGCTCCAATTAGGCGGTGCATGGCTGCGTCACAAAGGCTGTCTCAGCGCGCGTCTGTCTTGCGCTGGGCGTGAATTCCAGGGCCGCGACGCTGGCAGACGTTGGCGGCGCGCAGGGTCGCGCAGGTCTGATGAATGGCATGTGAGCTGGCTCCGGCCTGCGCGCCTTCCCCGCCGCGACCCACCTGCACGCCCATATCCTGGACGTGCCAAGAGCATACATCATCCAAGCCTCCTCTCCCTCACCACTCTGCCCTGCCCACCTAGCGCCCAAACACCTGTTGCTGCTGTCGCATTTCTACACAAACCAGCCCCAGCCCATGCACGCCCGCGCCCGCCGTGCGACTGCAGGCCCCCGCGGACGGCGCCATTGACCCTGTGAGCAGTGCTGTGCATACACGCAATTCTATCATGTCCTTGTGACACGCGCTATCTCTCGCACCCCTCGACCTCCTCTCGCTCGCTTTAGCCAACAGATAGGGAAGGAAATCGCGTGCTTGCACAGCTGATACTCCCTCGCCCTTGCTTATCTGCCCCGTTGCTTCCTCGGCTCGCTCGCTGCATCGACCGCCTCCCCACAATCGCCGGCACAACCGCAACGACACGCTCTCGCAATGGGGAACAGCCAGGCAAAAGAATCGCGTCCCACGTCGTCTCGCGGCACGGGGCGCCCATCGAACAGCCGCCAAGCCAGCTCACCCACTGCATCCGGGCCGGAGGAATCTTCGCGGCACGGTAGATCCGGCAGCGGTGTATACGGCAACTCTCGGAGCGGACGTGGAAGCAGACCCGACCTCTCCTTTCTAGGCATTGGGGGCAGCACTGAACGGGATCCGGCTCTGGAACCCAGGCGCGAAACCAAGGCGGAGCGGGAGGCGCGGAAGCTGGAGAAAGAGCGGCAACAGCGGGCGCAGGACCGGGAGCGCAGTATCCGGGAAGAGGGAGTAGATGGAGGCTTCTTGGTCACTTTGGGCACATACACGGGTCCGGAAGACTTCAGCAAGCCCACCGTCCGGCAATTGCAGGTATGTACCATTCCTGCGGTGTCATCAAATCTCACAGATGTCTAGATAGAGCGCCGGCTGGCTCCGTTCTGGAAAGGTCTTAATGACCACGAAGACACATGGACTGAGCATCAGTTGGTAGCTGTAGTCAATGACAAACCCCTACCGGCGCCCGACGAGATCCCAGAAGAAGAGCCACCGCGGCCGAATAACCTCAGCACTGAATGGAACCCGCGCAGCTCCAATCAGAACATAAACAGTCTCACCGTTGCCATGGGTGGGCGCACCATGTCGCAAGCCTCTGATCGCTCTGCCAATCTCACTGCGTCACATCCGGCTTTCTCACTCCCCTCACCAACATCTCCAATTGCAAACTCACCCTCTTCGACTCCCTTCTTCCGTGGCCGGGCTAAAACTCTCGCTGCACTCACATCAGGCTCTCGCAATGCCTCACAGACCGAAATGGGTCCTCAAGAGGTCCAACTCCCCAAAGACCCCTATGTCAATGGGCAGCGCCTTGAGGTCTTTCTGTACAAAGATGCGTCCGAATGTCCCATTTGCTTTCTCTACTATCCTCCGTACCTGAATAAAACGCGGTGTTGCGATCAACCTATCTGCTCTGAATGCTTTGTACAGATCAAAAGACCGGACCCTCATCCACCGGAGCACCACGGCGACTCCAACGAGCCAGGTAGTCCACCACCGGAGCCTCAGGAGGACGGTACTTTGGTGTCTGAGCCCGCATGCTGTCCTTTCTGTGTCCAAGCCGAGTTTGGCATTACTTACGAACCTCCACCTTTCAGAAGAGGACTAGTCTATGCTGGTTCAGGACATAATTCGTTATCGATGGCGGCAGCTTCGGCCATGTCATCGACATCGTCCCTGAACTCTCAAGGCCTCACATCACCTGGTCGGAGAAGAGCGGGATCGCTTGCAGCCACGGATTCATCAGTCATTACAACGGATCGCGTTCGACCCGACTGGGCGAAGAAACTGGCCGATGCGAGAGCCCATGCCCTTCGCCGAGCTGCTGCAGCGACAGCTTTGCATAATGCCGCATACATGATGGGCAACATCCAATCAGACAGCCGAGGTTTTAGCCTTGGGAGACGAAGGCGGACCATGTTCGGTAGTGACAGCGCCAGCACAAGCGGCAACGGAACGCCTCGTGGAGGAGATGTCAATGGCCTTCTTACTGCAGCGGCAGCGCAAGGATCTTCCAGTCGCACTGAGGGCCAGAGCGACTTGACTTCTAACCGGCAGAGTTCTCGAAGGGGCAACAGGCTGGAAGACCTCGAAGACTTGATGATGATGGAAGCCATCAGGTTGTCGCTCGCTGCTGAGGAGGAGCGCAAGAAGAGAGAGGAGAAAGAAGCAGCCAAAGAGGCGAAGAAGGAGGAAAAAAGGAAGGCGAAAGAGGCGAGAAAGGCCGAGAAAGCTGCGCGTAAAAGTGGATTCTTCATGAGTACAAATCAGGACGGCGCCGAAGATGATTCTGTGGGTGGTTCGTCCTCAGCTACAGGGAAAGGAAAAGCCGTCGATCGGTCTGGAGGATACGCAGCGTTCAACCCCATGGACGAGCCGACGTCTACCATCAATGCTTCATCTTCTTCCAGGGATGATTCGCAAAAGCATCTAGAACAGAGCCGATCTACCCTAAACTCGTCTTTACGAAGGGAGGGGAGTGGATCCGGAACTTCACCCTCCGCCGACTCCTTTAGCGTTGAACAACCATCCCACCGCGCGGCGTTACGCAACCTTTCGAATGCTTCGTCGTCGACATCCTCGCTTGCGGAGTCCCTTCAGGGATCGCTACAAAACGATAGTCACGGCAACTATGGCGCTTCTACGTCGTCATTCGGTCCTAGTCCAAACGCATCAGGCGTGAGTCTGGGCGTCGAAAATGACACTCCGCCCCAAGGTACACCCGGCACCGAACCCATGTTCAACTTCCGCAGCTTAGCAGAAGTCATAACAAAAGAGGAAGGCAAGGGCAGTGACAATCCTCAGTATATTGAAAATGTTGCAGAAGGCAAAGCCGCTACTCCCGAGCCTGCCGCTGCTGTGCTGACGTCTACAAACGCCGCTAGCTATACTCCATCCCCTCCAAAGATCGCGATCGAGCCGCCACAAGTCCCTACTCTACCTGCATTGGAACCCATGTCACCCCTTGACGCAAGTGTCTCGACTATCAAACCCGGCGAGAGTGATCGATCAGTTGACGAAGAGGATGAAATTGAGCCTGCGCCTCGTATTGAAGCTCTGCCGGGCACCGGAAGTAACCTCGATCATAAGCACATTGGGAATGTAAGCATGGTGGATCGCATAGGACAGCATCAACCTACGCAGTAAATTTTTCCTTGTTGGCTTTCTTGCATTCAGGCGTTTGAAGGGATTCGGCAGAAACTCGGCGCAGAACATCGGCCATTCGTCTTGGCCTCAGATTTTAGCCTTCTCCACAGATGGGCGGACCACTCTATATTCATAGTGTTTCATTGTATTTCCCAAACGGTCGTTTGGGTCCCGGATTTGATGGGTGCATTGGAATGTGGACGGTGTGTTAGCATACGCCAGGAAGGCGTAATGGTTGTGCTGGATGGAAGTAAGAAGCTGAGCACACCCGCCGATTCTTGCGTCGGATCTCTACGAAATTGGTAGAAAGTCACAGCTCAATCGATGAAAGTTCATTGTTGCATTCGTGGTCTTGATACTTCTTAGGTGTAGCCAGTTCATACCTGTCTCAGACGTGTCTTGTATGGACTGATCACGGCCGTTTGCTGACCTACGGTGCTGTGCAACATTCAAGCAAACAAGTCCGGGTCTGTCGGTGTTGAGAGTCATTCACGCAAACAATACCAATAACAACCTCCTCAGCCCACGGCTACATGTAGTCTCTCATACAGAATCGCACCATCAGCATACACACGAACACGTAGTCTAGCGGTCCATTATGCCCCCACCCCAAGACCCAACGGCTTCTCGTCGCTTCCGAATATGTCAGCACTCATGTGCTGCCAGTCTTCTGAGATTGATAAGCCTATGGCTTCCCTTGTGGCGGTGAGGAAACTCCAAGGTCTGAGAAAGGCGGGTTGCTGTGGCTGGGTGATGGGGAGACGTCGGTTCAAATCCGAATGTATTCAATCTTCTTTTTCGTAATTTATTTGTCTGTCTGGTGTCGTTCCTCTAGGAACTAGTTACAGAGATTGACTGACTATTCCCGCATCATGATTTCCATGGCTGAACATTCGGAACGTGTCAAAGCGAATACAAGGCGGTGCACCGGGCTGTTCCTAGCCATACGTAGAGCGTTCCTATCTAGTTAGCTTCAAGTACGGTAGTAGCGGCTGCGGATGCTACATAAATCAGCTCATTCTTCTATGCAATGACGACTTGGTTTGGTGAGGTTTCAGACGGATCAAGCTGTGCATCCTTTTGAAGGCAGACGGCTCCTTTAACGGTTGCTATTGCCGTGTTTGACACCTTAGAGCCGTGCAAAATGCCCGCTGTAGTTCTGTGAATGGTGGACAGCATGCAGCAAACGGCGCGATGGAGTCGCGCTGAGAAAGAGGGTGAAAGGCACGGCGGGTCCTTCGTCAAGCTTCTGCAGCCCGGCGCCCCGGCTTTCACAAAGAGACGACAAGCAGTGTGTATATAACCGCTGCACCTACACCCTTTAAGTTCTCACTCAGTGCAACCCACCCTGCGTTGGAGGTGGGGAGTTGAGATAGGATCCGAGGCCCTGCACGTGTGGCGTTGGTCGAGTGGTGTGGCGCGGACCCCCGAACCTCCGCACCTGTTACCAATTTGTTTACAGAGCGGGACATCATAGCAACCGGGGCACCACCTGGACGCATCACCCTCCCGCCAACACCGTCGTTCCTCCGCACAGCGCATTCAGCCAGCAGCATGCCCGGCTATCGCGACCGCGAGTCCATTGTGCCTATGGACTTTGAGTACGACAACCGCATCGGCCCGGTAGATTCGCAGTCGCCCTTCATCGCGCACGCGGCCAAGAAGCGTAAGCTGGTTTCCTTTGCGTCGTCGCACCCCGAGTCCGAGGAGCAAGTACAGAAGCTGAACGAAGGGCCACCCTTTGGCCCACCTGCTGCAGGCACCCACTCCATCTTCGACTCGCCGTCCAAGAGCTCCTTCGCGACGCCGAACCATCCCAAGCTGAGCGACCCCAGCGGCCAGCGCTTCCTCTTCTCGCAAACGACCCAGAAGGCGCTTCCACAGACGCCCCAGAACAAGAACGTCTGGGATCTGCGCACGCCGCAGAGCATCGTCGATAGCAGCGGCGGCGAGACTCCCAGCCACGACACGCCCGCGCACGACAGCGACTCGGCAACGCCAGACACGCAGCTGGCCCTCACCATGGGCGACCTGACGCACGGCGACCGCAAGAGCCCCTCAAAGCGCTCCAGTTTCTTCAAGAGCCTGCCGTGGAACAAGAGCCCCTCCAAGGACAAGAGCGCGCGCGAGAAGCCCTACTCCAAGAAGGTGGAAAACCGCGTGCTGAAGCGCCGCCTCAAGTCGCGGACTCGCCATGAGTACGAATCAGAGACCGAGTCGCCCGCTAAGAACATCCAGCAGGCAGCACCCGCAATTGGCTTCGCAGCCAAGATCCCCGGCGTCCTCGCCTGGGTCGAAGCCCATCCGAACCTGCCCAACGTGCTCTCTTACTACATGCAATTCCTCGTAAACACAGCGCTAGGTTTCTTCTTCCTGTGGATCGTATACGTTGTCTACTCTGCTGTCATGGCCGATATCGACAACGAGGCACACAACAAGGTGCGCGACATCATGCATGAGATCGCCGTCTGCTCCTCCGAGTACGAGCGCAATGGCTGCGACAAGCCAGTGCCCGCCCTCGAATCGCTGTGTCAGAACTGGAAGCGCTGCAAGGAGCGCGACGCATACCAGGTTGCGCGCGCAAGCGTCGGTGCGCGCACCTTCGCTATGATCTTCAACAGCTTCGTGGAGGAGTTCAGCTACAAATCTATGGTATTTTTGCTCCTTCTCCTTAGTCTCTGTTGGAAGCGGGACAGCATCAGCGCTGCTGTGGCGGACAAGGCAGACCAGCTGCAGCAGGTGGCTGCTCTGCGCGCGCTGGGCTATCAGATCCATGGCCCGTCCCCTCAAGCCCTTCATGGGCCTCCCACCCCGCGTGCCTTCCTTCCACCCGATGAGCATCTCGCTGACACGAATCTTGATTAGCTTTTCACTGCCATCATTCTCTTTGGCTCCCTAAACCTTTCCAACTGGGCCTTCGGCTTCTGGCGCCAGAAAGCGCAACCACACCCCCAACACGAGTATCCGCCCGTCCCCCAGACTCCCCAGCGATATCCCAGCGGTGGCTACATGGTCGACAACAACGGCTGGCACACGCCTGCTCCTTACATGACACCGTACGGGAACATGGAGCAACGGCCCATGTTGCAGCATGCACAAAGCATGCCCGCCGCACTTCCCAGCACAGGAGAGGATACCCTAAGAAGTCCCAGCAAAAAGGCGGCCAGGCGGTAATACCACACTCACTCTTGTTTCCTTATTTTCTTGCTCCTTTGTTCTCTATTTATTGTAGGGAGGCATCTTGGCGTTTGCGCGTTCGGCTTACACGGTACATAGATGCGATGGATGACAGATTGCTTCCAGGGTCTGGCGCAAGGGGGGGGCGTAAACATAACGTACCTGGAACGAAAGGCACAGTTGTCATCATAACGAAATTTTACTTTGTTAATGTGTATGCTAATTGCTTGTGTATGCTCGTGTATTGTGAAGACAGGCTGTACAAACATCCCTTCAAGCGGAATATCTCGAGACGCCTTTGAGGTAAGGGACTACGCAACAACGGAAAAGAAATGACTAACGTCCCTCCCTACAGGTCGAAAAAACCCCTAATTCGAAAAATGCGAGCAGTACATCAACTTTAAACTATAATAACTTAGCCTATACATTAACATATACAATTATTCTTAGCAAATATTTTACTATTATGTTATCCCCTAATTACCTAATCCATAGATAACCTTTATCTATTATAGATTGGGCTTCTATTGTTACAAGGGGTTTCCACTTACCTGAACCAGGTTTGTACCTTGCGAGTATTCAGTGATTCGAGCGTGAGGGATGGCGGTATCAAAGAGGGTGTTGTGAATATCCTATACCGTACGGTAATACGATACAACAAATATCAAGAGAAGGCTAACGATTCGTATAAAGACGAGTGGCTTCAATTTAGATGTAAAAGTAAGCTTTCGAAGTTGACTACAAAGAATAGGGAACGTTGAGAGAATGTCCTCGACTATACACCAGTCGTCCCATTCTTCGATGTCCTTGTTATCCCGCCAAGGCATTGTTGTCCCCGGACCTTCCGTTGTCCCTGGGACATCCTCCATATGCGGGACTTCGGCATTTGACCTGGTTATCCCGCCAAGCCTTCGCTTCGGCGGGACATCGTCACGTGACGTCGGTCCTTGGCTCTTCCGCTTGATTATGCTGATGCGTTGTTCCTTACCATGAGCCTCATCTCTTGTCGTGCCATCTTCTGCCGAAACCCTGTCGTGCTTCTTTGTGATCGTAACATTTAGCTTATTCCGATGGACCAAGAAACATGGGAAGATAGCCTGTTCCAAGTAGGCATTAACAAAACTAGACCTTATGATCGTAGCTAACTATGTGTTTAGAGGGTAAATATGCTAGTAGTTATAATATCTAGAATAACTAACATAATTATAGGGCGTAAGTAGATCTGCGAATACTAATATACGAGGCGGTTGCTGATTCTAGTGCGTTTGGTGGTGTAGCGCGTAAGTAGACCTGTGAATACTAGCATGTGAGGGTGCTGCTACTGATTCTAGTGCGTTTGGTGGTGTAGCGCGTAAGTAGAAGACCTACGAATACTGGCATGCGAGGCTGCTACTAATTTCTAGCGCGTTGGGTGGTATAGATTGTAAGTAGGCCTGCGAATACTAGCATGTGAGGCTGCTGCTAATTCTGGCACGTTTGGCGGTATAGGCTGTAAGTAGACCTATGAATACTGGCATGCGTGGCTACTGCTGCTAATTCTAGTATGTTTGGTGGTGTAGCGCGTAAGTAGATCTGTGAATACTAGTATGTGAGGCTACTGCTGATTCTGGCACGTTTGGTGGTGTAGACCGTAAGTAAACTTATAAATACTGGCATATAAGGCTGCTGCTGATTCTAGCGCGTTTGGTGGTGTAGAAGGTAAGTAGACCTGCTAATACTAGCATGTAAGGCTGCTACTAATTCTGGCGCGTCTGGTAATGTAGTATGTAAGTAGACCTGCTTAATACTGGCATATAAGGCTGCTGCTCATTCTAGCGCGTTTCGCGGTGTAGTCTGTAAGTAGATCTGTAAATACTGACATGTGAGGCTGCTGCTGATCCTAGCGCGTTTGGCGGTGTAGTCTGTAAGTAGATCTGTAATTCCTGACATGCGAGGCAGTTGCTAATTCTGGCGCGTTTGGTGTAGGCTGTAAGTAGATCTGTAAATACTGGCATGCGAGGCAGTTGCTAATTCTGGCGCGTTTGGCGGTGTAGGAGGTAAGTAGACCTGTGAATACTAATATGCGAGGCTACTGCTAATTCTGGCGCGTTTGGTGGTGTAGAACGTAAGTAAACTTACAACTACTGGCATGTGAGGCTGCTGCTAATTTCTGGCGCGTTTGGTGGTGTAGGACGTAAGTAGACCTTTGAATACTGGCATGCGAAGCTGCTACTGATTCTGGCACGTCTGGTGGTCTAGATTGTGAGTAGACCTGCTTAATACTAGCATGAGAGGCTGCTGCTGATTCTGGCACGATTGGTGGTGTAGGCTGTAAGTAGACCTGCGAATACTGGTATGCGAGGCTGCTACTGATTTTGGCACGTTTGGCGGTGTAGCGCGTAAGTAGACCTGTGAATACTGGCATGTGAGGGTGCTGCTATTAATTCTGGCATGTTCGGTGGTGTAGCGCGTAAGTAGACCTGCGAATACTAGCATGCGAGGCTGCTGCTGATTTCTGGCGCGTTTGGTGATATAGAGGGTAAGTGGACCTTTGATTACTGGCATGTAAAGCGGCTGCTGATTCCAGCGCGTTTGGTGGTATAGGACGTAAGTAGACCTGTGAATACTGATATACGAAGCGGCTGCTAATTCTGGCACGTCTGGTGGCGTAGATTGTAAGTAGACCTGCGAATACTGGCATGCAAGGCTGCTGCTGATTCTAGCACGTTTGGCGGTGTAGCCCGTAAGTAGACCTGCGAATGTTTGCCCTTGGGTAGTTGCTAATACTAATGTAGCTCGACGGCTGGGGCCATGCCTACGACAATAACTTCGCTCTGGAATTCTTCGAAAGCCTACCATCGAGCATGCTACCGATTTATCTTGTCCCAGTTCAGTGTTGTGCCTGCTGTACTTCAATTGTTGCTACTGATTGCAGCATTAATCTTTCCGACGTTAGTGTTGCTGGAAAAAGTTGCCAGATCTGCGCTCTGCTCCTCCGTACAATTCGTGCAGTTCACCGCCACCCTAATGATGGTGAACTAAATGTTCAAATCGTTCGGGAAGGGTCAGCGTTGAAAATTGGATGGGACGGGCCTCAAATTCTTAGGTTGTATTCTGATTCAGGTCAGTATCTTCAATTTATGCACACTAGCCAGGGCCGTTACTAATTGCATATCACTACAGCAGAATCTTCCACTGACCTTGATAATAACATCAAGATCAGCTTTCCAGTCTTACCCGAACCTGAAAGTCCAGCACGTTTCGCGCTACTTCGCGCATGGCTTCGCTGGTGTGACGAGTCCCATGATTGCAACAGACATTCCGGGACAGCATTACCGACTAGGCTCCTCCACATTGGGGACCCCGATATCCTGTATCTTTATTGTCCTAAGGAAAAGGACATAATCAGATACGCCGCGTTGTCCCATTGCTGGGGCGAACACCCTCCCACAAAGGACAGTCCTCGATTCTGCACAACCGATGACAACATTGAAACACGACTCAAAGGGTTCAGTTTCTCTGAACTACCAAAAACATTTCGGGACGCAGTCCGAGTAACTCGGGAGCTGGGTATCCAATACCTCTGGATCGACTCACTGTGCATAATTCAGTGGAACAAGAAAGACTGGGAACATGAGGCCACGCGTATGGAAGGCGTCTTCGCTTCGGCCTACTGCACAATCGCCGCAACTTCGGCTGTTGATTCGGAAGCTGGATTCCTTACGCGGAATGTGAGCAATGATTGTGTCCTTGTCCAAGCTGCTTCAGGCAGGCGGCTCTATATCTGCGCCGATACGGATGATTCCAACAACCATGTTGATATAGACGATTTCGACGACCACGTCGAGAAGGCTCGACTCAGCACGCGAGCATGGGTATTGCAAGAAAGGGTTTTATCACGACGAACGATCCATTTCAGTGACAAGCAGATGTACTGGGAATGTGGTAAGGGGGTGTACTGCGAAACCCTTACTAGACTAGAAAGGTAAGAGCTAAACAATGTTTGATAGCCCAATACCTTCCTAACTTTTTTATTCTGCTCCTCAGCTCTGCCCGAAAGACATACTTCATGCTCGATCCAAAGTTCCCGGACCGGCTCTCCGCATCAGGCGTCTACCGTACCATGGAATTCATTCATTTTCTTTCCAAAGTCTACTCGAGGTGTCACCTGACAAATGAAACCGATAGATGTGTTGCGATGTCCGGGTTAGAAGCCCGTATTGCACGCGCTAGAGGGTGTGAAAGCAGATATGGCATCTTCGGGGAGTTCTTTCACAGGAATCTCCTATGGCTGAGGTCTGACGGGGAAAAGACGAAGCGGATTGGGTACGAACCCGGGATTGTGCCATCTTGGTCATGGATGGCATATGGTGGACGTATACATTTCATCGACGTTCCTTCCATCGGCGTTCGTTCCAGTGATACGGGTTGGAATATCAAACTCCAATTTGATAAGGAGGAAAAACATGCCTTGGTCACCGACATAGGAGTTTTCCGGAACTGTATTCTGGAACAAAGGGATATAAGCTACGCAGTCTTAGACTCGAGCAAAGCAGAAAGAGGGCGGGTTTGGTATGATATCGAGGCGAATGGAGACCTTTACACTGAGCGGTGTGTTGTTGTTGGGAGGGAGTCTGGTGAGTCTGGTGAAAATGAGCGGTGGCTGAGGAATAAGAAGTACTACATATTGGTTGTCAGGCCGACCAGTGTGGATAGCGAGTATGCGAGGGTTGGAGTTGGATGGATTCAGAGTGACTACGTTGCGAGGCAGAGGCTCAACGTGCGAGTCGTGTGAACGGCCTCGCACTTGAAAATTTGGCGGAGTAACTGATGGATAGGGTACGTGGATTCAATGTCAAGTTATGAGGTGTGGTCTATATATTGGCTCCTTCTACCTGCATTATGATGCTTCGTCAGAATCGGGCTTCTTTAAGCATGGCGTTCCACTATTCTGAGTAAAGCTTATTGCCAAGACTTCCGAGAGAGTGAATGTGAGTATTTTACCACATGCTTGGCTGCGACGCCACTTCCTCTTTGCACAGAACGGTGTTAGCAGCAGCAGCAGCAGCAGCAGCAGCAGCAGTAGCAGCATGTTTAGCGGTACTTATAGCAGACGATTAAACCACAAATACTTTAACTCGCCACCGCTAGCATAGAGGATGCTCAACCCGCACCAGTCACAGGGTTGCAAGGGAGGCGATAACATATAGATACAGCTAAAGAGGAGTGTTATACGCAGCTCTAGATACTATAGAATCTAGCCTATAGCCTCCACTATAGCTCTACTACTACGTACTCATATTCTAGAACTCATAATGTTACGATCACAGGAAACACAAGCAGGGAGTCGGCGGGAAATAACGCGACTGAAGATGAAGCTGATGGTAAGCAACAAAGAGACAGTTTAATCTATTAGGATTGCCAAGAACTACTGTCACGTAACCACTCCACCGCCAAGAGGACGTTCTCCCTAGAGAATTTAGTCTTAGTAGGGGAATAGGAGGTTCTCCCGCCAAGAAGTAAGTATCCGGAGATAAAAGATTTAGCTTAGGGGAATGGAGGATAGGACAACTAACGTGCATCCCTGCGTAGCGAGACGCACGGTGTGGCGAGACAAATGAGGGGTACTTTGACTTTTAGCAGCTAAAACATTGTACAAAATCCGGCTCAGGATTGGGAGTAGTGTAAGGACTCAGCCGGCCCGGCTCTTGTCCCCGCCCAAACCTCAGCCTTGACCCTGCTTCTCGTTAACCAACTCAGGTTCTCTGCAAACACCAGAATTCGCCACCTAACAAGACCATGGCCAGTGCGGGTCGGACATCCTCCCTGCTAGTGTAGGAAAATCCTACAGAGATTTGGTATGAATCTGTATTCCCAAACATTCCACTGCTTAATCATCCCAGTGGCAATTGCCATATAAGCACCCTAGGCCGCTCTCATCTACCGGATCATTACTGTACCGCGGCAAGTTGACTCACTTAAGTGATAGATGGGCTACCTGCTACTCCTTCGGAACCATGTCCTTTTCCAAAAGTTTAGCCTATGAAGAAGCTGCGCAACACGCCGACGCCCTGATCTGCCTTAGCCAACCCCTACATGCCAAAGTGGATATATGGAGCCCTGTATTGCGGGCTCTCTAGTAAAGCCTCCTGAATTTCCTCGCAAAGCTCTGTGTCTCTCGCTATTTGCCTAATCATCTCAACGCGTCCGCAGCGCCTTAACCGCCCGATGGATGCCCCTATATATCATCATGTCTTCCCTTCCCTCGTCCTGGATGGTCTCATAAAACACCTTGGCCAAATATACACAGTGGCTGTCAGACACTTCCCAGACCGTCCCAACTACGTGCCGGAACCCCGCCAGTTGGAACGCGCTCACGAGATGAGTTCCCTCGCAGACAGCTTAGAGAAGGATCTAAAGGATCCGAGCGTCCATGGCCAGCGAAATGGAAAATCTTGCAGGCTCACAAGTGCGCTAGAATTTCATCTCTGCACACGTAACCTAGCCGTGACATCTTCCGGAGGTGGGACCGCCTTAACGAATCCTCCCTATCACAGCGGATTGAACGTAGAGTCTCATTGTTTTTCCCCCACGTATGTAAGGTGAGGGAGAAGGGAGAAGGGAGAAGGAGGGGATGGGGGTCTGATTCTAAGATATCGTAGCATATTGGGTCAACATCGGCTCAGATGTCGTGATAATCCGTGTTGGGCGTTGCACTTGAGGAATATGAGCTAGGGACTAAGTATGTTCAAGCCTTGGAATGCACATGCGCCTTGCTCGCCGTTGGGATGTAGTGGGCTCCCTGTTTCTTGCGACGTAATTGGACAGGTCAGCTCACTTTCAGCTCAATATAGCTGACGGTATGTGGCACGAACAAGGGCTGAGCTATTCCTGGCCTGGACGCAAGCACAAAATATCGCATGATTGGCGCCTTATGGCTTCGTTTAAAAATTTCTTCGGTTTAGTAATGTCTTGATTTGGATATGCCAGCAAGGAGAAGTTCAGTGCGAAGTATCCAGTTCATCAGGAAACGGGAAAGGGCGCCCTAACAGCTGCCGCCCGCTTCGTGCAATTCCAACTTGCGGAACTGTTCACAGCTACGTAGGCATGTGTATTTCGAAAGGACCTGCGTCGGCACTTGAGACTATATGAAACATGACTAGCCCTTAGCTACCCAAAAGCAGGCTGAGATTGGACTCTAGCGATTGAACCGTGCGAAAAGAGGTTACCGCTATGTGTACCCCGAGTATCGTCTTTGACCGAAGGCTCGCTATTCAGCTGAGATCATGCAAAGTTCGTGTTGCCAAATGAAAGACATATCGGCATCGCGAGAAACGAAAACATTGTATAAGTACCACGCATGCCTCCGGGTTCTATGGCCTTCTATTCGATCGATGAGCACATTCAATCATACTTTGGCAATCTTCATTTTTGTCACACGCAACAGCTGTAATCGCGAGCTTCAAGTCTTGACTCTATTTACCTACCATCTTCTCTTCAACTTCATATTGCAATCATGGGTTGGGGCGGTTGTGTCGGCATCATGAACGCTTCTCCGTTCATCTGGACGCAAACAAGCCAGTCATCATATCAGATGAATTCATGGTCCTTTCCGGGTTCAATTGATCCTGGGCAACTCTCTACGACGTACATCGAATTCGACCAAGGAATCTTCACGACCGAGACCGACACTTCTGCTGTTGTGGCATTCCAGCTCAACAATCCTTCGTCTACCGAGATCCAAATCCATTCAGAGGTCTACAGACCGGAAGACCTCGATAACCCGGGAAACGTCCAGAACATCTACGTTCAGCTGAACAACTTCCCCTCTGACCAGAACGGCCAACGAATTGACCTTGGCTTCAACCACGACCAATGTGTGACGCTCTATCTGACCAGTGCCACGGACTCTCTGTACGCAAACAGTGCTCCCGTCAATTGGATGCATGCCACCCTTGACCTCATCGGCGACAAAACACTGCGTCAAATTGCACTCCCTGGCGCACATGATGCTGGAATGGGACCGGATTTCATGTCCGGGACCGCCTTTTCGGTGGCGGACAATACGAAAACCCAAGCTACTACCATCGGCGGTCAATTGCTGCAGGGCATACGTTGGTTTGATATCCGGCCTGTCATGGGAGATGGGGGCCAATGGTTGTCTGGACACTATAGCGACGGCTTTGCCGGCTGGCAGGGCGGTAATGGAGAAGTAAGTACAGACTTGCACAAATACCTATGAGACCAAGCATGAACACTAATGGTTTTTCTGCTAGCCTATCTCTCGTGTTATTTCCGATGTCAACGATTTCTTATCGCAGAACCAAGAACTGGTCATCCTCGAATTGTCGCACAGTATAAACAGCGACGACAGCTACAGGTACGGTGCATTAATTCCCCTTTTCAATGACGCTGACAAGAATACTTCTATAGAAGCCTCAATATAGCCGAATGGAACGCGCTCTTTGATATGCTCGTCGGAAACATATCTCACCTATACACCAACCCCGTAGCTGACCTTTCGACGATCCCAATACGCGACTTCATCGGAAGCGGCCCGGCCGTTGTGGTAGTCGCCCGCGATGACGACAGCGTTTTGGGCGACTACGCCAACCACGGAATCCATCCAAGCTCCTCCTACCGTGTCTTCAACAAGTACTCCGAAAGCGCAAAACCAGACTATGTCGTCAGCGATCAAATCTCCAAACTGCAGAACTGGAAAACTCTGGAACCGGGTGACAACGCCTTCTTGCTGTCCTGGACCGAAACCGAGTCGAGTGTCAACGCTGTGCCTGGTTTTGGAGAGGGCAACAAAGCGAATGCAAGGGAGATTAATGTTAGGTTGTTTGGGAGTTTGGTGCCGGTCTTAACGAAGGAGGTTTTTCCTAATATTATCATCGAGGATTACGTCGAGAGGAAGGACCTTGCAAGTCTTGCCATGGGAATCAACTTCCGGAACCATGCTTTGTGAGGTTAGATAGCTTTAGAAGAAGCTGCCTCTCGAAGACTAAGTAGCGTGGCTTGGGACGCCGACGTGGGCGTTTTACTTGTAGTCTATCGAGCAGCGTGCTAGAACAGAAATGCAGAGCTTTGCGAGGAACGCCAGGAGATTATACTAAAGAGCTCGCAATATTGGGCTCTATATGTCCACTATGGGGTGTAGGCGTTGGGTAAGACAGGCTAGGGCGTGGGCGGGTTGTTTACAAGGCTTCTTGTTCAGTTCCTCAGCTTCACTATATAGGCTAGACGTTTGAATGAGGACATGATTCAGTAACTTAGGACTCGTAGGTGAGCTCATCTATCACTTAGTGAGTCAACTTGCCACGGTATCACTTTAGGGTTGGGGGCAGCCGATGGCGCTTGGGTGGCAAATCGCCACCTACATGATTAAGCAGTAGAAGGTATGAGAATACAGATTCATGCAAAACATCTGTAGGCTTTGCCTGTACTAGCAGGGAGGATGGCCGAACCGTACCTGCCATAGCATTGTGGGGTTGCGAATACTAGTGCTTTCGGAGAATAATAGAGTTAGTTAAAGTGATGCATGGCTAAGGATAGGTTGGCGGGCAGATGCCAAGTTGTGAGACTGACACGTGCTGGCTGACTAAAGTACCAGTAGCTGACAGAGTCCCAGCACTGCTTCCACTCCTACGTCGGGATTACTGATCTTTCAATGCGCACAGCCCCTGGAGTCATCTCGCATTAGCCGGGATTAGTGGTTCGCTTCAGCTGGAAGTACTAATCGACATAGCAGCCCGCCATGAATTTGCCAGTGACAGCGCGTATAGGGCTAAGGAAGGCTCTCTAGCATCAGTGAGAGGTTCTAGGGCTTAGGCAGGGTTATTCTACAAAAAATTTATAGCGATAAAGGCTTAGTGTTAGCGTTGTAGAGAAAAAAGTCTATTATGCCACGAAAGAAGGCTCTGTACAAATTAAGCTCGGAAGTGAGGATACAAACGTAATTTTTGGAGAAGAGGGGTTCATATGTTTTTAGACTTAGGTATAGCAGATTATTCTCATGTAATTATAGCCAGATTTGTTGTGCGCCTAGGTTTTGCAGTTGCTGAAAGTCAAAGTACCTGTTAGAACCCTAGGTATCCTGTACCTCACCTCCCCGGTCACGGAATATCCGTCGAGACAGGGCGCAGCCAGGGGCGATTAGGTCCAGGCTAACAGTAGCTAGCTATAAAGGCTAGGGGCTGTCGGATCTGGTCCGACAGCGATTAGTCTCTCCTACAATCTACTTTAGTTGCCCGTCTTGTACCTGTCTACATTGCTCGCCTGTGAATCCTGACAACCACTCGCATTTTCCGAACCAGGGGTTTTTTCGACCTGCAGGGAGGAATGTTAGGAACTAACATAGTCAGAAGATGGTAAGGAGAGAGACTAAGAAAGGAAGACATGAACAAACTATATGGAAAAGGAGTTATAGGAGAAGAGAGATGGATAGACAATGGAGAAAAACGATGAAGAAAAATTCGAGATGACGGTAGGGAATCCATGCTAAAAAAAAAAAAAAGGGGAGGACAGAACACTTCAGATGCCAGGAAACGACAGACAGCCCGAAAGAGATGACCCGGCCCACTCTACTTGTACCCCCACCCACGCCTATATTCCCTCGCCATCTTTACACCCTCCCTCGAGACCTGCGGCCCCTGCATGATTCCCCCACCCCACTCGTCATGGGCACCGTACACTGCTCATCTCCGTAGAACTGGCAGCGGAACTTTGGCTCCAAGGTAACCGAGGTGAGCTCAGGCTCAAGACTGGCGTATGTGGCGTTGAGGAAGGTTTCCGCATTGGCAACGTGGGGTCTCAAGACCAGCGGAGTAGATCTATCATCTGCATAGAGCGCAAGGGTTACGCCGGCGTGGCCTGCAATGTTCATGTTGCGGTGGGTGACGCAGCCATGGTCGGATTGGCCGGGGAAGGGGGCTGGGACGGCGGCGATCAAGGGGAGGAGGGGAATGGACGCGAAGATGGGGGACGTTGTCGCGACAGTACTTTGATGCGTGCGGACTGGAGGAACGAATGGGCCGCGCGACTCGTATCTGGACGGGTAGGTCTCGCCTTATATCTACCAGCTGGACATTGGGAAGCGGTTGCGTCCTTGGTCACAACATGCTTTGCACCCTTTCGAGCGAGCACTGCTTTGTTGTGAGCTGCTACGCCTTGTCAGGATTGTTGTTGGAAAGGGACCGCGCCGCGTTGCTTCTCTGGCCACTACTATTACTTATCTGTATTTGGGTATGAGAGCTTCCAGGTACCTTGTCCGATACCCGATACTCACATCATGATCGGGACACAGCTGTGGGAGATGCATTGCTGCTGCTTGTTCTACTGCTAACTGCTTGACTTTCAGAGGCGCTGGCACTGTAGGGCACGCCACAACCGCCATGATTTAGTAGGTAGAAGAAACTGAGCTGTTTGAGCGGTGAGCCCGAATGAACTATTCGTAATGAGTTAAGCGTAGCAAGAACAACCCTCCAAATCCAAGTGCTCAATATACATCATGAAGCGGATGCCTGAACTCTAAAGGCCGACCAAATCGATGAAGCATTACATCCCACAGTCAATCTTTACAGCGCTACATATTCAGCGCTCACGCAGGAGTCAAACCAACCTTGACACCGTTGCCAGAGCACACCGTCAACGTGAGGCCTTCTTGCCACTTACCTCCGTTCGGGTCTCTGCTCTCGATCTTGCTGAACTCCTGCAGAAGCCTAACTGTGACGAAGCTCGCCTCGGTGAGCGCATACTGCTGGCCCAGGCAGATGCGCGGTCCTCCGTTGAAAGGCAGGTACTCCCAGCCAGGGCGGAGGTTCTCCCAGCGCTCGGGCTTGTACTCGGCTGCGTCGGGTCCGTAGAAATCGGTGCGGCGATGCATGGTATACGGTGAGTACGTCACAATGGTGCCTTTGGGAACGAACAAAGGAGCCTTGCCTTCGGCGCCGCCGCCAATGGGAAGGACAGTGTCTTTGACAGCATAGCGGGAGTTGCCAGGAACCACGGGGTGAGTGCGGAGTGCTGAATGGCGTTAGCATCTGCACACTGGGCACAATTATGCATGAGCGAGAATTGCTGTGCGACTTACATTCGTTCAAGCACCATTTGAGATACTTCATGTTCCTCAGCTCCTCGTAGGTAGGCAGTCTGCCTTCCAAAGGTGCTACCTCTTCCCTCAGCTTCGCCCAAATGTCTGGGCGGAGAGCGAGGTGGAAGAACATGTTGCTGAGCAGACTGGCTGTGGTGTCACGCCCCGCAAGGAGGATGTTCATCAACTCGCTGCGGATCCGCTCTTTGTCGTCCGTCTGCTTGACCAATTCCTTGATGAAGATATATCGGTCATCTTCAGGCATACCGGCGGCTTTCTCCGCTTGGCGCTCCCGAATCGCCTGCTCGACGAACTTGTCCACATAAGTGTGGCATATCTTTAGTGCGTCTTCGCCCTCCTTGTTTGATCGGAGGAAGTTGAGAGCGTTCCATCGAAGGCGGGTAAGGATGTCGTCTTGCGCGAATTGGAAAGCGCGGGCGAAGATGGCATCTTCGTTTTCTGTGTCGTCTTCGCTCATACGCAGCGAGTCTGTTGAGTGGTTGAAGAGAAATTCGGTTGCAGAGTCAATAGTCAGCTTAAAGAATAAGTCCTGCAGGTCGACCGTAGACCCGTCTCTGGGAATGTGCTTGAGCATGAGCTTGAAGTGACGGTCGAAAGCCTCCAGGTCCGCAATCTGATCGCGCGCAAAATTGGGCCTGAGAAGGTGCCTGCTGTTCTGCCACTTCTCGCCATCACTGTTGAAGATGCCATCGCCGAGCAGCGGCGCAAACGCCAGGTAGCGATTTCCGAAGCTGTAGTCCTTGAACCTGAGACTCAGAATGGTCTTTATGTTCTCAGGCTCGCATGTGGTGATCATAGGCATGTGCAGCATCCTAGTAAGGTATGTGTTGACGCCCATTTGACGGAAACGCTCCTGGTTGCGCTCGAGCATCTTGCGTTCATTTTTGTTGACGATATTTTCCTTGATGACATCCCAGCCTAGAATGGGCTCTTTATTATAGCGCTTCGGACACGGTTCGCAGCCATGTTGACTGATGAAATTGCGGCGATTAAGATATAGCTGAACACGAGAGAAGACGATGTAGGAGAGGAGCGCGCCAGCGACGATGAACGTGAGCGGGTGGTCGATGAGACCCATGGTGGGAGACTGGGACGAGCAGAAGATTTGAAGCTAGTCGATGCGAAGCAGCGTCTTGTGCGTTGGTAAATGATGCGTAGTCCGGATGACAAAGAGACCGACTCGCTTGTCGCTCAGGTGGTGAAACCTGCGTCCGGCTCTTGAATCAAAAGCAAGAGTCGCGATGCTGTGGTGCTGCACTGCGCTGTTTCTCGCCTTCTTTGCAACACAACCGCCCGAGTCTTGCACGATGGAAGAAAGTGGTAAATGAAATTTTGCGAAGACGGGTACCGTCTTGAGTAAAACCGATTGACGTTAATAACACTAGCCAACACCCCAGGGTTTCCGTTCTTTTTATCTTCACCTGCTTGGAGTTGAAGCACGCACCTCGCAAGAAGGGCTAAAACGGGAAGTTGACCCTTACAGGATGCTCGTTCGCTTGGTAGAAGATCGCTCGGCCGACGAGACCAGACTGCTGCTTGGGCTTGGGCACCGGTACCACCGATAGCAGCGGGACGCAATGAGGCCCCCGAGGAGCACGAGCGGACAAATTCAGGTGCCGCGGCCGTCGGCGGTCACGCACCAGTGATGCAATGTACTGGAGATTGGTGGGGACACTGCAGAAGCAACAGAGTAGCTTGGTTCCCCTGGCGTGCTTGTTGAAGGGCTGTGGAAGGCGAGGAATGCTTCGAGCAGCTGTCGCGCGCTGTCTGTACCAATATCCGTGCCGTCGTCCTGAACAGCGCCAGTAGATTTAGACACCCGCGGCGCCACGCTCGCTGATTCCGGTGGCAGTAGCGTTTACCCTGCTAGGACAGGGAGGACGTGCACCAATGTGCTCAAAGAAGGACCAGCCGAGGCATAGGCGAGCGGGCGAATCGGAGGAAAGCAAATCCCGTCTACAGCGTCAGCCATGATTTGCTGATGCTTGCCAAATATTCACTTGAAATAGATCCACCTCAGCTGCAGGTTACTGTGCGCTTTCGGTCTTTCGGAAATTTTGCAAGCCACAGTTATACACATGCCAACGCGTACGCGCACCCCGCCACACCTCACATTACATTGAGCACTCTAATCGATCTTAATATGAGAACTCATTCGGTGCGTCTGCCTCAAATAGTGGACGTCTGGAAGCATGTGCGCCAATGGGGCATTCACAAGGCAATTATACGACGACGTATCTCACCCTATCACGATCTTGGACTGTCCGAACTTGTGACCCAAGACCGACTTTCACGCTTATGCAAGAGCTCGTTTGTGTTGCACATGCTGCTATCGGTTTCTTTCCTATTTACGCTCATCAGACTTTATCCACTTCACGTGATTGATCGTCTCTTTCTCCAAATACTCATACACCTGGCTGTAGTCCTTGCACACATGCTTTGCATCCCAGCCATCACTCCCACCAAGGTCCTCGCCAGTGATTGGATCGCCAGGGAAGGTTGTTGCGGCTCCTTCCAGTGCAACATCCCCCGCACACATGATGGCCTGTCTAATGTACTCAAAGCAGTGGTTGATGTGCCACGGCATCCTGACTTTGTTCTGAAAACCGAGGTCTACAGAAACTTGAAGCGTGTTGTAGGCTTCTAAGATCGTGTACAAGCAGTGCAGCTGATGTGTCATCGAAGTAGTGAAAACAGTTTGCTTGGTGTAGTCGTGGATCGGCTTTGGCAGATTGGAGTATTGGGCAGGCTCTTTGACCTCAACGTAGCCGAGGCCTTCCGGGACCATGTCAAGCCATGCTTTCTGGGTCTTCTCACTCCAAAAGTCCGATGCATTCTCCGGGGCAAACACGGTATTCGGCTTGAAGCTCACGATTTGCTGAGAGACTACGGTAGGTCAGTATCGTTGTGTAGAGCAGATAGCAGGTGTCGGTACATTTAGGCGCGAAACCCGATATATCCCCAGCAAGTTCATACGTATGGCTTTCTCTAAGTTTCCATCTCCTTTCAACTAATAACGCGAAGATAACAAGCAACAGTGTTGTATCAAAGATCCACCGGTATGGCTTGATTTTCATCCAGAGCGTTCTCCTCCTCTTTTGCCTTGGCTGTGCATCTGCTTCCTCCTCCCAGTCCTCCACATCGGTATCTGAGTCTGAGTGACTACCTAGGTTACGTAGCGCATTGTATCGGTGGTCGTCCTTCGTCTTGGCTGCCACCCCCGTTTTCGATATGTCGAGCGTCGATTGATATGGTGTAAATCGAGGCATCACTAGGTTGTGCCTCTCCAATACTCCTTCCGCAGGTTCATGAGGGGATACAAGGAAGAAAGATCTAAGAATGGTGTTATTTTATTCATTGGAGATGTCAAACAGTCGCTGTAACGCCAAGTGTGTTATGAGGTTCTAGCTGCCTCGAAGAGCAACGAGGTGGCGGAAAACCAAGAAAAACCTTAGAGCCGCCGACAAAAGATTTCACTTGATCCAAGGCGCGTATATAGGTGCAGGATTGATGTTGTACTACAGAAGCTCGCATGTCCTCTTTCGTGAGCTATGCGAAGCAAAGCATCAATCATTTGATGACTGGGTTCATGATTGCTCGGTGCCCAGACGTGACAATGGAATGCAGCCTTCTGAGACGATAAGATGCCGCGTGCATATACAGGCGATGGCTTGTGGCATTTTGAGCCTGTTGCAGCAAGCATGGGAGATGGTAGGTGAGCGCTGAGATGGGACGCGCAGCTGTAGTGGGGCTGGGTGGGGCGGACGGACGGGGACGGGGACGCGGAGTCGGGGCAGATCACCGGTTCCGTCTCACGACCATCGTCAACACAGGCCCCAGCATTGCCCCAAACCTGGGCCCAGAGCCCACCAATATTACATCTGCAAGAAGAGGGCGACTGATTTTCGTCATCAGATTTGGACGATTTGCACATACCAATCACAAGCGCCCAATATCACAGGTAAGCATTCATCAATTCCATCCGAAGCAAGCAAGGAGTCCAACTAAGTAAACCGTGTGGGTTCAGAGTCCGAGATCGCGCGACGCAGGATTCAACCAGCCTTCTCCAGTGCCCAAGCCTCATACGACAAAAAGTGGCATTCGTCGTAAGCGTTCGGTAATGCAATCGACTTGTATTGCCCCAAGGTCTCCAATTATCGCCACTCTTGCACCCCACTATAGGATTGGAATGATCTGGCGATGTAGTGAACGAAGAGAGGCACAGAGGGCGTAGTCTACAGACTGGGAACGGTCGCAGTCCTGGCTTTCGCGACTCCTTCCTCAGACTTTTCACGGTTTCGAGCATGCATCCGCCTCTTTGCAGTTGAACTGTACTTCTGTACTTCGAGCAGTTCAGGAGATACTTCCCCGTCATGCAAGAGTCGAGACCGAGCAATAGTAACCGAGTCACGATGGCCTCGAAATTTCATCTCAGAGTCATCCACATTGGAGAGACGACGATCCGCCAGCGGTTTCTTGAAATCGTTGGACAATGTTGCAATGGTCCCCAGTGCAACTTCAGCGTCTGGAACAACCAGGATGGCTACGGATTCTTCCGCACTATCATGGAATCTATCGACTTCCAGCTTTTCCGCAGCGTCTGTTACGTATTGCGATGGTGGTCTCGATGATGAAGCTGTACCGGGCGTCGAAGTTGCATAGGACGGAGCGCCGGTCGTCTCTTGACTGTTTGATGGGGCTCTTATTGTAATATTTCCATCGTCATCTTCGACACAAGTCACAGCATAAGCATGGCTTTCATCGTCGGGAAAGACGACAACCTGGGGTGCAAAAGACTCCAGTCCTGGCCCCCTGCCCCAGTCCCACTCGCATAAATTCGAATTCACGTGTCTCAAATCACTTTCTCTTGCTGAACTAAGCGTTTGGAGAGCACGGCTTGGCAAGGAAATCCTGCAGTGGACTCTTTTGTTGTCTTCAGCTGGAATGTCGTCCCAGACAACTTCGTGACAGCTATCAGCCGACTTTATGATCTGCATTGTGGGAGTCGTGGTGCTAATATCGGGCTTACGTGATAGAACGTTGACTTCGTAGGTTGGTGTCAGGGTGACCACATGTACGTCCGTCTTGGTCAAAGCCGGCACTGCCATCTCGCTTTTGATTTCCGGCCGTAAGCATGAAGGGTCCCCTCCGACAACAATTTGGCTTTCAGTAGTGAGGTCGCCATGGCTCTTGTCTTCCTCGAAAGTGTTCATCATTGTATCGCTTACCCATGGCTTCAACGGCAGAACTGTTCGCATTCCTATGGCATCAAGTCCTTTGAAATCAACAGGCTTGAGACGTCGCAAGGACTGGTATGGTCGATGATGCTCTGTTATACTGCTAGAGTCTGCAGTGGATTCGGCAGGTGTCTCCTCGGCGTTTGGTGTATGCTTCATACTCGACTTGAGTGGTGCTTTTAGCCTGTCGCGGTAAGCTTCTCTGGGTTCTTGCAACATCAGAATCGGTGCAGAGATGGAAATGCTTGGTATTCCCCGTATGCCAGGACTTGAGGTCTGCGAATCGGCCTCCTGAGAAGAACTACTTGCAGCTCGTGACTTCCGCGCTCGCAGTGGCGTTATACGAGGTCGTCTAGGACGCCGGGTCTCTGTGTCATCGGTGTTTCTGTAGTCTGGCCTGATCTCTGCATCGTTACACGGCCTGTGCACTGTCTGGCTTCCGGTGCGAGGGGCCGTCTGCCGCTGTTTTGAAGCCGTGTAGCTTGTTCGTTGCTGAGAAACTAATACTGAGTCGCTCTTCGACCTCTTTGTGCTACCTTGTGCATGGTTAGCGTACGAATCTGCGTGTCTCGTCTGGCGTATGCGTGCCTTTGGGAGGCTCTGCATCGAAATTTGCAGACGATTGACTCTGAAGTGGCGCCAACAGGAAGTCTTGCCGGGAGTCCGACGCTGTGAGCCAGTCATAAAGACTCAGCAAAGGACGTGGCTCGTGGCGTATCTCCTCCGACACATGCGTACCTTGAAGTGGCCCTCGATCGAAGTACGGAGACGACCGTTCCTTGAGAGGGGTCAAGAAATTTTCTGGCTCAGAATCCGATGTTGTGAGCCAGTCGTGAAGACTTAGAAGTATGGGTCGATCGCGACGACGCATGGGCATCCCCTCTTCGTGAAGCTAACAGGCTTGTGGGTTCAAGGGGTTGCTGAGTCTCGTGGAACATGCCCCGAGGCGTGGTGGAAACACGCAGCTTGTTGTTTGTAGGTAAAGATGGGCTTGCGGCGAGGGCAGGTTGCGTGCTTGGAGGGGGAGGATTCACAGGTGGTTTGGTACGAGGCCAGGGATGGTCCCAAGGCTGGCTGATAGTGCGCTTGAGGTGAGTGGTTCCTGCCCGCTAGGAAGGGTCGCGCACGGAAGGTACGCCCGTTGCGAAAGCCAGAGACCAGAACATAACTATACCACTCGATAGGTGCGAAAGCGCACTTTTGGTGGAGCAAAGCATGGTCGTCGATCTACAGCAACACCGAAGCGCGGACGCAGAGAGGCAGCAGATTAATCTCAGCTACCAACAAAACTGTAGAGGGTCGGTTCGTGATGCTGCACCCTTGGTGACGTCTTGGTATCTTCCGTGGCTGGTAGACGCCTTAAGTCGGAAGCTAGGCGTTGTGAGTCGCAGTTGCGCTGTCACTTTTGCTCAGTAATTGCATGCTCTTAGGTGCGCGATAGAACTAAGCCATCGACCGTTGTGGCCATTGCAAAACGGTAAGAGGAGCTGGCCGCTTGGGGAAGCGTCGGAGGAGAGGCCAGTGTAGTTTGCCACTAAGCTCGATGCATAGCTTTTTCTGGCATATGGGCGGCGGAAGTGTTCGAAAGCTGCTAGGGCATTTGGCTCCCGTATTCACACTGTTACCCGACAGCCATAGCTGGAGAGAGGTCGTGGTTGTACTTGACAATGTGTACAGGTAGGCCTTTCAGTTCCGCGGCTGCCTGCCAAACCAAGCCTAGCAGGACGCCGCGCAAACCAGCGCTCAGCGACTCACAATCGCCCTCACGCCCTCGTGCGGTCCGATCTTCGCATCCATCACGTCAGTGAGGCTCCGGCGAAGTATCCCTCTCTACCTTGCAGCAGCCCTGTGCGCGATGATACGTACGCAGAGACGCCTCCAATATCCGGAAAGGCCGCCAATTCTGGCCCCAACGGAATTACCGAGCGCGATGGCAAAATCATTGCAGCTGCCCGTTCCAGGACCAAACACCGGAGCACGTGCAGCCTTGCTTCTACAGCAGGAGCAAGGCGTGCTCCACGGATCGCTCGTGTTCCTGGTGTTCGCGTGCGCTTCTCCACGGTATTAATACCGGATGCTGTGTCTGCTGGGATTGAGCACACGACCATATTGCTCCTGAAGATGATACGCTCGCTGTCTCTCGGTCTGTTCGCCGTTCTGCACTTGTGTAGCGTTGGGGCGTCTCCCACGAGCTACGCAACTCCACCGGTCAACGAAACGAACTGCAACGGCAAGACGTTCATCTACGAAGAGCTTGCGGGCTGGGGTACATTGCCCGGCGATGCTCGTGATCGATTTGGAGACACAATCGGAGGCATTGGGAGCGCTATCGCATTAGACAAGAAGTCGTGGAAGAAGAAGTCTGGGAAGAAAGAAGGATACGAAGGCATTCTTTGGGGTCTCCCCGATAGAGGTTGGAACACCCAAGGAACTCAAAATACCCAGTCACGACTACACAAGTTCAGCGTCTCGTTCGATATCGTAGCCACCGCCACCAAAGAAAAGCCTGCCTCTCCGAACTTCCATCTCAAGTACTTGGACACTGTTCTGCTCACTGGCCCGGATGGTGTGCCAACCACTGGTATGAACATGATTCCACTGCAATGTGTTAGTAGGACCAATGCTGATGTCTTTCATAGGTTTAGACGCAGACCCGACTGGCCATGCGTCGTACCCTGGCTTCCCAGACCTCCCAGTCGCAACTTGTAAGCAAGCGTCCACATTTCCCCACCGATGTTAACCACAGCAGTTACTGGTGATGGCTTTGGCGGGGCCGGTCCAGGCGGCAAACGCATAGCCATAGATTCGGAGGGTCTTGTCCTCGGTGACGACGGCTCCTTCTGGATCAGCGACGAGTATGGTATGTGTCTTTGGGATGGCTGTCAGCGATCTACATGACTAACATCAAGCCCAGGACCGTATATTTACCAGTTCGACAAGCGCGGCAAGATGATCAATGCCATCCGCCCCAATGATGCTTTGATCCCGTTCCGCAATGGCACCGAAAGGCATGTTTCATTGCTTTCTCTCTATTGCACCTCTAATCCTGGGTAGCTTCAATGCCGCTTCACCGCCAATCTACAACCAAGACTTCGTCATCACGCCTAAGGATCCAGATAGTGGTCGAGGCAACAACCAAGGACTGGAGGGCCTGACTGCTTCCCCTGATGGCAAATACTTGTACTCGTTGCTGCAGAGCGCCGCGTTTGTAAACCAACAATCTGTAAAGGTGCAATACTGATTGTGTTCAGGATCCAAGAGGGAGGTTCGAAGTCCAAGAACCGCCGCTATGCCCGCCTGCTAAAGTACCGTCTGAAGGGAAAGAAGGTAGAGTACGATGCCGAGTATGTAGTTCCGCTGCCCATTCTTCCTACGGACAAGGTTGCTGGGCAGTCGGAGATTCATTTCATCTCGGACAACCAGTTCCTTATGCTCGCCCGCGACTCTGGCTCTGGCCACGGACAGGACAGCTCTGAGTCGATCTATCGCAACGCGGATGTCTTTGACATCTCCAAAGCCACCAACATCAAGAACTCAAAGAACGACGCCACCGGAGGTGCTATTGCGAGCTCCAAGGGCGTACTCAATGCTGACGTTGTGCCGGCGCAATACTGCCCCTGGTTATCCTTCAACAACAACGACCAGCTGAACCGCTTCGGAGTGCACAACGGAGGCGAGCAGGATGCGACTCTGTTGAACGAAAAGTGGGAGAGCTTGGCTCTGCTTCCAGTCGATGGAAAGTTCAGAACGAAGGGAGACGGCGACGAATACTATCTCATCTCGTTCTCGGACAACGACTTCATCACCCAAGACGGTTAGTACTTTCCACGAGCAAGCGAGGACTCAATACTGACTTCGATCGTCCAGGATACATCAACTCTGGAAAGAACAAATATGCTGATGCCTCTGGCTTCAACATCGATACTCAGGTCCTCGTCTTCAAAGTGAGGCTACCGAAGGGGGCTAAACCTCTATGATCGCTGTTCAATATATCAAATTAGAGTAAATCACTTGAAATACAATCTCGCGTTATCAAAGCTTGTGAATACGCGTCGACCATGTCGCAATCATTGAGCGCATTGTTTTCGGCTGTCGCAGGCTAACGATACCCGCACCCTCACTGCTCTTCTACGACACCCTAAGCGAGCAATATTGTGCACGACTGAACCACAACATCGAATGCCAACTGAACGAGGCTAGTTCAATCTTACACTTGTCAGTCGACATGTTAGAGGGGGTTTCGCTCGCCTTCGCCTTACTCGCGCCCATCTCAGCTACGACGCGTTCGTTGGCGGCTGGCCTGATCTGATGCCTATTCGCAGCGTAGTACTATTTCGTGCATGCCCATCTGAGATCCATTGTAGCTTCCGGAGCGCTCCATGCTGCGCCGTGTGCAAGGTTGAAGTCCAGCTTCAAGTCCAGCCATCGACATGCCTTCTACGACTGCGCCTCGATAGCTGCTCATAATTGCAGTGAACGGACGGCTAAGATCTCCGTAGCAGGAGAATACGTTCATGCAGTTTGAATGCCTGGACAGAATGCGGCCGTGATCACCTTTCATCCGGATACACCGGGTTGTCACTGCGAGACAACAACAAGCCCAGGAGCGGTCCCACGAAACCGCGAGTAGGTCCTGCTCTCAATCTCGCTAGCTTAGATCAGTTAATAGCCTCCCAATACACGCCATCCCATAGTTTCAGCCGCGATCAGAGCATCAAGCCCACTGCACGTGGCGGCTGGCATCGAGAAAACCCCCGAGCTGGAACCGAACCGTCAGCCAATCTCCTGGGACGGCCTGGATTTCTGCAGCAGGTGTCGGCCACTAATCACACGGTGCTGGCCTCGTTCCGGGCCCATCGAGGTCTGCGAACCTAGCGCTGGGTGATGCAGACACTGAGCGATTGCAGTAGCGGCATCCAAGTGCTCGGTTTCAGAGTCTGGCCGTGTCAAATCCAAGTACGCTTTGTGAGAAACAGTCGACTTCTCGTCGCTCGCACATCTCCAGTTCGGTGTTCTAGGAGTGAGGCTGAAAATTGATTTCGGGGCCACTGTTCCTCATGGATACGCTCGCTATAGCTGGGATCATTGCTACGAGCGCTGAGGGAGCCTTCGCGTACTTAATTGGCCGACAATACGCCGTTTGCCTCAAATGTAAGATTCAAAACAAGCAGTGTTGAGCGCAAGACTTCCTGGTCTTCCGATCTGGGTCGCGTCATGTCCCCAAGTCCTGTACCACCACGTGGAAAGTGCATATCTCACGAGTCATTCAGGCCTTGACTCCCTACACACGCCTTGTCAAGCACTCGCAGCATTCCACACTTGCACCGGAACAAGGCAAATGCGACGCTTAGCTCTTCGCAAGCCAACCTGTACTGTCACGCGTATGCTCGGAATCCTCCTCCGCACATAAGGTCCTGCACTAGTGTCTTGGAGCGGACACTAGGGGCACCCCGCATCGAATTACCCCAGGCTGCCCCGGATTTGCTCAGTCCGTTGTGGCCAGAATTCCGCGATCTGGAACCGCCTGGTGGCTTTGTCTGCGTCTGCGCTTGCGGTTGTCGAGTCCCGAGCGTGCTGGAGTACCAATTGCAGGTATAAACACCACGGCGCGCACGACTGATGCCTGCAGCAGCCGCGACGAGTTTTCTCCTCCAGTACGCTCTCGTCCCTTGAGAGGTGCTTGTCCTGCGGTTCTGAGCTTTGCTGCACATATTCACCCACATTGATCCTCGCCTGACTGAGTACATCGACCGTCGACAGTCCTGACTCGCAATCCTCTTGCCACGCACCGGTCCATCTACGCAATACATGGCCGACGAGAAGGCCGCAGCCGTGATGGCAGAAGCCATTGGAAAGAACGAGACCGAATCTAATCATATCGAAGATGTGCATGTTGTGAAGAAAGTGCACGCTGATGGGCACGTGGATTTGGTTGATGCCCACGCCATTGGCGGAGCCTTCGAAGAGATGCCAGACGGATACTTCTGGAGCATCCAGTTCATTGGCACCGTGGTCGTACGTTTTTAATTTTGCTGGCAGAGCCACAGAATAAAATTAACAATTCGCAGGCAGTGTGCTGCGGAAGCATTTGCGCCTATCTTGGATGGGTGTTGCCTGCGAACACGCTGTAAGTAGATTTGGTTCTTCAGAACCAACTTGTCCTGACTTGACACAGTTTGTTGATCAATGAGGATATCGGGCCCTCCAAGGATCTCAACTGGGTAGCGACAATATGGACCATTGGCTCAGCAATCGGTTTCCTGCTTGTCGGTCGCTTGTCAGACATCTTCGGGCGCAAGTGGATGGTCATCGGAACCAACGTGCTCGGTCTTTGTGGATGCATAGTCGGCGGCACCGCGAAAAACATCGATACTCTCGTTGGCGCCAACTTGATGAATGGAATCGCTGCTGCAGGACAACTTTCCTTTGGCATCGTGCTCGGAGAGCTCGTACCGAACAAGCACAGAGGACCAATCGTCACCTTGGTTTTCGTTTCATCTTTGCCGTTTGCTGGTAGGCCTCAATTGCGCTAGCCAGACGGAAACTTTGCTGACAAGAAGCAGTCTTTGGACCGATTATTGCTCGAACATTCATCCTGAAAACGGCGGCTGGGTGGCGCTGGTCGTACTATCTCGGCATCATCCTGTCCGGCATCACCATCATCTTGTACCAGTTTCTCTACCATCCTCCGACCTATGACCAGCTCCACGTCTCAGGAAAGACAAAGTGGCAACAGTTCAAGGAACTTGATTTTGTCGGCATCTTCCTCTTCATCGCCGGCACTGTGCTCTTCTTGATCGGTCTGAGCTGGGGCGGCACCACTTACCCATGGAAGTCTGGTAAGTCTTCGACAGCACCTTCGAGTATACAAGCCGCTAACGTGCACAGCTGCCGTCCTCTGCACCATAGTGCTCGGCGCCGCCACCCTCGTTGCGTTCGGCCTATACGAGCAATACGTCTTCAAAGGCCAGGCTATCATGCCACCGCGCCTGTTCAAGAAACTCGAATACGTCGCCATCGTCATGGTAGCTTGCGTCGGCGCCATGGTTTACTATGCGCTTACCATTCTCTGGCCCACCATCCTTGGCACCGTCTATACGACAGACGTCATCAAGATCGGCTGGGCATCCTCGGTCGTGGGAGGCGGCATCCTGCTTGGTCAGATCTTCGGAGGTTTCGCGCTCTCCTACCTGCCTAAGGTCAAGTGGCAGCTCGTCATCCTTTCTACAATGGGCACTGCATTTCTAGCCGCCGAGGCCAGCTTGAAGCCCGACGGGTACGCGACATTCATCACGCTCGGCGTTCTCGCAACCTTTGTTATCGGCTGGGTTGACAACATCTCCTTCCCCGGTGTAACACTTCTGTGGGAATCCCAGGACATCGGCCTCGCGACTGGTGTGCTCGGTTCTATCCGTGCCATTGGCGGAGCTGTCGCGCAGACAGTATACGTCTCAATTTTGAACAACAAGATTGCGACGTATCTGCCTGAATTTGTCGCACCTGCAGCAACCAATGCAGGCTTGCCTGCTTCTTCCCTTCCGCAACTCTTCGCCGGAATCACTGCTGGCAACTTCACAGCCGTTCCTGGAATCACACCCGAGATCATTGCTGTAACTGGGGCAGCTACGCAAAAGGCGTACATCGAAAGCTTCAGAATTGTGTTTTACGCGACGATACCGTTTGGCGTGCTGTTGATCGTCTTCAGCGCATTGAGCCCCAACTTCGAAAAATATCTGAGCATGAATGTAGCGAAGAGGTTGCAGAATCTTAATGCGAACTTGCAAGGCGAAGGAAGAGAGAAGGAGGGCGAAGCAGTCTAGACCGTTCTTCAGCACCTTCGTATCATGTTATAATGTATCCATCGCTTTTTGGCATAAAGTCGCATTGCGCGTAGAACCTGCAATTGACATTCTGATTTGATCAAGTGGTTCAAGCTGAGGTGTAGAAGCGATGGCATATTAAATGGGTGAATGAGCCCAGATAGGGTCAGTATCGCACCTGCCGGCACTAGATCGCTGCTGCCTCTCAACACAAGTCGAGATGAAGTGAGTGCACTCGCTCTGTACAGTCTCCCTTCTGAGACCTGTGCAAAAGCCGAAGTGAAGACCCTTGACTTAAAATGAACGCGCAGCGGAGACGGCAACACATGCTTCCGAGCCCAAGCAATCGCGCATATGGTAGGTCCAGGCTATTTTTTGTGGCTGTGGCTGACTGCGGAGTACACTCCGGTGCGCAAACAACTTGCGTGACAGGTCAATAGCGGATATGGTGTGCCTTTATGGTCAGATGAGCTACAAATCCATCACTAAGCTTGTCAGCAGTAGCCGATTCACGTACGAAACAAGGACTGCTAGATGTACAGCAACCGACAATGAATCCGCTCTTCATGCATTACGCAGTAGATACAAAAAAGCGCACATGGGTACTATAGTATCAAAAATAATACAATCGTGAAATCTTCACCCCTATCACGTCCCCAATCCACCCAGTCTATATTTACCCTGACGGAGGAGTAAAGGCGGCGTTAGCGGTCTTTGAACATACCCAAAGGAAACACAAGTCAGCGAGCATCGGTCTCAGAAAAACGGCTTGGACCGAGAAGGACTGGTGGAAATGAGGTGGGTTTAGATACCGAGGGTGAATTCGACACCAACGTCGATGTCGCGCGCCATCTTCACCACCTTCGAGAACTGAACAGACTTCTCAGCGGCGGCCTGGAGGTCGTCGATGGAAAAGATCTTGAGGCCAGACTCGTTGATCTAGTGCAATGTTAGCTATGTATCAAGTTCGAGTGGCCGAGGAGCTTACCAGCTTGTGTGCCTGCTCCATGTTGGTTCCCTGCAACCGGGCAATGATGGGTATCCTCAAGTTCATGGTCTCGACGACCGAGATGAGGCCCTTGGCAATAGCATCGCAGCGCACAATACCACCGAAGATGTTGACAAAGATGGCAGTGACCTTGGGGTCAGAGGTGATGAGCTCGAAAGCCTGCTTGATGGCCTCGGGGGTGGCACCTCCGCCAACGTCCAGGAAGTTGGCTGGCGAGCCGCCGTTCAGCTTGATGATGTCCATGGTGGCCATGGCAAGACCGGCACCGTTGACAAGGCAGCCGATGTCACCGTCAAGCTTGATGAAGTTGAGGCCGGAAGCAGCGGCCTTGACCTCGTCGGCGTCCTCCTGGGTAACGTCCCTCCACTCGAAAACCTCCTTCTGTCGGAAGTCGGCGTTGTCGTCGAAGTTGAGCTTGGCATCCATGGCAAGGACACGGTGGTCGGTGGTCTCGGAGAGCGGGTTGATCTCGATCTGGGTAGCGTCCTTCTCCATGAAGACCTTGTACAGGTTCTGGATGGTCTGCTTGGCCTCCTCGATGCACTGCTCCGAGAAGCCGAGCTGGTTGGCGATGTTGCGCGCAATGTCGTCGGTGACGCCCTCGTGGATGTTGATTTGGGTGGTGATGATGGCCTCGGGGTGCTCCTTGGCGACGGCCTCGATGTCCATGCCGCCCTGGGACGAGGCGACGATGACGGGGCCTTGCGAGGCGCGGTCCATGAGGACGGCGAGATAGAACTCGCGGCGGGCAAACTTGCGCTCGACGATGTAGACGGCGTTGCAGAGCCGGCCGGCGGCTCCAGTCTGCTTGGTGATGAGCTTGTGGCCGATCATCTGGTCGGCGAGGATGGACGCTTCACGGGGCCTGTTCACAACCGTCAGCGCGGGTTCCTGCACATTGCGCCGGGTGGGCTGCGTACGAGTAGACGACCCGGACACCGCCCTTGAAGCCATTGTCGAAGGTGCCCTTTCCTCGGCCTCCAGCAAGGACTTGGGCCTTGATCACAGCGTCTTCTCCGCCTGCATGTCCAATTAGCCAGTGCCCAGCGATGCTGCGCGTGTGGGCAGACGCGTACCGATCTCCTTCGCGACCTTCTCTGCTTCCGCGGCGCTGGTTGCGACTCCGCCTTTGGGCACGCCAATGCCGTACTGCATGCTCCATTAGCTCCATGCCGTTGCGGCCAGGTGTGCCATGCTCCCGTACCGATTCCAGCAGGCTCGCGGACCTGTACTCGTGTATCGACAAGAATCTGCTCTGCTGTGCGACCGACGGCCTCGATGAAGACTTCTGCGCCCCGTCAGCATCTTCCCCAATTGCGATGCACCTGCGCGTCACAGGCTGGGGCAGCTCCGCAAGCTCCCCTGGAACAACGTACAGCAGCAGCGCGCAGAGCGCTTGTGAGCGGCCGGGCGCGGGCGAGGTTGTACATGGCGTCCTTGTTACTGAACACCAAGAAGCGTGGGATAAGGGCAAAGGGGGTGGATGGAGCTGATGGAGTTGCAGCTTTGGATGTATCGTAGCAGTTGCGGAGGACTGCCGCACGGACGTCCAAGACTTTTCGGGTGAGACCGTTAGAAAAAGTCGCGCTCGATATGGTCGACCATTCACTCCCGGCCGGCTGTTTATTGACTGAGCCCTCGACATGTCAAAACGGAACAGCGAAGGCGAGGTCCTGTCCAATAAGCTCGCTGTCGGCCTTGCCAGATTCCAGCAGCAGCAATTCGCGGCCCTGTTTGGAGACAGCGCGCCCGCAGTAGCAGAATCACATGACCAGAAGGCAATCGAGCAGGCCAGCACTGCAGACCTCAAAGGAGACGGAGACGACGAATCGTGTGTCTCCCGGACAATGCGAGCTTGCATGGCGTCAGGCTGACGGTAGGTGTAGGTTCGGGCTCGGTGCAATAATTCCCAAGGATGTGCAAGATGGCAGCTTCACCAGCCGCATACCAACCTCACATGAGAGACTACTCGAGAACCTGATAGGCAAGAAAGCAGCCAAAGCGCATATGGCCGCTAAACAGAAGCATGCTGCCACGGTCAAGCCACAAAAACCCGAGAAACCCACACTGGCCAAGGACGAAAGCGATGAAGAAGAGGGCCGAGCAGCTTCGTTCAGATCCAGGCGCCAGAGACACACCGTTCCACCAGTAGCCAAGCAAGAGGATAGCGATGATGAAGATGAAGAATCAAGAGCCTTGAGTCTCCGCTCAAAGAAGCTCAAAACCGACGGGCAGTCCCGAGATCTAGGGGGAAAGGTTGACGCCATGGCCAATGGGCCAGAAAACGAGCTTGCCGAGGAAAAGGCCGAAGGGATTAAAAACCATACGCCCGTATCACGTCCACCAAAGGCCAAGCCAAAAAGCTACCTGGATGAGATTCTCGGCGAGAAAGCTAAGAAGAAGAACAAGAAGAAGAAGAAGTCAAAGATCGGCGGCGAGAAGACAGATGACTGAGCTCGTGTCCCAATGTGTGGTGAACGAGCTGATAAGCAGTGCGAAAGATACCCAACATGATTCAAGTATGAATATATTCAGACGGACGGACTGGCATAGTGAAGAGCTCGTGTGTTGACCACTTGCAAAGTATGGGAAGCTCAAGACCTCTACGTTCTATTGTTTACAGATACTGCTAGTCTTACTCCCGAATGATCAAACTTGCCATGCCCATTCCTGTTCCAATGCACTTGCTAAGCACGCCAACCTGCTTATCTGTCCTCGCCATCTCATGCAACAAAGTAGCCAGCATCCTGCCGCTGGTCGCACCCAGCGGATGTCCTAACGCAATGGCTCCTCCATTGGGATTTATCTTATCCATGTTATTTTCCAGCCCCAGTTTCCGTATGCAGTACAACGCCTGGCTGGCAAACGCCTCGTTGATCTCCCAGATATCCACCTCATCCTTCTTGACTCCCGTGTACTCCAGCAACGCCGGAATTGCCAGCGCAGGTCCAACTCCCATCTCGTCCGGCGAGCACCCAACCACCTGCGAGCCAGCGAACTTGCCAATGATGTGCGATGTCAATCCAAGCTCAGCCGCAGTCGAGCGGCGCATCATCAGCGCGGCAGAAGCGCCGTCAGATACCTGACTGCTGTTTCCTGCGGTGCTAGTACCGTCGCTCTTGAATGCTGGCTTCATCGCGCCCAGCTTCTCTACCGTCGTTGTGGGCCGGATTCCGTCGTCCTGGGTGACCGTAATCTCCTTCTCGCTCTCCGGGACCTCGGGATCAATCCACCTCGTGGTGACAGGCACAATCTCTTTGTCGAAGAGGCCCGACTCCCTCGCCTTTGCCGCGCGCTTGTGCGACTCGGTCGCAAACGCATCCTGGTCTGCGCGGTTTACGCCGTACCTCTCCGCCACGTTTTCGGCCGTGATGCCCATGCCCATGATACAATCTCTGGCCTCCTTCACAGGCGACTCCTTCATTTCCCTCCACAGCTCCGTGGGGATAGCCCTGCTGCCGTAGTTGCGTGTCATGCTCTCCATACCGCCACCGATGCCAACGTCGATTTGCCCGACGGCAATCGCATTCGCAATGTGGGTTATGGCAGTGAGACCAGATGCGCAAGCGCGGTTCGCTGTGCTGAACGATGTGGTGGTGGGGATACCAACGTGATTGGCGGCCATGCGGCCTGCTTTCGAGCCGCCGAGTTCGGACAGGACGGTACCGATGCAAACATCATTGATCTTCGCGGGGTCGAGGTTGGGAAACTTGGTGATGGTGGCTTTCAGGACCTAAAAGTATAGATGTTTAGCTCAGGCGGCGAAAGCGATTTGAGGGCGGTGGTACGCACAGCTGCGAGCAGCTCATGGTCGTATGCGTCTCTCAAACCGCCCTTCTTTGCTCTTGTGACAGGCGTTCGGAGAGCAGACAGGAAGACAACATCGTGGGGGTTCTTTTGCAAAATGTTTTTAACGCCCTTTTGTACAAAACCCGCCATCATGGAAAGTGTAAATGCTACGATATAACGCCAATCACACTGTTAAAGGAGAAGAAAGCGAGGCGGAGCAAGAGAGGGAAGGTTCTGAAACAAAGAACGGAGGCAAGGGCTACGACAAGAAGAAAAAAGCTGGTTGCCGTGGATGAGATGCATGGCGGCTACGGGCGAAGCTCCTGGAGCTTCGGCAGTGATGCGCGGATAAGACTTGATCCACACAGCTCGAGGTGCGGGGAGAGAAATGCCGACTGGACCGCCGAGCGCCCGTTTTCCGCGCCAGCCCCAGGCGCACCACGGAAAACAATCCTACGCGTCGGATAACAAACATCATTAAAAAGGGACGGGAACTGACAAAAGTAGTGGCTCAATTCGTCCAATCTATCAGAGCGAAGAGACACCCAGAAAGTGCCTGAACCCCGGGGAGCGTCATGGCATCCACCCCTTTTCCGCTCCATGCAATATGCCGTCCAACGTGCAGTCATCTCTCATAATCACTCTCACCATCTCGTCTAGATAGATCAAATCCGCCGACCGAGGTCGGCACGCAGAAGGTCATGGTGGGATGCCTATGCGGCGGGGTATACAAGGCGGAAGATGTCGTTCAAGACGTACCAGCTTCCGGCTTCGCTCTTGAGCTGGAAGACCTGGGTGTAGCTCATGGGCTGCTCCTGTCCATCAACCTGTGCCTCCGTCAGCATCTCCAACGAGAGAAGGCCCTGAATGGGATATCCGCACCTGCAGAGCGCCGGTAACCAAGACGATGATGCCGTCTTCGGCCGAGGGCTGTGCGTCTTTGGTCGCGACCTTGTGGATGACCTGGTTGAAGGGGAGGTTCTGGGCGCATTAGTATTCGCGTTGCGGTAGGCCGTACAAGGCGCATACCGTGAGCTTCTCGACGATGCCATCTGCACCCTGGACAGGCTGCTGCTCGAACGTGAGCATCGACTGCGGGCGCTACATAGAGTCAGCCATGTTATCCGACCACCAAACATGGGATCGCCATACGTAAAGCGCCTTCAGAGCAGGGCGGTTCTTGTCGAAGGTGTCATAGTAGAAGTCCACAAATTGCTCTAGCGAACAACGTTAGCAATAAGGTCGGAGCAGCGTCGTGGCAGACGTCGAGGGTCGCAGGGCATCGAGAGAGCCTTGGGGCTGATTACCGGCAATCGTCTGGAATTCTGGGTCAACGTCAGTCACTGCAGGCAAAGTGCTTTGCGTGTTTACAGGCGCGGGGCCCCTTGGCGGAGGGGTATGCGCTGGGCGACTTACCGGCTGCCATCTTGACGGTATAAGTCTAGAATTAAGAAAGAGTGGGTGTGGCGAGTCGTTTGTCAGGAGCGCGCGCGCAGATTTTGAAGAGTTGCTCGGGTCGTCGTTGTCGGGCTGTTGCGCTCGAGTGTTAGGCACACGGTGGTGGGGCAGCGCCGCAGCTTCCATCGGGCCGTTCTTTGTTCCGCGGCCAATTTCTTAATCTCTTTCTCATGCTTCTCACCTCGAGCCCCTTCAGTTCTCAACTCCACCTTCAAAGCACCTTGTGCCGACCGCCAATAGCTTCGTCTCACGCAGGGCATGGTTCAAGTCGATTTCGGATTGTAGTGTAAGTCAAACCCATTTCGCGCGCACCTCCCTATGATGATAAACCATTCTAAACTTCTGAGTTTTCGATGAAGTTTCAAACAAGCATGTCAAGCTCAACAATCTGAGACAATCCTACTTTGACACATTTCTCGATGCTATGCGAACTTCCGCTGACTTCATTGGGACAGTGACCATGGAAACATCTATTTGAGTCGTCTACGCAACGTCTACATTCATGTCTCATTCGATCTCGCTATTCTCCTCATAGGCCCTTCGCCTGGAAGGACTTGACCGTATCGACGATGCTCTCCTCAAACGTCTTATACCTCAGTCCCAGGATTTGGACACTGCGCTCGTTGTTGAACGAGAAGTAGTTCTTGATTCCTCCCTCTGGGTAGTCACCTCCAGGTGTCGACTCTGCAGGCAGGTCCTTGAACTGCGGGAAGTGCTTCTTAACAATCTGACCGATCTCCTTGTTTGAGAAGTGGCCGGCCAATGTAAAGAACCGCTTGTTGGCCGCGGCTTCCTTCTCCGCCGCGGCGACGTGAGCCTCCGCGACATCGCGTACATCAACCCACAGATGCACACCGGTAGCGGCAATTTCGTCTTTCCACTTGCCTTGTGCTGCTGCCAGGATACGCTGGTTTGATGTGTTAAGGTTTTCCAAACTGTCGAGAGCGTGAATCTGTACTATCGTGTCAGTGACTGTGCATGGCCTGTTGTGCGGACTGCCGCTTACAATTGGTCCGAAGACTAACGGTGGGTTAATTGTTGCGATGGTGAAGTTGGGCTTTTCCTTGTCCAGGAACTCCCAGGCTGCCTTTTCAGCGAAGGTTTTCGAGGCTCGGTATCCAGCCTGGGGGCTCTCTAGAGCCTCTTCGTGTGTAATAGGGTTCCAGTCCTCCTCCGAGTAGACATGGCCTGGCCAATTGCCTTTGCCGGGGTTGACAATGGCGGCAAATGATGATGTTATTACCACGCGCTTAACTGAAGGAGCTGACTTCTTGATCGACTTCAATATGCCCGTGGTGCCAATGACTGCAGGGTCAAGAAGGTCCTGTCTGGTCAGCTGCGAAGCTTACTTTCTTTCTGGCTTGCGCTCACCTTCTGCACATCTGTGACGTTGAAGTGGAAGGGGCTCGCTGTGTGCAACACTGCTTCAAAGGGCGGGTCTGATACAACAGCCTCGTCAAATGCGCCTTCCTGTGCGATATCTGGTACTATGGCGAAACTAAGCTGGCCGCTGTCGACAGCGCTCTTGTTATCTGCCTTGATCTTGTCGGCTTTCTCCTGGGTGCGCACTGTAGTAACAACGGAATGTCCTCGCTTTAGCAGCACATCCAAGGTGTGAGCAGCGATGAAGCCGCTTCCGCCAGTAAGTAGGATTCGGGTCATGTTGTAAATGTGAATAGAGGTAGACGGCGTAAATGTGAATAGAAGTAGACGGATGGTATCGAGTGTACAGATCTAGAGCAGGAAACAGAAACTGACGACAACGTGGGCATGATGTCGCCATCCTTTATGTACTAGCTGCGGGGCAAGAGCAACCGAACCGACATTCGGATATAGCTCCAACCTCCTTGATGCTTATCAAACAGCTGTGACGCATATTTGATGATGGCAAGGTTTATCTCCGACATACTGCCTATTGCCAGTTGTGGTCTGTGTGTCTGTGTACCACCATGTCTCCCATCCGACGACCGGGTGGCGACTCATTCACACGGCAGAGCCGCGCTTACACAGCTCCCGTAGGCGCGGGAGCCGCACCCTGACGTGCAGGAAGGCTTAGGGCTATGCGAGTAAGACGAATGACCGCTCCTCCCCTTTGCTGACATGCCAAATAGGATGAATGGCAGGCTGAACATAGCTGCGCGGAGCTGCGGCGGGGCAATGTGGTGGAAGCGGTGGTGGGGCATTAAATGAGGGGCAACAGGGTCTTCACGACTCGAATTCGACCTCCTGTTCAATCTTCTCGTACTTCTCGGTTTCCAAGGCTCAATTCGATATGTCCGCTGCTAAGAGGAGCCCACCCTTTAGGGCTGAACACGTCGGATCGTTGCTTCGCCCGCAAGAGCTCGTGCAGAAGCGGTACGATGTTGCTGCTGGCAAGGCACCGGCATCGGAGCTAATCCCGTTGGAAGACAAGCTCATCGAGCAAGTGATTAAGACGCAGAAGGATGCAGGACTCCACGTGGTGTCCAGTGGTGAATACACTAGGTATTTCACGCATTTCTCCTAGCGCGAAGACCAACGACGGTAACTGACCAGCATGGTACCAGACATATGTTTTGGGGCACTTTCTTCGAAGAACTCAATGGCATGAAGGAGCTACAGCTCGGTGTCCTGAAGGGCTATGATCAGGATATGTTCCGAATGTACGCGCCCGATGTCAAATCGTTCTTCGAGTCGAAGGAGGTCCCCAACCAGGTCACGGTGTGCACAGGCAAGATTTCTCACCCTGGACACTCGAGTAACCAGCGCGAGGTCGACATTATGAAGAAGTTGGTGCCCGAAAGCGAATGGAAGAACATCAAGATTACGTTGATTTCCCCCTCGTGGTATCACTTCCGATACAGGGCTGGACAAGCCTACCCCAAGGAGGTCTATGCCAACGATGAGGAATACTTTGAGGATGTAGCGAAGGCATACCAGGCAGAATTGAAGTTCTTGCATGACCAGGGAATCAGGAACATACAAATCGATGACCCGAACCTCGCCTACTTCTGCTCCGAGGCTATGTTGGAAGGCTGGGCCGCCGACAAGGGCAATGACAAGACCGCAGATGAGATGTTCGATGCGTACGTCCAATTCTACAACAAGTGCTTTGAGAGACCCGAGGACATGCATCTCGGTATCCATCTGTGCCGTGGAAACTACGTTGGCAGCCGCCACTTTTCCGAGGGCGCGTACGACAAGATTGCAAAGAAACTATTCCAGGTAAATGTCATTTCACCCGGGGACAATTCCGTTTCTGACATTCTATAGGACCTTAACGTTGACACTTACTACCTCGAATATGACACCCCGCGCGCTGG
Organism: Paraphaeosphaeria sporulosa; assembly: GCF_001642045.1. Taxonomy (NCBI): domain Eukaryota; kingdom Fungi; phylum Ascomycota; class Dothideomycetes; order Pleosporales; family Didymosphaeriaceae; genus Paraphaeosphaeria; species Paraphaeosphaeria sporulosa. The sequence continues at coordinate 1,234,061 of NW_017253362.1, read as the reverse complement.
TGGCTTTGAGCCGTTGACTTATTTGCCGAAGAACAGTACGTCAAGAGTGCACTCTCATGTTTTGCATTCGAGCGCATCATGGAAATTCACTGACCTTGCGCAGAAAATGCCGTCTTGGGTGTCGTTACCTCCAAATTCCCCGAGCTCGAGAACAAGGACGAGATGGTTGCTCGCGTGAACCAAGCAGCCGACTTCGTAGCAAAAGGAACCGGCCAATCCAAGGAAGATGCACTGCAGCAGCTTTGCGTCAGTCCGCAGTGCGGTTTTGCAAGCCATGCTGAAGGCAATGCGTTGGGATATGAAGATATGCGGAAGAAGCTACAACTCGTGCGAAGCATCGCGGACGAGCTCTGGCCCGGACAACAGTAATTTGTATAATGCATGTTAGGAGTATTGGGACTTTTCAATATTGTATGGTATGATATCTGGAGGAAAGGAGACTAAGCGGCCTGAGGGCCCGGAAGACCGCCAGTCCAGCAGTTTCATGCAAAAAGCTTAACCTACTACGCAGAGAGGAAGAGAGCTTTGATCTCAACATCAAACACATAATCAAAACAGTGCATCATCCATTGCACAAGCAAACAAAAAGTTCACTTTCCAGCGTCCCGCTCCTCATTCATCAGCGCGTACCAATCGATCATCGTCCGACCCTCATTGGCCACCATAGGATAGTCCTCTTTCAAGCCCCTAACCTTCATGTTCTGCAAGGTAAGGTGCTCATTAATCACCGTGACTCCGTCGCAGTTATCGCCGTGCACGCAGCATTTCAAGATGCCACATCCGGTCTTCTTCGGTCCCTTCTCGATGCTATCTTTGTTGAAGTCGTTGAACGCTTCGTTCAGGGCAAGGCTAGCAGCTTTCATACTGTCTGAGCGGGTACGACCAGTGCGCTGCACAGACTTTTGTCGTCCCTGGACGAGGTCGAACATCGAGGGACCAGGAAGATCCTTGTGAATGGAAGCACTGCTGGACGAGACATCTGCAATGGTGAGCACGTAATTTGCTGAAATCAAATTGACCTTGCTTACTCGAGGTGACCCTGGGTTTGTTACCCAGGAGGAAAAGACCACCCGAACCACGTGAGTACGGACGATCTGGCGGCTGAAGGGGCGCGTCGTTGAGTTCCGCCAGGGAGATACCGCTCGTGACACGGGAAGGATGACGTGATTGCGACCGAGGCAGTGTGTCATTGGATCCTGCCAGAGAAATGCCGCTTGGAACGCGGGAATGGGCACGCGACGGCGATTGATGGAGTGTGGGATTGATTTCTGCCAGAGCTATGCCACTCGTGGCACGAGAACCAGGACGAGACGGCTCTTGGTTGGACTCCTTGTTCAAGTCGCTCAGGTATGAGTTGACCGCGTGGGGGTTCAAAAGATCTGTAGCTGTCATTTGCTCTGCTCTACGGCCTCCCGTCACTCATAGCCTTACCTGGACGTTTCTTTTGTAGTGCAAGAAGGTTGTCGATGACGCGTCCTTGCTCCAACAATGTCTCCATCTGAGATGTTGACGCCACTGTACCCAACGGCGCTGGCGACGCGGCGCGCGTTCCCCATGGCTTCGGTGTCCCTGATTGTGACGGAGTCGGTGTTCCGCGGTGAGAAGCAGGCGCGGACTGGGCTAAGAACATAGCACGATCATTGTAGTGGCTCTCCGCTTCGTTCTTGGGGATCTCAAGGCGAAAGTGGCCCTCTGACAAATTCGAAGACTCACCACATTGCGCGGCTACATGCGGTTGTCAGTACGATTTGAGACACGCGACATGGGCTCTTGCCACTGGCTCACGCCTTCAAGTGCACGCCAATTTGTTTTCCACCTTTTACTTACGATTTGCTCCACGATTGGACGGTGTCATGCCTGGGATCCCGCCTGTCTGGCCCTCGAACGCACCAGTTCCGCCATCTTCGTTCTTGTTTTTCTCTTGGTCCTCCCAGGCATGCGCCATGCTGCGGTGCAGTGCGGCAACCTCAGGTTCGTGGCGAGTGCCAGGCACACCGAGCGGGTGAAATGGCGGTGCAGTGTCGACCGTCGTTCCGACAATGTGGATTCCCTTCTTGGTAGCAAACGGAATCGGTTCGACGGACACGCCGGCCTTCGAGTATAGGTAGTGTCCCCGGTACCAGTACGCGATTCCCGTCTCAATTGGATGGATGCCGTAGAACCCGGATATGTTGACTTCCATTCCTTTGGCCTTTTGGGTGCCAGGGGGAAGCTCCTTTTTGGCCATGACGCAGGTGTGTACTTTCGGTGCACTCGGGGTTGGTGTTGGGGAAGGTGATGGGGCAGGGGTAGGGGATGGGGCCCAGATAATTATCGCGGGCCCGGACTTGAAAACATACCTGCGCGAACGTAACGATTCCATGTTTTAACGGTGCTTAGCGGATGTTAAAGGCAGGGGCCAGGTTGAAAAGTTGTAAGGGTCGCGACAAACGGAAGAGCTTGGCACTTGCCTTTGGAGTTGCTGGAGTAATGAGGTGAAGGACGCCGACAGACTCAGTTACGTACTGCCCAGAAACGTCCTTCACCCAGATAAGTCAACCCAGTATAGGGCCACAGCTTGTGGTTTCTTTTGAAGCTAAAGGCGTTAGCTGACATCGATCCACACATGTTACTTTAGTGTTCGTGTTGAGCATCAGTGATGGTAACATATAATAGCCCTCACTCTCAAGATTACGATTTCAACCAGGAATAAAATCCTACCTCTTCGAAATAGCTGTGCCGGCTGATAAGGATACTCGGAACCTAATCATACGTGAGTTGTGATATAAGAATTGTATCAATGGAGCGGTTGTCGATGCATCACTAAGTTATACGAGGTGGAGTGCCTCTCCATCAATCTAAAACTAGTTAGAGTAGGCAAGGTTGAGTGGTTCTGCGGAAACGAAATCAAGGTACAAGGAACACACATAAGGGCTCCGAAAGGGATTTTCAATAGATAATATTATGCATGTACATTCATAATTAAAAATACAGCCCGGTTGGATCTTAATTCTTATATCAACTTTCATCAGGGTTCTACTGACGGCCAGCAGATGTGCCATCCTCGGGCCCAGGAAGCCCTTCATCATCACCAGGCTCAGCATAAGTACCAGCCTGCTTTGTAGCACCGCGGGTGCGGCTATCAATGATGTTGGAGCTGTCGATAGCGTCTTTCTCATCGCGCTCTGCACTTGGTAAGCGTACCTCCATGTACGAATAGACAGATGAACGTACCAAGCTGCTCATCTGAGTCGGCATTTCCAGAACCATAAGGGTCCTCTACAGGGGCCTCGTCACGCTGGACGGGAATCGTGCTCTGGCCGGTACGACTGGCGTAGTCGTTGTCGCCGGCATCGCCAATGGGGATCTGCTCATTGGAGGACATGTTCGTGAAAGAGTAAGATGATGGCGTGTAAGGATAAGTAAGAGATTGCTGATTGTTGTTTGTTATTGATATGAGATTGCTGATTTGACCAGTTATTGAGAAGTATTTGAAGGTTTATTTATATGCGTGGTGGTAAACATGATACGTCATGGGAACGGTGCTCTATCAAAGCCTCTGACGGCGCAATGTAGAAAAGAAGGGTCGATCGGACCGTCAGCCTTCCATGCGATTTGATCATGACAACATGATGCCATAGAAGATCTGGTATCGACATGGTACGCTATACTTTAATCGGGGTAGCCCTACCGGAGAGGGCCAGGTTCGCGTGTGGCAAACAGATCGAGTAATGAGCGGTACCTAGTCGATAGAGGCAGATGGCTGGGATGGCTCGGAACAAAGAAAGTTGGGTGCGCTTGGTTGCATGATCGTCTTGACGCCCATGCTTACTTGTGGTAAAGACTAGTCTGCGCGTCAGAGTCGTCGCTGATGGAGCTTGATAGTGCTCTGGTGCGTTCGAAGCAACGGCAGACAAAAGAAGGAACATTTTTGCGCAATGCACGCGAGTGGCTCTCGGATAACTCAGACGTCGTCACGCTGTCGCGAAACGCATCTAATGGCGAATCGTCTATTAGACCCTCGATGGACGGGATATTCGGCGTTTCTACCAGGTACAGACCATCCTCTATCCAGCTAACAACTCTCTTGTCACCCCGGCGACTGTTTCTCCAAGGCGCTACCACAGGTTAGCGAACGTCAACGAAGGCCCCGCTTCGCCTAGCACCAGGCACAAGATGCAGATCTGCAGAAGATCGATCTTTCAAATTCGCTAATCTGGTGGCTGGGATCGCATTCTGATGATGTCGATATCGTGTCGGAACTGACGCGCTAACACGAAAAATCGTGACGCCCTGACAACGCGTCTTTCAGCCAAATAGGGTAAGCTCGGAGCAAAGGGAAAGAGGACAGTGACAAGTTATTAGTCGAAAGCAATAAACATGACGTGAATCGTTACGCACCTGACTTAGATCGAGCCACGAAATACATGAAATGCTCCGCTTACGACCAAACGTTTCATTCGCGTGGGTATCTATAATACACGCAAGTACGACGATTTGAATGAACACTGTTGCAATTATTCCACCTCTTGTGAAGATCCTTATATGAACCTGTATGGTGCCATGCTAACAAGCACTTAAATCTCGGGTCTAGCCGAAACAATTACTCCTCTTCATAGTTGACGGCGGCCTTCTTCCTACCACTTCTAAGTCATGTCAGCTTATTCAAAACACGGTGTCTAGCACTGTGGTACCTCTTCTGCGGGGCGGCCTTGTCGGCTGCAGCCTTCTTGCCCCGCTTGGCCTTGGGCGGCTCTGGCTCCTCGGCAGAGTCGTCTTCTTTGACATCCTGCTTGGGCGCTGCCTTCCGACTACGCTTGGCCTTGGAAGGCTCAGGCTCTTCCACGTCCTTCAGGGCTGCTTTCTTGCCACGCTTGGGCTTGGGTGCCTCGACTTCCTCAGCAGCCTCCTCCTCATTCTCCTCTTGCTTAGCGGCCTTCTTGCCCTTGCCGCGCGCTTTCTTGGGAGCAGGGCCTTCCTCATCATCGTCCTCCTTCTTGGCACGACCTCGTTTTGCCTTGGGCTCGGGAGCTTCTTCGTCGTCCTGCAGGTTCGCTTAGTTTCGCGCAGAATAATGAAATCTTCACTTCCTTACCTCAACGCCTTTCCCAAGCTTCTTCTTCTGAGCTGCGGTGAGACGGAAGCCCTTTTGACCAGGTCGGTTGCACTCGATATCCTGTATAGAGTGAATAGTGTGATGCTGCGGGAAGATCGCTTTACTTACGCCTTTCCAATCCTCATCGGGCACGTGCCCGTTTTTCAGGGCGAAGTCAACCTTCTCTTGCAGTTCTGCAGGAAGCTCATCGTAGCCATCGACCATGTCCGTATCGCCTCCGCTCTCCTCGATAAGGTGGGCGACCTGTGCCGGCGTCACGCAGCCCCTGGTACGTTAGAGTAAACCCATTTTAGATTGATTCACAGCCTACCAATGCTTGTATGCCCAGCTTGTGTGCTCCTGGATGGTGACCTGTGTCGCAAAGCGGAGCTCACCCTTCCCAATCTTCACACCTTCTTTCTTGCACTCGGTATTCTTGCAACCAGCCCGGGCATTCTTGGATTCCTCTGCGTGCAGTTAGGTTCTGCAAGGGTTCATCTTCTCGAGTTTCGCAATGCACGTGTAGTGACTTACCCACGCGGTATGGCATGTTCAGAAGCGCGTCTGGTGCGCTGCGTGTCTAAAGAGGACTGGCGGAGTTGATGCGCGTCACGGGAGAGAGTGGACAGGATGTAGGTAGTGACGCGAGCGATTTGTGCGCAGTGTAAATATTTGTTGAATAAGGGCGAGGTATGGGTTGGGGAAGTTGCTATGCAGCTTGCGCTCGGGCCCTACGCGTCGCAAACACGGTGACGGCATGCATCTGAAAAAGTTTGGGGCGCGCAACCACCGCCTGCGACACTGCGCAAACACACCCACCGCAGGCCACCGTGCATCAATGAGCTCGGTCCATACGTGCTTCCGCAGCGCGCTTGCACACACATTCCGTCCGTCGACCGCAGAGGCCGCCGCATCCTGGACCGTCCCTGCCTTTCTCGTGCCCGCTTGCACTCGCCCCCGTGGTCGCCCCTTCTCCGCAAAACGCCGCAGGGCCAGCGCAGACGCCAACCCCATCCATCCCGAACGTACCCTCGAGATAGCCTACAAAGGCACCGCCTGGGACCTCCCGCAGAACCCCACCAGACCGCCGCTCGGCTCGTGTATACCGCTCCCTGCACAGCATGTGCGCGCCGACATCCAGCACTGGCTCCGTGCCATAGACCCATTTCTCCCACCACCCCTCCGCCGTCATCAATCGAACGAATCTAACGGTCCAGCGACATCTGCTCCCTCTTCAGCGGGTGATACATTGGTGACTGCATCAGACATTGCGTACTTCTTGGTCGCCGCTCAGTATTATGCTCATGATATCCTGAGCCATGTGGGCCTGAGTGAGAAGCGTTGGGACGCTGTTATCTGGATTGCTAAGAAGCTTGTTAGTGCTGGAAAGGCGTCGACACAGGCTCCTGTAAAACTTGAGTCATTTGGCCTTGCAATTCCTCTCGAACAGCAGCACATGTCGCTCTCAGAGCTCACAAACGATGCTCTCAGGATCCAACCGCCTCGCACTGCTTTCTCGATTCCTACCAAGCCGGCCCATAATCTGAATGGGCTCACTTCCATTCCAGAGACCATCGAGCCGAGACACCGATTGATCAAGCGAGCCTTAGGACAACTCTGGCGTACGCTGGGCACTATGATCCTGGCCGCCGCCGAGGAGCAGCCCGATCACACATCGATCATGCATCATGTGCTCGAAATTCTGGCCTACCTCCACCACAAGGGCCTCATTCCAGGCTCCGTCTACGCACACAAACCGGAGCCGGACAACTATGCTCTCCAGCAGCCTCCAACGTTACATGTTCTGTCGTCCAAAATCCTGACGGCCCTCTCGGATGCGCAGTGGAGAGCCCACGAAGCCTCTGTGAAAACTGCGACCGAGCGCCTCAATGCATCATACTTCTTAGGCCATGAAATACCAGGCTCACGATACAAAGTACAAGTCACAGGAGTAGCTCCAGAGCTGTGGCTCGAGCTGGTGCTTTGGTCCTGCCTTCATGGCGGTTGGACTATGGATGGGTCTGCAATCCTCGAGGAAATTGCTTCTCACCGAGGAGATCGACCTTGGGTCCTCACGAGCTGGAAAGAGCTGCTCGAGGCCGAGCGAGAGGAGCAGAAAACCGCCACTCAGAAAGGATGGGGCCTGTTTGGAAACCGTCCAGAAAGCCTCCCCCAGGGCGATCAACGAGCGCGGACTCAGCGAAAAATCAGTAGTGAGGTCGTCACCGCTATCGTTGACGGACTCGTGAACGAAGTACGTTTGGGCGTTGGTGCGCGAGGGATCTCACCTGAGCATCTTGTCGATCGCATCAAAGTCCTCAAGAAATTTCTCGACCACAATCTGCTCAGTTTAGGGTCCACAACCTGGGACTCGGTCATCTTGCGTCTTCTCGAATCGGGCAGTGTTGTTCCGGAGAAGCGTCCTGAGATCTTATTGAGCATTCTAGATTTGGCATCCGAGTTTGGCTCGGAAGTCAGTGCTGTGAATGCATCTTCAAAACCAACAGCAACGGAGTCCGAACCACCTTACTTCTTTGAGCCGACCACATTACCTATCAGCCTCTTGCACCGGACGATGCGATCATACATCAACATTGGCGATATCGCGGGCGCCATGAGTACGTTGGAGAAGCTTCAAGAGCTTACAGATCAGAACAAGCAGAAGTCACTGGCGCACTTTTTCACAGTCTTGATGACTATACCGCTTCGCCGGAATGAGCATTTCACGAGCCGAGTGCCTCCCATCGAGTTTCCGGCTTTCGAGAACCAGATATCTGTGCCGCTACTGGCCAAGCTTCTTGATCTCATCACCTCTGCCAATATGTACGACCTGGGCCGCTGGCTCTTGTTTTCAAAAGACTTGGATGGACCACTGATCCGGCCCGGCATGTATGGGAACTTTGTCATGGCCGCATCAATCATCCGTTTTGGTACAATGGCTGGTGACCATGATCTTGTACTCAAGATTGTGAACCAGACGAGCACTGCCGATAGCACTCCAGGACAACCTTTTAAACATCGCATGCCACACGAGTTCTTCACCGCACTGTTGCGTAGCCAGATCAAGCTACATCGATGGGTATCCGTGCGTGGAATGCAAAATTACGCGCTGGAGTCCCAAGGATTCAAGGTGAAGCCCGAAATTCTCGCGCAATTTGCTGCAGAATTGCTCCGCGTTTCGGCACAAAGGGAGGGAGCGGAAGCCACCAAGGCAGATGCCAAAAGCGCGTTCACGAACATGCTCTTCACATGGGAGAACTTATTCTTGAACGACATGCGGAACGAGCTGTACTGTATTCTTGCTGTACTGTCATCTGTGCATGCGGAATGGAAGGACTACTGTTCAGGTTTCCTTGCTCACGCGGCACAACAGGATATCAAGCTGTCCACTGACGAATTCAACATCATACTAAGTGGGGTGCTTGATGGGTACGGGACTCTGAAAGCCAAGGAAGTCGTGGAGAAGTGGTGCTACCAAGCTCCTCGAATGTTCGAGCCGTTCAGGGCCCCTGGTGGGTTGCCTACTATGTCCAAGTATCGCCCCACCAAGGCAGAGGAGTACGCGAGTTGGCCGGAAAACATTGAGGCCCACAAGACCTCGGGGGCGACGCTCATCTTACAAGGGCGTGTGCACGCCAATCGACAAACGGTCTGGGCCATTCTGCGAAAGGTGCGGCAGGAGCACGAAGAGCTCCAGCGTAGAGGTGAAGAAGCGCTCCTCGCGAAGCGCGGTGAGATGCGCGAGACGCTCAAGTGGGCCGCGAGACTGCTGTACTACATGGGGTTCGACTATGAGGATATCATGCGAGATCTGGGCAGTCTTGCGGACCTAGCTGGTCTTGCGGCTCCGGTGGCGTCTGCGGCGACGCTACAGCTTTGGGAGGAAGGGCCGGTGGTGTAAAGACATGGGCCAGGCCGGCGAAGTGCGTTGCCTCGGACCTAGAATATAGTTTTTTTTGGTAAAATGTTCAATACAATTACTCGACCCACATGTACACGTGAGCGCCCTTGTTACCTAGGCACATGCACTGTGTAACTCCGGCAGCCTTGTCTGACTCTTGCTTGACCCGCTGTATATCTGGCTTTTTCGTACACACCAACGAATAGGAGGCATCGGTCATACTTGAGATGGTGAGTACCTCAAGCGATATAGGGCTAGCGGTCCAATCAGACAGTCTCAGGGTCCGATGACACGTTTGATGTGGCTGTCTGCAGCGCAATTCGGCCAGCGTCAAGTGGAGTCGAACGAGGCCAGCTAGCGGCCAATGACAAGTGGAGCATCCAACGGCTGGCGTGTGGTCATTGCAGATGCTGAGCCTCGTTCGAGGCCGGCGCTGGCCGCGAGCGAGAGGAAAGGAGCTGCTCAACGAAGCCGTCAGCCCTCGAAGCAATCTTAGCTTGCACTGAGCGGTCCCGAGAAGGTCAGGCTATATACAGGCCCATGTTTTAGGCTTGGAGACGACATGCATGGACAGCGTCCGCGGCCCGCTGCTGTACGCTCCTGGCACGGTTGCGTTTGCACCGCTACACCGCCCTTTCTCTGCCGGAGCCAGAGCGTATCGATAGGTGCGACGAGGGGCCAAGCGACGTCAACAGAAGCATCTGAACGATGATCTATGGAGACGTTTCCGCGTGCTGATCAGGTAGCACCTGCGATGGCGGGTGCGATTGTCGTGCAGCAAATTGGCTATGACGACGCGGGGGAGAAATTCGTCGTGGACTGAGCGCAGGTAGTCCGAGCGAGGCATGTACGTCCTCGGATGCATGCACGTCTTCTGGGATGCGCGGGGCTCGTCAGGCTGGCGTCTGCAGCCCGGCCAATTGCGGCCCTCTGGAGCTGCCTGACGCTGGATTTAGCCCCGTTGTCCTCATCAAAGCGTTTTGAATCTTCGCTGGATCCGTCCAGGGCCTAGTTTGGTGGGGAATGGCCAGTGGGCCTGTCCTCAACGCGAGGGGCACACGACAGCGAGGAGCCTCCTCGCAGTCCGTCGCAGAGCGAGCGCGGCGAGAGACAGCCACCGCCGCTGCCGCCTGGGGGACTCAGACCATGAAGACTAATCGCAGGCCATGATCCTGGGCTGTTGGCTGCGCTGAGGTTGGCTCGTACTTTGTGCTGTGACTGTCCGATCAATCTCACCGCTGGTAGCATACGGCGCTAGCATCCCAGTCTACCCCTATCAGGCAAGGCGGGCCAAGATTTCCCGAAATTTTGAGGAAAGAGCAGAGCGCCCATCCCGCTCCTCACGCTCCATACCACCTACAGACAACGAAGTCGCCATATCCTCTACAGAGACCACAAACCCATTTACCACACCATCTTCGTCGAGACAATGCCGCAGGCAATCGCTGAGCTCTAAATTCCCTCTGGGCGGCCCACAATCCATGTGGGCCGTTCCAGCCGGCCGCTCACGAGTATTCACACCTCTACGACGATAACAATCCACGACTGTGTGAAGCACCTCTGCTCGCACTCGTACCCAGATTGATCTATCGTCTGCCCTGCGCTGCCAATCCACTATTGTCAGTTCTGCTGGACATCTCCAACAGGAATCGACTTCCACCAAGGCCCATCATAGTTAGGAGCCTTGCGCCCAGTACACCACACCATACTCTACCGAACGTTACTATCTTGACCCCTGCGACCTCCCGACCTCGACTCCGATCTCTCTCTCCCCTCTCCTTCCTCGTCTCTAGTATACTGCGAACCTGCATCCCATCTCGCATATCACCGCATAAAGACAAGAATATCAGACGTTTTCAATGGCGCATTCACCCCAATCGCGCCCCGCCATGGTCGAATTGGGTGGTCAACATCTGCATGAGCACCAACCCATACACGACACTCCCGCTGGCGTCCGCAGAAGCGACCAGCGTTCCGCTTCATCCGACGAAGCCGCCCCGAATAACACCGGCCATGCGGGCGGCCGCGGCAATGGCCAAGCTACCACCGATGAAGCATCCAATGAGGATGACGACGAAGACAGTAGTGCTGCTCAAGACGACCTGGAAGAGGACGAAGAAGATCCAGACACAATCGCCCCGTCTCATGGCCGTGGCAAGGGCAAAGGTAAAGGGATACGCCCCTCAATCTACATCGAGCCTGTCGATGAAGACGAGTCACACGCCGAAGAAGAATCAGTTCTTGGCGAAACGGGGCTGACTGTCAGCAAACACCCCGTTAGCAGCCTGCTAGCCGGGAACAAGAAGCGTACCTTCAGCAACCTTTCTAACACCTCAGTGTTGTTTGGAGATGATGAATTGGACAACCATAGCTTCCCCCGACGCAAGGTGGCGCGGAAGCTCAGCAACGGCACCTTCAAGCCTCTGTTGAAATACAAGGAGAATGCTAACGAGGACATGAATGACATTGAGAACGCTATCGAGACGGACGACGAAGATTACAGCGGTGTCAACCTCGTGCCTGAGGATGACGATTCCGAAATAGAAGATATTGAGCATCAAGAAGAAAGCTTCATCATTCAAGAAGAGGAGCACGGTACTTCTGCTCTCATCAATCAGTTCAATGATGCACGGCGACTGAGCCTCGATAGCCTGGCGAGCGACAACATCTTCGACTTCACTGCACCACTGGACCAGACCTATGATGTGAACCACGCCGACATGGGCTTTGCCCGATTTTTTGAACCGGCTCCTATACCAACGTCGCCTGAAGTGGTAGCCAAGAGGAAATTTTCAGACAGCTCTACTAAGCGTGTCCGTTTTGACGATGAAGTCCAGATGTCGGACAGCTCAAGCTCCTCTTCGGATGAATTGGACAGTTCTCTCTATCCTGACCTGTTCCTTGATCAGGATAAGCTACCTGCAAGCTTGTCTCAGCTTTTAGAATATGATCAAGACGAGGATTACGGTGATTATGATTCTCCTGCATCCGAGATGTCTTTCTGGGACTTCGGTCAAGATGAGTTACATCAAAGCACTGCAGGAGCCGAAGAGTTTGAGGAGTCTTCCGACCCCGGGTCCAGTGGTTATGAAAGTATGCTATCTCCATTTAATAGACCTATTGAGAGACTAACTTCCCACTCTAGCTGACATGGGTGATACTACTGATGAATACGAGTCCGATTCGGATGCCCCTCCTGAAACACCGCTACGCAAGAAATCAGTCCTGCGTCAGCCTCCTTCAGCACCTGGTTCCAGGTTCAACAGTCCACAAGCTTTCGAGCGATCGTCCAAACCCATAGGCCGTGCCATTCCCCCAACTCGCGGAATCTTCATCCACGAGGATTTCAGCAAAGCCATCGCATTCACTAACCGCACCACGAAGAGGCTTACCTTTTATCGCCCGCGAACTCCCCTGATATCCTGGGTTCCCCTCAATGGTGCGCAGAGTAGCTCCACCAGCAATGCCAATGACAGTCCTCGTACTTCGCTAGCACAACTGAATGCCTCAGATAGCGAAGTCAGCAACGAGGTCTTCAGCAACCCTTTCACAACTTCGGACATCATGCTCACCGGGATATTCGGCTCGGCTCCTTCCAACGACTACTTTTTTGGTACCGACAGCATAGGACCACCGGAAGCATTCTACCCTTTTGTCAGCATTGGAACAAACGGCGCGGTCTTGGACGACGAAGATGATCCCGAGGATGAAGACTACGAAGACGATCTCAACATCACGGATTTCATGGACTTCGGATCCGACGTCGATGCCACGGACGTGGAGCAGGACGATGATGAGACGGACATCCCCGCTACCCCGGCGGTCTCTACGACGGCGATGCCGGGTTCCACCCCTGCCATGTCTACACCCATGGTCGATACGCCCACCACTCGCAAGCGAACAACTTCTGACGCGATGCTCCAACATTTCGACCGTGGAGTAGTTACTGCCTTCCGTAACAATCAGAACCGCTACCGCGATATCGCCCAGTTACCCTCCGATCCAACTATTCGAGCTTCTGTCTCCCGTCCTGTCCGATCTGGGAAGTCGGCCGAGACTCTCATGACTCCGCTTCGCAAGCGGCCGACGAGAAGGACAGCTAAGTCGCCCTTCCAAGCCAGCTCGCCTATGGTCAACGCCAGCTCTCCTCTGAGTGGCGTTACCAAGGCCTCATCTCGGCTCAACAAATCGCTCATGAATCCTCCTCGCGCTCCGAGAATGGGAGCATTCACCTAGTCATGAGTGTTGACTGGCTCCGTGAGCTTCGTCATGAAACATCTTGGAGATCTGGTTTATGGAAGATTTGACGACAATCTCTCGGGAGACTGTCGAATGACCTTACGATACCCACGGCCCTCTTTCCTGGTAATATCTTACGACTGTGTCGTTAATACACAATTGGTTATGCATTGCATGGTCACCAAAAGTTTTCCTGGAGCGGACCACGCGGTCGGCCCAGCAAAAGTCGATACGATTGTTCATGCACGGACTGTCGTCTCAAGGTTCTTTTTGAACATACTTTCATTTCGCTGCTACTTTGATTCCCCCTTCCTTTTGTCCTACAGTTCTCCTCGTTACGAATGCTTTGTCTTCTTAGATTCTTTCCAGAACAAGCATTCACGAACGATGTGCGCGGATTCTGTTCTTTTCGGATCTGGGCGACACCCGCGACGCTTTCCATGGCGTTGTCAGCGTTTTCTGGTTGGCGTGTATCTTGACGGGTCTGGATCGACAAGCCTCACGGCGCACACCACGGTTTAGTGCTTATCCTGCAGCTTCTTGCAGGTGTTGGTTGTTGGGTCCGGGGTACCGGTTGGACAGGGGCATTTTCGTTCCAGATTCTGTCTTTTTCGTTTTTCTGAGATGGCTATGTGTAGGAGTATTGATGAATTTCTCATCCTCGCCCGTTAACAATGAAACTTAAAACATGAAAGGCCATGCTACGCGGATAATGCAGTGATGTAAGTGAGAGTTATCATCAAAGGTCGAGAGAAACGCGGGTCAGTAAGTCAAGCGAGACGCAGCGTATCTGGGGCGATCGTATCTGCGCTATGCGGCGGGCGCCTGTGTGCGATTTAGACGCTCGGCGTGCACAAGGCGTCGAGGGTCTGAGCGTACCCTGCCGATCTGGCATCGGACGGGCCCAAGCTCTAGCTCCACCGCACCGACGTCACTTCACCACGGAACGTTTGTCTCACGTGAAACTTCGCAGCCAAAACACGCGCGTCGCGTGTTGTTCAGGACGAGCAATGGACGATGTCGAAAACAAACATGGTGCGCCTCGGGCGCTCTTCGATTCTGTCAAAGTGAGTGGCACGCTCTGGATGCGATCCTGGGGCACCCTGCGCGACTGAGCAAGGATTGGGGATTTCGACTGACCCATGCACAGGACATATCACTCACACCCTTCCGCATAGCGACGTCCCCACCTCTCCTGAGGACTTACCTCCGCACCTTGCTCCTCCTACTCACGTCCTCGCTTCTGTTCGCCGCCGCCGTGATAGCGTACACCTCGTTCTACTACGCCTACATTCCCATCCGCGGGCTCCAGGTGCCGGTATACCTGCAGTATGAGCACTCCCCCTCCGTAGCGACTACGCGCGATACACCTCCGGTCGACCTTCGGATCCCCAAGCAACCCTACGGCATCGCCAACATCGACGGCCTCGTCTCCCGCCAGAAATACGATGTCGAAGTCACCATGGTCCTACCGCGCAGCGAGAACAACCTTGCAGCGGGGAACTGGATGGTTGGGCTAGACATGCGGGGTCCCGGGACGCGTTCCCCTGGCATCAAGTCGCTGCTGGGATGGGAGGACGAGTGGGAAGTGGAGGATTACTCACAGGGCCCGAATTCTGGAACAACCAAGGAGGGCATCTCCCCAGAAGAGGCCGCTCAGGCTGCTTTGCGAAAAACGGAGGTCCTTGCACGGAGTAGACGGCCTGCTATCCTGACATACAGGAGTTGGCTGACCGAGATGTGTTATCGGGCGTTGCGGCTCCCCCTGTATGTTGTCGGGTGGGGGACCGAGAGCGAGACGGTGAGCGTAATGGTCATGGAGGGCGTGCAGTTCGAGAAAGGATGGAGAAATGTGCCGGCTTCGATCCGACTAGAATTGCGGTCCAAGACCCCGCTCGAGGTGTATCGGGTGAGCGTGAGGTTCGTAGCGAAGCTGGAGGGTCTGCGGTGGGTCATGTACACCCACCGACTCACTTCGGCCGCGGTGTTCATCGGTGTGTTTTGGGGGGTCGAGATGGGTGTACTGCTCTTCACATGGGCGTTGTTTGCATTTTGCATGGGCACAGTCGACGACGAGAATACAACGCAGGGTGGAGAGAAAGTGAAGACCGAGCGGGGCACCGTTACGCCCAAGACTGAGCCTGCGGAATCAGAACCACCGACGCCAATGAGCGACACCGATCGCGCGTTCCCGACTCTTTCTACACAGCAACCACTTCGTTACTCATCCTCTTCACCGAAGGAGGAGCGAGCTACGCCGGCACTCGAAGATATACCCACCAGGGAAGAGGCTGAAGCCGATGACGAGGATGATGATTTCCTGGTGGAGGAACCCATACCGAATTCCGCAGCGGGCGTTCTGACAGATTCGGGAATTGGCACAAGTATGGAGAGCAGCATTGAGCGGAAGGGTTTGAACAGGCGAAAATCGCAACGAGATAGGTAGTTTAGCCAAGTGCTTCAGCGTGACGAGTGTAGACAGGATTGGCGATTCCAATGATATGGTCACGCGCCATGCAAACATACCACTTCCGTACTGGCTGCAATTAGATTATGTCGACATTCTAACAAGACGTGCTCTATGTTTGTATCCACGGGTATATGTGCGTCCGTCTCATCCCAGCCTCACGTCTCTATCATAGCATCGGCCGCGTCTCCGTGGCGGCAGCGCCATGCTTCTTCAAAATACGCCCCTGTCCTTCCTGCATATGCTTCGCAATCTCCTCATCAGTCAGCTGTGTCACATTGTCCAACGCAACAGCTTCCCTCTTGAGAGACTTGGCCAGCAGCTTCTCGCCGTCGCTTGACGCAGCCTTGCCGTCCACAACCTCACTGCAGAACTTGGCATACTCTTCGAAGAACGTCTTCGATGCGGGAAGCGAGTCCAACATCATGGCAAAACAATGCGGCATGGCTTCGAATTCGCGCCACCTTACAACGGCACCCTGCTGGTGCATTCTCTTCGCCAGGACAGCGTCCTCGTCACGCAGCATTTCCTCTCCCAGCCCGAAAAACGTCGGGGGTGAGTTGGACCAGTCCTTCGCTGCAACGGGCGATACGAGCGGATGCTTGAGCGCCTCGCCCTCGCAGTACAGATCCGCGCGCGGGGGGTCTGCAGGCCAGGCCGCGTCTGGTGGGTAGTTCATACCCTGAGTGTGCGAAGGGGGCGGCAGGTAGTCGTACTTTGCCAGTCCTTCGACGGAGGGAAGTGAGCGTGTTATGTCGAGCCAGGGAGAGCTAAGGGCGAGGCCCGCTGGGAGCGGAATCTCGACATCTTTCCCGTACCAACGGACGGTGGGAAGACCGGTTCCGCTGTGGGAGCGATGGATCTGCAGGAGCAGCTGGAGGAGCGAGGTACAGAGCAAGCCGCCTGCTGAGTCGCCTCCGAAGACTATCTCCGCAGCGGGTACGGGCTCGTGGGGCGCGTCGGGCGGTGGAGCGAGGAGAGACAGGTAGGCCATGAATGCGTCGAGGATTGCAGCAGGGAATGCGTTCTGCGGCGCCAGGCGATATCTCACGCTGAAAACTCGACCGCCTGTCAAGCGCGCCAGCTTTCCTGTGACGTGTCGGTAGGTTGCCGGGTCTAGAAGGTACATTGCGCCGCCATGGAAATACAGGAGCGTGACCTTGCTCTTCACTTCGCCCATCAACTTTCCGTACTTGTCTCGCTCACTCATACCTGTGGGCTCAGGCTCAGTGTCCGAGACTCCAGCGCGGCCACCGGTCCATTCGCCTTCTACATTGTGCATATCGCACTTGGTCCATTTTTCGGTGCCGTCGCCCATGTCCTGGATGGCTTTGAAGAGCAGCTGTCGAACGTCGTCTTCCTCTGGAGTCTTGAGCTGGACTTTCGACACCCACACCGTGCCTTTGACGCCGGTGTCCTTGGTGGTCAGGTGTTGCAACTTGGTGATGGGGGTCATTCTGTTGCTGGGGCCGAGCATGTCACGAAGGACTTTGATGGTCAACTCAGTGCGCAAGTCCCATTTTGAAGATGTTTCCGAAAATCTCAGAGTATGTGCCAGCGCAGTCTTGAATATGAATGGTGTTTTGGGAAGCAGTAGCTTCAGCATTGCGGAGGGCGAAGACTCCATCGTGGCGTTGTCGTGTACCGACTGCAGAACTGGATGTAGCTAGTAAGCACGCGATCGGATACAAAGGGGGGTCGCTAAAAGGGAAATGAAGATATACAATAAAGGAAGAAGGGGTTGCTAGAGGGACCGGGGCAAATAAAGTTGAGGTCAAGACTCAAGGCTACAGGGGTATCAGTAACGTGCCTCGGCATCTCATTTGATGTTTAGCGCACATGGCTAGCCTGATTTAGTTATTTTCGTGTCGGAGAATTGAATAGGAGAGTCATGATTTAGGCAAAACTTACACCAGCCACAACAGACTTCACATAGCAGGTTGCATGGACCGTGTGCACTCTGTGTGAATCATATAATTGAATTAAGAGACTTAACAGCCTGCACCCTTGACCCAGGGGTATCTTTGTATGTGTGCCTACCAAAAACCCAGTCCGACAAACGCCCAATAACGTGCACGCTTCGCAAGACAAATAACAGATAGAGGCTGCACCGCTCGTGAATCCGTCCTTCTGCACCGGCTAATGCCTGGCTCAGTTGTTTCGGGGTTCACTCAACTGGTGTGGCAGCGGCAATGGTTGGAGAACTCTATCCATCCAATTCACCCTCTTCGCTCATGACCTCGTCCCCACCGTTGGCATCTTCCTTGGCTTTCCCGTTGCCATTGGCAGGCTCCGGCTCAGGGTCTAACTCCGGTTCAGGCATCGGGTGCTGGCCCGGGGTCGGGGTATCGAAGTAGGAGCCGTCTTCGGGTGATCGCAGTCCAGCGTATATGTTGGGTTCGCCGTCTTTGCTGGGCACCGTCTCGTAGATGTCGGCCATATGATTGCATGCGCGTCGGATGTCGCGCAGCTTGACGCATTGTATCTCCCACCAAGGCTTGCCATCTTCTTCTGGCAGTTCAAGTCCCACCATGCGCGCACCTGCATACAGCGAAGCAGCAGCGATGGTGCGAGATGAGAAAAGTAGGCAGAGCTGGGTAAGGCAGGAGTCGGAGAGAAAAGCCCAGGCAGCATTCCGCAAGCTCTTGTTGTGCTCCACATTATAGTACTTGAGCATGTCGTACATGGTCTTGTAGGGTGGCTCGATGTTCATGTCAAAGGAGAGTGATTCGAGGAGGACGTCTTCCGAGTACAAGATGGTGTCTCGCCATTTCCAGAAATCTTTTGTCTGCTCGTCGACGAGCTTGTTTGGATCCTTGAGCGCTACCCGCACGCAGGCTACCACGATCTCCTTCATCTTGCGGACGTTCTCTTCGACCTTCGTAGCAAGGAATAGTGCAGTAGCGGCGACTTGCTGCTTCATGGTCAGGTGCGGCTCGTGGACAGCTTGGGATATGGCGCTTACGTAGTGATGCAGTGGCTTGTAGCCAGGCCGGGGCTTTAGGCTGTTCCGCATGAGATAGCGATTGAAGAAGACGGCAGCGGTGCTGAGCGTGGTCTGGGGCAGCTTCAGCATCATGCCGACCTGCAGGATGAAGTTGACGCCCTTGCGGCGCAATGCGCGCTCTTCTTCGGGCGACATGCCGTCGACGATCGAGGGCGCCTGTAGCAGCTCGTCCTCGGTGAAGAGCCACTGCTCCTCAGCCTCGACGACTGCGGGCGGCGGCGGCCGTGGCCGTTCGCGCACTGGAGGCGCAGGCGTGGGTGTTGCCGAAACCATGACAGTGGGCGGGAGTGGCCTCTGGAGTGCCGAGATTGGAGGTGGTGCGTGTCGCCACTGGGCGCCGAAAGATGGGCGCACGGCGGTCGGAGGAACGAGCGGTTGCAGAGCAGATCAATTTGTGCGCGTGGTATGCGTAGAGGGCGCCGGCGTGCTATCTTGAGGAAAGCGGCGGTTCGCAGCCGAAGCAGGAACCATGGGGGACGATGCGCCGGTGGAGCGTGGGTGAGGATATTGTGCGCCGGTATCAATACGATCAAGGTGAAAGTTAGCATCCCCACCCACGCATGGGCCGTGCATATGCAGGGCGTGGGGATCGACCAATCGCCGCCCTTAACCTCTCCAGACTTCTAGCGAGGCTTCCGCGATGCTTCGAGAAAGGTGATAGGCTCTGACACTAACAATCGCAAGGTCTAGGACATCCTCGCCGATAGTTAGAACTCAACAGCAGCAGAGCAATAACAGTGAATCCGTGGTCTCGAGCCTCTGAGTGACGGACATTGTCTTGGTCCGTGAACCAACAAACAACAAAGAACACGCCAGGCGTTTGGGATACGCTTCTTTATACTCAGACCCTCGGTCTCGGTCCTCTTCCCGAAGAAGTGTTTCGGTTCCCGTCCGATATCGTGCTCGCGAAAGATCCGCGGACAGCAGAGGAGTGTAAGTCCTTCTCCGGCTCAGGTGTACAGAACCATTGGAATGAGGACTGCGCGTTGGCTTGTACTCGCCTGGGTCTGCTTGGTGTCAATAACATTCATGATCTGAAAGAGTGTACGAAGGTGTTGCCGATGTCATAGCTAAGGAACAAAGGGACCGGAGAACTGTTGGAGGATCAGTGATAGCGGCCCGGTTCAACTTTGGAATCAATGGCGACGAAGTTTCAATGTTCGAGGCAGCATAGCATCGCATCGAGGTTTACATAAACGACATATTGGGAAACGAAATTGTAGATGCAGAAGACTTCTATTGCAACGCAGCTGTTATGCCCTCGATCTTGTCGTAATGTTCTCATCCGTGTATATGCAAACCACCAGAAACTCCAGTTTCCGACCGTGAACTTTTCCGACCGTATCGTACTAAAATTACAGAGCGAAGGATCAGAGCACCTCTGCTACGCAGAGTATTACAAAGGATATATAGCAGATAACAGTGTTTGTGTGTACATCCCGAGGCGCCGTGGAATGCATGTTTCGATCTAGTACGGTGCACGTCTCTACTCGTGGTAGATGGCCTCGAATAAGTAAATAACTCCAAATGCGAGGAACGCAACGGCACCTCCGAGAGTCACTGTACAAAGTTAGAGCTGATTTGCTTTGCAATTTGGATCAGAGCACTTACCAACACGCATGCTGACCTTGCCAGCAATTGCACGGCCGCCGATGACAGCGCCTGCTGTACAAAGACCATGCCCAACAATCGCACCTCCAGTCACCCACCAGTAGTCCGAGCCGGCGGCCATTGCCACTGTGGCGATCTGGCTACGGTCGCCCCACTCGCCTAGGAATGTCATGACGAAAGTCTGCACCCAAGCAGGGCTGAGAAGAAGAGAAAACAGATTGTTGAGGCCGCTCAGTGCGCCGGAAAGAGAGGAACCGGTTGGTGAAGGAGCACGATCAGGTGAAGAGGAAGGACTGCGGGCTGGGGCGGGCAGTCGAGAGTTGGAACGCGAGCGGCGAGCGCGGCCGGATTCGAGCACGTAGGGAGAGATGGACGACTTTCTGCGGCCGCCCTTTTGTTGCCTAGCTTGGGACTCCTTCTCTTCCAGCTCCTGTTCCACTTCGCGCATCTCTTCTCCAACACCCTCATCGGGGCTCATGGCCATACCTTCACGCATCAGCTTCACACCGAAGATGAGGAAAAGGCCAGCGGCAGCGAGGTGGGTAAAGCGTTCGGGAATCAGTGTTGGCACGGCGTGGCCTAGGACCGCGGAGAGGACGGTCATGACGATGAGGGCGGAAAAGGCGGCGGAGAAGACGAGGATGCGGGGATGGCGCATGGCCATAAGGGCAGCGACGAGGAAGGTCTTGTCGCCAATCTCGGAGAAGATGATCATGGTGAAGGAAAGAACGAAGGAGTGGAAGGGCTGGATGACGCCGCCGGGTTCGCCGTCCGCGGGCACGGCGCCCGCGTCTGTCTTGGGCGTGGTGTCGAGCGGGTTGGTCTTCTCTGACGAGGGAGGGATGGGATGGGGAATGTCGTGTGGGCTGTCGGGTAGATCTGTGGGTTTCTGTCGCCTGGTCAGTTGTGGAAGCGCATCAGGCATTGGCTACGACTCACCTCGAGCCCCTGTGCGCCCAGTACGCGAGTCTCACCGTCTGCATCCTTGCTCTTGTCCTTGGACGCCTCGAGCTTGTCCTTGAGGTTCTGCTGCTCGCCATGCGACGAGGGCAGTTCGGGTGCCTCCTTGGGCGACTCGGGCACCTTCTCCATCTTCTCGCCCGTCTTGCCCTCGTGGGCCAATCGCTCCTTGTCCTTTGCAGAGACGCCGCCCTCGGTGCCGGTGACGCCTTTCGGGGACTCCCGGTTCGGGTCGTTCATCACGCTGTCGTCGTCCTCGATCTTGGCCGCCAGCTCCTCCTTCTCTGCCGTTGTCGGCTTGCGGGAGCCAGGCCGAAGCTCCTCTATGCCGCCGGGGCCCTTCTTGGTTGCCACGGTCTTGTCGTCGACATAGGGCCCAGCGTGCGGCTTGCCGTCGAAGCCGTCCACGGGTGCATCCTTGGTGCCTTTGTTGCCGGGCGCAAGAGCTGCTGCTGCTGCGACCGGTGCGTCCGTTGCGGTGGCGAGCTCGGTGGAGTCGGCGCGTGCGACCTTTGCGTCGCGGGCGTCTGCGAGGACCTGTGCGGAGAGCACCTGGACTGCGGGCAGCAGCAGGAGGAGGGCCGTCGCGCGCGGCTGTCGCAGCCTCATGGTGTGTCGATGGTCGATGGCTAGGCGAGCAGGGTGCGGGTGCGAGGGTGCAATGACGGGACACGCGGGAACAGAGTGGATGCGGCGAGGATCAACGCCAGAGCTGGAGAAAACGTCGATGTAGCGAGTGCAGAGAATGGAACGGGGCTGTTTCTGGTGTCGAGTGCTTACTCGGCGTCGGTTTTGTGAGACGAACAGACCATGGGCGCAAGGAGCGCAAGGGGGGTATGCGTATGCGTCCGCTGCGGGTTCGTGTCCAGGGTTAGCTGAGAACACCGGCCCGTGGCTACGCCTTCAGGGGCGGCAAAGGAAACGCCGGCAAACAAGTGTCCACGTCGACGTCTCCAGCAGCGCGCCGTGCACACGTACTCTCGTGCTGCATCCGTGTTCCAAGCCCGTTCCACCTTTGGTTGCACAGCAGTCACTAGCCGCAACCAGCGCTCAACTGCAAGACGCCGCCCACACTGATGACAGATAGTCTCCATCTCCAGGGCAGAACGGCGACGTAGAGGCCTCCAAGCACCGACTGGCTTTGAAGTCCATGTACGCACTGCACACTTCGTTCGAGGCGGGCGTGCCCTGCCATGAACGCATTGATGGCTCTGCAGACGATCGCGCGCCGCAGAGGACGAAGACAACTCAAGCACACATGCACTGCCTTTAGTGCGGGACTGCAAGCACGCGACAAGCGACCAGAGGCGCCGTCAACACCGATGCCTTCTGCACACAACGGCAAGACTTGGGCGGGTGCCAGGTACATCTGCCCATGTGAGGCGCGTCATGTGACGACGTGCAACGCAGTCGTGCCGCTGCCTTAGGTAAGGCGGGCCGTTGCATCTCGAATGTTGTGATTACGCGCACCTCAACCCTCCGACACGCCCCGCGCGTTCGCAGGCACCCTACTCCCACCCGCAACTGCGCAGCCATGGCAGATCACAGAGGCGTGCACTCGTCCCGCCGGCGCATCACCCCGGCCCCGCAGCCGCCGCCCAAAGCAACCACGACCTCTCCACCAGCCGCGCGCACAACGCGCCGAAGAGGCGCAAGAAGCGCAAGCCGCGATGTCGACGAACCCACCAAACCAGCGCGTCGCAGCGCGCGCCAAGCAAGCATCGCCAGCGTCCTTGGTGAGAACGAGCCCGACGCCAGAGCACTTTCACGCGCAAAGCGTCAGGCTCAAAAAGAAGCTATTCCAGGTGCGTCGCGCCCGCCCGTCCGCAAACACCCGTGTGCTTGATATCTTTGTCCCCAACAGCTAGCTGATATTGCAGCAGACCTGACAGTCGTAGAAGAAGTTCAGATCCCGAACGCGCCCGCATCACCGCCACGCACAAGCACGGAAATCGCAATACCCCGTCGCTCGCTTGGTGCAGTGTCCGAGATGTCTGGTACAACGGCGATATCGTCCTTCACCATGGTCGAAGCTGAAACCTTGGAGCCTCGCTTCATGCTTCGCTACTTATCCAGGCTTCATGAAGAAGTAGTCGAGTGCCTAGACCATCTGGTCCCTGCAGAGGGCGGCATGGTGGAAGACGCTCAACGTATTGAGCTTTTACATGATCCGAATTCTGACTTCTTGGCTGACTACAACGCCTTCGATCTACAATTGAGGGCACGTCTCAGTCACTATCGTGGAGACAATCAGCAGTATATACACATTCGAGCTGCGCACGCTGCACTGTTTCCAGGACCAAATCAAGACGCTGCGACTAGAACCGGCTTGGACTTGCTACTCTATCAAGCCAACCTGATAGTCTTTGCCAAAGACATGATGCCTCTGGAGAGGAACGACAAAACCACAGTAGCAGCGCTTCGGGATCTTGATACTCATTTTCCGTCTTTGTTTCTCCCAGCCCTTACTCTTGATATCAACGCCGCCGAATCGGCCGCCGGTGAAAGTGCTTTGCTACAAGAGACTTTCGAGCTGGCGTTAGAGCTGCGAACGCAACTAGCCATCTCTTCTCTGTCCCATGGACTCACAGACAATGCGTTTGATCCTGACGCTGCGCTAGATGAAGTGTTCTGTCATCCTCCAGAAAGCATTCCCCAGTTGGGTGTATTTCGCGGCTGGTCTACGTTTGAACTGGGTGGAGAGGATTCCCCCTTGCCCGGAGCATTTGTTCAAAAGGTTGTTGCTCGCATGGCGGCCATCAGGGAGTTCTTCTCCACAGGCGAAACATCACAGGGACAGGAAGGAAGCGTGAACCTGGACGATTTAAGCGCGACATTCCCGTGGACTGCGCTCGTGCTACGCTTAGTAGGCTGGGTGCGTGCTCGGGACAACGAGCTTGCAGCCGCTATTCACTATCATGGCGGTGCGCGTGGCATCCTAGAGATGATCAAGGCCGAAAAGGAACGAGCTATCGCGGTTGTAGGAACAGGGCGAGTTGTTTCGCGGTCCTCGCCTCGCAAGAGCCGTTCTTCTTTCGGACGAAATCGCAGGCGAAGCAGTGGAAAATTTGATCCAAACGCAGAAGTCGACACCGAGGTCCTCAGCAAGCTCATTGCACGAGAAGGTGCCCATCCTCAACTTCAGACGGCGCCGGCGGCTTCCACTACTCTGCAAGAGTCGCAAGAAGAAGAGGCTGAGCTGATGGCAATGGAGCACGGCCAGGAAATGCAACAAGACGACGATGTCGAGTCACAACCTTATCGAGATGATGAGGGTAACGATGCAACGAACGCTGTGGAACAACATGTACACGACTTGGCGGCAGATGATATCGTACCAACGCCTGTAGAGGAAATCTTGAATCATCCACTGCCCGTTCAAGAGCCAGAGATCCTGGAAGCGTCGCGACCACCTCAATCAACGAATGACTTCGTCAGTCTTCTTAAAGAGACCCGTTCATCAGACAAAGAGAATCGGGGGATTTCTTCTCTGTTTGAGCGACAAGCGAATGCGCAGCGCGTTCAATTTGGAGATGGGTTTGATGATAGTCAACCCACACCTGGCCCCTCTCGAAGCCAACCATCGGCTGGTGCGTCCCGAAAGGGTAAGGAACCCCAGCGTCCTAGTCCCCGGAAGCGGAAGATTCACGAAGTTTCCGACGACGATGATGATGATGATGCTTTTGAAACGGCTCCTCGCAGTAGAAATATCCAGCAACAAAGGGCAAACGCACCTAAACGTGTCCGTATTGAACCAAGCTCATCTGGCGCACCCACCAGCCACCAGCCTCGGCCCAAATATTTTAATGATGGATTTCAGTCTATAGAAGATTTCCCACGGCCCGAGAACGATGAGCCATCCGAGCCCGAAGCCCCTGAAATGACCGAAGAGGCTCCTCCCAGATCCACTTTCGACGATATCAGAGCTTTGGCCCGCGCGAATGCCATTCACAAGCCGCGTAGACGTAGAATTAATAGACCGTGGACTACGGCAGAAGAGGAGGCTTTGATATCGTACATGTCAGAGTGTCCGCGACAGTATTCCAAGATTCTTCAGATTGATAGGGATAGTCCACGCAAGTACTTCCATGCACTGGAGAACGGCGAGTGGATCGCATATCGCTCACAGGTCGACCTGAAGGACAAAGCGAGGGTAATGGCCAAGAACATGATCAAGTAAGCCCAGAACTCTTCGGCGAATGCTGCATACTAATTTTTAACAGGGCCGGTGCAGGTTTGCGACCAGGGTTTCAGGGTGTGATCACGCCCGCCATGGAGCAGCAATTGAGAGCTGATGGGTTTCATTTCTAACATGTGGTGTCAGACCGATGAGCGGGTGTTTTCCTCGGCGTTGCGACAGTTCATTGGGACGGTTGGGCGGTTTTACTTTCTATGCTAGATACCCCTTGGTCATCAAGACCCTCGCCGTACTTTAGTTATTGAGACATGATACTTCCGTTTATCTTCACACCCAATGGTACTTCGCCCGTGCTACTGGTGCTAATATTGAGTGCAAGCATGTTGCAGAGGCATGCGCATCCTGGCACCAGGAATTCCATGCTAGAAATCAACGCCAAACATACGCACATGGTGAGCTAATCCGACATAGGCTAGGTGATTTGTGCAACCTCTCATCATTTCTCAGGTACAACGCAAGACAATGTTCAGCATGCATCCTATCTTCGACCCATGCCGTGATGATCCCAATGTGTTCTGACAGATGAAGCTACGTTGTGTTCTGCTTCTAGATGATCAGTTCCAGACCCATGCACCTGGAGCCTCATCGATGACGTCGGTACCTCGCGACATCCTATTGCGACACACTCTCCACGCCACAACCAAACCCAGATCGCACACCCTCAATTATTCCAGTATCTGTCGGTCCTTGAGCTCTACGGTACATCAGCACCCAGCAGCCTCGAGAAACTCCTCCAAAATGTCATGGATGGACAGCTGGTCCCGCCCTTCCAAATCACAGGCCACACCGCCTCCACTATACCTTACTATCGGCGATGCAGTGCCTTATTGCCATAGCTGCGGCCGCGTTATTGGAGAGAGGAAAAAGCATGCGGGACAGGAAGTCAAGTACTGCTCCGCACGGTGTCGAAACAACAAGCCCCGTCCTATCGACAGAAGGATCGAGGCTGTCTTTGCCGCCTTGCTCGACGGCGCGACACCTGAGTCTCTCAAAGATAAAGATAGTGATGTTGAAGGCGAAGTTGTGCCCGTGGGACGGAGCAGCAAAGAATCCAACGAGAAAAGCAGTGGTAAAAAGAAGAAAACAGTAAAGGGCGACCCGAGGATCATCGCAGAGTGTGCAACCGTCGAGGAGATCGTCTTCGCACGGGAGAAGGACCCTACGAAGGTTTTCGGTCGGAGGAAGAACAGGGCTGCGAGAGGAGTGGTCGAAGAGGGCGAGTGGAAGAGCGTGGATATGGTCGATGATCCTCACGTCCCTACAACACAATCGACCGCTCCCGATACATCAAGTGAGAAGGACCACACATCAGATGTGGACTCTGAGGACGCCACGGGTGGGGTCTCTTTGGTTAAGAAAGACATGAATGAGCCAGCCTACGGTTTTGGTGCCGGAAAAATCCGCCCCCCACAAGAAAAGTCCGACATCAACGGCGGCATTGGCGGTGAGAAGGGCCGGGCGGAGCGCATCCATGAGACCGACGAGATGAAGGCAAAAAGGAAGGACGGTGAACGAAGGGCTGAGGAAAAGGAGATGGTTAAGCGGGCTGCAAGAAGGGGTGTTGCATTCGGATTTGGTGATGGCGAAGAGAAGCGGAAGTGTGAGGCTGTGATGAAGGGAGTGGTCGTCGAGAGTAGCTTTGCAAAAGGCGAGTGGGGGATAAGATGGAGAGAGAAATGAGCACTGAAGCAGGGTCGAACTCTGTAAGATAAACCGCAGGGTTGCATGAAGTCTCGTCAAAAGAGCATGCACGGTCTTATAGAATGTTTCTTTGCATCATTCTTCAAAAGGGGATAAATGACGATGCTTGAGTTGCGTGCGATTTGCGATTCGTTATCTCGGGTAGGGGCGCCACATGGTGCGCATCCCTGGCGGCGATCTGCATTATAGAAACTTTGAGCCAGATAAGTATCACATCTGCGCAAGCTTACCCATGTTCGTTCTCAGGATCGACAGGAGACCCGTATTGTACTGTGCTGCTACGTAGCTAAGAGATAGCTCCTGCAGGTCTCGGTCACTCACTGTGCGCGATGAGCAACACGGTCGGGTGCGAGAGGTACCCCTCCATGGTACTCATCAGCAAACTGCTGTGCGCAGAAAGTGTACAGCTAGGACCAAGGACCTGAATCGCACGTTCATTTGAGGATGATGGATGGCTTGAAGCGAGTCGCATGACACGAGCCTGGTAGGACACAAAGAGGTGGCGCTCCTGCGACAGCCCCAGCACAAATCTATGTACCCGAGCAAGAGCTCTGCGACTAGAGCAGAACTAGATTCACAATTACAAAGAATCTGTCCAAAACACGTTTAGTAGTTTGTACGGAATGGAAAATAATGCTACTATACCCATCAGCTTCGATGTTCGCGCTTCGACTGATGCTTGGTTTAGTTATTGTGATTCCCAACCGACAACATCTAGTGCATATGCATACCACAATGTGCCCTCTACCATGGAGTCTCCCGCATTTAGTGCAGAGACAGCGGCTTCAATGGCCAAGGGCAAGCGACAGTACGAGCTCGGGAAATTCGACTTCCGAAATGAGGCAGCTCAGCTACAAAAACAAATGTGCTAGACCCTTACCGGTAGTCCTCGACTCGGCGTTTGGTCACCTTCTTTGCCCTCTCGCTTCCACTCCACTACCCCTTCAACCACTACCCCAATTTTAGACATAATGAAGGCCACAAGCTACGTTGCCCTTGCAATTAGCTGCTTCATTGCGGGCTCCACCTCCGCTCCTACGCCTGAGCTGATAGATCTCACTGGCGTCGTGGGCTCGATCGCCAACGGGAACACTGCAGGCAACGGCAATGGCAACGGCAACGGCATTGGCAACGGGAACCAGGCTGGAAACAACAATCTCATCAACATTGGCCTCAAGGAGCGTGGTCTGGTCGATAGCCTCGCCGGAGCCCTGGGATCAATCACGAAACCCTCGGCTGGCAACGGTATGTTTCCAAAGCACTCTTTGACAAACGTCAGGTTGGTTTGCGGACCGGCGCCCGCGATGTATCTCCGAACAGTACTAACACAATGATTCTGTCAGGAAATAGCAACGGAAACGGTAATGGAGATGGAAACTCAGTTGGGAACGGGAACCAAGCGGGCAATGGCAACACAGTCAATCTAGGCGACGTGAACGTTCCTAGCGTCACGTTACCTGAGATCGAATTGCCAGACATCAACCTAAGCCCTTCGATTAAGTTAGTTGTGTAACACCCGAACGGGATGGAATGGACCTTGCTAATGCATTTGCAGCATGGCACGATCGCCGGTATGAGGGAACATGATCCCGGGGCGTGACATCGCTACGAGGGAGTGTGAATCTGTTCTTGCATGTGTTATTAGCTAGTATGTGAGTTGGGCGTCAACACTTCTGTCAATCGCAGCCGTGGAACATTCATATTTTATTCTGATCTTGCAATTCTTCTGGACACACTTTGAGCATTACTTATCATCACGTTGCGAAGCTAGAAATTGGGAGGACCGGGAATTTCAATAGCGCCCTCGATTGCGTCTCAAGCCATCGAGTATTCAAGATATAAGCTTCCTGGGGACCACTTAGTCCCATAATTTGCCAATGGCCTAAGAAGAAGTTGCATGCTGTGTCTCGCGACCTAGTCGATATGAATTTACGGGTAGGTAAGATATGTCTAATAGTGCTCGCCAATGTTATTGCTTGGCTTGTCGCAGTTTTGCAACGCTGTGCATGTTCAATTGCGAACGGCCCTTGTAGTGTAGGCCTTGTTAAGCTTCTTCGCTACTGACGGCCACATTGAATGAGTGCGCAGCCTTTCACACTGGGCCACTGGAAACCTTACAACTGGGTCATCACTCTCGCAAAATGAGTTAAGACGTAAACTATCACCGATCCATCACGACATGCATCAGGCTGCTCTGTGTGTGAGCCACGACGTCCCTATAGCGGGTAAGGATGCAGCACATGCATGTTATAGAATACTGAACGCCATTTCTCATAATCCACAAGTCTGGACTTGACTGCCTTTCCAATGTATCATCAGACTTCTAGGTTGATTTGCGCAAGCGTTGAGAGCTTGATGGTCGTGCGCACCTATCCAACGCCAGTGTGTTCTACTGCCGCTCCTTTGAGCGCCCGCCCATATAACTTGCATCTCACCACGATTGACGTACGAGGATGAACGCGACTTCTTTGCTCAAGCACACCATGCAGGGTTAAGTGAAGCTAAGTAGACGTTTGGTCTGTAGCTATGGACAACAAATTGAACAAGGCGGGTAGAATTCTGATGGCCCAGCATCAACGAGTCATACCAGTCACACAGCCCGAGTGGATATTCGGACCTTCGGGCGTCGTTATCGAAACCCATAAAAACATACCTGATGGCTCCTTGGTAACATCTCAACCGTCGAAAGAGCGCCTCCTAGTGGCCCTAGACCAGATGAAAACGTGACTTCGTACTAGCGCTGTGTGCATCATGCTCTCTTACACGATCCACAGTTTGTGGATCTTAAGCTCGCTTGTCACTGTTGCCAATGGATTCCTGTGCTTTCACATTGCTATTTTTGGCATCAGGTTGCAATACAGCAGCCGTCGTCAACCGCAAGGTCGCCGATGAGCATACTGGCGCTTAAAAGGACAGTCAAGTCTGTTGGATTTTAAATTGCACAATCAAGAAGTCGATGATTACTAGTATCGAGATCCTGTGAAGTCATTGCTATGCGATAGCCGAGGATGGACGAGTGAATTTCAACGATTAGTAAGAAAAGGCATCATGAAAACAGTTTTTGGTGACCTGGTATAAGATCTGACCGGACTGATTGACCAAAGCTTACGAGTCGAGGTCAATTTTGCGGGTTGAGCCGACGGTTTTGAGCCATCCGGCCACCGTACTCTAGTTCGTTGCCCATCCTTCTCTTTGTTTTGGGGCCCATACTCCTGAAGCTACTTGCAATATGAAAGAAATGTGGAGCCTAGAAGCCTAGGCTTACTTTAAGGGTGGCGATAAGCGGGCATTATTGTGCTATTCCGGTCGAACAGAGACGTCAAGGAATGAGTCCCAGATTGTATACTGTTCTTGGTTACTATGCTCGTTCAAATATTTTCGAATTATCCAGGGCTCCAGAAAGTGCGTTGCAGAGCATTCTGTGTACCCTTCCATGATTGCATAGACTCGAACTCACACCTTTACGTCCTATAGCCATTGCTACTACGGTCTCTAATGCGCCTCTCATCACTTCCTTCCATCTAGGCGACCGTGCGTGTCGTAAAGACCCTAACATTAACCGCTGGCTAAATGGCCTCTGCGATGACATGCATACACCTACCCACATCACAGCCATTTCATCGTATTCCCACGCTGTTGGGTTGCCTTGATCCAGGAAACAGAGACACATATGTATTGATTTAATTTATCGGCCTGGGACGCTTCCGCGAGTGCGGCCCGGCCGGAATCCATAGACCTGGAAGGACTCCTTGTCTTCGTATCATCGATAATATCGATGTTGTATTGCAGCAAGCCCGGCCGCTATGCATGAGTAGGTACATGAGAATTGCGGTAGCAAAATATGTACTTCTCGGAATAGACATTCACGCAGGCTAACAATCCCGAGTCTTGTCCCGAGTCTGTTCTTGGGGGCGATCAGGATGGTTTTTTGTAAGTCTGGATGCAAAGGATTCAGCTGGGCATCTGATAAGCATGGCGAAGACTGCGTTATTTACGGACAAGATGAGTATAAGAGAGGGCTGCGTGGAGCACGATCCGCATCTAAGCACGGCAGCGACCTCTTGATTCTCCGATTCCTCTATCACCATGCAGTTCCTATCTGCTGCCTGCCTCATCGCGTCCGCCTACACCGCCAGTGCTGCCTCGCTCCTCGAACGGACACTCGCTCTCCGCCAAAACAGCATCAATGCCATCCAGAATTGGTCTAATGACTTCGCCGATGTCGATTTCAACAACAACGCTGGCGGAAACTTCAACGTAACCTGGGACAATGGATTTGGTGGGAATTTTGTGGTCGGAAAAGGGTACCGCCCTGGGCGTGATATGTAAGTGGAACATCTACGAAGCATTCGGTGGAAAGGACGTGTCTTCGACACTTGTTATGCAAAAGCTAATCAAGTCCTGGATCAGGCTCTTCAATTACTCCGGAACCTTCGAAACAGACGGCTGGGCCTACCTCGCGCTGTACGGCTGGACCACCAACCCGTTGGTTGAGTACTACGTGATTGAGTCCAGTGAGTAGCATACATTCTCTACCTTGCCAATTTGTACTCAGACCACTGAACCTTCCGCAACAGTGGGCAAGCACAACCCCTCCGACAACGCCTCTGCAACCCAGTACGGCACTCTGACCTCCGACGGCGGTACCTACGAAATCTGGCAAAAGCAGCGCACCAACGCGCCCTCCATCATCGGCGATCACACCGACTTCCAACAATACTGGTCCATCCGCACCAAGATGCACTGCGGCGGTACTATCAACACGGGCAACCATTTTCGTGCGTGGGAAGCTGCAGGACTGCCGCTCGGAAAGCAGAACTACATGGTCATGGGTATCGAAGGCCAGCAGGGCAGTGGGGAGGCGGATATCACTGTGGGTGTGCGGCCTACGGTGGCGGTCCCCGAGACACCAACGAGTACGTATAGAAGTGTGCGCAGGACTAGTACGAGGAGGACGAGTACATCAACGAAGAGGATTTCGACCGTGGCCCCGGCGCAGGCTACCGTGACAAGTGTCTAAATTGCGATGGCCATTTGGTATGACGGCGCACATGTCCTGAGGGACCACCTTTCAATTTTGAAGTAGAAATGGTGGATTGAGTAGTCTAGATATTAAAAGTTAGTAAATGAACTTAGAGCATTCGGCGCTGAGACTTGCTGTTCGGGACACTCACCCCCTATCAGCGAGTTATTTGCTTCTCGATGTACGCAGCAATCTGAATGGTAAAATTCGGCTCTTTACTGTGGAAAGAACTACAGAAAGCTGACTGTAGATCCGGCTCCAATGCAAGTTGTCGCTACGTGGTTGCCTGTTGGCATGGCCAGCTTGTACATGAGAAGCTCGACGCTCGAGCTTAGGGCTCCACAGAAAGTCTGCTCAAGTCAGCGAGCTTCTTTTCTAGGATGGTCAAGTATATGCACATGCAGGGGTATGCCGGTATGCAGCCAGCCACCGCACAACACCTGTGGACTCGTTCCGAGACTTTCCCAATTCTCCCACCCACGCAACATCGCCTACATATATCTGAAAATTAGCGCTGGTGCTCGGGTATCTGCTTTCGCCGTGACGCCAAGCAATTCATCCAGAGTGCACCTGGATAGTGCGTAAACCTACCCTGCCATGCCTCCGTCCACTCCATGAGCCCGCCCTGCTCCATGCGGCCCTAGAGGTTCGGTAGGCATGAGCAATTCCACGTACACAATTCAAACCTCACGATGAACCTGCAAGCGATTCATTTGTTAGGATTTACCTACACGATCAGGCAAACATGTGGGTTGCAGACCACCAGTGGACACTGCCCCTACTCCCTCATCCCGTCCGTGGCCCTGCCCACGGAAGGCGGATTTCAGTGAAAGGGTATAAAACGAGCTGAAAAACACTTCGGGTGTTTTCTATCGCAGGATTAGCTGCTCGAACCGCATTCATTTGGTCACGACCGCAATCCGAACAACGGAATGCGACAAGTTTTGCCTTTTTGTGTCTCGTACGGGTCGGAAGCTCCCTGATAACAATCTCAGTTCTAATGGCTATGGAATTATATATTCCAGAGAGATGCCTGTGCAGAGGATTAGATCAAAGTATTCAATCTCGTCTCGAGTCAAGCTTCGCCTCGAGTTCAGCTTCGTTCCGCGAAAGGGCCGCAATCATGCACCCACTGCAGGGCTGCGGCCGCGACGTCAACCCGATCAATCGGATGCGATAAGTTTGGCTTTTGTGTAGTCTTTTGCGTAGTTTGCAATTGATTGGTAAGGAAGGGAAGAAGCTACAGCTTGGCCGCGGTGCGCACGGGGGGGTTTTCTTTTCTAACAAACCAAGTGCTGCCATGAGGCTTTACCTAAGTGATTTTTCTACAGTCTCTGTTTAAGTCTTTCATCCTCGTTGTCTTTCGTGATCAAATTTGAGTGCCTGTAGTCGTAATGCCAATCATCCCTCCCCAAATCAGCCCTTACCTGGTAGTTCGCCTCCGCGTCCTCCAGCACTTGCATGTCGATGTCCGCAACGCTCATTCCCTCTGCGCAGCTGCCCATGCGGACCAAGGGCCCTATAAATGGGACGACGACTTGAGAGAGGCCGGCGTAACCGCGGCCGGGCGGGCCTCCTGCGTTGGCGAAGACGACCGCTGCATTCTGGTTAGCCCCATGATCAAGCTTCATGCAACAAGGGTATTTGTAAATATAAGAAATCGACTGGAGAAGAAGGGCATCCAACTTACCACACGTATTTTCAAACGCTCTACAGGTCAGCATGCTATCCAGAAATAACGCCTCCGAGCTCGGGTTCAGCGCTAGTCCCGCAGGATTGCAGTCATTCAGCGTCCAGAACGTAGGAGTGATAATGATCTTCGCCCCGTTCGCTATAAGTTCGCGAAAAGCCTCTGGAAAGGCCAAATCCCAGCATATCAGCATGCCCACTTTGCCGATGGGCGTGTCGAAGACCTGATGGACGTCTCGCCCACTTCCTGTGAGATGTTCGCGTTCGGGATGCCTGTTAGATCGTCAGCTCCCATCGTTTGACCGCTGCATGAGGAGAAAATGAAGAAATTTTTGGAAACATACCACAGGTTTTTTTTGACATATTTGCCGAGGACGTTGCCCTCATGGTCGATAAAGTACGCAACGTTGAGCAGCTTATTTTCCTCTGCTTCCTCCTGGGGATGCGACTCCACAATGGTGCCAGGCTGTATGCATATCCCACAGTCCTTCGCCAGCTCCTTGTACTTGTTCAGATAGATCTCCCATTGGTTGCACAAACCGACAAATGCTGGATCCTTTGGTAGCCAGTTCGTGAGGTGGTATTCTGCGAGTCTGAATCAGAACAGCCAACAGAACCAACTGCAAATAAGTAAAACAGACTTACCAGGTAAAACAACCAGCTCGGCGCCCTGCGCTGCAGCAGTCCGGATATATGTTGCTGCTTTGTTGAAGTTGTGCTCGGGCTGCATCGGCTATACCCTGTCAAAATGACGCATCCTGGGCGCAACGTTTCGACATACCTTGGGATACAGCTGAATGACAGCGACTTTAACGAGAGGCGCCATTTTCGCTTTAACTTTTTCAGGCGATACAATATACGGTATTGCGCTGTGTTGGCACTGCAGCATGTCCCGTGCGACTGTCCGATGGAAGAGGAGATTCGGCGTTAATGTACGGGGCGGAGATAGATAGTGTGCTCAAGGCAAACGCTGATTGGTTCTCATTCTCACCTCGGGAAGCTGAGAAGATGAGATCAATAGAATAGCCTGGTCAACAGCTGTACCGAAGTATCAGAGGGTGCAGCGGGTGCGTCGGGATTGGTCAGATAAATCATAAGCCAGATAAGGAAAGACATTTGAGTGTGTTCAACGCTGAAACTCCGCAAGATCGAAGGAATTTCATCTTGGTAGTGACGATGAACAACGTCAAAGGGAAAAGAAAATTGAAGAGCTCTCAAGACCGACAGCAAGGACGATTAGCGGTAGCCGCGATCTGTGTAAACGATCAAACACTCCCCACGAAACTCCACCCCACCATGCCTCCATCTCTACCAGTTGCTTTGGTCTCGCCCTATCCGCACCAAACGCTCTCAGCTCACTTAATCTCACCTAAATTTGGAGCATAATTACTTACCGCGAAAAGGGCCTTCAAAGCCGCGACATCCACAAACCCACCCAAGTCTTCCTTATAGACTGCGTGCTTCTTGGCCTCCACCAACTTCCTGCTGAACTTATCATAGTGCTCCTTGTTTGCGAATGTGAGGATCGCCACGCCGTCTACATCGCTGAAGCCTTGAGATTCTTCAACGGTTGTTCCACTCCCATCCAGAGCAGGGTCAACTGGATGCGTTGCAACAGGACGCTCGATATAGTGCCGCGTATAAGAAAGAGGAAACTCGTATCCGACCAGCTTCTTAACAAGCGGAACATGAATGGTCTCCCAGTGATGTTTGAACTCTTCAGAGCTGATACCCGATTTGCGCGGAACGTGGAGAATGACCGAGTAAGTCATAGTGGTTGCCAAGTGTGGAAGCCGAGGGTGCCGCTTTGCAGACTAGTTTGTCGTTTTCTCTTCTTCATATGATTGATGAGAAGTTGGATAGAAGATGCGCAGGTGAGAGGAGGGCGTTTCGCTTTCAAGCTGTGCGCACGGAGTTAGCTTGATGCTTATTGCCGACCCCCCGAATGGACAACCACATTCCTTTTCCCCCACCGCGAGAAATGCTGCCATGTCAATAAAGTGGGCGCTCTTGGCATTATGTTGCATGTCGTGTTGCCGTTTACAGCGTACATCGCGTTGAAGATGTGTACATGCCCTGTTGGAGCCGTGAGCTTCACATTTGCCTATGCAGGCTGTATAGATCAGCTGTTGAAACCTTCAAGCGGAAAGCTTCGGGTGCAAAGTTTGTTGCTAGTATTTTGCAAAACGCCGTTGAGAGCGGGCGCTTGGGGTATCTATGCTCGAAAAAAACAGGACATGATTTGTTGAAGGATGAATCCCGAAGTCCATCAACGCCATACACTAATGCTAGGATGATAGAGAATCCATTGGCAAGGTCAATGAAGAGCTCAGACCCCACATGAAAATGAATACACCATAGAAAACCAAGGTACCCTCTGTGCGGACCGATAATTGTATACAATGCCCGCTGATCACGACACTGAATGAACGAGAGGAGGTAGCATGCGCGAGACAACCGGTATGGGTGCGCCCGATGCGGGGGCACTGATCTGTTGTATCGGTGCGAAGAAGTCGTAGCCACCGAGAGGGTGCCACAAGGAATCCAGTTAAGACCGGTGGAGCTATTTACGAGCGGCGGTCACGGCGTTTTCAGGCGGCAGACACCCTTAGGCCACGGCGGCATCAGCCCACTGACTGCTCACTCGAACGCCGCTTGTCATGTATGTCTCTTCGTCCGAATCGGAACCCAGCTCGGATACGGTATCCAGGAGCGTATAGCGGTTGGTGATAGGCATAGATCTCTGAATAGTTGGAGTCAAGTCCAGAACCTTCGCTACAGGTCGAGGCAAAGGTGCCGCGCATTCGTCGGGACACCTGCAAAGTGAGCCTACTAACATGTAAATCGTGTGTAGAGGCTTACCAGTCGATGCGCAAGCCTTTGTATACAGTGCGCGACATCATACAAGTCCTCGCGAACAACGCGTTATGAATAGAGTTGGTGGAGATGAAGGCATCGCCACCTCGGAAATAGATGTCGACGACCTGCGAGTTCTCATTAGATCTTTGTCTTGTCTATGTTAGACTGCGTATGTAATGACTAACGACAAGATTGTGTATGTGGTCAAGGTGATCACGGATCTGATCTGCCGTGAGTTTTCCTAGCGCTCCACGAACGATCAGATTACGGCTGGCTCCGCTGGCAATCTTGTTCGCGACATGTTGGGGCACATGGAACTGACGATCGTTCCATCGGAACTCAAGCCGCTTCGTATGCAGGTAGATATCTTTGCGCTTTGCATGGGCCAGGAAATCAGCTTCATGCGAATCAGCGACCAAAGTGGTTACGAGGATCGACACGCAAGCGTTAGCGTAGACAACTCACCTGCGCCGTCAACGAACGACACAGTAGCAGAACGATCGTTGCGGAGGAAGATGTCCAAAACGCGTCCGCCTCGGATGATGTCAACCAAGTCCTTGTGTGTGGTTCGGTCGGAAAGGTTGGTGATGAGGACCGTCCGTTGATCATGCACAGGAACACGGTTGGCAGCCTCGCGCACATCTTCCTCCTCCTTATCTGACGTTTCGAACGAATCAAGCTGGTCGTAGCTGTAGACCCTGTTGTGGGGCTGGGAGAGCTTCCGCAGCTTTACGGCGCCTTCAAGGGTCATATTGTGTGAGGTGGGCGGAGAGTCTTCGAGTTGAGGACGGCTAACGACAACGGGCACGGATTGAGGTCGGGCAAACGTCTCTTCCCAGGAACTTGACAGACTCGTGTATGTCTTCGGCTCGTCGTGTGCAGCGCCCTCACCCGCAAGCAACGTGTCCAAGGTTTCGACCGTGAGTCCACCGCGAAATAGTGCGCTCTTGAGAAGATCTAGCCTACGTTAGACAAATGCTCATAGCCTGGGGTCTACCTGTGGTCGAGAGCGTACTATATTCTCGAACAGCTTGTAGCAAGTAATCATACTCGGCTTTGGAGATGGTCACATTGTTCGACAAGCTTGGGGTGGTATCGAAATCATGACCAGAAGTATGCTGTGAGACTCGTCAGTTCACCGTGAAATGCACAAATTTTGGAAGAGACTCACGAATTCAGCTCTATAAGCAGTCAGCCATCAGCAAACAGTATCAAATTACGGCGCAGCAGCGCTAGCTCACCGACGTAGTAGGGCATCAAAGTAGGGCCTGCCTATAGTGACAGTTGCCATGGCGAGAGAAGCACGTCAAGGCCGACGAGTGCCTTTGCGAGGTGCGGACAAGGTCAGAGGAAGAAGTCACTTGAAAGAGAATAGCTCTCTCAGGTGGGAGTGTTATCGGCTGGTGGCCCAAGCTCCTTTACTGCGTCGCGCTTTCCACCTACGCACCGCTTTCCGCACTGTTGGAAGCACGCTAGCGCGGCTCGCTCCTTCCCCCGGATCTGCGCCAGATCGCAACCGCCGCCGTTCCTGCAGCCCATGGTGGCTCCATGCCGCTCACTGACTAGACTGCTCCTTATGCCGAAGTCTGCCGCTGGCCGGCGAGACCTTCTTTATACGCAGACATCAGGCCACATCAATTATTTCATGGCACGGATGGAGGTAGAGACCTCGTGTAACTTTGGCTGCACACCCTGAGCCTTTACCCGCCTAAGCGAGCCTAGCGCGTCGCGTGGGAGGTGACAGCTCAAAGTTTTGCGGCGTCATTGTTACTCTCCATGGACTCTCCCAACCCCAGCCCTGCTCCACCTAGCCCGTCGCAGCAGCTCGCAAAGCATGCGCCCGTCGAGGGTAGCGATGGCTTCAGCTCGTACTTTAGCCAGCTGACCGGCAACCCTTTCTTCACTGCCGTACGCCTACTACCGCCGCGGGTCCAGACATGTGCTCACGACCGTTATAGGGCTTCGGTCTCGCAGCGCTCGCGACTGTAGGGCGCATCGGTCAAAAAAGCCTTGTGCAAGGCGCATCGCTTTTACGCCGCCGCATGCTTGTCGACATCGAGATCACCCATCACGATGAAGCCTACCCATGGTTGCTGCTCTGGATGACCAACTTCCACCGCTCACAGCTCGCCGGTGCACAGCAAGCCTCGCAAGGCGGTATACTCTCGTCTATCGTCCAACGAATCAACCCGCGTCTCCACCATTTGCAAGTGAGCACTGCTCAGTCCAAATCAGGATCACCTCGATCTGCACACTTCGCCTTCGTTCCCGGTCATGGCCAGCACATTCTGCGCTATGGCAGTTCTTTCGTTCTCGTGGATAGGCAGCGGCAAAAGTCATACAACATGTCGACGGGTGTACCCTTCGAGACCATAAGAATGACGACGCTATACTCGCACCGCCGTGTATTCGAGGACATTTTCGCCGAAGCTCACGAAATGCACCAACAACTGCAGGAGGGCAAGACAACAATACATACTTCGAACGGAATGGACTGGAAGCCATTTGGAGAACCAAAGCGGAAGCGCCCTCTTCAGTCCATTGTCCTGGAACGAGGCGTAAAGGAGAGGATTGTGGAAGACGTGGAAGCTTTCATCAAAGCGCGAACTTGGTACCTCGATCGCGGCATACCGTACAGAAGAGGCTATCTTTTGTACGGCCCGCCGGGAACAGGCAAGAGCTCCTTCATCCAGGCGCTGGCCGGTCATCTGGATTACGATATTGCCATACTAAACGTCAGCGAACGGGGGTTGCACGATGACAAGCTCAGTCACATGTTGAGTAGGGTGCCACCGCGGACGATTGTACTGCTAGAGGACATTGATGTAGCTTTTGCGAATCGCAAACAGGCGGACGCAGAGGGCTATTCGGGTGCCAATGTCACGTTCTCGGGCCTCCTGAATGCGCTCGATGGCGTGGCTAGCGGTGAGGAGCGCATAATCTTTCTCACCACCAACTACGTAGAGAGGCTCGATGAGGCGCTCATTCGTCCTGGGCGAGTGGACATGACCGTGCGACTGGGCGAAGCGACAGAGTATCAGATCGGAGAGCTGTGGGATCGCTTTTACGCGGAGTTTGACACCGAGGGCGCGGGGAAGAAGCAATTTCTCGCCAAGACCAACCGGCTCGGACTCACGAACACAGTGAGCACTGCAGCCCTACAGGGCTTGTTTCTATACAACAAAGACGACCCCGAGGGCGCCATCAAAATGGTGCAGGGCCTCACCGCCGGTCACCCTCGGCGCGCCGAAGACCATGTGGAGCTTCCCGGCCACGTTGATGTAAATGATGTCAGATAGAGCGGCACATCGCTAGTGCGACTTTAGACTGCTGTACTAAGTATGTAAAAACAATGTAACAACACGAGGTGCAAACGGAGAAACTACCCGTCGTGACAGCGCGCCGGACACGCGCAGAATTCCGATCATGCAGGAGGGCGTGACGACGTGCAGCTCTGGCGTGAGGGACGTTTCGGGTGAGCCAGTCAGGACCGAAGGCTTCCCGCGGATCTAGCCGTTATCAAAAGATCTGATAAATCAGCAGTCCACCAGACCCATCGCTGCTAGCCAATTTCATGTTTTACACACGCGCCCATGCCGCCTGTCCTGTATAATGCGTGCGGACGCCCGCGTCGTGCGGCCTGACGGTAACTCCACTGCCGCTACCAGCGCAACCCTGTTCGACGCCGAAACACGGGCAGCTGAGGCCGCGCTGCCAGGCAGCTACGAGCTTCAAGCCCTTCCCGATAAAGCAGCCCCTGCTCGCTTCAGCCCCCATGACGACAGCGTTGTTCCTTCTCAGCCATCTGAGTCTTTGACCGAAATTGACGACCCAGCCATGTCGCGCGCGCCGCTGCTGCTGCGCTCGTCGCCAGCGCAGGGCACCGGCTCATACGGTGGCCTGCCGGTCTTGTCGGTCAGCTCCAGCCCTGACGACTCAGATGATCATGTGACCAACTTTCTACGACGGGGCAAGAGAAAAGGGAAAAGCAAACTACGAAACAGCGAGCCTTCTACGAGACGGAACTACATCGAATCCAGCAACAATGGTTCTAGTCAGAGCGGACCAGTGGTTACAGCCTCTACACGACGCCGCGCGAAAAGAGATTCGAACAGTCGCGAGTCTCTCGACGAAGCATTTGCTGGCCAGGAAGAATCACTTTTGGAGTCCAGATTCAACACGGGTGGCATAGGAGCATCTGGGATCTCTGCTCCACGTGTATTTGAAAGCCTGCAATCATCATCCACAGGCAGCCCCATGGATGAATCGGAAGATGACGACTCATCCGAACCAGAGGATCTGCACGACAGCAAGACTAACGGCCACGTCGCTGACAACTCTCCCTACGCTCAGGTGCGAGCGGCAGTGGGTGCCAGCGATGACTTCACGCTTTCCATCAACACACCACGCATGTGGATTCTGTCCATTATGTTCGCTATACTAGGATCATCTACGAATCTTTTCTTTTCCTTGAGATACCCCAGCGTCAGCATTACGCCCATTATTGCTCTTTTGCTTGTTCATCCACTTGGCCTGCTCTGGGATCAGGTATTCAAACGACATGATGACCCCGAAGAACTGTTCGAGAACGGAGTGTTTGTGTCAAGAGGGAACAGCCG
This sequence comes from Paraphaeosphaeria sporulosa, assembly GCF_001642045.1. NCBI lineage: Eukaryota > Fungi > Ascomycota > Dothideomycetes > Pleosporales > Didymosphaeriaceae > Paraphaeosphaeria > Paraphaeosphaeria sporulosa. The sequence continues at coordinate 1,192,713 of NW_017253362.1, read as the reverse complement.
GTCTGGTTCAACCCGTCACGCACATGTACCCCGCCCTTCCCTGCCCCGGAAATCACGATTTCGACTTTGGTTGGCGCAAGGCCGTTGGAACCTAAAGGAGCATTGCTGCGTCTACATCAGCAGCAATGTTTCCTTTGGGTTCGCGTTCGCCACAGACGTTAGTAACTACGTACCACGAACGTCAAATCTGTGCACAGCGCTAATGTAGCCTTAGGTCATCGTTGAGCAAACCAAGTTTTACAAACAGGACCTAGGTGTTGTGTATCAGGTCTTACTTACCTTGTCCACACAAATTCTCGGCTATGCCCTCGCTGGTCTCACACGACAGTACCTTGTCCGTCCAAGCGGCATGATATGGCCAGGCACGCTTGTTCCGGCCACCATGTTCACGGCGCTGCACAAGGACGAAAACAAGCCGGCTAATGGATGGACAATATCCCCTTCCAAATTCTTCGTGCGCGTTTTGCTGGGCGCTGTCGCATTCTACTTTCTGCCCGGTCTTCTGTTCCCTGCATTGAGCTACTTCAGCGTCATCACATGGTTCGCACCAAAGAACGTTGTGATTGCTAATCTTGTAAGTCTGTCCGTTCTTCACTGTGATCGCCGCTAACGGCTCTAGTTTGGAATTTCTTCCGGCCTTGGCTTATTTCCCGTGACCTTTGACTGGGCACAAATTGCATACATTGGGTCTCCGCTCATCATCCCGTTCTGGGCAGCTCTCAACATCCTTGGTGGCCTGGTCGTAGTCATGTGGTTTGCGGCACCAATCATGTGTATGTGCACTACATTCATGGATTCGCAACCTGCTAAGCCGCTATAGACTATATGAACGTGATGTATTCTTCGTACATGCCAATACTCTCAACCATCGTGTTCGATAACCGCGGCAAGCCGTACGACGTCAGCAAAATCTTGACTGATAATTTTCTATTCGATAAAGAGGCATACGAGAACTACAGTCGTGTCTTTCTTCCCATAACATATGTTTTGAGCTATGCATTACAGTTCGCCGCGCTCACAGCTCTAGTCACTCACACAGCTGTGTGGCATGGGAAAGATATTCTGAAGCAGTGGCGTCACTCATGGGCGGAAATCAGAGGGAGACCTGGCGTTGCTTACGAACCTCTACAAACCGCGGAAAACGGTCGAGCCAGCTCCGAGAGGGTTCATAGGATGAGCACCTCGTCCGAGCCAGAGCTGGAGAACCTGCTGACGGCCGAGGACGTTCATAACCGCCTCATGCGAAGATATGACGACGTTCCGATATTCTGGTACCTCATGACCGGCATCAGTATGGGTGCCATAGGCATGTTCGTTGTTGAGTACTACCCGATCCACCTGCCCTGGTACGGCCTCCTCCTGGCCCTCGGCATCGCCGTCACCCTCTTCGTCCCTATCGGCATCATCATGGCCATCACAAATCAGCAAAGCAGCCTCTACCTTATCTGCCAGCTTATCTGCGGAGTCGTCTTCCCCGGCCGTCCCGTTGCAAACATGGTCTTCACAACATACGGCTATATCACCTCGACCCAAGGACTTAAATTCTCCTCGGATCTGAAGTTGGGCCACTACATGAAGATCCCGCCCAAGATACTCTTCAACCTTCAGCTCTCCGCAACCATCATCTCCAGCTTGACGCAGATCGGCGTCTTAAACTGGATGCTCGCTTTCATTCCCGGTATCTGCACGTCGGAAGCCATTAACGGCTTCACCTGCCCCATTGCACGCGTCCACTTCAACGGCTCCGTCCTGTGGGGCGTGGTAGGTCCCAAGCAGTTCTTCGGCCCCGGCGCGCTCTACCGCCCGCTTGTGTGGGCGTTCCTCGTTGGCGCTATCGCACCCATCCTGTTGTGGCTTCCTGCCCGCCGCAATCGCAAATCCATCCTGCGCCGCATCAGCTTCCCTGTCGTGTTTGGTTCGTTATCGTGGATCCCGCCGGCTACCGGCCTGAACTTCAGCGTCTGGGCGATCGTATGCTACGTTTTCAACTACCACATCAGGAACCGGAAGAAGGAGTGGTGGAACAAGTACAACATGACGCTAAGTGCAGCATTGGATAGCGGCCTAGCAGTAGGAGTCGTGATTATCTTTTTCGGCTTTGTGTTCCCGGGGTGGATGGACGGTTTCAAGTGGTGGGGCACGGAGGTGTACAAGCAGGTGAGTTCTTCCACAATGCACATTTGCAGAAGGCTACATACTGACATTACACCAGGGCTGCGACTGGCAGGCATGTTCGTACAGGACGGTTCCAGAGAGTGGGCATTTCGGGCCACCAGACTGGTGATGATTTTGCATCGCTTCTGTGCTTCGATTCACTCGGTGCATTGGGTCATTGCGTTGATAGGTTCTTGCAGCATAGCGGTCGGCCTGCTTGCGCTCGGCGCGCATTTGGGAGACATTTGGGATTATATGAGTTGAACGTAGTATGAACTGACGTGCGTAGGCATACGTATTCCGGCATTGTAATGGAGTGTGGGCGATGCTTTTCTGTGTTACTGCGCCTGTGGTCTGGGTTAGACGTCGATGTGTGTAGGGCGAATCATCAGATAAATTCGAACAAAATTTACGTATGCTCTCGGACTGGAAGCTCATCAGCGCACGTTTCTTGGAAATAGACAAGAATGTTCACTCTGGATTGATGCTATCTGTATCTTCCAGGAGAAACCCAAGAAGGAAACGACACGGAAGAAAGCAAGGAAAGCGAAAAAGAAGGGTAAGACGAGGGGTCAAGTCACCGCGGTGGAAGCCGAGGTGAAGAAGCAAGCGCAAGAAGGGTTCACAGCAGACGAGAATCGCGAGGAGCGCAATCAGCTAGTGCAGGCGGTGGGACCGGTCTATAGCCAAAGAGAAGTTGTCGTATGGATTGGTGATTATGAAGAAATTGGGCATTTCCTACAATATTTTGAACAATATTCGGGTATCTACTCACTGGTAAGTCCGACTGGCAAGAAACTTGCGCAACACAAAAACTGGTCACAGGTTCGGGTCACTCAAGAAATCGGCATGGCCAAGAATACAATCTTTGCTACCAGAAAGCAGACTTCATGTGTATGGATCACACTCAAAACTCTAGGCGGAGATACACAAAACGGCGCGAATGGTATCTGATGTGGCCGAACAATCATTTTGGGATGCACGTTTCCGTCTTTGGCCAAGCTGTTCTGTAAGGACTTGAGGAGAAACAGCTTTGGATCTTGTATACAGGCAGCTAGACTAGATCTTGTAGAGCGGGGAGATGTTCGTTGTGAGTTCGTCGAATTTGATTAGCGCTCAGATGGGTGGTGCATATTATGATGATGCTGCAGTCCACTGTGGTCTATCAAAGCAGACCTGGCCACTTCATAAAGCGACTTGAACACGACTCAATATCTTCGCAGCTCATCAGCTCAGGAACGCTGGTATTGCCTTAGCGACCATCTATGTAGTTGCGGTTGTGAAGGAGGTTGCCCATACCTGAACGCGGCTTAGCGCTATCAACCGTCCTGGGCTATGGTAGCGTTCCACGGGTATTCTCGGACTTTCTTTCAGGCGTCGGCCACAGCCCTATCTCCCCAGCCTTCTACAAGCCTTATCTGGGGTATCTTGGTAACACCTGGTAGCACGCGACAGCACCATATTACCCAAACGCCTCGACTGTCATATCTAAGAGCCATGCTATGATCGCTCCGATTTAGTGACGGGCCGGGCTGCTCGGCTCTGTTTACCAGCTTAGCAGACCCTTTTGACCATGGGACAATTGCCCGGTACCGACGTCTCACTTGCACTCCATATGACTGGCAAACACGCTTTGACCAGAGCCGTATCTTGTGACCCAGCTCTCCCTTCCCGACAGAAGCCTATCAACCCTTATCATGTTGACCGCCGAACAAAGCAGCCAGTGGAATGCTATAAGGTGCAGAGGTGCGGGCCTTGTTCGCGGTCACCCATTCTTGACCTCAAAGCACCAAGGACGTCTCCTCTGCTATATTAGCGTGAGCATCTTGCTGCTCTCGATCTCAACTCAACACCACATTTCTATGGCCTCGAACTCTCTTCTTCTCACCAAAACCGAGGACTACGACAACGACGTCACTGTCGGAACGATAAAATGTACCGCGCCCGTTGCATTCGGAGGCGAAGAACAATGGTTCTATCTACCAGCCACCAAGAAGTTCGACCTTACCCGCGGAGCAGCACAGAAGATGGTCTTTGAATGCGACGCAGACGAGCGCCATACCGGCTTCATGATCGACCCCGGAACGTCGGTCCTGATTGTCGTCGACATGCAAAACTACTTCATCAACCCAATCTACCGAGACCACGCAGCGGGTCTTGCCGCCATCGAACCAACCCTGAAAGTCATCGAGCGGTGCCGAAAGGAGGGTATTCAGATCGCCTGGCTCAACTGGGGAATCAACGACCAGTCTCTCCAAAGCATGGCGCCTGCAATCCAGCGAGGCTTCAGCACGAGCTTGGGCTGGCACATCGGTCTTGGTGCTCAGCTTCCTGCGAAGCAGGGAAGATGTCTTTTCAAGCGCACATGGAACGCCGAGCTCTATGACCCTTTCAGAGCCGTTGCTCAGCCTGGAGATCTCTTCTTCGACAAGACGCGCATGAGCGGGCTATGGTCGACTGAGGAGCCACTTCACGAGTATCTGCGGGCTGTCGGGAAGCAGACGTTGCTCTTTGCGGGTGTAAACACGGATCAGTGCGTCTTCGGCACAGTGTCTGATGCGTACTCCTACGGCTGGGACTGCATCATGCTGCGCGACTGCACAGGGACCATGACGGGTCGGGGTGCACAGGAACTGACGGAGTATCAGGTGTCAACAAACATGGGGTTCGTGACTACGAGCAGCGCATTCTGCGAAGCGCTGATCTGCGAGCATTTTGAGGGGTGCTGAGGTGGCCTACCCAGCTTCGTTTGCGGGATCTTTCTGTGGGCGGTCCGTTGATTGTTGCGTTTTTGAGCGTTCGTGTTATATATACCCTATTTAGTAGATGCGAATAACATGTGCAAACATTTAGACCATTTGATGGTATCCTGAGGCGGCGTCCTGGTCCACCCACTTCAGTCTCGCCCGACGGCAGCCGTTGCCTTCGAGGAGACACAACTCAGCATGTTTCCCTTAATTTACCTTCCCCGATTTCCAGGCCATAATCATGTTACTCTACCTACGTTCGTTTGAAGGTCTCCATCCCGTTGATCATGAGCTACAGTGACGCACCCCAGCCCACTCGGCTATTTCTGACTTCGCCACTTCCCTGACCCACATCCCTGCAACACTGCATCCGGGCAGAACAACAGCCTATCCACACGCTAGCAGCAGGCGCAGATGGCGATTCATCGTGTTCCACGCCACACAGCCTGGCTGCGGTGTCGAAAAGCTGGCGGTGCCGGAGGCCGCATCGCCTGCCTGATCGGCAGCGGCTGAGGATGACGCGGCGCTAGACGAGCTGCGGTCTGACAGTGCGTCCGCAGCAGGGGGATGGCTGTGAGTATTAAGATGGAGAAGGGGAGCTGGGGAGCGCGGTTGAGCAAACATACAGGCAAAGAGAATAGTTCAACACATCACTCGTTAACGTTCAGTCCTTATTCAACACACAACGGTTCGAGGAGCGCTCTACGAACGCTACACGTTGCTGCAAATGTCACCAGCATCCTACACCAACGACTTTGACGAGCAAAACCCTGCCGCCATGTTCCAATCCATCGACCTCATCGTCAAGATGCGCAAGGAGAGCGAGCTAGAGGAGCTCGAGCGGACGCGGTCGAGCTCTACTTCTTCATCCAACACGGAGCGACGACCATCTATTCCTGAACGGATTATTGTTACGGAGGACGGCGTGGTGAGGGCTATCGAGACGATTGGCGTGTGCGAGGAGGAGAGGCGGGGGAGGAAGAGGCTGGAGGAGGGCGCGGTGAGGTACTACGCGCGGTTTGGGGAGAGGCCGGTCATTGATTAGGGTGTGGCGAGGGAAGGAGGAGAGATACCCAGAGGGCTGTTGAGCAATGCGGTTTTGCTTGAGAGACACAGCATGAAAGTAATGAGATATACGACAAGATTTACTGATAATATCAGACCGAAATCATCGCGCCCTTGATGTACCTACTCTACCTCCCCTTCCATTCACACCCTCAACCCATTCACCCAGCCATGCTTCCACACCGCTGATATCACCACTATACCCATCCATCAAATAAACCTCCACCTCACGAGCCTCCCTACTCCCATCCTCATCCCCTACCCCTCCCCCACCACCATCTCCTCCAAACACCCTCCCCAAGCCCGTGAAATCCCCTTCCAACTGCCCCCTCCACATCGCACACCTCCCATTCCTCGCCGCCGGAAACATCCTCTCCCAGCCGTACTCGCTCTCCTCATCATCCAATCCCCAACTGTCCTCGGCCGAATCTGGCGGCCCTAGCAGCATGCCCAGCCTCCTCAAGCAGTCGCCCGGCACAACGCCTGAGTTTTCGAACGGCGTGCTGAGGAACGCATGTAGCGCGGGCGTGTACCGGTACCGCGCCCAGAAGGTATGCGTTGCGAAGAAGGAGGCTGTGATGTCGTGCAACAGGCGGGCAAGGAGGGGGGAGTCTGGGTGGGGGGAGAGATGGAGGCGCGGTGGGATGGGGGAGTATGGGGATGTTTTCGAGGGGATGGTGCACGCGTGAGAGAGGAAGAGATAGGGTGGTTGGATGATGATGTCTTTTGTGGGTTGATGGGGCCAGTTGTGCCACTTGTGCACGAAGGTGTAGACTAGGTCTCTGAGCTCTTGCGGCAGCCGCGAAAAGAATAGGGCGAGGAAGTCGTCGGGAGCGGAAGCGGGACAGTCAATCTTGGATCTATGGTCCTGCTTCAGGTCTTTTGCTGGCGGTACGTGCGTGTCTTCCAAGAGAGAGGCGCGGCATCTTGGGGCGAGTGCTATCCTTCCTCCTGCGAGAACTTGTGAGTCCGCGTGAGGCATGTTTGTGCTGACGAGCTCGTAGGTCTCGCGTTCCCTGTTGACAATTTTGTCGAGGCGCCACTGGTCTTTGGTGTATGTTCTGGTGCTGGGAGGATTGAAGGATGACATGATAGAAAGCAAGATCATGTGTTAACTGTATTAGTGGGCTTGGTGTTCAGAATGGGACGAGTGTATTTATACGTTTCGTGCGCTTGTGGGGGCCGAAAACAAGCACTCAGCTGGATATGGACATGCATGCTGATTCAGTCTTCGAAAGCTGAAGAAAGCAAGATTCATCCACCCATTGGATAGGATGGAACAATAAGTATCGCGTCTCAATCAACATCCGGCACAAGCTGCCCGTTGATAATCATCATGTTTTCCCGGCCTAGCTTCTTCATCGCTTTCAGGGCTTCCGCATCCCTCAATTTCTTCGTCTCTTCGTCCGTGACCAGCACAAAGTCGTACGTCAACAGCTTTGTGCCCTCCTTGACACCGTATTTCTTCGCTTGTTCCGCGTTCACGGTGCCCAGATCCACGATGAGCGATTCTTTGACACCGAAGACGGCGTCGGATGTCTCGTATGGGTCGCCTCGAAGGTATAACGCTCTGTCGGATTGTTAGCTGCGAAACATCGAAGGCAGAGGAAGTCAGGCGGAAGGGGCGACTTGCGTGATCAAATGATCGTAACCCTGCTTTTCGAACATGAAATGCATATGACTCGGCCGCCAAGGATGTCTTCCCAGCTTCCCGAGCATGACCCCCACAGGCCCATCGTTCGGAATGCGATAGGGTACTGGCACAATCGCCTTGAACCAGAACACACCCTCATCATCACTCCTCATGATGCCTCTTCCATCTGGCCTATCGCCGCTATAGCTCTCGTACTGAACGTCGTACGCCCCTTTGCTGTCCGTTTCCCAGATGTCGATTTTGACGTCTTGTATGGGTTTGCCGTCGGTAGACTTTACATTGCAAAGGCAGAGTAACGGTTCGCCTTGGGGATCGGCTGAGATGGATGAGCCGGTCGATTGTTCTTGAGCGTCGTGCGTGTGGTATGGGCCGAGAACGGTGCCTTCGGTGGAGGCGGGCGGCTTGGGGTGGTCTATTGAGTCGACGAGGAGGGAGAGGCCGAGCGTGTCGGAGAGGAGGATGAATTCCTATTGTCAAGAGCCCATTAGCAGCTCGTTCCAAGCGGGTCTCTGAATTGTAAGGATACAGTATGCTTACCTGCCGCACATCTGTGCATTTCTTGCCTACTGAAGTCAGGAACTCAATGCCTGCCATCCACTCCGTGGTGCTGAGACGCGTTTCCCGCGCAAAGTCGTGCATGTGCGATACCAGCCTCTCCAACACATATTTTAGCCGCGCGTCCGAGGTCTGCGCGTTAATCAAGTGGACGTTATCAGTAATATTATCGATCGTCAGATCTTTGAGGATCGGGACGTCGACCTTCTCGTGTGTTCCTGCCATTGCGGGGTGGTCCTACCGAACACAGAGAGTCAATTGGGGAACACGCAACTGGCACGAGGGAAATATAGGGAGCAGAGGAGAGAGAGAACGGCTATACAAGTAATTGCAACCAGCATAGGATCAGTCAGGTGTTAGCAATGCGTTCCACAGTAGGAACGGCTCGATTCCGAATGAGGGGTAGCAAAGCCGACCCCAGACACAGCATGATGACATGGCAAAAGGAGAGTGCTCATAGGCCTAGGAGTGCGAGACTAGGAGCGACGCGTGCTGTTTCGCCCCGCTTGGGGTCGTGAGATGGAGGTCGGAGTACAACTCGGTAGACGAGGAATGTGGGGTAACATTGGAGCTTGGTAGACGTCACGTGCCGTGTTGTGTCCAAAAGCATCTGATGCGATAACGTATATTCTGTGATACTTCATGCGTTCAGCTCTTTAGGCGTAAGCTCTGGGGGCTTCTGGTCCGTTGGTGATGAGTACTGAAGGGCGAATTCCGTGCCAGAAGACTGCCTGAACCCGACTTGTGCCGGCCTCTCCCACTTACTCAACAATGACATCCAAGACCCTCCTCTCTTCCTTCCTAATCTCTACCCAACCTCCCTCCTCAACTCTCACTATCTTCCCGTCAATGCACACCCTCCTCCACTTACCCTCATCCTCATGAAACTCAATCCTCAGCCCATCAACCTCCTCGTACCTCACCATTGGATCCTCGACATGCTTGCCACCCGCATACGCCAGACCCATAACCCTCATAGCCTCATCCCCACTCGTAGGCCCAAAATGCACAAGCCACAGACTGCCGTCCAGCGGTTTAGTCTTCGGGCTTATGCAGAACGGTTTCTCGAGGTTCGACACCATAGTGGCGAGAACGTACATGTGTTCTTCTTCTGGGAGCGGCTGCCAATCCGAGCCGTGTAGTACAGATACAGAAGCGCGGTAAGGGTGAGGCGGTGAGCCGTCGGCAGGGTAGAGCGCTTCTTTCGCAGCCATCTTGAAGCGATCGATGCCGAACTTGCGGTACTCTGCGGTGTCGCTATCGGCGACGAGAGAGGCGTGCATGGCCCAGCTAGCGACTACAGTGCCGTGAAGAATGGGGCGGCCGCTCTTGGGGTCTTGAGGGAGGACTTCTTCGTCGCGGGCTTCGTTGGTAAGGAGGCGCGCGCCGGGGGAGAATGAGGCGGTGAATATGGGGAGAGGTCTTCGATGGGCCTCATCGGAGGGGTTGAGGCACAGTGCCTTCAGGCCCCATGTGTCTTGACGGGCATTCTCAACGTTGATGGAATGGTATAGAGCGTTGGCGGTGCCGAGTGGGAGCAACACCACCGTTGGTGCTCTGTAAGTCGGAGAAACTGGTTGGGCCAGGAGACCATTTACGAGGTCGATCACACCACCGTCTCCAGTGAGCAGTACTATTCGCAGGCTTATACCGGCGCTAGCCGTAGGGAAGAATATGTCGTTGGTGAGCTCCTGAATAGTAGTTGCTGATTCGGTGCGGTGGGTGAGGAAGTTTGTATGACCTTCTGGCCAGAGCGTCTCCAGAATCGGCTTTACAGCTTTTTCGTAGAAGATTCCTGCCTTTCCGGTGCCAGAACCGGTAGAGATGATGACGTGCGTTTCTTCGTCGCTTGTATTGTGTGGGCGGATGGATGGCTGTGTCTGATTATCTTCCTTGATGATGACCTCTGGCACTGCACTGTCATCCTTCTCTTCGCCTGCACGAAGCTGCAAGCTTATGACCGTCGACAAAGCTCCATGCTTGCTGGGAACAGATGCTATTGTAGTGAGATTGTTGCCTGAGGCGTCGCCATCGTTGGCTTTTACTGTGGGTGAAATTGAATTGGCCATATCATCAAAAGACGTCGCTTTTTCAGTGTCACGTCTCAAGCCGACAAGAGGTAATTATGGGTGGAGGCCCAACGCTCAAGCAGATGGTCCCCATCGTGAAGGCTGTATGCAACGATAACGCCATTCCCGCAGTTGCTCGCTTACACCACCGCCCCACACATTGGTTGTCTAGCTGCTTTGGGGGCACAGCTTCCGTTGCTCTCAGGGAGACAAAGAAGCGCTCAAATATGAAACAAGTAAGACAAATGTTGAAGCGGAACATCTGCTCCGACGGCGATCCAGGTAGCTGAAATTGTGCATTAACTCGGACGGGACCGCAGCGCACGTCAGCAGCGATTGCGAATAGCTCCAGCATTACATCATCCCGATGAGACCTTGGCACTGAGTGCACGCTGTTGCGCAGCGCAACCTGGTGCTGCTCCCCAGCTCAGCCGGGGCCTGCTACTGATACCACGCCGTCAGCAGAGCCCACAGCTCCCCAAATTGCGCACCCTCAGCCTCAGCGCACCTTCCGCATCTGATTACCCATCCAGCCCTACACGGCCGTCCTCTTCGCTCTCGAAAGAGCTAGCTTTCCGATCCTCCCGCGCGCCCACCCAACTCACACCCACCACCGCCTCTCGCATGCGCGCCCAAGGCCACCGCCTTCCCTCCACCCTCGCAACTTCCCACTCCCGAACGGCATCATGAACGGCGGCTGGGTCTTCCTCATCATCCTCATCCTCGCCGTCGTCGGCGGCTACGGCGGCTGGGTAGCCTACTCGCGCATCCGGGCCTCGCGCCTGGGCCTTCCACCGCCCTCCCTCAACCCCTTCAACCGCAGCGGCGACGAGACCTCCAACTACCCCGGCCCCGCGCCCACCGGCATCAAGGGCTGGTTTGACGCCCAGATCTTCAAGTTCAAGAACCGCAACAACCGCACCGCGCACGGCGCGTACGAGGAGAGCGGCACCGGGTACAACAGCAGCCGGGGCCGCGGCGCTGGACACAGACTCGATCCCGACGAGGCGTGGGATGCGCGCGTCGGCAACGAGGCGTACTACGAGGAGCAGGAGCTGGGGCTGCATGAGCCGGCGAACGCGCGGACCGGCCCACAGAGCAGCAATCCGTATGAGAGCCAGCCGTACGGTGCGCCGTCGCCAGGCTTCCACGAGCCGGACCGCGGAAGGAGTCGCAACAGGGACTACGATGAGCGAAGCGATGGGGGGCTCGGCGTACGGCAGAATCCGTTTGGGGATGAGAACGCGGCGAGTCTGCGCGGTGTAAGTCCGCGCCCGTTGGACCAGCATGTCGACACGAGTTATGGCGGTGCGAGCGCGGGGCAGCAGAAGAAGAAGGGCAGTGCGGAAAATAGCCCGACCGAGTCTCGGAGGAGTGTATTCCACGAGGAGATGTAGGAGGAGATGCACCTGGATTTGCGGGCGTTCTTGGATGGCTCATGTAGCGACTGGGTTTTCTTCACTTCTGAGAATATATCACGTTGGGGAGGCTTTTGTTGAAAAGTTTGGTGCGAAATGTAGGATTGAGGATGACGATGCCTGGACGACGACAGAGGTACATAATCTCCTTTACACTGTCGGTTGTGTTCTACGACCGCCAGGTCTGATGGCAGCCTGACTAGACAGGTCGACTTTAATGCTTTGCTACTTGCTTCAATATTTCTTCAGCTGCGCCGCGCGTTCATGAACTCGAGGACATCGAACGAGTTGGCAGCCGCTTGAGTGCCGCTTTCTTGCTGTCTCCTCTCCTTTCGCTCGGCCTCCCTCTGCTGCTGCTGCTGCTGCTGCTTCTTCGCCTTCTTGTTAGGAACACGCTCAATCGGCACTTCCACGTTTGCTGAAGCATACACCTCAGCAATAAGCTCTTGCAGCAGCTCTTGATCGCCTTGAGGCTTTCTTGCCTGGCCTGGGACAAGAAACAGCTCTGTGATCGGGCCCATGCTCTGCAAATCGGTATGGATCTGACTAGCAATTGGGAGCAGTGAGGACGATCCGTCTGCGTGGAGAGACAACCACACTTTGATGCACTGCTTCAGGAACCGTAAAGAGTAGAGCGCGGCGTGTAGGCTGGCGGTAAGGTGGATGTATTCCCACGTATTGTCGAAATTGGCGTTCAGGACGCGTAGCCAAAGTGCAAGGGATGGAGCGGAGTTCAACTCAGGTAGAACAATGCCGATGGCGAACAGGGGCCATGTAAGGCTGTGTGGCACTTCTCGTTCAGCTGTCCATTCTATCCAAGCGCTTATGTTGCGGGCGTAGCTTTGCATCATAACTGAAAGTTCTTGGGGCGGATACAGCTCAATTTCCTGCAGGCTGACCTTCTGGGCTTTGCGTCTGTGCTCCTGGACTCTAGAGCGATCTGTAGTGAAGATGCTATAGGATACGGCCCGCAGATCCTGGCCGTGCGCCCATGCTGAAGCACGGTGCTGGTCCTCTACGAGAAATGGAAGGTAGACAATAGGGTTAAGCCTCGAGTTTAGGCCTTGATAAATGAACTCTGAGATTCTGACATCTAGATTTTGTAACGATGAGACCGTCCGGTTGGCGAAGAAAAAGTCTTCTGAGGTTGGAGCGACCGTGTAGCGCTTAACGAAGTCGAGATATGTTTGGGACGTGGGATCTACGCGTTTCGCTTCTCCAATTAGCTTGCTCTCAGGACTGTGGGAATCATGAGTCAAGCAGTATGCGAACGACGTAAGGTTCGGAAGGCCAAGCTCTTCGCATATAGCAGATGGGGAGTAGCCCTTGAACTTAGGTTCAGGCCAAAGTTCGGCATCTCTGTAAAACAAGAGCCGGAATTCCGGGGAATAATCGTATAGTAGAAGATCAGTGTCGTCGCTGACGATCAACGAAGCGGGCTCCTCCGTGGCCTGGAGCGCACACCAATCATCAGCTTCGCCTGGAACATTGCGAGTGACCGGTGCGTATTCGCTGTCTGCCAAAGCCTCTCGCAAAGCCGGTGCGAGAAACGAGTATGAGACGGAGCCAAGCGAGGTAGGTAATGGACACGTCGTAGCAGGGAAATTGGACCTCAGTCCATTGGCTTGCTGATTGTAACGCGCTGTCCTGGTTATCCGTTCAGCTTCCTTCGTCTGTGGAAGTGCTCCATCAAATAGGATGGCTTTGCTATGAAACGTTATTAGCAAAGCTCAGTGAGGGCTCGAATCTAAATGCATGTCTTGCATGCCTCGCGTATGCACCTGAATTGTCGCCTCGCTGCATGCAGCGGGATATACTCGCCAACGAAATATATGTGCAGTTGGGACGTTGACACCTCAACAAGAAAGCTCAAATTTCAAGGGAAGTGATTGTGCCGCGATGTGCGACCTTCTCTGATTCCGGCGGGTAAACCTCGACTCCTGTACAAGCCGACACTGCATGGGCGCGGCGTACTGACACGTGCAACAAATACGAGGTGCTGGTAACTCACACCTTGATATTAATGCCCTCCAGGGTTCTAAGCCAGCGCAGCGCTTGAAATGTGATATCGGTGTACGCTGGGATGCGCGACACGTTGCCTCTATCTAAAGCTGCCAAAGCCAGCTTGTGGGCGTGATACGCAAGCGAAGGACCGTCGATGATAGCGTGGTATCCTTTCAACTCTTCGAGGGAGTATCGAGTCGCATGCGCCTCAAGGCGCCTGGCTAAGCCGGGTATCCCCATAGTGAATGACCAAGGATGTACAGAAATGCTCTTCTCAGATGACCCCAAAATACACTGGGCAGGTTTGGGCGCTCAGAGGTTCATCATATCACCTTGTATGGGCGCAAATGAAACCAGCCACCGGTCCAGTGTGGCACGCCCGCGGGCTGAGGCGAGGCAGGGATGGTGCAAGCCGTTGAGTGATCGCCCTCGTATCGACCAGGATCACGAATGCACAGCCTTATCTGGACTGCAAAGCCATCGAGAACGTCGGCTCGGGAGAATTTTCGTTGTTGAGGCGAAGATCAGGAGAGCGTGGAGGTCGACAAAACGTGCGAAGGCTAGCAACAGTCTGGCCAATGGATGGGCGGCGGCGAGGAGCGAAGCAGGGGTAGGTAGGTGGCACCTGCGTCATCCCGCCATGGGGAAGCTGCCACTGCCCCTCACATCTAAAAGTCGTCCACAGCGGCCAGACACCTGTCCCCTCAATTCCTCCACAACAGCCTGAAATCCAAAGACATTCAAGATGAGCGTTCGGACCGTATCTCTCAAGCCCTATACCGACCAGAAGCCCGGCACGTAAGTACCCTGACAGACTTTCGGCTGTGTTTACACGTCTTAGCCGCCCCGTTATTGCTCGATCCTTTCTCTGCATCCAGATTACATTCCATGCATATCGCACCATCCTTTCCTATACACTGCCATCTGCACCTCAACCCATTGAGCTCCTCATGCATTTGTTAGAGGACCATGGCTAACGAATGGTTTCGCACCAGTTCTGGCCTGCGCAAGAAGGTCAAGGTCTTCCAGCAAGAGAACTATTCCGAGGCGTTCGTTGCCAGCATCCTGCTCTCAATTCCCGAAGGTGTTGAAGGGTCCACCCTTGTCATCGGTGGTGACGGACGCTACTGGAACCCCGAGGTCACACAGCTGATTGCCAAGATTGGCGCTGGATACGGCGTCAAGAAGCTCATCATCGGCCAAGATGGCATCTTAAGCACACCAGCTGCTAGCAATGTCATCAGGATACGGAAAGCGACCGGTGGTATCTTGTTGACTGCCAGCCACAACCCCGGTGGTATGTTCTGCCATCATGTGGTTGTAGGGACTCGCTGACAAACTGAGCAGGCCCTGACGAGGATTTTGGTATCAAATACAACCTTACCAACGGTGCTCCCGCTCCGGAAAGCGTCACCAACAAGATCTACGAGACCTCCAAGAACCTCACTTCGTACAAGATCGCCGACATCCCTGATGTCGACCTGAGCAAGCTCGGCTCTGAGAAGTACGGACCGCTAGAGGTCGAGATCATCCACTCCACCAAGGATTATCTTGAGATGCTCAAGAACATCTTCGACTTTGATCTTATCAAGAAGTTCCTTAAGGATCACTCCGATTTCAAGCTTCTCTTCGACGGCTTGAGCGGTGTCACCGGCTCATACGGTGTCGACATCTTCGAGAAGGAGCTCGGCATCCCAAACAGCACTCAAAACTGTATTCCGAAGCCAGACTTCGGTGGCCACCACCCAGATCCCAACCTCGTCTACGCTAAGTCTCTTGTCGACGCGGTGGAGAAGAACAGCATTCACTTCGGTGCTGCCAGTGATGGTGACGGTGACCGCAACATGATCTACGGTGCCGGTGCTTTCGTGTCTCCGGGAGACAGCTTGGCCATCATCGCCCACCATGCGGAACTCATCCCATGGTTCAAGAAGCAGGGAATCTACGGCCTTGCGCGAAGCATGCCCACTTCAGGTGCGATCGACCTGGTAGCAAAGAAGAAGGGTGTGCAGAGTTACGAAGTGCCCACTGGCTGGAAGTTTTTCTGCGGACTTTTTGACTCTGACAAGATGAACATCTGCGGTGAGGAGAGCTTCGGAACCGGCAGCAACCACATCCGTGAGAAGGATGGTCTGTGGGCCGTCGTGGCATGGCTCAACATCATCGCCGGTATCGGCGAGCAGACGGGGTCAACGCCAAGCATTGGATCCATCCAGAAAGACTTCTGGAAGACGTATGGTCGCACATTTTTCACTCGCTACGATTACGAAGGCGTCGACAGCGAGGGTGCCAACAAGGTGGTCGCTCACATGAAGGAGCTCATCACCACCAAGAAGGACGAATTCGTCGGCTCGTCCATCTCCGGTCGCAAGGTCGTGGAGGCCGACGACTTCTCTTACACAGACCTCGACGGCAGCGTCAGCAAGAACCAGGGCATCTTCGTCAAGTTCGATGACGGCAGCCGCATCGTTGTGCGCTTGTCAGGAACTGGCAGCAGCGGAGCCACCATTCGTCTGTACATCGAGAAGCACGACTCTGACGAGAAGACGTACGATCTCGATGCGCAGGACTACCTCAAGGACAATGTCAAGCTCGCGACCGATCTACTCAAGTTGCAGGAGTATGTCGGCCGCACCGAGCCCGATGTCAAGACGTAATCGCGGAAGGATATCATCTTATTTACCTGAGCAATGGCACGAGAAAGGCGAAAATTACGAGACATGACTTGCATTAGCGATTGAAGCCTGGCTGGTACGAGCGATAAGTGAAAAATCGTATTCGATCGATAGATATTCCCTACCTGTTGCTTCTTGAAATTGAGAACGTGCTGCCAATCCCTCCAAATGCTTATCTTGCGAGGTCTAGAGCACATCAGGCCAGCCTCACAGATTCCCAGTCTTCCCCTTGAGGAAACCCTAAATGGAAACGTCCACACTTTCCCACACCAATGTCCGGATCGGCCACCGCTTCGAATGATTCAACCCTTCCTCCTATATCCGAACTATCGTCATCACTTTCTACACCCATCAAATGGCAATGCAGGCTCGGCCCACTAATACCGGCCATCCATGCTGGAATCTTGTACCCATACAAAGTCCCTTTAACCTTCTCCACCAGACGGCATTGCGAAGAGTCCTTCTGGATTAAGGTCACATTGGTGAATGTTCCTTTCACTTTGAACGGTAGCATGGAATTCATGCCACCAACTGTAGGCAGCGCATCCGTGGACGCGAGCAACTCTTTCAATCCCGCGAAACTCAACGTAGCTTCCTGTGCAAGCTTGATGAGGCGTAGAGGCTGAAAAACAGTGACCATCGCGAAACAAAGTTGGTCATTCGATCTGGCCGGTGTGGCATTCCCCGCGGCCGAAACAACGTAGGCCCGGGAGTCCAGTAAGATCATCAAGTCTCCATTTTCGAACACTCCGATGCCGTCAGTTCCATGGCTTGTGAGGTCTGCTGCGCGTGGCTGGCCTGTATTGAAGCCCTTGTGTACCGCTGTCCACGTGGAGAACTGGAATATGTCGTTTGGTATGGATGCGACCATGCTTTCAGAAGGTATGCAGTTCGAGTTTGTTTTGCGTTGCGGAGCTTAGGAACGATGGTAGGTTGGTCGTAACATTCATTCATGCAGCAGTATCAATAGCTCAAGTTGCTTACGGCATTGGGGCCGAGCTTGGTCCCGGGCCTCCACTCCCGACTCACTTCGTCCAATCTGCATTCCCAGAGTAAAGCTGTTACCGCGATTTATCTTCCTAAGAGAAGGTAACACTATTGCGATTTTGGGCTTGCGCGTTATGCGTCGTCCACGCATTCAATTATTCTGACGTCATTTAACGGGTCTTGGCTCGACCCTCCCGTTGCCGATAATTTGACAACTTGGGGAATCGACAAACGCCGCGAGGACTTCCATTCCTCGACGATTCAGGCGCAGCACGCAGTTCCTTATCATGGGTGCCTGCGCAACTTAATCGCAATTGAACTTCGCGCGCATAACAGAATCGAAGGAAACTCGGCCGAAAGAATGCTGTTTAGGAAGGTAGCGAACGAAATCCGTGGTTTGCAGTAGGCCTTGCGGTCTCCAGTGGGTCCTAACGTTGAACGCCCGAAGATCAAGCGCGTGCAGCACCAAAATGTGGACACTGGCGACCTGCCATTTGGTTAAACAGTCTGACATTCCCGTTTCTGACGCTAATTAGGCGCTGAGACGCTTCTTTAGTCTACCTTGTCACGCTTTTGGGACCTGCCTGCTTGGCTCTACCTTCACGCTTAGGTATACTCCGGAAAAACTTGCCAACCCTGCCACCGCCAAGGTACTAACATGAAAGTGAATTTGCAGGACCGTGGGATCAGATTGGCAATGGATTGGCAATCAGATCGAGAGATGACGGCAAGTAATCATTGGAGGTATAAAAAGAATAGTAAGTCGACCATGACGGATCTGATCCTACATCTATTTCGGTCCCTTCTTTTCGGAACTTCGCGTTCATTTTACACGCTGCTACCAGCGCTCTAACATGCGTCCCGCACCATTTTTTACGGGCTTGGCTGCCATTGCGCTCGCCGTAGAGCCCTTTTTCAACGAACCGGATACGGGTCTAGAGACCTTTTTACAGCAGACAAACAACTGGACTGAAGGAATTCAGCCAGCATTGAAAGATATTCGTGGCCTGAACGACTTCGACTTCGCTGCTCGTCAGAAGCTCTCGACTGAGAACTACTTCTACTACCGGACCGGAAGTGCCGGCGAGTGGAGCTATCGCAACAACTTGGACATCTGGCAGAAGGTCAAATTCAGGCCTAGATTCCTGCGTGATACCACAAATGTAAACGAGACTTTGAGAATCACTATTTTGGGCTACGACTTCACGAGTCCGGTGTTCATTGCACCTGCCCCAAGAGCACAGTATTGCGATGAGCGAGGTGAAATCAACTACGTGGAGGCCTCGGCGGATGAAGACACTCTCTACGTTGCGGCGATGTATGCGAAGAAGACCATTGAGGAGATTGCTGCTGCGAAGTCTAATAGCACCATCAACGGCCCGCAAGTCATCTTCCAACAGGTAAGCTTAAATTTACCACCCGTCTCACTCGACACATTGCTTACAATTCTTAGATCTATACCAACGCCAACCTCTCAGTAACGTGGGATAACATTGCGCGTGCCGAGCGCACCGGAGCCAAAGCCATCGTCTGGACCATCGACGCACCTGGCGACGCCGTTCGCCACCGTGCTGCTCGCTTCGACACTACTAATGCCAACTCCGCCACCTCCAAGCTCACCTGGGATCTCTATGACCAGATGAAGAACCGCACCTCCCTCCCCATCATCCCCAAAGGCATCGCCTCCGTTGAAGACGCCCAAGAAGCCATCCGCCGCGGCGTAAGAGCAATCTACATCAGCAACCACGGCGGCCGACAGCTCGATCACTCTCCCTCACCCCTCGAAATCGCCTACGAAATCTACCGCAATGCACCTGAGGTGTTCACACAGGTTGAAGTCCTAGCCGACTCAGGCGTCCGATACGGCACCGATGTCCTGAAGCTGATGGCGTTGGGTGTCAAGGCTGTGGGTCTTGGACGACCGTTCTTGTACGCGAACTGTTATGGCAGGGAAGGCGTTCAGAAGGCGATTCAGATGATGAAGAAGGAGATTGCACTGGATGCGGCACAGGTGGGTATCGCGGATGTGAGGAAGATAGGGCCAAGTGTGATCAATGCGAAGGGGTTGGAGGATACGGTGTATATTGGGTAGAGGAATTAGTGAGGTGGAAGGGACGTTACTCATGTTTTACTTCTCTTCTTGTATGTAGCCATTTAGTGTTTGTGCATTGCATTCCTAGGAGAGAGAGTACTCTTTCGATTTTGGCATTCCAGGACCTGGGTATAACTCGCCTTGAGTTCCTCTCATTTGATGCAGGCATGAATCACCATTCCCGCCGCTGGTAGCGGTGCACACAGCCCACGCAGGTAGCAGTCTTGTCTTTGAATCCATTAATTAGCTCAATATCGAATCCCCTCTCTTCCTCTAGTCTTTCAGGAAGGTTGGTACACGCAAAGGTGCCCAGACACACATTCCGCATATGTGTCAAACCTCTATTCCGGTCAGGGGCTCTTAGTCATGCGTAAATCTCTGCTTGTAAGGCGTCCACAGAACTAGGCAACGTGAATCTAGACACCGAGACACGTCATATCACTCTGCACGGGGTTTCCTCCACAGACACGCATAATGTGGCCGCAAGGTATATTGTGATCGAACCAAGACCGGCACATGGGTGATTTTGAAGATCGCTTTAGTATCCTGTAGAATCTGGTGATACAGTGAAAGTGCAGGGTTCGACTTGAGATATTCATATTGGTGATTTTGCCACCAAGCTCCAGCTAGATTCTGATGCAGTCATTCCTTTCTGGAGATTTGGCGCCATGCATTTAACTTCTTTGGTAGGGAAGTATCCTCCCCACACACACGGGGACTTTGAGGTTCCATTTCGATTCCTCCAAACCACCGCCATGCTTTCGCCAACGACTTGTTCTTGGCCAAAGTTCAAAAGACTCCAATGTTCTGCTCCTCTCCTAGAATTGTTAGTCCACAGCAACAAGACGCCCAGGACATCATAGTGTATGGTACGCGGTTTAGTTCCAGGACAGGGGCAGCACAAAGACTTGCTATATTCCGACATGCTTTTTTAGTACCCCACAGCACGTGGAGTAGAAGTTGCGTGAAGAACGTAACGGCGCTGCGAGAGCCGTATTTAAACACCTCTGACCGTTGCACGGGCCTCTTGACCGCGTGTGATTGACACGTGAAGGCATGAGTATCGTCGCAAGCCACTCCAGACGAGCGGACACTCGCACCTCTCCCACATCCAGTCTAATGAAAAACTTCCGAAGAGCCTGTTTCGCGCAAAATAGTCGCGACATGGTCAATACGCTGTGCTCGTTTTGGACAAAGATATCGTACAATCTAGCCAGGGGTATCTACAACTCGTCGATCATGTGCAGTCCGTCCATAGTGCCTAATAGCCCGGTCCTCAGCCCCGACGCAGAAACTCCGTAGCACTTGTACCTCCCATGAACCAAACTCCGTTACAAATGACAAATTGAACATGCAAGGCCGAAATCTCGAGACCGCTCACGAGATCTGACACGAGGGACAGCTCTACTCATCTCCATCCCTCATCTCCGTATCTCCATCCTCATCCCCACCTCCTGCTCCCTCTTCCTCCTCTTCTTCCTCTTCCTCCTCATTGTCCCCTTCCGTATCCGTATCTTTCACCTCCCTATCCAAACTCCTCTGTAAGTTCGGAAACAAGCTAGGTCTCGACGCAGAAATAGCTCGATTTCCCACACCGTGGATCTGCTGTCCCATCTCCTGCACTTCGTCCTCATCAAGCTCGCTAAGCTCGCTCTCGTCGTCTGCATCGTCGTGCACGGAGGCAGGGGCGCTGCGCTCGTCAGCGGTGACGCTAGGAGCTGCCGTAATCGTGCCGTTTGTCGTGGCGTTGGGCGGCTTCAGTGCGCTGGGCCCTGTGACAGGCGTGGGAGAGGGCTCAGGCGCCGCGGAATTGTCAGGTGAGGGAGCGGTTCGCGCAGTAACGGCGTTTGTCGAGGGTAGCGTCGCGTGTGCTACGATAGGCGGGGAGCGAATAGGCATCACCGACGTAGTGGGAGGGGCGACCGCACCGGCTGGTTTTTGCGCGCACGCTTCGGCGCGACGTTGGATCTCTCTGCGACCGACAGTCTTGGCTCGAGGTTTGGGGACAGGTTCGGCGACCGGTTGTAGTTGAGGTGGCGGCTGCAATTGACTTGAATGGAAGAGGCTGAAGGGGGCGTTATGACTGTCAGTAGGTATGGCGCCATCAACTTGACCCTGTAGCACTGATGGCAGGAATGGCGCTCCAGGTCCTGCCTGTGCGCCGGCGTCTGGTGTTGCTGTTCCTGTCGAAAGCGGTTTTTGTTCTGAAGGTAAAGGTGGGAGGGTTGGGCCGACCGTGTTGTAGAGCAGGGCGAAGGTATCCCCAAGGAGGTCGTCGATTGGGACAGCTTTAGTGAGGCCATTGTTAACGCGCTTCAGCTCCACCGTATGTCGCAGTACATCGAGAGCAGGATGCTGTGTCTTCGGGTCCTGGCACCACGCTTCGAGACGGGTAGCCTGGACGTTATATTCTTCGAAATTCATAGCTCTGAAGACAATGTCCTCCTGGCCATCAGGAATCTGGCCCATTCTTCGCAGGAGTTGGAGGTATGTTTGGCATAGTTCCTGCCATAACTTCGTGTGCTCGAAGAAATCTGTCTGCTTTCTCCGAACACGTCGGGCCAACGCCTCTAGGTTTGGTTGGTCGCCAGTTTGGTTAAGCAGGTGAACGAAAAATTTGGTGTAACGGCTGGTGTACACGAAGTGGCGGCCGGGTCGCTCATGTTCGGGCTTCCATACTTGGACTGCCATAGTTTTCGTAAAGATCTGCTGGGTGAGCTCATGTTTTGCGCCCTGAGCGACCATAATATCATTGGACTCATCATATATGACATGAGCCGCTCGAGCAATAATGCGATGGTGCCAGCTTGACTTGTCAGTGTTACGTAGCGCCTTGAGCACCTTGAGTATGTATCCTTCCCATTCGTCGGTGTTTTCTGGAGTGCTGAGGTTCTCTGAGAATGGTGTGTTGGACAGGACCTCAACACCCTTCTCTATGTCAACCGTTTTGCGCTGAACAAGCTTGTGAGTAATAGAGACGAGCTTGTAATGAGGCTCCAGAATCGGCTCTCTGCCCCGCTCTTTCTTCTCAGGTACAGTGTTGATAGCATTCACGATGGCTTTGATGACTTCTTCCCAAGATGGTCCGTTTCTCAAAGTCGGCGGTCTGCCTTCTGCTGTAGCCCTCCGAATTTCGTCCATATTGGCACAGTGCATCTTCCAGAGGCTTTTTGCAAGCATATAGTGGTTCCACCATTTCTCGGGTTCACCTCTGGCCGCGAGCTTAAACAAAGCTCCAGCAAACTTCCAAGCGGTGAAGGGCAACAATGGAGCAAATGGTAAATTCGTGTATACAGGCGCATGGTCCGGCGCACTGTAGAACTTCTTCTCCGTATCCTTGATGTCAAACGCATTCATACTGAAAGGCTCTCGCGATGAGGCGTAAATCCGGTTGCCAAAGTCTGCGTACAACCGGGAGACTTTCGCAAGCGTTTCAATGGATAGGTCTGCTTCGCGAACGGCACAGTTAACTGCCATACAATAACAGTGGATTGCCGCCCGCTGCCAGGTGACGAGCTCTACGCTACTGTTGTTGAGTTTCTCAGCGGTCCAGGACACAGCCTCTTCCAACTGGGTATCGTTCGCTTGCGCAAGGCGATACCACGTCTCCCAACGCTCGCTGGAGAACTCCAAATCTTGCAAAAAGAATGCCTGAGCAAAGTTGACGTCCTCGGTCGGTTGTTGAGTAGTCCTCTTCTGCATTTTGAACTTGGTAAGTGCAAGATTTCCCATCAAGAAGTACCATCCCTTGGCGGCCGGAGCGACGGAGGCATCAGCAAGGATCGGTTTTGTGGGAAGTGTTCCAACACCCTTCAAGCAGCTGAGCAAGTCTGTTGGGTTTATTGGAGACTTTAGATAGGCCTTTAGTATCCTTCCATTTTGTGATATGTCTTCATGAACTCTGGGCCTTCCAAGTGCTCCATGTATCCGGTCGATCGTGGTTTTCAACTCGTGTTTCGCAAGATCCTTGATATTCATCTTGGCAGCTTGAGAAAGGATGAATGTCATCAATTTCATCGCTGCACTCCTGTCGAGAATGTCGGCATTGGAGCCATATTCTTGGCATTCCGCTGGGTCGATAAAGGTTCTCAAACCATAAAGATCGTAGAGCACCTGTGATAGCTCGGTGGCCAGTGTATCGGGTTCAGGAATATCCTGGAACGATAGCATTTCGTCCTTCGCTAGTCTGAGGAAGAGGCGTCCGGCCGCGTGGCCACAAGACCGTACCCCAAGAGCATGATGAACATGGCGCAGAAAAACAAATTGCTCGTCAGAGGGTAGTTCGAATTTGTCCGGTGTTTGGGAGATGCCTTCCTTGAAGAGATAGTACTGGAGGATCCAGAGCCGTACCTGGACATCGTTGAGGCGGGTAGTGATATTGGCGAAGGTAGATGGCGGGAATCCTTCCGCGTATCGAGGTATGTTATGCTGTCCGACCCGGATCAAATCCTGCAAGGAGTTTGCTGCAGCCAGGATGCGTAGCGATTGCGAAATCGCTGACATGGACGATTGCATGTGCTCGTAGGTCAGACAAGCAAACGCATCCTTCTCATCCCTAATAATCTGAAGAATTTTTACCACAATCTCGTCAACAATGCGAATACACCTTATGAGCTCCACATGTCTGTCCACATCAGAGCTTTCCTGATAGGTAAGAGTGCTGAACTTTCCCGTCAAGGTTTCGATACTTCGCAGGTAGCAAGATAGCACTTTTGGCGGATATTCGATTGCCTCGTAGGCTTCGCGGAGGCGCTGCCACAACGAAAGCCTCAGGCTGACAGATGCCGAATCGAGGAATTTCCTCATCTCTTGCAGGGGTGATGCACGCGCGTTTTGCACGTCTGCAGGACCCTCGTCAGTCGTTGGCGTTTCTCCGTGCTCTTCCACTGTACCGCTTGTATGCCCGTTCGTGACCAAATCGGACTCATCTGATAATTCAAGAATGGGTTCCAAACTCTCTATGACAGCGACAGGATCCTTCTCTTCGGTGTCGAAGACCTTCAAGAAAAAGTCCTTCATGCTGATGCGGACAAGCTCACGATCTATCGCAGCCACTGAAAGCTCCGGCATGACTGCGTTGTTCTGGACCTCAATTGTATGCCCATCCGAAGACTTGAAGATCTCTTTGAGCTCTTCCATAGCAAAAAGAACATGTTGAGGTAGTACCTCATCGTCGACGCTCATCTGAAAGACGGACGCCCATATATGACGCAAAGACAACTCGTCGAGCGGTTCAACATTCGGTTGGCAGCTCGAGCGTAGTTGCATAGCTTCACGTGCGAGCGAAACCCAACGCGATAGTCGATCATTTTGCTCTGTCTGCGTGCTTGGATTGACGCCGCTGCTAGGATGCTTGATCAACGAGTAGACGTCGAGATGGAGTTCGAAAATTGTCTCGATCAGTTCGATCTGTGCACGATCAAAAGCTGAAAGTGCATACTGCTGCGCCTGCTCTCGTGCTTCTAGTATTCTACCATTTAGAGCCTCGAGGCGGTCGAGCATACGATTGTGAATGAATTCATCAACATTGACAAGAATCTGAACCACTTGTCGTTTGAGGTCCTCTGCCCACCGGTATTGAACATAAGTCGACTTGCTGCTTTGCGTGCTGTCGTCTGTTGTTGAAAGGAAGCCCGGTGCTAAAAGGGCCTCAATCCAGGAGAATGCCACTTCTTGCGTAGAGAGCCAGGCATCGTTGATAGTTTGTACGAATGAAGCAAGCTTCTCGCTTTGCAAGGTTGGTTTTACACAAGCCTGTGCAGTACTAGATTTGGAGTAACCCAGAAACGCATTCAGGCCAGCTTCTCGCGATGCTCCACCAAGATCCATAGGCTCTGGACTGAGTAATACGGGTGCGATTTTAGATCCTGATGTTTGTAAGGCGATGTACATGTCGCATGCGGCTTTGTCGACACTGTCGGTCGCCGCCGCTCCAGTGCTAGACTTGCTGACCAGATCACGTAGTTTCTCCAAAGTTCCGAGACCCTCAACACCAAGCCTCTCGAACTGGTCGTTCATCACTTCGCGCAGGCATTTATCAGCATTTGTAAATGGCCAAAGCTGATCCTCAAGTGTATTGCTGACAGCCTGCCCCATGGCCTCCGCGCCCAGGCCCGCTTCTGAATCTCGTGCTCGAAGGCGTTTACTTCGGGCACGACCACCCTCAGCAGTTTCTGGTAGCCCGGCAGAGTCTGTGGAGCGTTTGCGCGAAAGCTCTCTCCCGTTTTCAGCCAGCGTTGCTGATTCTCCCTCGTCAACTTTGTTGACATTTTCAGGCCTCTCCTGGTCGGCCATCATCGTGTCCTCGTCCTGTCTCGCGGAAGCGGCGAGTTTGTCTTGCTCGGCTATGTTATCCACGTTTGGGGGCTCTGTGATCACAGTCTCCTCCTCTACATTTGCGTTCTCGGTGGGTTCGGTGATAGTGGCTTCAGATGGCATACCAAGGGCGATCGCGCAACCTGGGTGGATGTTTGCGATTGCAGTGTTGGTTTCTGTCATATAGTGGCGAAGAATTACATCTCCTGCACCCGCCCAATCCCACTTGAGTGGACTTAAGATAACACGCTGAGGTGGTCGCTCGGCAGCTGGTGCTATGGGCCGCGAAATCTCAGAGGGGACCGGAGCCCAAGGATAGGGGTTCAGTCGTTTCTTGAGCGTCTCGGAGAGTTTCTTCTTCCTCAGTGTTGCAAGTGGGGGCATCTCGAGAGATAGTGAGTCCTCTAGCTTGCTGACTAGTTCGCGGAGCTGATGGCCCGCAAAGCCCTCCTCAAGGCCTGGCAGACGGAGCAGGCTGTCATACGCCTCGTCATTCCCGTCCAGCACGGCCTCAAGGCAGAACCGGGCAATGCGCGAGCTCCCAAGCATAGCCGCCACGGAGGCTGTCCTTAGCCATAGGTCCAAATCCGTGTCTTCCTTGTCCAAAGCGTCTGCAAAGTTTGCCAAGGCGGACCCTACTTGTCCTGGGCTGTCCTGTTGCAAGGGAATGCCACGCTCGTTGGCCCAATGCTGCATCGTCTCAAGGATAAATTGGCCATGGTTTTTATACGAAAGGTGCAGTAGTTGCGGGAGCGTGTTCGGCGCGGTCTCGGTGCCGCCGGTGGCCTGGACAGGACCGGCATCAATGTCATCGAGGATGCTGTCGAACACCAGCTCGTCTCCGTAGAGCTCATGGCGCTTGTACTCGGTAAGCGATTCGTGGTATCTGAAGATTTCGGATTCGAAGAGCGCTTTGTAGGCTTCGGCGGTTCTCTCAAACGATTGCGGGCCCTCGGAGTGGTGCTTGAGGGCGGTTTGGTAGAGCTTCAGAGCCTCTTCGATCTGGATTTCCTTGGTGTCGTCGATCTCAACCTCCTCCTCGTTCTCGGGCTCGACGTTGAGCGCATGCCAGGCCGACTTTGTCTATGTTAGCAGAACCGCTGCAGGCGTGGTTTGCGCTCCATCCAGCACATGTGAAGCTCCCGCAGTTGGACTTACCATGATGATGGGTGCATCTAAGGGAGAGTGCCAGCGCGCAAACAACGCAGGTACATGTCCGAAGCACAGCGTGCTCGCATCAGGCAGCCGTGCGCGCGAATCCGAGCCTCGTACGCGGCGTGTCGAGAGTGTCGGTCGCGTACACGTCGTGTCCGGGAGCTAGCTGTCCTTGGCGCGAACAAGCCACAGCACGGCGCCAGCATGGAGGGAAGCACCTCCGACCCGCCGCATGCTGTCCTCGAGGAATCGACACAGCCCTGACACTCGCCCACGGACCCCTCCGACAGCCCACCTGCAGCCCGGCGCATGCTGTTGTAGACTCGACTCTCATCCACGCTTCTTCCGCGCCCCGCTTCACGCGTGAGCCATGGTGACGGCTCCAGCTGTTCCTGAGTACGCAGCATCCCTCCAAGCTTCCCAGACAGCCACATGTTGTGCCAGGCGACGCTTTGAATAGCGCCTGGATCGCACGCAGTTCACATGAACAGCTTCCGCAATCAGCGACATTATTCAGGTGGCCAGCTGCTAATTAGGGCATTCGCAGGATCTTTGAGGAGGAGCTGCACTCTGCCATCGAAGCGCGCTCTGAGACCCTTCAGACCCTCCGAGAATTAGGCCCTCCAGATCTCGTCCACCTCATCAAGCAGCCAGTCAGAGATGTCAAGAAACAGGTAGGGCATGTCCTGGGCAATCCAAACGTGAGAAGGAAGCGCTAATGTACCGCAGGTGGGAGTCTACCACCATGTTACCGGAATCGACGCGTCGTCCTCGGCCAGTCTGGCAGCCTACATCAACACCCTGACCTTCTCACCCCACGACAAGCAACACAAGGTTGTCTCTGGCCTGTACTGGTATGGGGAAACTGAGAAAAGCATGGGACTTTGCTGACGGCGCGTAGCTGCTACAATGCGTTCTCGCGACTGGATATGCGCGTGCAAGTGTACATTCCTGGTACCGTGGAGAGCTACTGCATCGACGAGCGTGGCGACAAGCGCGTCGCGACGGACGAGTTGTGGCTAGAAACGTACCTGTGCAGCGTGCTCCGCGCATACTCATACGCCGACGACGGTTCGGGCGACACAATCAAGAAAATCGTCGGCGTGCGGAGATTCAATCCCATTACAAGCACCGAAAGTGAACATAAGTTTCTGGATGCAGCAGAGCGCTTGTTCTTCAATGGCTGGCAACTTGGTTCCGATCCTGAGATCCAGGTCCCCAACCTCGTCTCGAACCACCTCACAACCGGGCTTCTTAACTACATCCATACCACGGGTCGATATGCGTCAGGAATAAACTTGTTTGAAAAGCTGCGCACCAAGGATCCCGAGATATCATCCTTATTAGCGAGGGTATACATTGAGGCCGACGAGGAGGTCAAAGCGGTACAATTGCTGCACGAGGCCATACAGGATTTGCCCATGGACTACTCACTATTGGATTGCCAAGCCGAATTTTGCAACAAGAAGGGACGTGGCGACTTGGCCTTGGAGATCGCAAAGAGAAGCGTGGTCTCCGCACCCAGCGAGTTTGGAACGTGGGCCCGCTTGGCCGAAATCTACGTCAGTCTCGAGCAATGGGATCTGGCTCTGCTGACGCTCAACTCATGTCCCATGTTCACATACCAGGACAAGGACGCACCGCGGATGCCTGAGCCGCAGAGAGTCTTCTTGCCAATCATGCCCGAAGCAATCTGCGACGAGATAATAGACAGCCCCGTAGATGACGTCGAGCTCGTGCACCCTACACTCCGCAAGCTCCACGCCGCAGGCTTCAAGGGAACGTTCCTCAAAGCCTACATGCTCCTCACTGAAATCACAAAGAAGATCGGCTGGGACCAGCTGCTCAAGATACGGAGTCAAGTCTTCGTCATGGAAGAAGAGTACCGCAACGAGAAGCAGACTGCACCCCACGGCCAGACCACCTCACGTAACGCGAGCGTCACCGCATTGCGCTCGCCCTCTCCGACACCCAAGACCAATGGCGAAGTCCATGGCGAAGTCCATGGCGAAGTTGAAGAAACCTCATCTGATGCGGAGGAGGATGCGACAAACGGCGGTCCATCTTCATCTGCTCCACCTGCACTAGAAAAGCCCTCCCACACGGTCGCTTCCGAGGTCGTCAAGGCCGGCTCCGAGGACCCGCACCCTGTCACACCCTCGAATCCCAACCAGCAAAACTACACGCACTTCCACAACAAGCGTCTGTGTGAGCGCTGGCTCGACAATCTGTTCATGGTACTCTACGAGGATCTGCGCGTGTATACGATTTGGCGCACCGAGATGGCACAGTACCGATCGCAGCAGCTGCTATACAAGAAGTCAGCCGAGGAGTGGGAGATTCTGGGCGAGCTGGCGGAGAGACTGCATCACGAGGAGGAGGCGATCGATGCGTATGAGAACTGCTTGCAGATGAAGTTTAGCCCGAAGGCGATGAGGGGCGTTCTGAAGCTGGAGGATGGGAGTGGCGGGAACGTGAGGGATGTATGCGGGGCGTTGATCAGGTTGGTCACGTGGCAGTATCGGTGGTACTCTGAGGTATGTCTTCTCCAGTGTTGCGTGCAGGGAGGAGAACGCGCTAACATGGACAGTTCTCTCCAAATTTGCTGTACACCATTCGCAAACTCATCGAGGAAGAGGGCGCCGTCAAGATTAGGAGTATCATCCAGGGGACCAGCCTGCCGCAGCATGTGTTGGATCTCACGCACCAGTATGCGGCGTTGTGTGCTGCATTCAGGAGCAGTGGGAGTGACGGTTGAGCGATATATCAAGGTGCAGGGGGAAGCTTTACGGCCTTCGAATGTTGCTAATCACATCACAACGTCCATGTGCGGAGAGTTCTGTTCAGCGGACGAGTTGATAGAGGGATACCCTGGTACATGTTTAGTAGGGTATAAGAACGTTGTGACATCTGCTGAGGTTTCACGAAATGGAGCTTAGTGTCCATTGTCATGTCATCGCAGCACATTTGGCAATCCGCTGGCCGTAGGCTGACAGTCCGTCAACTTCATGCACATTCCTCATCCTCACAAGTCGAGCCGCTTTGAGTCTCGTCACAAGCTAGACGTGCTTGCAATCAATGTATTCATTTTTATCGTGACAAGATCCGAGTCCCATCAGGTCGCCCGTAGCATTTCATCATGCTTTCCCTCGCAATTCAATGAGACCCATGAACCGATATAAAAGCCCACGAATGAACACCATATGCCATCCACCACTCCATGCTGAACCAGACGCTCCGCACAAACGCGACAGCGGCGCGTTTAACGGTACGACTTCTGGTACCTGGCGCGGGCACCGGGACCACCGAACTTCTTGGGCTCGCACCGCCTGTTGTCGGCGACGAGGAGTGTGCGGTCGTACTGGACAAGGGCCTGCTTGAGCTGGTTCTTGGAGTGCTCATCGACGTATTTCTGGTAGTAGGCGATGATGGACTTGGCGATGGCTTGACGGATGGCGTAGATCTGCGAGGTGTGACCACCACCGGAGACGCGCACGCGGATGTCGACGTCGGCTGTGTCTGGTGTTAGTGGTGTCCTTGATTCCGTTTCTCCTTCATGCGGTTGTGGGTGCGCGTACCGAACTTGTCGAGGCCGAGGATCAGGATGGGCTCGTAGACCTTGAAGCGGAGCAGCTCGGGCTGCACAAGGCTGAGGGGCTTTCCGTTGACCTTAACGAGGCCCTTGCCAGCCTAGACATATCATCAGTATGATTGCCGTCACGGGTCCTGGCGTTCAATGTACCTTGCAGTGGGCGACGGCTGCGACATGTTAGCTGGGGTTCGCAATACGGCGCGCAAATGGTGGGGAATGCAGGAGCGTACCAGTCGCGGTCTTCTTCTTGCCGAAGCATTGCACGCTCTGGGTAGACATGGTGGGCGACTGTGTGGTTAGTTGCGTGCGGTGGTGATAGCGCTGTCGTCGTGGAAGCAAAGGTTCGTCGATGTCGAAAGTGTGGAAGTTGCAAAATGCTAAGCGAGCCAATGGGCGCTAGCGCGAGTTTACCGCAAAGCGTCAACCTTACGTAAGCCTGCAACCCTCTGAGAGCGATTCGACAGCGACTTCACCATTTCCTCACCAGCCTCATGTTTGTTTTGCTCATTGAGTGCGGAATAAGATCGCGTTCCGTAGCCGTACCGGAGACTTCCGTGCAGACGGAACGAAGAAGGGTCATACCCAATCAGTAGTCGACATGCCTTATCGACTGTATGTCTTCGGCAGCAATGGCGAAGGCCAACTCGGGATTGAAGCAGCGGATATAGTCCAGAATCCCACAATCGCGCATTCTTGGCCTGCAGAGAAAGGCATCAGCGCTCTCTGCGGTGGCGATAACCACACACTTGTCATTGCCTCCGACGGTTCGCTGCATCATGCAGGCAGTACTGAGAAGCTTCAACTGGGTCCCGTACCATCCGGAAAACCAACAATTTGTCATTTCCAGAGGACTGATAAGCTAGGTATCAACTTTTGCGCGGCTGCTTGCGAATCTTCTGCCTATATAAGAAATGGAGTCCCTAACATGGCCGATGGCTCAACCGTTACGATCGTCTCAATTGAAGGCACAGATCACTGGGGCGAGGGGGCCTTCAGCGCACTTGAATTACCTCAGACCACGGTTGACTTTGCTGCTGGTAATTGGCATTACGTTGCCATCATGTCCAATGGCGACGTGCTAGGCTGGGGCAAGTCTAGACTCGATCAGCTTGGGCCGAGATTGTCAGCACAGCAGAAAATCACGGAGCCTACCCTAATTAAAGAGGACATCCCCTTTCGACCTGTCAAAGTGGTGTGCGGCAAAGAGTTCACATATCTGGTCTCAGATCCTTCCACGGGCGAACACCATCTGCTCGGGCGAGACAAGTTCTCCCTACGTAGCTCCATGCCAGGAGACATCAAAGACTGGAAACAAATCGGAGCAACATGGCACGCAATATTTATCTTATTTCGAAACGGGAGCCTTACAGCCTGGGGTAAAGAGAACATGTGGAAGCTGTTGCCTACCGATCTACCCGCTATAGAACAGATGGCAGTCGGCAGCGAACACGTCCTCGCTTTGACCAGAGATGGAAAGCTCATCAGTTGGGGCTGGGGCAAGCATGGCAACTGCGGTAACCTGACAGAGCTTGGTGATGAGGTGAAGAATGATATGGTGAGCGGCATCTGGAACGAAATCGACATACCTGGGACGATCAAATTCATTGGTGCGGGCTTCTGCACGAGCTTCGTGCTTGCGGAAATTGTGGAACAATGACCTGATAGATCGATGAGTTGCGAATCAGACTCGTCAATGAGGCTGCTACGAAGCCTCGTGATCTGCCATTCATAAGCGACGAAGGCTGGGCCAACATAGTGCAACGCTCATAAAGTACTGACTCATCAGCATTCACGATCAGCATCCAAAACAGGATGCCCATCGCCTTTGATGCAGTCGGCGACATCATGTCAGTATGCCTTCTTATCAAGGACCTCGTCGACGCCCTTGACGAGGCACGCGGCTCTGAGGCTGAGTACCGTTCTTTGATTCGCGAACTCTGGATCCTTGTCCGAGCCCTTTTAAAGATCGATTGACTCACAAGGACCCATGGTAATGGAGCTACGCCCGAACTTCGAAGCTTGTGCGAAACAGCGCAACGAGCGGCGAACCAATGCAAGAGCTCGGTGGCGGAGTTCTTGGACCGAATAAAGAAGTACACGAAGTCATTTGAGGACGGCCAGAAGCCCAACATGATGAAGAAAGCAGTGATGGGAGTGAGATGGCGCGTGGGAGAAAGAGAGGCTGTGTAGCGGTTTTGCGTAGAGCTCGAGCTTGCAGATGCTATTGGCAACAGCCAATGCGTAAGGCTTCCGCTATGTCTTGAGACTGGATACTAAGAGTTACCCAGAACTTTGTCTGCTACCAATAACAAAGATGTCAAAAACCATCTGGACAGGATCGAAGAACAGAGAGAGCAGCGATTTGCAAGCCAAAATGCCTTGCTGCTCGACCGCATCGATGCAACAGATTACCAAGGGAAACATGGCTACAAGTAAGATTGCCTACGCCCTGAGGCCCGACTAGCTACGACGACTTGGGACTAACTTAAATTCACTCCTCCACAAGGTGATGGCCACGAATATTGCGACCTGCCATGCCATTGTAAATATACAAAATGCTCTCTCAAGCCGGCTCCAACGCACCCTCATTGAGGAGCCTTTCGTACTGGAAGATCCAATTGCCCGGATAGTGACTGTCCGCAATTCATTACGCCATGAGAAGCTTTTAATGCCGTGTTTGAGCTCCGCTTCCGCAACCTTGGGGGGTTCAAAAAGGTCTAAGATAGGCAGTATAGGCTTCAAGAGAAGGTTACAAGAAGAGGGGTTGACCAGACACGCCCTTATTAGAGAGCATTTCTACCTGGCCAGCGCATCGAAACGAGTTTCATTTTCCGTAGCGACGAGAGTAATGAAGCTACGCGCGAGGGCACCAACGTCATTACATGCCCGGGCTGCCAGGCTTCATCATTTGACGCGAGTGACAGTGATACACAGTGTTCAAACTCCTTGATGTGGTTTCGTCGAATTACTGTTGTCACAGAAATGGAACCGCCGACGCCGCCAGTTCCTTTACCGAGTCCATGGAGAACGACTGCTGCATTTCAGAAGCCAGGCTTTTCTGCACGATTCGGCGATACCCCAATGGGTGAGAAGCCGTGGATGGATCTGTGCCCTGGCCATAACAGGAAACTCATTGATGAGAAACCTTAGATACCTCATGGCTTTTAACTGCTCAGCTGCTGTTCATGACTAATAGTCAAAGACTGCCATTGACGTGTAGCCTTCGTTACCAACCATGAACGCCATGTAGCACCTTTCCAATCAGGGAACGTCCATAAAGGCGTGAAAAGGCCCGAGGCCGCGTAGGTTGGATTGTAGATCCAAAGACGTAGTATCTCCTCGAAAGTCTGAGTACACTGTGTTGCCCCACGGAGGCCAATACAATTTCTACATCTTTATATCGAGTAGGCGTGCCGCAAGACTAGACTACAACTTGATGTTTTCACGTGGGCTTGCGGTCGCCAAAGAAGCTGTGCTTCGGGATCGGAGCAAGCTTCGTTGAGAATAGGGATACTAGCTTCTGGTGAAGCTCCACCATTGCATTGTGTGTCAGTGCCATCGTGGCGAGTAGTACAGGCGGGTAGTGGAAGCAGTTGAGGTGGGTGTCCGCGATGGAGAAGGCAGCGGAACAGCAGCGGGCGACGTTTTATGGGCAATAGGTACGGGAGTTCAGTGCTCAGTAGAGTTACTGGGGAAGTATGACTGAAAGGGTTTCACCGGGCAGTGGGGAATGGGGCGCGCTCGAGGTCGAGGTTGGGTTGAGTCTGTCAATGCACTCAGTTTTTGGTGACCGTAGACTCACCAAGGTAACTGCACACGTCTAGCTTCTTAGAAAGCTACCGTGGTGAACAGAAGCCGGGCGCGCATTATACGTACATAAAAGTAGCCGTGGTAGCGCTGAATGCGACCACTCGACGGCGTCTCAACTCTCGTCGCCTAGTCCTCATGAGCACGACGTTTATAAAATTACTTTCCCTCAATGGTTCAAAACATTCCATCGATGCCTTAAAGTATGCATCGAATTGATACATGCTTGTGGTATGGTAGCGTCTATAGGCCACGTCTATGATGGTCTTGAGATGGGAATGAAGGAAAGTTATCGTATCGGCCATTCCAGCGAGAGCCAGAGTAGCAACGATAGCCGGAGCAGTAACGGCGACAGCAGAGACGAAGGCCGATTGAACGATGAGAGTGAAGGTATATCGTAAGCTTATAAGATCGCAGCAAGTCAATATGATACGCGCTGATACAACGCAGCTTTTGACAATGACTCGAGAACCTTGGAAGGTTTCGATGTCTGATGAAAAGCCAAATTGAAGAACATCGAAGCCAGCTCTGGTACGTTCCTGCCAGTTGAGGGGCGAGTGATCATTTCTCAGACAACCGCCATTGGTCTTTTACTTTAAACCTTCACTACATGCAACGCAAATGCCCAGACAACGACCCGAGAAACGTGAAACAGCTCCACTACATATATCAATTTGATCTGAATGTCTATTAACTACTCAAAATGACGTATGGCTTGACATTCATGCGAAGTTTTTGGAAACCAGTCCGCTTATCGTCAGATATGTGGAACGTCATGGGTTCGACCCCCAGCTGGCTCTGACCTTAGTAAAGGCCTTTCCTTGACCGCTCGAGGCGCCGATAGGATTGGCTGGAGCTAGGGGATAAGGGTTCGGCAGCCTTAACGCCACTTACGACCTTCCTTGACCGTGCGCATGCGCTGATGGGTTGATACGAGCTGGGAAGGGGCCTTAGTTCACTTCTAAGCAGCCTCAGTAGGTTCTGCCCTCGCCGAACAGCTTAGGCAGCTGGGCAGTGAGTCTCAAGCGGGCCGAAACGGGAGGCTTAGGGGTGTTAGGTTTTTTTTTTTCTTTCTTTTTTATCCTTTCTAGAAGTATCCATCAACACTGCTAACAACTGTTATACAGTGGAACTATGCGATCTTTCCTATCGATAGGATCTCGATTCTGAGTTGACTGGGGGCTGCACATGAGCTAAAAGCTAAGTACGAATTTTTGGCCGCAATCGTCGTGTACCTTACGGGCACATACTACTTGTCTCTTAATATGACGCAGCACTCAACCAGCAGAGGTAGACAGTTTTCGTCTATCTCAAGCGCCGGCACAACCTGCCTTGTTGTGTTGGCAGCCCATCGGTCCCTTCCACTCTCCATTCATCACTGCCGACTCCCGTCACAGCATAAAACACGTCCCAGGGATCTCTGACCTTCTTGATACCCAACAACCTGTTGTAGTTACTTCCATAGAAACTTTCCTGGAACCCAGGCTCTTCGGTGTCGGCCTCGTTCATGTACGCCCCGCTGCCTGGAGTCGCATCGCGCCATTTCTGCGCGTACGCGTTGAGCCTGGCATGGCTCGCAATCATCTCTTCCGCCGTACGCTCGGGCCCGTAGCTACCTGTATCGAAGCCTGTCGCATGCATGATAGCATTTCGCAGATGCGGGTTGACCGCAGAGTCTGCGCCCGGGTAGCCCGCTGTTGCATAAGACGGGTGATAGTCGACACTGTGGAAGCTGTAGTGCCCCTCTTCGACCCAGATTCGTATGGCAGCCATTGCTTTGAAAAATTCGGGCGAGCTTGGGTCCTCGAAGATGGAGCGCGGAAAGAGGCGCGAGGCGAAGCGGCCATTGCCAACCGCCTCGCCGGGACCATTGGGCCGAAATGAATATGAAGGGTAGGTCGGCCACCAGCCGACAGTAGCTTTGATGTCGATTCCAACGTCGTGTAAGTCCTGCACGATTGGAGCGACAAAATCGCTGAAGTCATTAGCGGACATACCGGGCATGATCACTTGGCCAGTGAACGAAAAGATTCGTTCAGTCCTGTTGAAGATGGGGTTGGGAGCTTGAGTGGAGAGACTGTTCCAACCGATACCTTTTGCGTCATTTATTCGTACGAGATGCGCAAAGTAGGCATTGATCCCATTCCAGAAGGTTTCGTTCGTGGCCTCCGCGTACGCAGTTGTGTTGTCCACCCATTCAGCAATGTTCGCTTGCTCAAAGTTTACGCCTGTTTGGAAATTGAAGTTCATCCGAGCAACAGAGATAGAATCATGTGCTTTGACAATGGCTGATGTGACGATACCGTAGTTGCCTGAGAGGTCGTTAACATCGAAAGCCCCAAAAAAGATGACAATAAAGTATACTTACTCGGACCCCCTCCTCGGATGGCAAAGAAAAGGTCTTCATTTTCCTCCACATCTGCGTGGACAAACCTTCCATCCGCTGTCACAAGCTCCAATGCCAGTACTTGATCGGCCATGAGCCCAAATTTGGAGGAGATATATGAAAATCCTCCTCCTTGCATGTAACCGCCGTATGCGCCGACCGTCGAGGAACCAGGAGCAAGTAGGGTAATGTTGTTTTCCTCCATGTGGGGAAACAGTTCGTATTGCTCCAGGGCTACGCCTACCCTGGCGGCCTTGCCCTCATATTTTCCAATCTGCACGGATGGCAGGTATTGAAAATCTTTCAAATGATGCACATACACTTGGAGCGCACCACCTCCAGTGTTTCGACCGAGGTAATCGTGACCTGTGTTCCTGTAATTATCAGTAAATATGGCACTACATTGGAAATTTGCCATACTTGATGGTAAGCCGGATGTTATGGTTTCTCGCAAAGTTAACAGCGAGCTGAACCTGCTTTACCGTTGAAACGATTACCACATAGGCCGGGAAATACTCGATATGACAAGCAGAAAGAGGCGGAATGGTGGTGTTAGAACTGGGAGGCGACGCTCCAGGTACCGGGCAGGGGTTTCCCAGAGTCCACTGGTTGAATGGTATCAAGGGATCTTCTCTCCTACACTTCAATCAGCTCCAGTACGGAACTAGGAAAGGTAAGCTAGCATACACAAATAGCGAGCTTCTAGATTGTTGTCGCCAAGCGGCACACTTGGTGGTATTCTCGTAGATTCCAGAATAGCAAGCTGCTGCAGGAGGGATGGCCTTGAGCAATGCTCCCCCTAAGCTGGAATTGAAAGCATTCCATCGATCGAGAGTCGGCCAGTTGCTATCACCTGGGAAGGTCTTGCATTCTGCTTTGATGTCACCTGGTAATTGACCAAACTTGATGTCTGAGTTGTTAGCAACGTCATCGTCAGTGAGCTGTACGCTTTCATATGGGAAATTGTATGCGACAATGATCTTAAACGTAACGAAGAGACTGAGACGAACGCCGAGTGACACCATTCTGATACCTGCGTAGAGACCAGAGAAAATGCGCTTTGGAAGCACCTAGATCTGAGGAAGCCGTTTTATATCTGCAATTTTCCCACGCGAGCGTCCTGCTCCGGCCTCCTCTGTAGAGTAAAAGATTATTGTATTTGCGAAAAGGGCTAGCAAGAAAGATACGGACGGTTACAATGCAGCGCCTACCCCATTCAGTGCATGATTATGCCCGGTGTCTGGGCATGCATCGCAGCCTTGGTATACTAATCTTCCCGGTGCGACATGAGTCTCCCAATCTATTAGGCGCCGTAGGGATTTTCTACTGCGCATCAGAAACATGCAGTGTAGGCATTATGCATTTCAAAAAGTCCATTGGTACGGGGAGTAATACCGAGAGCGGCGCGAGAACACGATATGTTGGTATACACAGGTTCGGCACTGGACGTGCGTCCTTTGCCGTATTCCCGCACTTTAACCTGCATACCCAAGGTCGTATATGCCGATCTCGTACCAGCGCAACGGAAAGGTGTGGTCAGGCAGACAGTAGACCTGCTTTGATGGTTCGATGAAGCTTGGAGAGGTGGTGAATGACAAATTAACTCGGTGCATCCCATAAAACTGCCGATATGGTACATCGCCAAGGTAGGAAAGCCAGGTCAGCGGAAGAGAGAGCCACGTTATGCCCATGGCTCGACCAGATGCCCGTTCAATTCATTTGGAGGAGAGTGGACATGTCATAATACGCTTCGTGAGTCGTTGATGAAGGGAAGGAAGACTGCACGCGCCGATCTACCTCAGGCTCTCTAGCGTGTGCCTTATTAAGCCGAAACCATCTCTCGCGACCTTCGGCAGCCTCAACACCTCAGCCAGTGATGTTATATGCATCGATCGAAATTCCATCTACAATTGCATGCCGGACGTACTGCAGCGTCTGAAAAGCCTAGATTTACGTAATGACTTCGAGCAATGCTCGCTCTTCTCGGCTTTCTCGGCCTTCACGGTCGACTGCCCTCGCGTTCAAGTCACTGTCGGACGTGTCCATGAGGAAGATCCCTAAAGAATCCTCATTAGGCAGCAATTTCTGATACTTGTCCGCGATTCTCCGCATGTCGGCTCTTCCTCCGGCCGAACATGCGACATCGACTATCCCCAATAGCTTGACTATAAATATGCAGTGTCCATGGAGTAGACTCACACAACTCGATTCGTCACAATCTTAAATCATCTGTTTGCAGAATACCCATAGCAGAACACCGCAAGCAAGCCGTAATTCCCAAAAGCCCCATACATCCGTCATGGACGCCCTCATACCCCAGATCCGCACTCTCTACGCCAAAGCCGACGAGCAAACCCGCTACAAAATCCAACAAGACCTCCGCGACCTCCAAACCTCGTTCGACAACGAGTGGAACCTCGTAATCAGGATCGCATCTGGCGTACACTCCTCGCTATACCGCTATCGGACTACCCTTGACTAACACTCCTAGTCCCTCCAAATGCCCCTCGTGAAAGTCGGGACTGATCTCTCCCTCTTCACCACCCTTTCTTCATCCAAAGGCCCTCTTGCCATCTCCACCCTCGCAACAAGCACGTCTGCAGCCCCCAAAATGCTCTTCCACCTCCTCCGCGCCATGGCAGCCTTCGGCCTCATCGATCAGCCCTCAGCCGACACTTTCGCCGCGAACCAGACTACACATGCGCTAGCTGATGTTCACGTCTCCGGCGCGATAGCGCACGCGTACGACATCCATCTGCCCACTGCGTACGCGCTCCCGGCTTGGCTTGCAGAGAACGAGTATCGGGACATGACTGACAACAAAAACCTGCCATTCCACAGGGCCCTGAACACCGATCTGACGCCGTTTGAGTGGATGAAGCAGCATCCTGAGCAGATGGCGTCGCTAGGACACGCAATGGCGATTCAGAGGGAGGGAACCTGGGTGGACTCGTACCCAGTCGCGTCTGCTATAGGCGATTTCCAGGCCGCAGCTGACAGCGCGTTGCTCGTTGACATTGGTGGCGGTTTCGGTCAGCAAGCGCTTGCCTTCAAGAACAGCGTCACTAGTACGGCGGGCAGAATCATCGTGCAAGACGTGCAAGCAACCCTCAAGAGCGCGCCCGAGGTTGAGGGACTGGAATTTCAAGAACACGATTTCTTCAAGGATCAACCGATCAAGGGAGCTAAATTTTACTACTTAAGACATATTCTACATGACTGGACGGACGAGGACAGCATCCGGATCCTGAAGGCAGTAGTCCCAGCTTTGGGACCTGACTCACGCATTGTGATCGATGAGGTTGTCTTGCCGGACGCACAGCTGCCATGGCAGGCTGCGTATAGTACGTGTATGGAAATATCATTCGAGAAGAACCCAAACTAATTCTTGGAAAAGTGGACCTTACAATGATGGCATCGTTGGGCGGGGTCGAACGGACGAAGAAAGAATTCGAGACGTTGCTAGACGCAAGTGATCTACGAACACTCGAAATTCATCGGTATGACGCAAAAATGCAGAGCGTTATCATCGCAGCACCGAAGTAACAATGACGCGATGTCGTCTGCGCTTTGCTACCTCTTGTTGAGCTCCTCTCCGCTCTGCCCATGTCTTGCCGCTCCAACATTATTAGCCCTGTAAACAATATATGCTCTTTGTATAACTGTATAAGAGATTTTTCTGGTCATTGTTCCATGGTTCCTCCAGACTCATTCGATCTACTCGATTGACACACACGACAGCGTACGATGGAAGAGCGTGAAAGGACTGAACCGATGAGCTTGTAGCCCCGCTCAACGCCGGTTGAAGTCGCGCGCACGATATCGGTCATCTCGAGATCTTCCTGTCATGGGATGTATGCCATCACCACGAAAATCGGGTCGGTGTTCGGAACGAAGGTGTTGATCAGATGATCGCGATTGTTTGTGGGGATCACTTTCGTACCGAGCTGATCGAGATACTTCATAGAAGTGTCGTGTGTCACGGTGCCGATACTCGCGCCCCTGGTAGTCAGCCCAGGATCGGCGCTCAGTGTCCTTGCGGGCGTGTAGATCAGTTCCTCCACGGTGACGGCGGTCGTCTCCACGATATCGAATGTTGTCACAATTGCTCTGTCGGTCATGGTGGGACCTACGGGGTGATGCGGAACGATCTCGGCGATAAGGGTGGGACTCTGCATGAGACCACTCATGAAGAGAATCGTCTCGATAGGGACGGCGTTCGTCTCTAAGTCTCGAATCGATACGTCGGTCGCGGTTACTATAGTCTTCGATGTCCTGCCCCTCGTTCTGATACCTCGCCGGAGCCCGATCACGCTCGCTGTCGCTAACGCGGTCTTTCCTCCTGACTGACGCACAGGAGGGATGAGCTCCACGAGGATACGTCTCGGTCCATTGTGTCAGGAAGGTTGCTGACGACCTTCCTCTACCCAGCACATCATTGCGTGCGCTGTCGCGCCGGTGATCGCGATCTTCCCAACGGCCAACTTTTTTGCATTCTTCACGACGCCGGTAAGGAGACGGGATGCGCTTACGCTTTCGAAGGGGATCCTCGAACACATCAATGTTACCTGTCTTTTTAGTTCTCGTGAAAAGGCTTGGATCGTTGCGAGGTGACGAGGGGCGTTGGAACGCTCTAGCAGCGTTACGTCCAAAATCTTGCGCCTTACTCGGGAGTTGCTTGAGAGGGGCCAAGACCTCTCGACCTTCTGGTGTATGCTCCGTCGACTGCGATAAACCTATGGCGTCGAGCGCAACGTCTGGCTTTGGCTTCTGGATACCAAGTGCGGGTGTGTCCACGGACGCAACTTGCGCGGACGGCTGCTGATACCCTGACGGATCCGGGCTACGGTCAGCTGAAGCATTGGGTGAGAACACTCTTCTGAGTTTCCCGAGGGGTTCCAGATTCGCCGCAGATGCTTGAGGGCCCGTGCCGCTCTTGCGACGATACTGGCGTGACTCTTCATCGATTTTTCCCGTTGCAATGGAAGTGTAGTCTTTTAATTTACTCTTTTTCGCCGGTAATCGCTTTGGATCAGGCCAGTCTAGTTTCCGCTGCTCGCTAACCATACGAATCGACTGCTCCCGCGTGTCGATCTCATGCAGAGAATTTGGCATCGAAGGTTTTTTCGGAAGGGGTTTGAACTTCGCTTGCCATTCCTGGGCCAACGCGAGAGCTCCACTGGTCTCGAGGCGTGTTCGCGGAGAAGGAGCTCTCTTTGTGGGATCCTTGGTCCCTTTCACGCTCCGTATGTTTGCGATTGACCCAGTCATAGTGGTCCTCATCGTCGAAAAAGGCGCCTCCGCGTTTGGTGGGTGGGAAACGCCTGGCTCATCGACCTGCGCCGGAGCGGTATCTGACCATTTCGCGTTGAGCTTAGACTCGGTGTGGCTGGTAGTTGTCTGTTCAGTACTCAAGAGCGGAGCGCTACGGCTGTCCTTGGCACCAGAGGAAACTGGAGCCATGTCGTTCACGCTTCTAACCTCATGGACATGTGACGCGCATGCCTCCACGCTAGAGGAATCCGCCAGGTTTTCGAAGCGCCTGCGCTTTCCGAGAGGCTCAAGGTTTGCCGCGCTGGCTTTAGGACCTCCGCCCATCTTGTAAAAAGTGAAGTTGTGATGTGGAAGAGGTGGCCCGTCGTAGTAAGTTCCCTTGAGTGGACCGCAGAAGTTGGTTGAGCTGGCGCGAAGGTAGAGAAGGAAACGGGGAGGTGGAAGTAACGCGACGGTGAAGCGCCAGTTGTGACGTGTTTTAGGACAATAAGGAAAGTACGACTCATTCACTTCCTCAACACAGTATGGATTCGCTCACGATTTGCTAATATATTCACATTTGCTTTGCGCTACACTAAAGCCAGAGAACAAGAACTGTACTAAAATCTCGATGGTTGCGACAACTCGCCCGACGAGGAAGACTGGTCAAGCCAGTATTTGTTTGGAGAGGAGCACGAAGCAACCTCCTTTGCATCCAGCCTGTCTCTAAAGACTACCGTCGCCGTAGTGCGGGTCTTCGATGCATGATATGCAGTCTCATCTAGCGGTCTTCTCAGATGTAGACAACCAGCGCACTCGCCGGTTGTCTCTGACTGATTACATTTCTAGGCCGAGGATCTGGAGATTGCCTATGATTCTTCCCACTCAGGGAACCTACCACCCACTTGGAAAGAAAGTCCCTTTTGACCAGGGCAAGTCTTTACAGGTTTCGATGCGCGTGTCGGGTTGGTCCAGGTCTAACCCACGCCCGCAAGTTTACGCAAAATCCAATGAGCTGCAGTGAAAAACCCCCCGATTTTCAGAAACATTGAGGCGTGATCCGCCAACCGAACCGTCGGTGTTGAACCGCGCCATAAGAGACGCAATGCGAGCGTACATGCATACGAACTGAAAGACAAACCTTCAACGACGACTAGGGCAAAGTCAACATCAATACACCTTTCCCAAAATAAAAAAAATAAAACAAAAATAAAATCCAAGGACAGGACTATATGCCAAGCTCATCGAACAACGGAATGGCCGGAAATCTAGTCTTTGAAGAATTGTGACTTTCTCCTGAACTGTGCGCGGCTCATTGTCTCATTGACGTCATTTCTCTTCTTCTTCGCGGACTCGTCTTCGCTTCCGTCATCGATGAAGTCGCGGGACTCATCGTAGTTGGATTCGATGACCATGTTTTTCCGCTTAGGCTTCTTCTTATCGGACCCGCCAGCCTCTAGGGGGCTGTGAGTCTTACGCTGGCGGGTACCAGAGCCAGATGCCTTTTGATCTTCCTCGGCGGCAATCGAGTCCTGGTGCTGATGTCGAGACCTCTTTTGCGCGGGCTTCATCTCTTCCTGTTCGTCTTCTTCGTCTCGCTGGCGCTTGATACCCTTTGACTTAAGCTTGGTACCCTGCTCGACATCCTTCGTGAGAGAGACCGAATGTTGACTAGCAGTCTTTGTGGTATCTTCTTCCTTCTTCGATGCTTTGTTGCCCGGAGCAGTAACCCGAGCTTTCTTATGCTCTGGTTCCTGCTCTTCCTCGGCATCC
Organism: Paraphaeosphaeria sporulosa; assembly: GCF_001642045.1. Classification (NCBI taxonomy): domain Eukaryota; kingdom Fungi; phylum Ascomycota; class Dothideomycetes; order Pleosporales; family Didymosphaeriaceae; genus Paraphaeosphaeria; species Paraphaeosphaeria sporulosa. The sequence continues at coordinate 1,149,012 of NW_017253362.1, read as the reverse complement.
CTCCCTCGCTGGTGCTTTTTACTTTTTGCTACCAGGGGACGGGATGACTGTGCGTCAGCTGCAGCCGTGGCTGGGTGTTTGGAAGGAGAAGGTAGCTCAGGAGTTGACCCTGTAGAGGTTCCAGCCGGGACTGGGGCGGATGCTCTCTCGATCGCGATCGGGCTGCCATCGTGTCGAGCCTTCTTTGGTAACGGCTTCGCTTCGTTCTCAACCTCTTCATCCACGTCGTTCTCTCGCTGACGCTTAGTCCGCTTCCGTAAGGATGGAGCATCGTCGCGATCATGCATAGGTGACTTAGCCAGTGGACGTATCGAACGCTCGCGCGAATGGAATTGTGATCGCTGCGGGCCACCCGTGCCCCCCGCCACAAGCGTCCGAGCGCGGAAATCTGCGATCTTCCTAGCGATATATATATGATCGTCAGTCATTTCAGGGCGCAATACCGCACCAATGCGGTTGGCGATGCGGAGCAAGATCTTGTGCTGCGCTTCCGGCCGAAGCTTAGCACGAAGCGCATCACCATCTGGCGTCTGCGGAAAGGAATCGGCCAATACTCCTGTGAGTAGGCCATACTCGTAGTTGCTATTCGAGTTGAGTTGAAAGCCTAGCATCAAGGTTTTGAGCTTATTCTTCACCCACAACTGACGCAGCACTGACTGTTCGAGAGCTAAAAGCTGGGTGGAGTATTCCTCGTCGTTGGCGGTGAGAATCTCGACGTAATCCTTCAGCTTGTCAGATTTCTGAACCTCGAGACCTCGTGTTGTGAGTTCGTCCCGAAGTCTTTCCAGTCGAACAGCAATGGGTCTATCCTTAGAACGCAAGTGGGCCGGGTCATGGTACACCCGCGGGACAACAGGGCGGGGGTTTGAACGAGATCGAGTGAGTTTTATGTCACGGCTTCGTTGCGCAGGCTCCTCAGCCTGACGCTGCGGAACCGAGACAGCGTGCTGGTGGGGCTTTGATGAGGTTGCAGGCACAGGGTTTTGTGTAGCTGCTTTTAGGGCCTCAGCGCGCGGAAACCCTCCATGGAAGGCATGAGGTGGTGTGGTGACTGCCTCTGAATCTTTGCATGACTGGGACACCTATATGATATATGTGAGTTGAAGTGCCTAGGCCGAGGAGATTTCAACTGACCTTGTGGGAAAAGTTCGGTGTGGTGCCCGGGATAGGGCCAGAGACAGGCGCGGGTTTGACCTGGAAAGCTGTCGCCTGGGAGAAGATCGCCGCCACAATGCCAAAAATACCGGCAGCGGACGCATCACCGGTTATAGACGGCGAAAATGCTGTGGGCGGGGCGTTGGCAGTGGTGGCCTGGCGCTCAGCCTTATTCTTTGCCTGTATGAAGTGTCAACACGCGGGGGGTTTGAACCTCCTAGCTATACTGACCATAAACGCCTTGTACTCGGGCGAACCGAACTTGAGCTTCTTCTCAGGTTGTTCGGACATAGTACCGACTGTTCTGGAAGATTACCTGAGGGAGTTGCGGATGGTGTGTAGCTAGCTAGGTCGAGGCCAGTTGCGCGGTCAAGGGCCGGGTGTGCGAGGAGAGGCTGCAACACCGTGCCAGACAAAAAAAAGGGCAAGCCGAGAAAGGTTGTTTGACTCAGGATGTCAGACGTGCGTGTGTCTGTGTGCTGGGGCAGAGTGCAGCTGGTGAAATGAATGAAGAGAGGCCTTCCGGTGCTCAATTTGTCTGCTTGATTGCGAGAGCGCTGTGAAAGAGCGCGCTCGAGCCTCGCGCAGCGCCCTTTCCCCAGAGGGAGGCGCGAGAGGGTTAAGCTTGGGCCTTAGCATTGATGCAGCACTCATCAGCCGGAGCGAGGGTTGAAAATGAGAGTATGGTTTGTTTCAGGATGGTCGAACATATGGGATGTTCTCCGCCGATGGAAGACATATAATGAGGAAATATAGAATAACCTATAAGCCTCGAAGGAATATTACATGACTTGGCTTAGCTGTATATAGACATGGAGGCAGACTCTTTCTGATATCCTATCGGAGAATGGTACAAACTTGCTACACGCACATGAACAATAGCTTCATGCATTCGCAAACAACGGAAGTCTGACTGTAATGTACGTGAAAACCATATCAACTGCGTTTAGATTAAGCATCACATAACGAAAAAGGCAGCCAGTTGTGCCTCAAAAGATGATTCAGAGAATTCTATCGGGGTACCGTAATAATTATTGCCCAACAAATGCAAACTCCAACTCCATTTGGGATGTCACCCCGGGTGTCATTTCATAAGTGCTAGAATCAAACTTTCCGCTTGGCTCGAACATTTACCACCCTGTCTTAACTCACAACGGCATGTACCTACCTTAGCTAACAGAGAATTTGAATTTCGAGGGAACCATACATCACCCTGTCTTAAATCACACTGGCTTGGTACCCGCACTTTTTGGGTACAAAGACAGTCTATAAGCGTACTATGTGCGAGGGAAAGCAGCTTGTCGACAAATGTGAACGGCAAACATACGGTCGAAGACTCTAGTACGCAACCGTGACGTACTTTCCAAATTCGTTTTCCTAGACCTTGACTAAATTAGCTTCTTATCGTCGTCGCTCTCATAGTCGGTGTTCTCATCCATGGACTCGAAGCCGTCGTAGTCGTTCTCCTCATTTGTCTCCATATCGGGGGACTTTGACTCATAGCCACTATCTTGAGAGTCTTCTTTCATGGGCTCCTTGAAATCGTCATCCTCATCAGAGGAATAAGAGGAGGAAGAGGACGAAGAAAAGGAGTCTATGTCAACTTCCATCTCGGCCAAGCCCAAGCTAGACACCCAGGAGCTCAACCGCTGCCTCAGCACGAAGTCGCTCATCCCCGCAAGCGCATCTGGCGTCGCGATGCCAGCGGCGACAGCTTCATGCTCCTGCTGAAGGCGCGTGATGTCGTCGATGCGGTATTGCATTACGAAGGTGTGCCCTTGTCGAAAGTAAATTGCCTCTGCGAGTTGGTGCACGATTGGGCCAGACGCGATGGCGTTCATGATAGAGGACATGGTGGATTGGAGATCCTCTTGGCCGGTGAAAACTTGGGCCGCGAGGTCCATTAGCTCGTCGAAGTTCTTGGCCTTCAAGGCCGTGAGCTGGTTGCATGCTGGGATGGCGGCAGCAGCAGGGAGAGAGCTAGCGTTGCTGGTGGAAGGAGCCGAGTAGAGAGGGTGGTTGAAGGCGGTGATTTGAGACATGATGATGGTTTGGGAGAGGTTTGAGAGATGGTGGGTGTAGTGGTGTTATCACGAGTGGTGAGGAGTTGAAGGGGTAGTGGTTGTGGGAGTAGCTGTGGGCATGTGGGTGTTTTGGAAGAGGCTTTGAAGACGGTCTTCAGTCGTGAAGTGGTGTGAATTTGGGATGGAGAGAACCAGATGTGGACGACGTTCGATAGGATTATATGTGCTGTGGAGCTGTGTGGGCTGTTGAGATCAGAATTTTTCGCTACCATAGCATCAGTGTCACGATAGCCGTTGAGATCACGTCTTTCGCTACCGCAGCTCCAGTTTCACGATGGCCGTTGGGTCAAGATCGAGCACACCTGTATCATGGGTTTTTTTTAGGCCCCTGAATTGTACTAGGAGGTACCATCGCAAGCTTGAGCGCATTATAAGTCTTCCACCATCCACCATGATGATAGGTCGAGTTACCCCAAGATATACTGCAGCAAGTCAGGGTATACGCAGATGTTCGCTCCTCTACCGGTAGACTAGGGGAGGCGTTAGAGATAAGAAGTCAGGAGTGGATCCCCGATCCAAGGGTGAAGCGATAGCCGTTGGAACAGTACCAGCGGAGGAATCTGATCCAAGTCCATCTGGGCTGCGGTACCAGACTCTTAGTTCAGCAACGGTCACAGCAGAGGCCCCTCAAGATTCCACGCCTTTCGATGCTGATCTGGTCAGGCCTTGGAAGCAGTTCTGTGCGCCTCTGTTCTCAACCAGTCCACGTATACCGGCACAGGACCAGCGCAAATCTTCCCACACATTCCGCGCCCACCTATCGATTGATCCCGAGAGCGCTCGCATTCATCAGTGAACTAACGTCTTGGAGGAGCCTCCTGGCCGTCGCCGCTAAACGTTGGTAGTTGCCATGTAACACTGGCCATTCCAAGCAGGCACACACTGGAAGCAACGGCTATAGCGTGATCAGTGATAACGAGACGCCAGCACACATCATGGAAGTGACGGCGAGGAAGGGTAGATTTGCGATGAACACGAGGGTTAAGATAGGGGCGCTGTAGGGCATGTCTTCGTCCCGTGCGGGAAGGAACTTCCAGATACATGGTACCGCGGATTTATAGCTGCATTCTCGTGCGGGCTCTGTCCTAGCTCAAGTCTCTCGCTGTCCCAGACCATCTCGTGCATGCAGTTCGCATATTGAAAATAGATAGCCCGATTCTGCAATTTCGATGGCAAAGACTTGGGTGCTGGTAGAAAGCCGAGCACCAACGTAAAGCTTTGACGTCGAAAACGCCGTTGTGTGTCGTCGATAACAACCTTGGATTACTCTGGCCCATGTGTCCCCACGGCTGTAGTGGACCCTTCGTGGACCCTTGGTTGTCGTTGTTGGAACCGGGCACCGGAGAAACATGAGCTCCGACAACTTTGGACCCGCGGCCTCGGCGTTTGGCGCGAGACAGCTTCTAGACACGCAGCATTCACTTGAACCCCGCGCACACGACGCCCGAAGTAGCTTTGCTTTTTGACACGACTTTACGACCCTGAACCTGTAATTCATAACGCCCTTATTCGATCCACGACAATCTCCCTACTATCCGCATACCCAGTTCACACGCCCCTGTAGCACCGCAGTGACGCGAGCCGCAACAAAGACGAGACGAATACACGTAACTCTGGGACAATATGGGTGGATACATTTCCAAATTCAGCGCTCTCATCTGGTCCAAGAAGGAGATTCGGATATTGATCCTTGGGCTGGTATGCGACCCTCCTGCACCACAGGCGGCGTAGGCGCTGATTACAAATGGGAATAGGACAACGCGGGGAAGACCACACTGCTGTACAGATTAAAGGTGAGAGACGCTTTCCCAAGGTGTAATCGGGCTCTTGTACTAATACAAGGGCTAGATTGGTGAGGTTGTCACCACGATACCCACGATCGGCTTCAACGTGGAGTCGGTCACATACAAGAACCTCAACTTCAATGTCTGGGTACGCTCCAAGCATTTAAGACCTACCTGACATCCAGCCTTGCTCATTTCGTCCAGGATCTCGGAGGTCAGACCTCGATCCGACCATACTGGCGGTGCTACTACGCCAACACCGCTGCCGTGATCTTCGTCATAGACTCTACCGATATCGACCGTCTCTCGACCGCTTCCGAGGAGCTATCCGCGATGCTCAACGAGGAAGAGCTGCGGGACGCTGCCCTGCTGGTGTTTGCGAACAAGCAAGATCAGCCAGGGGCCAAGGGCGCCGGCGAGATCAGCGAGGCGCTGCGGTTAGGAGAGCTAAAAGACCGGAACTGGAGCATAGTCGCATGCTCGGCTGTTGACGGCCGGGGTGTTGACGAGGGCATGGATTGGCTTGTGGTAGGTGCAGCGACACTCTTGCGGGACACTAGATGCTAACAAACTCAGCAAACGGTGAACCAAGACCAGTAGGCATGCGGTGACATTTGGGCATGGCGTAATTTGGAAGAGGGTATGACTTCGAGTCCCCAGCATGGCGGAGTTCCGGCGTTCGCATAGGCAGCGGTGGGCAGCGTTTGGCACTTGGCCGGAACAATGCAAGTACCACGTATATATCCCCTATATGATCCGAACACTATCAAGCACCCACCATCCTTCATGTATCTCCCTTTGATCTCGTAGGCACCTTGGGCTATTTCTAAGCACGCATAAGCTCTTCCACATGAACGTTATAGGTACTGAAGATGAGGCAAGGAGGCAAGGAACCGGGCATTCGATAATCTCTCGTGGTCTTTTGGAGGGGAGGCTCACAATTGTTAAGCAATTGGAGGATGATCGCGGTGCACCGGAAATGACCCGGTCGGATAGATGCGTGAACACTTGCTGTGTCCCGTGTGTATATGGAGGGACCTATGAGGAGCACGGCGAGTCGTCTAGACCATTCGGTATGATGATCGCGGAAAAAATTAGCAGGGACTAGGGGCGCGGTCTCTGTTGCTGGGCGGAACAGGACGTACCCGAGCGGCTACTCCTCTGTTTCACGCTGAATGAAGTGCCGCAGCATAGTGAAAACATGTTCGATGGTGCGGCGAGCTGTGAAGGCAAGACCGAGCTCGAGCATCTCAAGAAGGCTCGACTTGTACAGACCGCACCTCCCTCGTTCAACCTCACCCGATCGCACAAAATGACTGTTGCGACTGACACCAACAATCTCCGCGAGGCTGTTGCCCGCCTTGAGGCGGAAGCTAGCTCCACCGACGACACTATTCGGCGTCCTGCTACGCTTATATCTCAATGAACAGCTTTACTCGATATACGATCTAATCTGGCGAAGGACCGCAGGCAAATCTAGTCGGACCCGGGTGTCGGCAGGCTTGCTTTGGAATGGGAACAAACTACATCAATTAGTCGAAGCAGAGACGGTCACCTTTCGGCTTCGAAAGCGATGATTGCATGAAGCGCTTTGTCGCAGCGTCTGCGATTCTGGAAGACATGGGTTTCTATTGATAGATACTGCGATCGTCTGCGAAGCAAGCTTGAGATATACAGTGTGTTTTCCAGAACTGAAAATAGTACAAACCGTCGGAACTGTGCATATAGGTAAGAATAATGTCGAAATCCTTACGAAGAATGGCATTCAAGTTCCTTTACTCTTACGTTCATTTTATCTTATATACTTAACAACATGATCTAGACAGCCTTCCACCGTACTCAGCGGGAGGTGTAGATAGGCCAAACGAAAGTCATCCTAGCCACGGAAGAGCAGGACTTGACGGTGCTTAAACATCATCACGACGCTACGACCAAGATCACGTCAATTTCCCGTTTTGCAACCGGCGTCCTGTTGACACGCAAAGCGGCCGTTACCATCCTGTATAAGCCAACGAACCCCGAACAACTCCAGGGAGCGGGACAATACTGGGCTCAAGTCTTGCGTATGGATAAACGTTAGAACAACTATAACAGTGGCGATACCTTCGTCTTGGAAAGAGATACGTAGTCCTCAGTAGTCGCTAATCGACGAGTAGGACACCATAGACTCGGACCCGATCGACCCTGCTGGGCTGTGCATCCAGGTGTGCTTCAGTGAGCTTGATGAATACACAGCCCCCCTAGGATCTCAAGTAGAACTAATCGGATATGGATGAATGGCTCCAGTGGCTCTGCGAACCTTACATTCTCCAGGTTCTCCTCCGACCATGTCTCTAGACGATTAAACTTCGTTTTTGCATAGCCTTCTCCAAATCTCAGCCATTGTTCTGCCCTCAGCTAGATCGAGTACGCCATTAACCACCCGCACGGTCCGTAAGTCAGTGTCAGTTCTTATATTAACACTACCGAAATGATCCAGCTAGACTTGCTAGCGTACACTTCTTTATTCCTGTGCGTCCCGGCGCTGTCCATCGGCTTGTGTATGAGGACGAGGAGGATCAATTAACAAGTCTTTGGTCCTCATCTGCCTATTATGGATTTGAGAAGATACGTAAGACAACGACATTTCAAGAATGGGTTTGGCACCGGCGAAGACAGGAAGTTATGAATGGGCCTGGTCTGGCGCTCTTCGGGAAGAGACAAAGGGGCAAGTCTCGACTCACTCTCGACTCCGCCAGTGGTCCAGTGCAGATGAATTCTTGGGACTGTGCGTATGATTGGAGTTCGTGTTGGAGTAAATGGCGTGCGAGATGTATGCATTTGCGTACAAAAGAAACGGGTTGGTGCCTAGCAGCAATTGAGCTGAAACGTCTTTCCTTGGTTTAGGTTTACCCTTGTATGCTCGCTATAACGCAGATTGTAATTTTGATGACATTTCCCGAACATTACGGCTTCTCGCGACTTAAACCCTCAGGCGGGTCTTCCACCTTCTTCTTCTTCTCCTCGGCACCCAGCTGCGCCGCTTCTTCCGCTTTCGTCAATTCCTCTCCTTCCCTGGGTTCTACCTTCCTCGCAACCTTCTCTTCTACTTTTTGTTCAACCTTCCTCTTCGGCACCTGCTTCTCCAGCTCCCAGCTAATACAATCCACAGCCCTCAACATCGTCCTCGCATCCTCCAAATCCTTGATCCATTTCTCCCGCCTCTCCACATCTTCCTGCGCCTGACTCCTGACTCTGCTCTCAAACACATTGACCTCATTCTTGAACTGCTCTTCCAACTTCTTCAACTCCGCAATGGTAAGACTAGGATCGTGGCTCTCCGTATCAGGCACAGACGGATGGTCCGCGAGCCACGCCTCTCGCGGCGCCTGCGCCTCAAACGCCGCCGTTTGTCGGAGCCAGTGTTCGCCGGCGAAGATGCGGCGGTCGGCCTCGTCCGCGTTCGCGCGGATGCGGTTGTACGCGATGGTCAGAAGCTGCAGCTCGCGGATGCGGGTCTGCTTGTCGGCTTCGTCGGGGTGCTCTGAGTGCACATAGGCGTATTGTTTCTGGGAGAGGTGATAGGCGACGAATTCTGCTTCTCGGAGGAGAGCGTTTTTTTCGCGGACGCAGTCGTCGATTTCGGACTGGATGGAGGCGGCATTTAGTGCCTGGAGGTGCTGGGTCCAGTCTGGCGCGGGGATGTAGTATGCAGCGTTTTCGGGTGCGGCAGGGTCTGTGGTGGTGCTAGTATCTGCTGTGGGAGCGGGAACGGAGGGGAGGCCGAATTTCTCGGGGGTGTCGTAGACTTCGGCGGGGAGGTTGTAGGCGCGGAAGACGCCGTTGTGGCGGATGTAGCCTTGAATGAGAGGATCAAAGTTCTGCATAAGCATCTTGTCCCAGAAGATGTGGTGGAACTCTAACATGCGTCTTCGACGCTGGCGCTCTAGCTCTTCCATTGCTTTTGGGCGCTCGCCGGTGTATTGGAAGTATGCGTGCGATAATAGAACTCCAGTACATGCGCCGATGTTGGTCATGCCTATCATGCGCGTCCACCACGATACGGTTGGTCTCCGCATGAATAGCGTGGGTAGGAAGGCTACAAAGCCCGCTGCTGCTCCGGCCAAACACCCATCTTCGACGGTGTATTGCTCCGTCTTCTCGTATAGCTTAGGCGGCGTGGGGCGTCTAACCTCCTGCGAAACCACAATAGTCGTGAAGCTCTTATGATAATATGCATTGGCAGCTGCGGCCACCCCGATTGCCCATAGCCCCAGTCTCCCCGACGACCTCACGAACAGCACAGTGCCCGAGACCTTCTTGTTCGGCATGACCCGCCGCGTGTACCGCGCAGCGAAGGTCGCATGGCCCGCGGCGGCGACTGTCGAGGAAACGACAGCGTACTGGAGTGTCGCGTTTGCGCCCAGAGGATCCGGCCTCTTCGGGACAATGTAGTGCTGGCCCTCGCCTGCAGTGCCGTCAGTATCGCATGCCCACGCCCCCCGCAAGATCCTACTCACCAGGCGGAATAAACAATCGCAGCACCATGGCGTGGCACGGCTGCTCAGGAACAACCGCAGTGCAGGCGAGCACGCGGTATACACAAGCAGGCACCCGCACCGGTGAAGGGCGCGAGGCTGAGGCAGCGATCTCGGCATGTTGTGCAGGCGCAAGGCTGGCCCATGACAGGCCTACATCCTTCCCTCAGCTGCAGTGTGACACAGTCGGCTGGGCAGGGCGGTGACTGGCATGAAGCCGCATCGCGCAAAGGCTATGCGCCGCGCCGTGAGATTGTGCGGGCCCCGCATGGGGGCCGGAAGGACCATGGATGGACAGTTGGGACATCTGTAGCTGTAGCTTGCCGTCCCGCATGCTGTTGTTCGGATGCGCTATCCGGATGGGCCGCGCCGGGGTCGCGCTATCTCGCCACGTGATGCGCAGCAACCTGTAGACCGAGGCCCTCAGCGTACAGCGTACACGTACCCGGAAGCGTAGAGTAGGTCTGGTGTAGGTCTATCTGGGGCCAAATGGGAGCTACCCAGCTGGACACACTTCGAGAGTTTAGTCACGGTCTGAACGACAAAGATAGCTTCTACGATTGCATTGCGTTCGGGCATTGTGCTACTCCCACGCTCACACCCTCCCAGTTTCCCAGCCCGAGCAAACCATTCTAAGGCTAGAGCATACATCCGACAGGTATTAGGTATACAACACGCCAAGTCCAGGTATTCCGAAAACCGCCCCAAGCGAGAGAATACCTTAACACCGCGCTAGCCCGGGTCCCAAAAAATAACAGTAGATTGAGCAAAAGCAAAATTGACAAAAGAAATATGACGTGTGAGGGAATGTCCAAAACAGAGTTGGAAATGTCATCAGAACACCGACCCACTATTAAAACTTTTCGTGGAAACGCAAAAGGCCAGCCTTAAAATCGGAATTGGAATCGTCCGAATGATCAGACACGAGCTCGGGTGTGGAATCGTCCCGATGGTCATTCATAGTAGCGTGGGCCACACCGTAATGCTATCGCTTGTTGTGCATAAGTATGCGCATGTCTTCAGTCCGAAGGAACTCGAATATCCCCTCGTTGAGTCGGTCTAACCCGTCCTTGAACAGATTTTCGGTCCCTGCTGTATTCGTCATGATTGTGAATGTGCGACAAAGGACGTCTTCAGTGCTCAATCCCACAGCGTTACTCATGCTCTTCCATTTAAGCCGCATCATCCTCAGGTCGTTCAACGCTAGAAGTCGCTCTACCATCTCTGTAGCTGGCACAGCCGGCGAGTACGCAAACGTGTGACGGAGTTGCTGTATCTTTCGACGTTCAGTAATCCACGTTAATAATATCCTTGAATGGAGATCGTAGAGCTGGCCTGTTTCTTTGCGGTAGTGCGCGGTGCCAAGATGCCAAAGAGATTCAATCTTGTGCAAAAGTACGCTTTCATCTGGTGGGGATGTTACCCTAGGGAACAAATACTGCATGAGAGAGCCCAGAACTTCGCACTGGAGGAGACCAAGATCCAATTCTGCATGCGCCTGAGGAGGCACTTGAGCGGCGTCCTGAGGGTGGCTCCTTAATATGGGCGCAGCTTGGGGCGCATAGGCAGTGGGAACTGCTGGCACCGGCGCAACATTGACAAGGTGGGAAACACGAGTAGCGGGTACAGGCTGGATATACTGTGGTGGACCTTGTGATGTGGGTCCAGTGACGTTCTGAGCCATGGGTGCACCGCTCGGACGAGGAGATTGATGCGGATGAGTCGACGGAGCTGGAGCTGGTTGCGCTTGGTGCATCGGTTGAGATGTTATTGATGGCGCGATCGGAGTGCTGGACCTGCTTGATCGCTGCTGAGTAAGACTCGTACGATGATGGTGGTGGTGCATGATGGGTGTGTTCGACCGGCTCGTCGGTTGAGGTTGCGCCTGAATCGTGTGTTGCGATGGAATCGGAGGAGGCTGCACGTGTTGCACGGTAGGCGAATTCCGAGCACTGACTCCATTGCCGACAACTGGCGAGTGTATCGCTTGGAACGGGGGAGCTGATGTGGACGCAGTTACGAGAAGTGGCGCCTTTGGTGGGGTAGACGCTTTTGGCGCCATTGGTCCTCCGTGAAATGGGCTGGAATCGTAAGGACTGGAGTAATTGCGCCCATTTGTTGGCGGCGCAGGGGCAACTGGTTTCTGTGATGGCGATACCCTGACTGGAGGGGACGCATTAACAGACGTAAAGCTACCGGTGTTGACTGCGGTGAACCCATTGGCTGGCGGGGTGGGATTGGGCGTCCTCGCTGTACCGTTCAGATCATTACTCGACAACGTGGTCAGCTGCGGTCTAGTAGAATCGGACGGTGTGGCGCCGTTGGTCGGTAAGTGCCCATTTGAGTGGCTGTGAGGGAGGCTTGGCACGGGTGGGACGTTTTGAGAGTTGTCTGAGACAGACCCATCAGCAACAAAGGAAATAATAGATTTACGCGGACTGTTCCGCGAGCTGGGCATCGTGTGGCTCTGGTAGCGCTTTGCAGCAGGCGTAGAGTCTATCTCGTCACCATCCGAAAGGGACGTAAATGCCGAGCTCTTGCGCTTCTTGCCATTGATGGGTTTGACAGCGAACTCGGCTCCGGCAGTCGTGGGGCCATCTGCTGTAGACGGCGTGCGCGACTGCGGGGTGTCATTCGGGGACTGATGGAATGTTAGAATGCTTGGACATGATGAGTCAGGGCAAGGGGAAGTGGCTACCAGCTGGGCCTTGTTTGGGCTCATGGGGTCGTCGACCTCCATGTCAGCAACCGTGTCGTAGTCATTGGCACTCGACGGCCGCTTGAGCTTCATATTTCTGATGTAGTAGCATGCCTTGATGATGATCCATCGATGCAGATGTATCTTGAGTCTAGGAGAGTCAGTTCATGCAACGGTCACGTGCCGTCGGGTGCGTGTGCATGACGGATCTTACATTTCTTTGTCGTCAGGGTCCTCGATGAAGAGATGGCGGGGATACGTCTTCTTGGCCGGGTCCGGGGTCAGGAGGCAGGTGCGGTCGGTGTTGCGGCCCCAGATGGCGGTGCCAAAGGTCTGCAGCAGGTCCTCGAGCTCGCGGTGCAGGCTGTTGGGGTCGGCGGCAAAGTCCAGCAGTGCGTCGCGCTCCTTGGGCAGCTCCTTGGACAGGCGGGTGACCTCGCCGGACAGCTTGCGGTACTCTGGGTTGTCGAACTTGGGGATGCCGCGGTTGGTGGTGCTGCTGCTGGCAGACAGGCCGAGGCCCAAGCACTCGGTGACCTCGCGGATGGTTGGATTGTGGGAGCTAAAGACGGAGATCCAGCGCGGGCGGTCCCAGCGCGCGACGCCCGCGTCGTCCATGTGGGAGGGGGAGTTGCGGGAGCTCTGGCTCATGGCGGCATGTGCATGGGAAGGAGTGAATGTGCAGGCGGCGCGCGTGAGCGTGGGCGGCGACAGAGGGGATACACGACGCGAGGGCCTTTGTGGTTTGTTGGGGCAGTATCGACAATCACGGTAGGCGTGTGGACTAGAGGCCAGCGAGCTCGAAAGGGGTGCGACGTAGAGGCCGCTAGCGTCACATACACTGCCGGGCGAAAAGTCAGCCAGTGCAGAAAAAGTTTGAGCAGAACAGGTCGCTGAGATGTCGCCGGTGCCTCTGGCCCGATGCGGATCTGCAGCGTATGAAGCGGCGCTTGTGGCCGCACCAGAAAGTATCCGACACCTGGCTGACTCGCGCCTCTACAGTGTAGGCGGCCCATTGGCTCCCTGGCCTCCCTTGCTTATTCCATGTACGACGGGAGAGATTATACCCTCGTTATGCCACCCTTTGCATGCACTCGAGCCTGTACACTATCCCCCCAGGGCCAAAATACCCGACGCCTACACTGGCCGTCCAATGCGACGCCCTCGCCATCTACTGCCGCCCCGTCAGCCGTCGCAGCCCAGTAGCCGGTTCCGGGAAAACACCATCTATGACGACGCGCCTACCGAGTAGGCCCTGTAGGATCCGCGCCTTACACTGTCAGTGATAACACCAGCGCGACACTGCAAACGTAAGTTTTATTGCCTGTCGCACGGGTCCGCCCACGCCTTCCCATAGTGGAGTATCGATTCTTGCATGCGAGGTGGCACAGTCTTACACACGCCCGCGTCGATGTAACCCCGGGCCACTGTACCTGCGATACATTGCGCCCGTACCTCGCCGCCTCGTGCGTGCATAACAGCCGCCCAGGCCGACTACTCCTGCGACCCACGCCCCATGAACGTGAACCATCCCATCCGAGGCAGTGACATCTTCTCGCACGCTCGCACCGCTTGAAACGCCGCACCGACTAGCCCGGCCGAGTCAGAGATTGCCCTCCCTGCACCCCCAGATGCTATACCCAACTAGCACCGTCTCAACGCGAGATACGGCGCTAGAGCGACGCCCGTTTGGCCACGCAATAATAGAAATTGCCCTCGGGACGACTGCCTCGTGGGACCGATATACGATTATTGCTGCGGCACCCTCGCCGTATACGTGCGTACACCGACAGGGGCATCTGGTAGCGGAAAATCCCTCGGTTCGCTCCCGCGAGCGCATCCTCCCAACTATTGCCTGTTTTGTGCAGACGAGCGCACCAGTAGCACCAGAGAGCGAGGCCTTGGCTGCTGCATTCCATCTACCTCTACATTGCTGCAAGTCCATGTGTACACCTCGCACCTCGCGCCTCGCCCAACCGGGCAAATGATTATCTGATTAAGCTCCCCGGTACGGCCGGCGATCGCAAAAAAAAGGTTCACTCATCCAAGGCGTCCAAACCTAAACGAGCTCCGAACGTCATCACAATCGACCCTGCAATAAGATTTTCACAACTACCCTGCCTAACCCCAAACGCCCCTGCGCGCTACACCTGCTCGACCTCGCAACGCACTAGGCCAAGACTACCGTTCGAGTAACAATTCGCCGAAAAGATAAAGACGCCACCTCCCCGACTAGGGGGCATACTCTACGAGAAATAGTACACCGTGTCGCCTTCCTGCTCCTTCTCGTAATTCTCCAGAGCATTGGCCAGCCATTGCATAAGCCCAACAAATTCCACGCTCTTCCACTGCAGCTCCACCGCGTACTTGTTCCCTGCCAATACCACCAAGGCTTGTCGCAGCAGCTCGTCGTGGTCCGCTCCCGCCCCGGCCACCTGCGCGATGTCCTCGAAGCTGCGGATGATCTCGCGAGTCGCGCCCATCAGCGTGCGGTGCTGCTCAATGCGGCGCTCGATCTCGGGTGCTGTAGTACCTTCCTCGCCCCATCCTAAGTCATCATTAGTATAAGCGCATAAAAATTAAGCGATGTCGGATAAGGTAATAGCCAGGTACGTACGAGTGCCAGCGCGCTGAAGGTCGGCCAAATGCCGTTTTAGCTCGATCCAGGTAAGGAACGCGCGTTCTCGCGCGATAAACGCGGGTACGTTTTCGAGCATGCGATTGTAATCTGACCGCACGCCATCTCTCCACGTCGTTTCAAGGCGCCGGAGCAGTGCCTCTTCTTCCCACTCTACCTCGGTCTTCTCTTGGTACATGTAATCGCGTAGAGCATACAGCGTCTCCACGTCGAGACCCGGGTACGGCACCGCGTTGCGTTGCGCATCTGGGGGCACGGCCGGAACAGCACAATGCCCGTTTGTGGCAGTAGCTTGCGGTGTAAGATCTGACACAAGTTGAGAAATCTCGGCGCCTAGTTGACGGATGCCTGCAACGGACACCCCTGCTACTGGCGTTGCCTGGGATGACATGCTGCCATTGCGCGATCCGTGGATGCCCACTTCGGCAAGACGATTCCAAACCCCATCCACCACGTTTTGTGCTTGCGAAGGGTGCGACGAGTGTACGTTCACCGGCGCAAAATGGCCACCGCCTAGCTGGCCTTGCGCTGGGCCTATTGGACTCTGACTCGACTCTGGCGGGGTGCTGACGGCCACTGATATCGGACTGCCTCGCGACGTAGTTTCCGCCTTGTAGAGTTGCACATGCCGAGGGTGCTCTGCAACTGGTACGGGAGGAATATTCGTATTCAAGGGTGCTGGTACACCTGAGTTTGGTGCCAAGGGGACGAAAGCTGAGCTTACGCCCTCTTGTGGGACTTCCATCTCGATTCTGGCTCTTTTGTTTTCCTCTTTCTTTTTCCGTTCCCGATCCAGTCTATCGCGGGCCAGGATGACATTGATAGCTTTCATTCCAAGCCACCAATGTAGTAATATCCGTATTCTGTTGCTTGTCAGTCAAACTAAAATGTAAACCCATAACGCGACCAAACTTACTGTTCACGGTCTTCTTCATTTTCGAAATAGAGATCTCTAGGATATAGCTCTTCTTCAACTCCGGGTTCACCAACGCTGATTAGGTGTTCCCTATCGCCCACTCTTCCCCATATCGCAGAGCCATGCTTTTGCAACAAGCCCTCTACCTGCTCGTTCAGGCTCTTCTCAGCAGATAAGAATTTTACTAGATCATCTGACTCTTTTGGAACTGTCGCAACGATGTCACCCATGTCCGTGACCAGGTCGCGCACCAACGCGCTCTCAAAATTTGTTTTGCCACGTTTGTTCTGACTCCATTTCGCGCGCAGCCCCAAGCGCTCGATCAATTCGTGCATGCGCAATTTCGATCTGTTCTTCATGATGTCCAGCCAGTCCTTGGACGTGGCGTAGCCGATTGAGCCCATGGTGTTGGTCGCTATAGAGTTGTCGCAGCAACGTAGACTATCGGGTACAGTGTACGTTGAGAAATTTGTGGGGGGGGGGGGAAACAACGACAGGGTAGAGCATTCAACGGTATTTCGCCCGGTACTGATTACCATTCGCCGCTAAGGAATGGCAAACGTTACCATTGCCCGACTCGTGGGGTATCTTCTGAGGAATGAACAGTGCGCGATTGGTGTCACGGCCATAGCCCTCGACGGCGCTTTATTTTTGATGGGGTCAACCTGCTTGGTGTTGAGAAAAGAAGGAAGTCAGGAGAAGCCATCCCAGGATGGCGCGTTCGGTAACATCTTAGTAGCCCGCCAAGAGAATAGTGCAGATCTTTGTACCACGGCGAACAAAACATCTGTCAAAATCTGTCGCAGCACACGAGGAGGTTGGATTGGCTGATCACTCTCAGTCCATTGCGCGATGCAAAACACGATCGTCAGCCAGTACCCACTCCCAACCGTGTCAGCTGCGTCTCAGCATCATCAAAGCTGGAGCACGCGTGTCGTAGACATTTGAGAATTTCATCCAGCCACTAGTTTACACAAACTTTTCATCTCGCCACAACGCATCCCAACTCCCGCGCCCGCCATAGTTTCCTTACATTTTTGCACGAATGCCTCCACACCCTTATGCAAACAATGATACGCTCACCAGTAGCCCAACCCGGATTTTCTCCGACAACCCTACAGTGTAATCAAGCCTAGAGTCGCTACATTGAACCGGCGCACACCTGCGCCATACTCCTTAGCCGCTTCTATGCAATCGACAGCTCATTTCGGGAGAGAATCAGATATGTGCATGCATTCGTCTCGGATCGCGTCTGCAACCCATTAGGTGCACTTCGCCTACAACCAAAAGTCCATTTTCCAAGAGGACAGCAACTTGTTGTGGGCAACGATGTGATTCGGAAGGCTTTGTTCAAGCATCGGGCTCTCGGCCATCGCTGCGAAGACCCGCGCCAACGAACTGGCAGTACTCAAGGTCTTCTCGTCTTTTCCGTCGTGGATGCCCAAGGCGATTTGACCGCATTTCAGAAGTGTTTGGTGGATTCTGCGACACTTCTCTCCCCCACCGAACATGTTGTTCCATTGTCCCACCGTGAAGCGCGGCGTCGGCTGGCCGCCAAAAGGGTGTATCTGACAAGTTAACAATGGTATATGTCTTTGGAGCAGAGAGAGACTTACCCCAGTGGCCTCAGAGAGCAACCAGCAACCCTCCCTCCAAGAAAGCCAGGCATCCAATGTTCGTAGGTCCTGCTGGAATGAGCCCCCAAGAGATTTGCGGAGCTTGTCTTCATCCTGCCTCCGCAGAGTATGGATGACATTGTCCAAGCGTTTGGATGCCACCAACATCGAATTGGCATCGGGGAGTTTATTGTGGCTTCCATCATCCTCGTGACACAACTCGCTGTAGAGAGATACTGCCATGTCCATTCTCATGCTTCGCTTGACCTCTTCCGATACAGGTCCAACTACCAAGGCTCCATCGCTCCCATTCCTTCCGGCGGTCGAGCTTTCGTCACCTTCAACAGACTGTTCGCTTGCGGAGGAATCGTCGTCGGTCACTATTGCTCGACTGTCAGCTCAAAAGACTTTCGTCCAGCACAACAAGGAGACTATCCGTACCATCGCTGGCACTGAGCCTCGGATATCGTTGAGATGGTCGCCTCCTCTTCGTCGGAGTCCACTCGTTGTCGCTCTCACCAGTTACTTCATAGAGCAGTCTGCCTGCTGCGTCGCGCGCACGCTTCTTCTCCGCGATACGTTTCGAGGTACGGCATAAGACTGCCCGCATCTTATCTGAGGGTAGACGAAAAGTGAATATGTAGCGCGCCACCGATGAGCTCCGCTTCCGTGGTTTCGAAGCTCCCGGGCGCGTGCTCCGCGTGGAGACTGGTCTAGACTCCGCCGCCGACCTTGGTGCCGATGGTCCATGGTAGTTATGATAGACGGCGATGGCTTTCATGAACAGAAGGTGCTCCAGTTGGAGAGTGATGCTGTCTAAATCAACACGCAACTCGAAACATTTGAGACCTGACTTACAACTTTCGGTGACGCTCGTACTGGTAGAAGAGATTGCCCGCCTCGCTTCCGTCCTCTGCAGTCAACAATTGGGACTTAGGGTTTGAACTTAGCTCGCGGTCCTTAAGAGAATCACCCCAGATCTTCTCCCCGTAATTGTCGACCAGGCGCCTAACGTCTTTCGTGTAAGTCTGCTTCTCCCATGCTCTCTTAAGCTCTTGTTGGCTGTGGTTGGGAAGCTTCTTCGCCATGTCGTCAAGCTCACCGTAGAGTTGATTAACGTTTTCGGAGGCAAACACCGGTCGGCCTTTGCCACCTGCATTCTTTTCACGAAAACCTAACGCACGGCGGATATGCTGGTTATAAGGAGCCCAGCCTGGGTTAATCGACTTCTCAAATATGATTTGACGGGTCGCTTTCCCATAGGTGACCGGATCCATCGACCCAGGTGCCCGCACGCGTGAAGATGCGCCCGCCTTGGACATGATTGCAGCGTGTATCAGCGCGCGTTATTCAAGCAGTGTCCTTGTCTGTCAGATAACAAGTCGGATTGAGTGTATTCAAGGTGGTAGTGCAAGAGAAGTGTAATGCAGAGTAAAAGTCGCTGTGTAGCTGTTTGTGTCACTGTGGGGCGGCCGAAGGTCAACAACCCAGCAGGCACCACCGAAGGCAAGAGCGCGCGCACAGACACGAGGCGGCCACGCTGCAAACGAAAGCAACGCCCTCCAGTATGAGACGCGTTTGCCTGAAACTTTGAAAATCGTGCGGTTTGATCGAACGGTAAGACGCAAGCGGGATGCTGCAGGTCACTTTGGTGCACCGGTAGACACAACTTCCGAAATGACGAGCTGTTGCGTTTTCGTTTCTAGATTGGGAGACATCGGCTTAGCAGCGATATACTAAACCTTGTAAGCCTAATTGTATGAAAGTGCTTTTGAGAGACTGGATGAAAGCTATAGTATGAATAGACTTCTAATAGGCAAATATGGTAGCGCTGTCTACGTGCACCATTCCGCGGTTTTCAGTTGGTCGTAGTGTGGTTTGTTTAAATTCTAATGTAACAAACAATAAGAGAATACACAAAATTGTGCTGGGTATCTAGTGCTAGGAAGGGAGGCGGTGGTCAATTGCTACATATCACAGAGAAGATGAAGCATCACGACAGTTGCTGTGGGGAACCCAGAAACATAATTGCATGAAGCTCGCAGAGATACAAACCAGAGAAAAAGCAATGCCCGGTACACTACCACCAAATATGAGTATAGTATATTATTTAGAGGTAGGTAATCTGTGGGCTGACAGTAGTTAGACCTCTGTCAGAGTACTGCATTCAGAATTCACCGATATATAAAGAGGCTGTAGCCTCCAGAGTTAAGCCAGGATCCTCAGTTGTACGTCGATAGTGCCATGCGGGGAGTCCTCCCAAAAGCTGCATTGTGCAAGGAATGACGAAGACGCTCATATCCCTGGTCGTCGTTGGCATCGATTCGCAATGTGAATGACTTTTTGAGCTAACCGGGAGCTTGGTACGTAAGTCGCCACATCATCGTGCTATTAACCTTCTCGGTAACCTGAGGGTCACCCGCGGCCTCTACGATAACCAAGTCTAGGAAATCGGAGAATTTTATACATTCGAGGAGTTTTTGACCAAATTCATATTCGGTATCGTCCATGACGACGTTCCAGACCAGAACTACTCGTTTTGCCTGCTACTTGGTGAGAACTGGACGCACGGTATGATCGTCGTTACTGGGCATTTCCTGTAGGCCGGTTGTGGCGTGCGACACTTCCTGTGAAATCGGTGCCGGAGCATGCGTGCGCACGAGAGTCCCAGTGACATGGCGTTTATTCTATATTGTGTCGGTATCGACAGAGTTGTAAGCTTTGCGCTTCTGCAGAGAGCTGTCGTTGGAGCTGTGAGGTAATAGTAGATCGCCCTCTGAACTGTCCCGATTGGGCGTACCACAATCTATGAACCCACCCGTCGCTGACCTCTCTCGCCCGGACCTTAACTTTGTCTTCGTCATGGGTCTCATGCAGACGGAAGTGACTTTCCGGGGGATTTGTGGGAGACTGGTTGTGATGGTGCAGGAGTAGAGCCGGCAGCTTCTTCCGCAGGTATACCCAATGCCTCGGCCGCTTCGTCTTCGGTACGCACCCAGCTTCTTGTAGCCGGCCTCTTCATGACCTGGATCTCAAGAAGGTGTATCTCAGGGATGCGTAGCCACACGCTCGGCAGATTGCAACTCGAGTGTCATTGCTCGCACCGCCGTCAACCGTAGGAGGAATTGGCTGTGTCATGTTCTTGCAATTGTCTCTAAGCTCCCTGAACGATAGAAGGCCTTAGAATGAGAGGTTATGCTTATTTGGAGCGGTATAGCCAATTTAAACACAGCTTTCGCGAAGACATTTGCGCTTCTTGAATGGCCGTGGGGTCCCTTGGCTCTAAAGATCCTCTGGAGGATTCCTCTCTATCTCTATTGTAGCTAGATAATTCAACATTAATAGTGTTGAGTTGTATTGTGCAGTAACATGACAAAAGAGAATGGAGGAGGCTGTGTAACTTCTGGAGTGGTACCGAGTGCCAGCGTGCGGTTGCTCCCGCGACGTAAGTAAGCATAATGTAGGAAGTGCTTGGATCGGGTAAGTGAGTGAGTGATGTTGTAGAGCAGTCGTTCAGGCTGTCCGAGCTGCGTATGGGGTGGGCGTCGTGTCGCAAAGTCGCATTTGGGTGGGCAGTGACGGGTAGCAAACCAATGTGAGAGATGGACCCTATTCCTGCTATAGCTAAGTTACTACTACAGAAACACTACCGTAGCGTATGCTCAGTAGTTGAGTGTGCGATGAAGCCTCATCGCTTCGACAAGAGCTTCCTCGAAAGCATAACCACTGCTAAAGACACGTGCATTGATGAGTTATTAGACAATGTATTAGAAACAAAAATCATTTCTACATTTATCGATGCAGTAACACGTAGTACCCGCAACAATCATTTGTTAGCGCCTGGCGAGAGAAGATCAACGTGATTGGGTCAAGTCACTATACATGCGTGAATATGCCAATCTAGACGATTCGATAATACAGTACATGATCGGAGCTTCTTTAATTAAGGCTTACATTTCAATCTAGAAAATCGAGATTCGAGAGCAGATGGACTATGTCGCAAGGAGAGAGGCTCAAACAGATGTTGAACACCACATGCAGCTGAAGTGGGCGAGCTCGTCGCCGCCGCACGTGAGCATGTCTAGATTCGTCGAAAAAGTTAGGTTCACGATCTGCGACAACCTTCGGCCGGGCTGACGGCCTACTCCAGCCGTCAGGATCATGCAGCAAGGGCGGATATGAACGCTTAAGCTTTATTGGACGACCTCACGCACGTCTCATGGAGCTAATGACGATTCTTTTTAGAGCCTCAAAGGCTCCTGCGCTGAACACCACCTCAGCACCATCTCCGCCGCCAACATGAGCGTCCAGCCTACCATTGGGCGGTCAGGCGTGCGACATACCGCCCCGAAATCCAGCCCCCAATGCCCCTCCCCGTATTCGCCTGTGGTGCCTCGAACGCGGCTGTGCCTTATTAATAGCACCATGCAACGAGATCGCAGCAGATCCTGGCTGCTGGAATTGCCCTGAAGAAACGCGATTTCACTCTTTCCACGAAATAACTCGACGACGTGTGCACATTGCGCGATTGCGCATCGCTCGCAGTACTCCCTCCCCAGAGTCTGCTGGGACACCCCAACCTTGGCTCGGGCCTATACCTCCCCACAACGAAGACGACGACAGCATCGACAGAAGTGTTTGCGCGGTACGAAGCCTGTGAATTCTCAGTAGTTGGTACCGCGGAGGCATCGAGCAAGCTAACCGGCTGGCTGCTCGTGTTGTGGTCTATTGGCGGCTGGCCGAAGTGTCCATGCGCCGAGGCTGAAGCCAGAGAGCCTCTGAGATAGGCGCCTTTCTAAGCTGGAGTGCCTCCTACGTTTAGGGCTGCTGCGTTCCTATAGCTCCTGTAGAGGAGCAGCGAAGACAGGCGATCATCGTCGCGGATCCTCGACCGGTGCACACGCGCTGCAAACATCCGAATCGGTACCAAAGCGAGCTACACTGGCGCGCGGTAGAGAGCCATGGAGGAGGTTCCGTCACCACTGAAAGTGGGCTCCCCAGTCGCAACAAGGAATGCCTCAGAGGACCGCGTCCCCACGGCTTTGCGCGCTGGGTCGCCTGCAGTCGGTAGCGGAACACCCACGTCACAAGCGCGACCAGGTCTAACGCGACAGAATACGTCTGGGTCCGACCGCCTATCCCAGCTCTTCCCCTCCCGACCAGCATCGATCGCGTCAGTTAGCCCTCTCGAATCGCCCTCATTATCGCGCCGCACATCGTATCCATCGCCTCTGATACCCGCCGCAGAGCCGTCGTACCGTATACCTCGCGCTCCAGCGCCGCCGTCTTTCTCTGACGATACTTCGTACAGCCCTTCGCCTGATGCAGTCAGCCCGACTGGGTCGCAGTCTACACTGCAAAGCAGGAGCGGCACCAACAGGCTCTTGAACCGGCTCGCTTCGCTTCGTAGCGCTAGATCAAGAGGGGGAAACTACAACAGGCTGGAAGATGAGGAGTCTGGCAGGAGGAGGCTGCAAGAAGTTGAAGAGGTGGACGAGCCATTAGGCTATGATTTGAGCGGTTTGGATGGCGGAGTGCCAATGCAACAGTTCGGGCAGCCTAAGAAGATGCTAAGCGCGGCCGACGCAATGGAAGCGGAGCGCGACCTCCACGAAGCTGGTTATGCCGCCGAGTTCGAGAGGTTAGAAGCGCAACTTGGGGCGGGCATGGCGACCGTCACAGAAGTGCCTTTCACACACGCTACACCGTCTGGAGACGATACAGCACGTGGGCATAGGAGAGGATTGTCCGATGCGAACATCATTGATGTTGTCGCAAAGGATGCGCAAGAGGAGGCTGAGAAGACCGGTGGCATTGTAGCGGTCGCAGAGATTCCTGTTGATATCAGCGATATGGCGGGGCACGGGACTGACTTTGACAGCCGCGCTTCACTCGTTTTCGAGCGTGGTAACAATAACGAATCGAGTTACTTCTTTCCTTCGGGTAAGCACCAAGTTAAGCATCGCGAGATTTCATAGGCTGACCGTGGTTTAGACCCTAATATGCCTTCGTGGCGACCCTTTTCAATGGGTTGGCCATTCCTGACGTTCCTCGTTGTCGTTGCACTTGCACTCGCAGGATTGCAAGAGTTCCTTTGTCAGCTGTCCCAGAGAGCGGCCGAATTCGAACCTGGTGACCAACACGAAGGTGGTTTAGTCAAATTCAAGAACGCCAAAGACTTGACTGTTCTCCAATACTTCACCTGGAAATATGCACCTATACTATTTTTTGTCATCTATGGAATCTTATGGCAAATCGTCGATTACGAGGTCAAACGTCTTGAGCCATACTACCAACTCTCAAAGAAGGATGGATCCGCAGCGAGCGAATCGTTGAATATGGACTATCTGACTTTCATGAGCTGGTTAGTGCCATTACGCGCATTACGGCACAAGCAATATGCGGTCATTTACGTGTCCATGGCCACGCTCCTAGCTAGTAGCTTGGTTCCTATCCTTCAATCGGCATCCGTGGAAATGTATCCCGACGAAGACGAACGCGACGTAAAAGACTGGAAAGCTGTACGCATTCAGCCCGTGTGGTCAAGATTCGTTACGATATGTCTGGTCATTGTTGCGATCCTCGGCATGTTTCTCATGAAGGAGATGCGAAGAAAGAGCGGCCTACTCTCTAATCCTCAAGGGATCGCTGGTGTCGCGGCCATGGCTACAAGAAGTCATATTCTAGCGGACTTTCATGGGTTGGATACGGCGCCACTCGAGAAGATCCACAAACAACTTCGCCACCGGCGTTATATCCTTCACAAGAGCTCGCTATGGCAGGGCGCATATATCCGCAATGTTAAAGAAAAAATTCCGGATACTGGCTCTGATCCACGGCCCCTGATGCTGCGTCTCAAAGCTGGCATACCCTACATTTGCTACCTGATCTCCTTTGCCGTCATCCTGCCCGTCTTTCTCTTCGTCGAAGGCGCTCAAATAGTCACGAAGAAGCTTCCCTTCCTTTTAACAACGCTAGCCACTGTTGTCAAACTCCTCTGGAATACCATGAACGGAGACATTCGCACCGTTGAACCCTACCACATCCTTGCACAGCGCAGAGCCCCGGCCAAAACCCTAACCCTCGACTACACCGGCACGAATCCCATCATTCTCCCATTCAAGGCCCTGGTCAATCGACATTACATCGTATGCCTAGTCGGCGTCGGCTCCATCCTCGCCGAAGTGCTCACAGTCTGCGTCTCCTCGTTCTCTGTTGATGGCAAAAAGTTTATACCAGGGCACAGCGGCAATGACAGCAACGATGGGGATGACGCCCACGACCGCGCCAACACAGACCAAACCTTCCGCTCCTTCTGGTCCTCCTTCGTTCTCTCCATCGGCATCATCTTCTTCCTCGTCGGCGTCGCCTGCGTCGTGTACGTGCACCGCTCTCACAAGTTCATGCCGCGGCAGGTAGGCACCATGGCGTCGGTCCTCGCTTTCATCCATCAGAGCAAGATGCTCGTCAACTTCGTTGATACGGAGAAGTTTGATAGCAAGCAGATGACGCTGCATCTGGAAAAGTCGGGGAAGACGTATGCGCTGGGATGGTTTCAAGGAAGGGATGGCGACGATCACTGTGGAATTGATGAGGAGCCGATACTGGCGCCGTATAATTATGGGGTTGATTGGACAAAAGCGAGGGTGCAGGGGCATACGATTGGGACGTGGGAGCATTATTGATGAGGCGGACCCGTATTTCATTTCTGGTCAGGCATCGTGCCGGGTTACATGGTTCACTTGAGATTGGGCTGGAAGTTCAATATGATCGCTAGAGCTCTAGGTAGAGACTCTTTGGAAGCGCAATGCTTATGGGCCAGAATGAAGCTTTATGAAAATAACATGTCACATACTCGCTATACGCTCTTTGCGGTCAACAGGATTGATCAACAGCACGACAGCTCTGAACGAGCAGATCTACTATAACTGCCAGAGAGACAACGGTAATGTTGGAACTATGCCTCATCAGCTAAGAAGAAGGATGTTGTGAATAAGATGGGCTGTGCAAAAGATAGCAATGGACAATAACACCACCAGCGAGATAGCCATGTATAACTGCTGAGTATATGTTTTGTACACGGGTTGGCTGTGAAGGTCAGCGAATTGATTGTTAAATTGAATCAGGGAAAGATGTGTAATTTGTACACTGGATTTAATACTATTTGCGCAAAGTAATTGGTAAAGAATAATAAGAGAACAGGTAGTAGGACACAGTCTGAATGGGTCCAGCAATAGGTACAGAACTAGGTAACGGAGTAATATGTAATGGGTAGGGGCGCCAAAAATTGTTCTCGCCACCATCGTTCAACTCGCTCCGCCAGGGTTTCATCCAACCCCATCATCTTCCACAACTTCCTCATCCATCTATATCGTCCCTTGTCTTATCCATCAACGTATTATCTTTAAAATAGCCAGTAGTAACAGATCCAGAACTGTAAGTCTTTTCTAATATATCCAACCAACTTTAAATCTTATAGGCTTTGACAATCAGCAGCAGTCACGAACTCAAGATTGATAATGCCACCATTGCTAAAATTTCAAGATCAGGACATCAAAACAAAGCGTGCTTTCAATTCGAACGAGATGAAAACAAGGAGACTGGAGTCGTAAATTATCCCTTTGAAACACATTTGTCAGGGTTGCTATCAGAGAACACGGGCTCAACGATTTGCATACAACCCCTCAGTACGAGTACCTTTTTATCCTCGCCATCTTTTCGTCAAGTATATCCGATGATTGCGATCGCACCCGCTTCTTTGTACCGCGACTCTCAGGGACCATCTCATCTGGCGCAATCTCCTCCTCGTCTACCGCCGAGCCTCCGCCCCGTGCAAATGCGTCTTTGAAGTTCCATCCATTGAACCACATGTCTCGACGCTTGTTGTAAAAATCTGCCTCAACATGATATTCGGCAACACTCCTGCAAGCCTTCCTACAATCCTTCCTACGACTCTCCACGAATTCATTCCAGTAGAGCGATTGCTGCGGTGGAACCTGTCCATGAGCGAGACCGGATGTTTCGACTGCTTTGATGAAGTCCAGACGCTCGGGCATATCGATGTGGCCGAAGTACGCGTTCCGGCTCCGGAGTCCGGTCAAGAGCTCCTCCAACTCCTTGCGTCGTCGACGAGTTTTATGAGTATACCTTTGTACATCCACTGGGTGGAATAGCAACATTCGTGCACGGCACAGCTGGACCATCTTCTCGGCAGCGTCGACGCCTTCTTGCAGATCTTGCAACTTCTTGTGAAGGTAGTAGAGGTGATTGATGGACAATTGATTGAGAGCGATAGGACGTGGGAATCCGGCATCCGGCATCGCGTCAGCGTGCGCTGGGCGGAACGTCCTACAGGAATGGTGCAGACAGGAAGTTCGACATTCTGCCTGCTGTGCCGTTTCAAAGGCTAGCAAGGAAACCGGAACTGAGGACAGAACCGAAGACGACACAGAAGAGAGTGCTGAAGACGCAACTGATGACTGCCTCAGACAGCCATCTTCTCCATGCGACGAGCAGGGCTGGCGCGGTGCGACCTTTTTGGCCCGAGCGGCGCTTTCGAGAAAGTCCTGATTTGTGAAGGGCATCGTTATCTTGGCCGGGTCGGGGTTCAGTAAGATATACAGGCACTGTTTTCTGCGTTTCTCGGCCACAGGAACATTTTAAGGCGTCGAGGTCTCAGTGACATTGTTCTTGGTGAATGTTATTTTCACTGTCTCTCAATACCCACGTGCGCAAACAATGCCTCTCGGCCTGTGCCAGCCATGAACTGAAAACTCCCCTTTTTCTCAGAGTAATTGATATACGTAAATGCGGGAGTACCTGAAGACAGTGCTAATTGAATATCGCACAGCCATCTTCCCTAATGTACAGCCGTATATTCGTCATATTACCCGTTCTATGACCGAATGTGACCGAAGCTATTTCGTACGCGGTGCAGTCTCACCCTAGAAACGATTAGGATTTTGGATACTCTACGATTATGTAAATTATACCTTACGCCAGGCACGTCGTCTGACTAGAGCATGGTCTGTACCAGTGTCTGCAGCTCCTCCGTTTGCGATAAAACCTTCTTTTTGTAGATAGCAACATTTCTACCTCTGCTGATCTCGGGGCTGAGCAAGAAACCGTCAATCATCGTGTACGATGTTGCGAAATAGATGCGGTACGCCTTCACCCAGTCCCTTTTAGTATACGATCGAATGTCTGTTTTGACAAGATCAATGAAGACAGAAAGCAGCTGCCCTGTGACTCCCAGAACAGCGTGCAGGGTGGCAGGAGATTGGCCGTGCACTGTTTTCTGACTCGATCTTTGGGTTGTACGTCCGTCGGAACTCTCAACGGCCTCCATGGTAGGTAAACGTGGTCGACTCTCGTCGGAGTGAATTTTTGCAGGGGCGCAAGTAGGGGCATCCTTGGGCAAGACAGAGGCTGCACCCAGTCTGGGCCAATGGATTGTCAACAATGGTGGGTGGTCGCAAGAGGCGACTCCACAGTCCGCGTGGGGTCATTTATGGGAGCGGGCAGTACCAACGTGAGGGTGAGCTCAAGTGTCCACTGCGTCGCGCTCATTTCTTGCCCACTAGCGATTATTTGTCAGTAAATGAAAGATTTGGCCTGAGCTAGTGCCGCTGAGCCCTGAGCGTTGGTGTCCTCGGGTGCCTATAAGAGACCTAACCACCAGGCATCTGCACCATTTCCTCAACCGACGACACCTTCATATCAGGTCGAGTCTCCCGATGGTAAGATCTCTGTGGCAGCTCAGTAAAGGTGCGATGTTTCTTCGCCCCTCGCGGAAGAGCCTTGATCCAGCTCCATAAAACGGATACTGCTGGCTTCGATGTCGCCAAGCACGCGCAAAGTATACCAACTGCGCACTCTACAACTGAAGCAATAATAAGCACAGTATTGGAGAAAGCCTGGCTCATGTCGCGTCCCTTAGCTAGCGCGACTGAGAGAAGGATGGCGTTGGCCCATGTCCCAGCCGTTGCACTGCAGTCTACGATTAATGTACTTCCTCCATTAGAGATCACATCGACTTACAGGAAGCCCATGCAAAGAATGAAAGTTAGTGCTGCTTTTTGTGAGCGCTGGACACGCAGCTTCAGTAGGTACGGAAGTGGCAGGACAAGGATGGACATGTCGGCGATCGTATTCAGCCATGCAACGACCACATGCGCAATCTTTCCAAACTGGAAGTCCGCAAGGCGAAGATGAGGGATCCTCTTCTTGTTTGTGAAGATGATTCCATAGAACGTGAGGTCGATGGTCAAAAAGCAAGGGACCAAGTACAAGAAGCACACCCACCATGCGATGCGAAAGTGGAGATTGTCGAGGGTGAAGACCTGCTTGTACAAGAAGAGAACAGCCAATTTCACAGAGATTGTGGTCGCTGCTCGAAGCCCTGCGAGAGCGAAAAACACCTAGACTGTGTAAGCAATAAGTCGTGCTATAGAGCCAGAAAGAATTCGTACGTTGTCGAAGAGAATCTCATCATGGCGGCTTTGGTTCAGATAGACGATATCGGAACAAGCACCTTTTATAACCACTTGAGATTGTAAGCAACCGTCAAGGAACAGCTGTTGAATGCTTACACCATAAGGCGATAATATCTTTCACAAGTACGTCCACCTGGTTTGGTCAGCGCGGAAGCGCGATGCGAAATCTAAGTGCTTGCGTATGCAAAGTATAGTAAACAGTCGTATGCTGTCAAGTGGGCTTTCCTTATCCTCCGCGACCCCTCATGCAAACACAGACCGGCCGTGGTCAGGAAGAAGGCCAACGCGATGGTCGTTTCGACTTCAACGGTCTTCTCCAACGGCGGAGTAGACATCGACCCCCTGGAGAGGCTTGCTACACGGGCCAATCGTCCTCGTTAGGTCCGGTCGAGGTTCTGGTATACCCTAGAAGAAGTCCAAGTGAAAGGTTCTAGGCGCGATGGCAAGATCCGCACTGTGTTTCAATTAAAACTAACGTTGTGACGCGGAATTGATGAATGCAAGTCGAACGAAAGCATAGGGAAGAAATTTAAACATTCCAATTGCTTGTGTTGCGCGTGGCTTTGACGCCAGGATCCTTCGAAGGATCACGCCAATGGCGGGACATGAGGCTTGTGTTGTGCGACATTTGACATCCCTGGGGCGCAAACGCGCACACTACATGAATATCGGTGAGAGACGCTGTGCCCAGTAGTCTGGTCCACGGCGCCTGCTGCGACTGTGCTCCCGCATTTACCGAAAGCCTAATAGAAGGAATGTGGACAAGTCGCAAGTTGAAACATACTGAGTTGCGATCGTTAGCGAGTCGTGGCATCTGAAAAAGGATCGTATACGCGAGTAAGCACGATATCGGTGTTCTCCGTTGCACAGTGTCAGACCAAATGGTCTTTAGCACTTGTCCTCCCATGCTTGCAACTCTCCTATAGCATTCCTGGCCACTGTGCCATTGCTCGCAAACCACCTTACGACACCATATTCTTCCGTGAATGTTGGCCAATTCTGCCCTTTTAATCCCGATAGCGGATCGTCGATAAACGCTCGATACGCGTCTTGCATCGCTTCGCTGACCGCGATTTGGTACGGCGTCGACGCGCCTCTGTAGTTGCCATGGGTGCCGAATTGCATTGGCTGCTCCGAACCGTGGTATGCCCCCATCCACGGCCGAGGAGAGATGTTGCTGAAGTTTCCGGCGTACATGTATCGGTATGTGGGGAGACCAGCCGCAGCACGCAGTCTGTGAGAGTTTTAGCATGACAAATTAACTGCACGTATCCTTTTCAGGATCAGCAGGTTACAAAATGCTTACTTTGACGTCTTGAACGACGGACAGAGGAAGAGCGCCTGGAACCAGTAGTCTGCCAATGCTTGATCTTCCGCACTTGGTCCGTCAGCGTTGTATGTCACGAAGCCTACGCCCTCGTTCTGGTCAATTCCGACAATCGCAGGCACTTTTGCGATCCTGCCTTCCAGTGCCCACTTCGTCAAGTTCGAGGGCACGATCTTCTCATCAGCTGAGGAACCGAAAGCTAACGGGGGCACTCCCCCACCGTTCAGGTTGTCAGCTATGACCTTCTCGATCGTCGCGGCGTTGACCTTCTTCATGCACGAGAGCTCAGCTGCCGCATCGGTCCGATTTCCACAGCCTACTTGCGTAGCCACGTAAGAGAAATTAGAGAATTTGGGACCGGAACCGTCTTCGATGAACGCTGTGCCAGAATTCATGATGAGACCTTGAACAATGGGATCTTCATGCCAAGCGAAGTTGTAGTAATCGACCTGTTCTGCACCTGACGATTGACCCCATATCGTAATCTTGGAACTATCACCCCCAAATGCCTCTATATTATCTCGAACCCATTCGACAGCAAGTCGTTGGTCAAGCAACCCCAGGTTCTGGTTCGTGGCCCCTTCCGCGTTCGGGTACCCAAAGATGTTGCCTCGCGAATTTGGTTTTACAACGATCAAGTCCTTCGTCCTTTGCACCCACTGTGTCGGGATCGTATATGGCACATCTTGTCCTCCCGTGTACCAACCTCCGCCATAGAAGAAGATGACAACCGGCAATTTAGTGGCGTTCGTGGGTGTCCACAGGCTTAGCGTCAGACAGTCCTCACCGGTTTCCTTGTTTTGGATACTGAGTTCAGGGCAATCCATATTCTCCAGGTTGGGGGTGAGGACCTCGGGTTGCGTACATGACCTCCCATAGGCGGTCGCGTTGACGGGCGACGAGAACCTTTTAGCGAGAGGAGGCTCCCAGCGAAGATCGCCGACTGGCGGCTGTGCATAAGGTATGCCCAAGAACTGACGGACAGACGAGAAGTTCGCGTCGATGAGGCCGTTGACAAGCGTTCCACATGGCAGCTTTACCCTTGTGTATCTCTGAGGATACGAAGCGTATTGCCCACTAGCGATCCATGGTAGGGAGAGCGATAACAACAGGAAGGGACGCATGATCGCTAGACTGGAAGCTGCGTGGGTCGGAACACAAAGGAAAGGAAGAGACGACGTGACAGCGAGCGTTCAAAAGGCATCTTTATTCCTTCGCAGTTCACGTAGTCTCATCGAAGCGACTTACAAACGACTATCGGGAGCCAGGACTTCCATCATTCTT
The DNA here is from genome assembly GCF_001642045.1 of Paraphaeosphaeria sporulosa. NCBI lineage: Eukaryota > Fungi > Ascomycota > Dothideomycetes > Pleosporales > Didymosphaeriaceae > Paraphaeosphaeria > Paraphaeosphaeria sporulosa. The sequence goes on along the minus strand of NW_017253362.1, from coordinate 1,117,498 downwards.
CCTGACCCTAACCCTTACAGCAAACCAGTTAAGGTATAGCCTCCCCGTAGGCTAGCTGCCATTGGCCTTACACTTGCGCGAGGGCGGCCTCAAGTGCGCAAATGTGCTCATATAGATTGCTCGTTAATCTAGTGCGATGACAACGGACGCAAGCCTGGTTTCCGTACCGGTGGACGGAGATTCGGTGACGGGCTAGGCTAGGAAAAGTTAGCTTGGGGGCCCGTTACTACGCGCCATGTTGAACCCTTCCATCGTTCCAGGAGGTGATGTGAAAATGAACATTCAAGATTTAAGACGTGCGATGCTGGCAGAGACGATTCAGTACCCGCCAAGTTCTAGAGCTGCAAGAGAAACAATGTGTTTGCGATCACACTAAGTCTGTCTTTCCCCAGGCCCAACACCGCGCAAGTGCACTCATGATGCGTGCTGGTACCATGAATCGCCTTTCAGCAAGCAGTCGTAACGACAGTAAGGTATAGCAGAGAGCTGTTAAAATGATTTGGTAACCTGGTATGCCTCATTGTGGTCCCAACGTCCGCTGGGCCGTACCGAAACTTCAAAATGACTTCTTCTCCAACGACTTTCGTGAACCACACTTTCATGTTAAGAGTCTTTATAGTTCCCCAGGAGTGTTATCTTTCCAAGCCAGACACTATTACAGCTTCACCACACAGCAGCTTCCAACTCAAGACACTTCCACACCACCTACCAAACTCACCCAAGGACTCTCATCATGAGCCAAAATGCCTTCCAATCTCGAAACACTTCATGACGCGCTCACAGCGCGCTCTATCGCCTGTACCCTCAGCGACGAAGACTCTTTCATACTGTCCTTCACCGCCACACCCCTCTCCTACACCCTACGCATTGCAGGCCACAGACCCAGCACCATAGTCCTTGTGCTCAACCTCTCCACATGCGTCACACTCCTCTACGCTCGCTCGCACGGTGCAACCCAGGCGGCGTCAGATAGAACGGACATGCTGGTGGAGGCAGGCTACGTCGGGGTGCAAGAGGAAGACGACTTCATGCCGCAGATAATTCGGTTGTATGATTTGTCAAAAGTGCAGGACAGAACAGCGTTGGTGAAGCGCATACTGCTGATGCGGGATTTGGAGAGGAAGTTCAAAGCGCCGTTCGAGGAGGGGAAGTGGATGGGAAAGCAGAAGAGTTTTTATAGCGGTTACGCCGCCTGATTCACCACCCAAGGGTGCTTTTGCGAAAAGCTGGGTGGATGTGGAGGAGGATGAAGTTAGTAACATGGGGATGTACGCCGGGACGCTGCGAGAACTTGGGTGTTAGAATGGTGCAAAATCTTCGTATAGTTTCTCACATGTGCTACTAGTTTTAATGCATTTCGTATTACCTGGAGTTGACTGGTAGCCAAAGTGTGGCCTGGGTCAACATGTGCGCCCAAGCTTATGTAGTGGCACTCTACGCTGTAATTAATCGCATTGCCTTTCGTTGTATCCATAAAACACCAATGGGTATCATGCCATCTCAAAACGCCGTTCACTATGCACCTTCGGCACTCCTTCGCGCCTCGTTCACGCCGCCCAGCATGTTCCCCAGCCAGCCCTCGTTCCTTGGTCGACGGCCCGGCCGAAATTTACCAGCAGAGTCCTACTCGTACGTGTTCTCATACGGATCCGCGTCGTCTACATCGTCATCTTCGCCATTGTCGAAATACTGCTCGGCATTGTAGTCGTCGTCCGCCTCCTCCGAATCACTCGACACGGCGGACCAGTTATCCTCGTCGTCACCCTTCTCTTTCTCTTCCTCGTCTTCAGCGGCCTCGTCCTCGTCGAGCTCGTCGTCTTCGTCGTCAGCGCGCGCTTCGGCTTCACGTGTGCGGCCCTCCTCCTGCTCGATGTGCTGCTGGATGGAGGACTTCTCATTGATCTTGGTAGTCACGGCGAGGACGCGCTTCTTCTTGCTGCTGCCGCGATCGAGGTACTGGCGGAGTTCGGGTGGGAATAGCTCGTGGACTAGCACGGGTGTAAGCGGATGTGCGCATTTCGTGCCATGTACGCGAGCTCACCGAAGGGGCGCGTGTCAAGCTTGGGCACCTTGCGGACCCGCTTGTGATATCTGGCCGAGTAGGTCTCGTTGCCGACGAAGGGGTCAAACAGCGACTCGTCGGTAGGAGCCATGTCGCCAGCCCTGCGCTTGAGGCCCGTCTTCATGCCGTCGTTCAGGACGGTGAAGAAGTCGCCGTTGTGGACACGGTCGCGGATGGCGATGTAGTGCTTCAGCGTCGTCTTCTCATAATCGGACGGCGGAGGCGCCTGTGCTGGCGGGGCGCTCTGTCTGGTGTCTCAGCAGGTGTCGAGTCGCGCGGACAGCCGGCGCATCGGCGCAATCAAGTGAGGCCCTCGCCACGAATCCATGGCCCGGAAAAAGCACGCAGAATCCAGAACTTACAGGAAACAAGTCGCCGGGTCCTTTCTGGAGCTCGAGGCCCGTCAGGTCCCAGGCCATCTCGGTGCCTGCGATCATGACTGTGCCTGGAGCGCTGCGCTGCCCGCCGCCGCGCGCGCCACCGCGTCCTCCGCGAGACATGATGATGTTACTTGGTGAGTGTGTGCTGTAGAAAAGTTGCGCTTCAGGTGTGGAGGCCGCGCAGCCGACGTCAGCAGACGTTGGGCAAAGTCATGGTCGAGTCAAAAATTTAGGTTGCGCGACCCTGCAGCAGCTCCAGCCGCGGCCTTTGCTTGGTGGGGCACCGCCGCCGAATGCCCCGCCCGCGCTCTCTCTCAATCCATCATACCCCAGCTACTGTAACTTTGCCCTCGGTACTGCCTCTGAGGGCGGTATCCAGTCGTCGCACTCGCTACACAGCGAGCGAGCCTTGGCCCATCCCTCACACTCGGGACCGTACCTCAACAGATGGCCCCGCACTGAAAAAACTGTTGCCGGACGAGACAGGCCCACGCCTACTGAGCACGCGCCCAGGCCCTTGCACAACGCGCAGTCACATGAGAAGAGCCAGAACCTTCTACTATTGGTTGTCAGCCTCTACACATTACCTACCCAGCTCTGCTATCCACTGCCCAACTCCTTCGTCTGCATAGCCCTCCCAACATGGCGCAGGCTCCAGCTGCTCTCTTCGCGGAGCTCTCTGCACACTTACAGGCGGTAGACGAGGACCCAACCACAACACTAGACGCAGATCTGCTGGAGAAATGCGCTCTCTTTGCAAGCACTGCCGACTACCGAGCACGAATATGGCAGGAAACAGGGCCCCTGTTTCTCCAAATCGCCGCCCTGTTGCCAAAACTCCAGCAAGATCCATCGCCACTCATCCACTTCGTCGTCAAGCTGACTGCGCCATATCGGTTCGAGCATATCAAGGATGTTGACTTCGAGATTGGTTTAGACTTGCAGGCGACGCCAGTTCATGCTCTCATTCTCACTCTCCTGGAGAAGGCGGCTGCAGGAAGCAACGATGCGCAAGCACTTGCCAATCGACCAACCGTAATGGCTGCTGTCGTGCGCCTGTGGCTTTGCACGTCGAATACCGGGGTTGCCACCCAGGCTGGGGACCTCCTTATATCATTACTACGCGCATCAAAGAACGAACCAGCCACCGTCTCTGGAGAAGCACCACTGCACACTTACGGCGCTGGTCCGATGTGGAGACGTTTGTTTGCCGACCGTGACATTGTCGCTCTATACTACCACTACACCTCTTTAAAGACTCTACCCAGTCCGCCGCTACCTTTTCTGAGCAAGCGGGACAAGACGGTTTCGCAGGCACGCCTCTTGACTTGGCTACCCAAAGTTGGGGCGTTGGACTGGAGCACCATCACCTCAAGTCTTGGACTGGACATTGAAAAGGAGGTTGGGCTAGCTGAAGGGCAAGGGCTGCTTCATTATGCTTCATCGAAGATGGTGGACACGGAGGACGATATTCTGATGCACATGACGCTCATCAACTTCTTCCGTGATCTTATTGTCACGGTCAAGACAAAACCCCACCTTACGTATGTATCCCTGCAACGTCCAGCAAATGCAGCTAACGAGTCCCAGGCACTATGACTCCAGTCTGTCGTTGGACTTCTTGAAGGAGCAAAACATACATAAGCACATCATCGATTTCCACATCAGTGATAACCCTGGTCTTGACCACTCCTTCCTAAGCCCACGTACAGCGCAGTACATCAGCGAGTATGCAAGCACCTACCCAGAGAACTTCGAGAACAGTGCCGAGCTACCGGCCGTGCGAACATATCTGCACCGCAACATCCGCAAATGTGAGCCGCACGACCTCAGCATACTCGCCGCGATGCCGCGTGCTACACTCATCCCTCGTAATGGCACGGGCCTCGCATGGGACGACTGCATTCTGCTCGACATTCCTCTGACTCGCACGAACCCCGACGCACTGAAGACATTGGCCGCTGTATTTCACGGACCCCCAAAGCAGGAGATTACCTTTCCACAAATAGAGACTATAGGTCTCGACGTCAAACGCATAGAGATCGAGTCTGTCTTCGCCCGCCTTCTCACCTCTCAGTACTACAGCAAACACCCCTCCTTGTTTTCCGACCTCGTCACGCACGCTTCCACAATAGCAATGAAAGAGAACGCTTTGGCGGCCCTCGTACTGCTTCGTGCTATCATCACATCATCATGGTCGACAACACCTCTCCCAGATCTCATCCCGGCGTCCAATAGGACGTATACCCATCTCCAGAACTTTCCTCGTACAGGCCTCGATCTCATTCTGGATCCCGCCCGCAGCGGCAGCGTTTTGCCTGCGCTCCTGAAGCCCGCGACAACATTCTCTAATCTTGTGGGTGGGAGAGGCGACGCAGAGAATGCAGCCTACCAGGTCGCGGTGGCACGCTTCGACGTGCTGAAGGCGCTGGGACAGAGGCTGGAGCAAGATGGCGGCAGAGACGATGTGCTCCAGATGATCAGGCGGCGTGTCAGTGAGGGTCCGTGGGGCGTTGGTGGAAGCGGGGGTAGCAGAATAGGAACCTTGGACTTGTGAGCGTGGGACGTTCCAACTTCCAACATATTGGAGGATGGGGTTAGCTTGTGCCCAGCACAGTGCGACAATCAGATGAGCATCAAAGCTATACAAATATAGTCCCCAGAGATACATATAAACCTGGACAGCCTCGCAAATCAAAAGCCCCATAGGCCCAGTCGGGCATGATTGACCGTTCGGTGAAATCGTTTGGGTTCCCAGGGATCTGTCGGAGCAGCCGTCGTTGAACACTAGCTCTGCAGGAAAGCTACCGTAGAACTATAGTGCAACTTCCGGGTTCTTTTCTCTTCTTTCTACGCATAGGTTTGGGGGTGCTGTTCGAATCCCTGGCGTTGGCTGTAGAACGGTCCCTCCTTTCAACCCGACCTTCCTTCCTTCTCCTCATTATATAAGACAAGCTGCTCTTGTCTACAACCTTCATCACACTACTCACCTCATCCCGCCATTTCTAACTCTTAATCGAAGCTCTTCATGCTATATTCCCGTATTTCTATAATTGTTACTCCGCCTTGCAGAGACCTCAAAGTTCGCTCTATTCTGCCAGGATCAACTTCCCAAGCTAGGACATACACGACAGAGAAGCCAAAGCAATGTATGGTATCATGCGTCTATATCAAGGGCTACAAGGGTTTCCCATAATGATAGAGTTTGGAGGAAATATCAGTCTGAGGAGAAAGTATGGCGGCCCTAACAGAACGATGCCATCGGCTCCAACAGCCGCACTAGGGAGACATGTTATAGAATTGAGCTTGCGAGCTTTGACTAGGTGTCTATCTCGCACGTTCTGAAGACTGCGCGCAGAGTCCCTCGACGCTGACAAAAGATATACGAGCGCATTCAGGAGGTCGACTAATCCCAACCTAAAACTCCCGTCGGTGAGCGTTTGACAGGAAAACTGACATACCTTTCCAAAGCTTGGTGAACGTCAACACATGCTCTAGAGTGTCTAAGTGCTTTTCTTCACGCACAAAGTTTCTCGGGCGGATATTCTTCACCAGAATGAAATCGAGTCTCCTCATCTCCGAGTTTCCTTCCAAGACGCAGACCATAACAACTAGTCTCGGGACGCCAAGCTGTTTTTCAGATAGATCCGTGATCCATGCAGCCCATTCATCACTTCAGCATGGGCCAATAAACGATTTCACAACCAGTTCCAAGATCAGCCCAGTCATTCCTGTTACAGAAATGTACCGGTCCGCGCAGAGACACTACTGTCACTGCTTCCACCTGTCTCTATATAAATACCCGTCGCTGACTCTTATCCGCCACTCTCCACTATAGAATATCCTGGATACTTTGCTGTGTCAGGGATACGGGAACGATATCTACGATTCTCCGCTCTCAAGTACTTTACGAGCCAAGAACATAGGCTAGTTTTTCTGTCACTTGAGTGTATCCCTACCACTCACACCTTCAATAGGGTATCGTCTCACACCACGAGCGCCAATCTCCCCACTCTCCCTACGGAACTCTTGCAGCAAGTCGTAGAGTATACTCGGGTCGATGATCAGATTGCGAAAGGCACTACTATTCCTGCGCTACGTCTGACCTGCAAAAGCCTTTACGTTGAAATGAACCGCCTTTGCTCCAAGCTCCATTCTGCTATGTTAGCGAATGCAGTCTTCGACCCTGGGTATTGGGACAATGCTATGGATGGAATCAATCCACCAACGCTTTTCGACCGCTGCGCTTGCTATCATTTTAAGAAGTTTCAGACACTCGGTGTTCCTCATCAAACACACAGTGCTCCCCAAGAACGCGTGGTACAGTGGTATGACGCCCCCATCTCACAAACGTCCCAGTCAGCCGCCCACTCGTTCGATGCCTGAACTTTCAGTACTGCCGCACGTTCATCATCTCTTGCCCTGTCCCACACTGCGGGCAGCGGCATTCTTGACTACTGCTACATTTGTATTTCCGTACCACGGCAAACAAAGGGATAATGATCGGTGAGCCTAGGGATCGAACTCTCGCGTGTTCGACTTCCTTTGGGCATGGAAAAGGTGCCAGGCAGGTGGTCCATACATTAGTGCAGATTGGGGCAATCACAGAACGGCGTTACTTGAAGACAGTGTCGGCGGTTATCAGGTGACGATGACCGCGTGTCAGCATCAGTCGTATGCTTTCCGATTATGCAGCGGCGAGACTTGCGGTCGAGTCGCGGTGTCTATATTTATTCAGACTGGATAAGTTTGGGCTTCATTTGCGACAGAAATTCTCCAGGGACCGTGGTATCAGGAACGCGGGGTGTCATTGATTGAACGTGTTGGTGAAGGCTGGGTATCGCACATCTAGACATCCACCATTGTGCTTTTGGCAGCTCACGGCGAAAAACACTATAGCGCAAGTATGATTCTGCTAAATTTCCAGGCTCGTATAATGAAAACACCGCAATGCTTATCAATTCATTTCTGCCTCGTCTCTCCCAGCGAACGTCCTGCTATCCTCGTTCGAACACTCCACATTGGCCATAAGCTTCTGCTCACCATCTACACTTGGTTACTATGGGCGCTATAATTGAAGATTCTGCTCCGCTTCCGCGCAGGCTTCCGCCCCCGCACCTTCGCTCTCGCAGCTCGTATAGGCGCCATGCTGCGGCCGGTGCTCGTACGAGTTCTGACCACAACCTCGCCTCCACAATCTGGAGGGTCATGATTGCAGTTACAGACCCTCCTCCAAGATACCTGTATCACTCCCACTAAGCCATAGCAAAGCCGGGAATCTCGCGGAAGAGGCACTTAGAAAACTTGACTCGATACAGTCCTCCGAGCGAACAAAGCAGAGGTCGCGTGTCCCAGGCAAAATCGCAAGATCTCAAGCGCAGGAACGACACAACAACGCTACTCCCCTCGGGGTATAAGTTGCGCGAGATGGGAACTCTACAGCGAGTTGAGTAAGCCGGGCTAACTGCGTTGGGATGCTAATGTGAAAGGTGGTTGGTGGTGGGTCAGTTGACGGCACAGTAGGGCAAGGTGTACGTCCTAGTGTGTGGGGATAGATGACATAAGATAAGACGAAGATAGGTGAGGTACACCAAAGTGAGGCATGAGAAGGTTCCGCCGGTGTATTATGCACGGCGGACGAACGAGGTGGGTTTGCACATTGGCTGAGTAAGACTGAGCGGATGTACGCGGAGATAACTACGGCGTGGGCTGGAAGATTGTGTGAAGTTTTGTTGTCGTGCTCGAAGACGCATGCCACTGGTTGGCGTGAAGATAGGGGAGCGTTCTCGTACGAACTGAATTGCTGCGTTCGAAGGCATACACACCTGGCAGATACAACCTGTGGTTCACCCGGTTGTTCGGTGCATTTTCAAAATGGAAAGCCATGCTGTCCCCTATTCGTTACAAACCTCCGAAAGGTGTGTTGAATAAGGCGGATCCATCGGGTCCCGAGTTCTGTAGCGTCGATCGTCGATCCCATGCGCCATCGGATTGTGTGTGTGCGATTGAACACATGGGTCAATATCAAGTGCACTGGCTTCCTGCCAATCGAGGCACGGCGTTCGTATTAAACAGGGCGTATGGATACCTTCCGTAATACATGACTCATCCCTTGGTGATGACCGGTTGGGGGCTATATTTGAAGATGGTGTGTAGGCTTGGGATTTGTAACCGAGCTAAGCTCATTGGAGGGTTCAATGGCTTGTGCGATCTCTCTTGCGACGAGTCAATATAGAAATCGTTTATCACTCGTTCGCACCCTGATTACTCACGTTCTCTAGAGGGATTCGGCGCAGCACGGACTTGCATGCCCCCACGTGAAGGGAGTCGTTTCAATTTGCGAAGACGGTGGGAAACCATCGGTGGGCGTATGAGTAAACACACACTCGACCGAATTATCCAGGCCAAAGATGACTTCATCGACAGTAATTCGAAAACGGGCCCCCTGTTGTATTAAGTCGCGAGGTATTCAACAGCGGTATAATTGAATAGCTCTACAGACGAAGACCGATGGTGCTTACTCGCGCGGTTGCGGCCACAGCCGCTTTCCCGCTTTATCCTACACGCCACTGCGAGGAGGTTCGGGGGGCCGACGGAAGGCACGCATGGGTCAATAATGCAGCATCATCGCATACGTTCGAACAAAACACCTGGCTATTGTTGGCATGCATAATCTGTAGGGGACGCCTCATCCGTATTGACGCATCGTTCAGTCGATCCTGTCAGCTTGTAATGTATGAATTTCATTAAGACAGACTTCTGGTTCACTTCTTGAGACCAATTTCGTCAGCAGTCTGGTCACAGAATTCGGCCATCTCGACATCCTTGATGCTGAGCCCCTCCGGTTTGTGGGTAGTCCATTCGATGGTTACTTGGGAGTACAAATTATGCCAGGACGGATGGTGTCGCTTGACCTTGCATTCATCCGCAACAATTGACATAAAGCGCCACGCCGAAGCAAAACCCGGGAATGTAAATTGACGCGTGATGCCTTTATTTGATGGCGACAGCTTCCAATTAGAGAGCTTCGTCAGACGCTTGGGTAGGTCGGACGGTTGCTTGGCGGAGAAGACGACTCCTGCAAATTGATTGCTGTCGACATCGGTGTTGTTTGAAGAATGCGAGGTTGCGAGGGTGCGAGGAGCACACAGCACCCAACGACGAGAATGGCACAACTCGAGAGATGCGCGTGGTATCAGATGATTTGGTAGAATTTGACTCTGAAGTTGGCGCCGTAAAGATGCCCACGGCGCGGCGCGCAAGACGCGTCCGAAGACCCTTGGACTGAATGTCAGAGGAACGTTAGGTTCTGAGGTAGTCATGGAGATGCATGAGGGCCTTGCAGATCTGTCAGTCGACCCGCTTTCGGTGAAACGTACTGAGGTTGCGCCGCAAGCATGCCTGCCAATGTTGTCCACGGCTTGTTTCGACAGCAGTAAGAATGGCAATGACCGTTATAGCTGCTCGAAGAGTGATGCAGCACGCGATGCAGGGGCCAGAATGGAAATTGGCCTATGTCAGCGGCCCCCCAGAGAAGGCAAATGCCGTTGTAGGTCGGGCGAGAGATGATGGATGGTGGTTGGATGTGAATGCACGACGCTGCAAGGTGAAGGGATCAAAGTCCGCTGGGAACAAAGCGCGCTAACTCGCCCCGCAAAGTAATGTGCTACGGCACGACCAACTCGATGCAGAAACGGATTTTGGTGTAGCTAGATGTATTTCTCGCTCCGTCTGCGTGCCGCAGCGACGAGCGACTGGTTACTGAGCTGTACATGTGCGACGAGGGCACTAATCAAGACGCACGGAGCAGAGGTGACGATACTTGGAATAGCTCTACAGAGAGCAACACAATGCAACCAAGCCAAGCTGCTAGCAAAGAATACCCAAAGCGATGGGGCAGCAGTAGCGGATGCCCTCGGATCCAGGAACTTGCTGCTGCCGTAATGCAATGCATGCGGCATGCGTGCTAGCGAGGCACACGCTACTGGCGGAGCTCGCATGTCGTATGCTCCATCTAGTGACGACCGGATACGAACAATGTCCGGCAGACGCCAAGGCCAACGCCGTGAAAGAAAGTGTATTGGTCAGCAGTAGCAGCGTGCAAGACGCGCTGGAGCCGTGTCACGCATAATCGTCCAGAGTGCAGGCTTTTGGTGGCCTGCTGCCAGATGGGGTAAACGGAGGGATCACTATACGCGCGTAATGAATCGACGCACTGGGCCATGGGTCGCGTCTGCTGCGGCGTGGATGGAGGTGGTTGTCGGCTTGTTGGTTAGGTTCCAGGCATGGCCGAAGGGCCGAGGGCAGCGCGCGCAACCCATTACTTAAGGCGGCTGCTCCCCAACTTTGAACAGTCACCCATCAGTCATCAACCATTGACTAAGCCCAGCCGATTCCATCATTCGCGAGCGTGAGTACCTCCGCCCCAATGCGCCGCCCGCCCTCCACCTCTGCAAACATGGACGTCAAGTCCGCTGCGGTCGCGGGGCGCGGCGGACCCTGCCTGTGCCTGCATGGACCGCGAGGCAAGAGCTAACCGCCGCCAGCGTGCCTGCCCGCGCTGCCCTCCACGAGCACAGCGCGCCTGCCACCTCCACCTCTCTACGATCCGGCCTCCATACCGCACCACGCATACGGCCGCGCTTTGGTTGCTCTCAATTGGCGTCAACCAGGCTGCGTCCTCTGCCGCTCTCTCCGTCTCCATTGATGCCGACCGCCCTGCCCACGCTCTATCCAAGCATCCGCACCTATAACATGCAGCAACCGCCGGCCACTCACGTAAGCATGCCGTTGCCCTCTTGCTGACCTGGCCCGGGGCACGTCCAAGGACATGTGCTGACTACCGCAGGACCCAAAAGCGCCCACCATCGAGATGAGTCAGTCAAGTCCTCCCGTTTCCGTCGTCCAAGCCGCGACGTCGCGAAGCCCGATTACTAACACGCCCGCTGCACAGGCCTAAGAGAGCATCTGCTTGCTGCTGGCGCCGGCCAGAGCAGTGCGCCCCAACCCATGCAGCAACACCCTCACCAAAGTCCCCAGCAGCACGCCATCGACCCCGCCATCGCCGGCCAGCAGTACCAGATGAGCCAGGGCGAGACGGCCCATATGGGCGACCAGGGCCAAGCCAATGCGAAAGGCCGCCGCGAACTGAGCACATCGAAGCGCGCTGCCCAGAATCGCGCCGCACAGGTCTGCACCACCGCCTTATGACCCTGAGCTTCACTGACTCTCCCAGCGCGCCTTCCGCCAGCGCAAAGAAGAGTACATCAAACAACTCAAGGACCAGGTCAAAGAGTTCGAGCAGCTGTGCGAGCTTTACAAGACGCTCCAGACCGAGAATTATCAGCTCCGTGACTACATCATCAACCTCCAGTCCCGTCTTCTCGAGACCCAGGGCGAGGTCCCACCGGCACCGGCCGGCGTCGACCTTTCACGCCATGGCGAAGCGCCCAACCCCAATATGAACCAGGCTCCGCCGCAGCCTCAGCCCGACCATCAGGCGCAATCGCAACAGAACACGAACAACAGCAGCAACAACGGTGGCCTCTCAGACAGGCAGATCGGGGAGCTCCAGATGGCCGCTCAAGCAGCAGCCGCTGCGCAGCACGGCGGTCCGTCTCTGAGCAATGGCAAGCATCCCAATGATGGCTCGCCTTTCTCAGGCGACTATGCGGACAAGCGCCAGAAGACCGGAGACTCTCCAGCTTCAGGTCAGCAATTCCAGTCACCATACCCCAATCCTTATGCTTAGAAGCAGCAGGAGCCACCGATCCAAACGGCTTATAGCACCAAGCCGAGGATGTTCTCTTAAATCTCTGAGACGTGGACTGCTAGGGGAATCCAAGACGCGGAAGCTTTCTACCGGCCCCACCTTGTCTCCATGTTTTGTCTATTCCACGACTCCATGCATTGCGCAGCCCGCGGCTGCCGGTAACGGTAATTTCTTATACACGGCGCTACACGGCGGGACCTCTATGTTATACCATATTTCTTGGGGAGGGATGTCTCGGGGGTTATTGTTCAGAATTAGTGACGCAGCCACAAGGTGACTTGAGGTTTCAATTATCATGATCGCACGCATCTGTATGTTTATGATTGTTGCAATACAGAATATGAGGCGGTTGCTTTCGAGTTGTTCCGCTGCAGTGGATTCGTTTGCACGGGAAGTGGCGAGAGCCAAAGAGCGGCCCTGAGACCCACTTAGGTAAGCCGCAATGCTTACTGAGCCGTAAGGGGTACTTGATAAAGCATGGCTTGTGTCATGTGTAGGTTGCTTCTGCTGTCCGAGTGCCCGAGCTCTCTTATTGAGCCGAGAGTGTCACGGGCTCATGTGGCGGGCTGCACTACTGCGGCAACCTGTTCTTCCACAGACAGACCGACCTGGCCTGGGTTGACGCCACCAAGTTGGATCGATAATGTACTGTACGTCACTTGCTAGCTTCTTGAGCTCGCATTGCTAGATGTGGACAAAGGTAAACATTGTCGGATCTGCACTCAATGATCAGTAAGCAATGCATGTATCGCAGCGTCTTGTGTGCCCCCGCCACTGATTAGTACACGAGCTTTGAATCGATCAGTTGAAAGCGTGATTGGGCGTGGTGATCGTGTGACTGTCGCTTTTGGAGTTGCCCGTGTCCATTGTGGGTGGGGCATGAAAGCTCGTCTCCAGCAACAGCTCGATGCACATGTGCGCAATCAGAGAGAAGGTGCCCTGTTGTGAGCTTGCTAGCACATGTGTCTTTGCGGTGCCAACGCATCTCGAATCGGATTGTCAGAACGGGAGCTATCCCGGTCACAATGTCTGCAAGAAGGTGCTGGTGGCTGCAGAGCCTGGGGCGTTTGAAGTGTCCTTGGAACTTCTGCCGGCCTGCATCGTACTTGGCGGTACATATGTACGGGTAGTGTCTGTGCCGCAGCACAGCCACGGTGCGACCATTTTCTTCCACTTCAACCTAAACTTCGCCGGTATGTTTGAATTGATCACGCTGAGGGCCAAGTTCCAGCATCTGTGGGTTCTTTGACACATGAGCTTGTGAGTTCACTCGAGTATCATCTGTACGCGGTACCGGTACTTCCAAGCCCACCGCTTGGTGTGCCGCTCTCTGCCACAATCCACGATGGTGAACTCCGCTTGTCTGGCTCCTTGTACAATTGGAAGATTTGTACACTTCGTGGCTCATGTACTTCGAATTCTGTATTTCAGGTATGGATTACGCTAGATTCCGGAATAGAAGGTCACTCATAGTTTGATTGTATGGGTTTCCAAAGCATAAAGAGGACGAATATGGAGCAAAGAATGCTATGTCTTCCCTATTTTGGCTGTGAGGTGCCACGGTACATCAAGCAAGATGTTACACGAGACCATATTAGTGAAGATCCAGACATGCCGCAAGCTTACCGCCGTGGTATCGCATGAATCCCTTCACTCCCTGATCATACGGGGGGAAGAAAGGAGCCTGAACTCGCCGCTGGAAGCGAAGTCCTTCCCTACCCCGAATCGAGATAGGTCCTGACAGCCGTCAGTGTAGTTCACGCAAGATCCCAAAGAACTTGCGAAATATATGACGAGTGGATAGAACTGACATACTCACACTCAGAAGTCGCTAGAGAATCCGCCCTTTTCAGCCTCAACCCTGGCTGCCTGGACGCGCTTCCTACGCGCCTGCCGCTTGGCCACAGCGCACCAGGTGGTGATGCACATGCCGACAACGACGAGGAAGACGAGAAGACACACGAGACAGCGGACCGTGGCGGGATTTTTCTCGTACGCCCGGGCAAAAACGTGCTTGATGACTACGCAAAGTCAATACCCAGAGGGGCGAGAGTGAGCTGTGGGTATACACACCTCCAGCCCGCTTTGCCAGCTTGCCATTGGGATTGCACTCGAAGAGGGTAGGGCAGTTTCCGGGGAGCCAATCGGGTGGCGGCGGCGGGGGAGGGTCGTCGGGCTTGGAGTGGTGGTGACCCATTGTGATGGCGTGTGTCCGCTTTGTGGGAGCGTGGGAGTGCGGTATTGTAAAAGAAGAGATCGCGTAGTGGATAGATGGAAAAGAAAGATTGGTGCAAATCATGACTTGAAATGTACTGCCTCGCTGGCAAACGGAGAGAAGCGAAGATCACGGCGCGGTGACGCAATCTCATCGTTCAAATTGCAGATATGGGGTTGATTTGAGAGGCGGTAGCGGAGATACCGCACATGGTGCTCTTGCGTGGCAGCGTGCGTTTGCACTGAGCAGATGAACGTGATCAATTGACCGGAAGATCAAGCACCTAAGTTAAGGCTAAGACAATGGTTATGACCGACACTGGCCGCTGGGCAGGAGCCAATCGTTCCTTCGTTCTCACTCATGCCGCCCTCGACACTTCTGCAGGATATGTGCAAAGATGGGATATAAGTGGGTGGCGGTCATATATTGTTAGACTGGCGGATAAGCATAAGTCTAATCCTCTAAGCATGCAGAATGTCAAATCGCAGACCTGCAATATCCTGAGCAGCAACCGCACATCAAACACTCTCACCATCAATCCTGAAAAACGCACTCATAACTCATTCATTGCCTTTGAGCCCCAAGCCCGCATTGTACTCTGGCAACGAGAGACACATTCACACACACGAGCAAGCAACTGATCGAACAAGGAAGGATAGAGGCGACTCGATATCAGTTGGACTACACAACCTGTATTCTCATCGCCGCGCCGCGCCAAGCCAAGCAAGCAAGCAAGCAAGCAAAGTCCTCCTCGCACTGCACACAAGAGACGCCGTTGCCGACCCGCTAAACAGAAAGAAGTAATTCCTATCATTCCACTCCAGTCCATTCCAATTCGTTGCTGCAATTCCCGTCCTCTTGCCTGTATGCTCACCCGCTGTAGCCACGACCTCACGCAACCGTCCTCGTGAAAACCGCAAAGACAGACCGCCATGCAATTGGTTGTATCGTTTCGTCGTCACACATGTGTCTCAACACGCGCGCTGAGCAGAGCTGAGCCGCGCTCAAGGGATAGCTGAGCAAGTCTATCTCGTCTTCTTCACCTCCGTCGCCCAGCCCTCGATCCCCTCCCCTTTGCTACCTACTGCGATGTCCAAGCTCACGCTCTCCATCCCCTTCGTATCCTTCAAGAACGCATGGCCTGCCATCCCGCCCGCATTCGCCCGATCCACAGGCAGCAGCTCCAGCATCGGCAGCAAGAACTCTGCGACCTTCTTGCTCTCCTCGCTCGAGAAGTGGTATTTCTCGTGAAGCACGTCGGGCAGCGCCCAGTGGCGTAATCGGTGGATGTTGCGCAGCTCGCCTTTTCTATTGAAGATTTCTTGCGACCATTTGCCGGACATGCAGAGGGATTTGGGGAAGGCGCCCAGCAATTCGATGATCTGAGCGATATGGTCGTCGTCTTTGCCGTATTTTGTGCCGGATTGCGGGTCAAAGAGGTAGTCGCCTGTTATGAGCTCGAATACCTGGAGATTGTTATTTCACTTTCGAGTGGGGAAAGCATCCGATCGGCATACCATAGCGGCCATACTCCACACATCGGTACTCGCACCCCACTTTCCGCCCAAGATGACCTCCGGAGACCTGTATTGCCGGGTCTGGATGTCGTTGGTGAAGTGATGACCGACCCAGCACGCGTTGCCAAGATCTGCAATCTTGACTGATATAGTCTCGAAAGAGACGTCTTCGGCAAGCTTCTCTGCGGTCGTCTCATTCTTAGAGGAACTGCCGCTTGATTTGTCCAGGCTTATACCCGATACTTCTTTCGTTAGGAGATCACTAGGCGATACGTTAGCTAGGACATCTTTGTGAGGTGGAGAAGCGTACGCAGTCTTCTCGCGCTGTTTCTGCACGTCTTCGTCGCTTGCTGGTGGCTTAAGTCCAAGTCTTTCTGACATGGAAAGAGTGGCCGAGGGTGATGATGTGCCTGTGCCGCCACTCATTACATTGCCGTCTTGCGTAGGCGGACGCAGCGTTGCAGGTGACTCACTACCGGTGCTGTCGCTCACAATCTTATTGAGACTCTGTGTGCTGCCGGGGAAGCTGGCCAAGTCGGAGTGACTGAAGCTCGCATTGAGGGGACTAGGGAGCGGCTGGCTGCCGGTGATCAGCGTTCTACGCCTTCGCCGTCCATTTGGATTATTCCGCTCGCTGTCCTTTTTAAGATCGTCCTTGACGTATGTTTTTACGATCTGCTCGACGTCGCCGATTTCAATGAGCACGTTCTCCGGTTTCAGATCAGTGTGAATGATGCCACACTCGCGGTGGAGGTAGTCGAGGCCTAGCAATACTTGTTTCGTGATTTGCTTGACGAGCGGCATGGGTATGCCGCGATGGTTCCAGCGCTTTATGAGACCCAGCAGATTCTCTCCCAGCACCTCAAAAACCATGCACACATGCACACCATTGGGGCCTTTGTGGTTGAAGGAGTCGAGGAGGCTGACGACATGGGCGCGACCGGGATGGTCCTTGTTCGCGTCGACAACCTTCTTCAGCAACTTGATCTCGTCGAGGGCGGTCTCAGTGTAGTGAGCGGCGGAGCGGACAACCTTGAGGGCTACGTGCTTGCCCGTGGTGTTGTCGCGAGACAGCCAGACGGTGGAAAAGTGGCCCCAGCCCAGCTTGCGCACAATTGTATACTTGCCATCCTTGTACTCCTCGCCGACCTGAACGGGGTGGTAGCCGCCTTTGCAGTAGTCCTCGCTGTCCTCCTCGTCGGCCGTGTTCTCGGCCTCGTCGACCGACGACGACGAACTCGAGGGCGAGTTGCTCAATTGGTTCGCGTACATTTTGTGGTGGCCCAGCGGGGACGCGGTGGAGGGGGGCTGCTGCACACTGTGGCGAGTCAGCAAAAATTCAAATCCAGCCTGTCAACAGCGCGCGGGGGCGCTGACGGCAGGCAAGGCGCACGCTGCGGGGCAGGTGAAGGGAAAGGAGCGCAGGGGACGGGCGACTGCACGCACTTGTAGTGAAAGGCGCCCGAGGCCTCTTCCTGCTGGTGGCCGTCGGACGTGGTGATGATGGGCTTGAGGTCGGCCTTTCTGCGCTTCTTGCCGCCGTTCCCGTTCGCGGCCTGCGCGACCTGCTTCGCCTTGTTGATGGCGGCCTTCTTGATGTCGGCGCCGTTCATCGTGTCCTGCGTCTGTGTGTCCCCGCCGCAAGCGCCAACTAGGGTGGTCCGCGCTGCTTCTGGGGCGCCGGGTGTGCTGAGATGCGGGTGGGCTGCGGACGCGGGCTCAGTTCATCGGGCATGCGCTGCGTGGGTGCGGAGCGGAGGTGTGTCGGGCAAGGCCAGCGCGCGCAGCAGAGCAGGCGTCGTCGTGCTGCACTGCACTTGCAATTGCTGGGTAGAGATGGGCTTCTAGCGCTCGTTTGTCGGCCAATCTTGGGCCGCACACCCCTGGCAGAGAGGGCGGGGTGTCTTTCAGAGCGCGCAACGCTGCGAAGCCGGGGCGGAAGACGGCGGAGGGATGTATCGAGCGAGCTGCAAGAACAGCGTCTGGTGAGGAGAGGGCAAGCGCTCGCATCGGACGGCGATGCTATGGCACGAAGCGCTGCTAGCTCGCAGGCTCGGGGGCGGTATGATGCAACCAGCTTGTTTTCCGGGCCAGCAGGGCTACGGCTACCCAACCTCCAAGGCCGGCGGGGCGCCGCCGCGCAGCACCCACTTCTGCACATGGACATGCAGTCGGCGCACGGGTAAGAGCACGCTGCGTTGCGCCACGAGCAGCAGCACAGCACTCGAGGATAGGCGATCGTACTATTACTTCCTTCGCACTGAGTGCAGCGTCGACAGCTGAGCCTTTGCCTGACCTGGTCGGGCTCGTGGCTAAGCGCCCAGCGGCTATTTCCGCGTGCTCCCCCACGCCCGTCAACTTGCCCTATGGTACATGAGATGCTTTCGGACAATGCGCCATGTCCACAGCAGAAGACACCTATATAGTACAGCCACATGCCATGCCCGGCTTTCCCTTGCTGGTCGTATTCCATCATCCGTCGCTATGCAACACAAACGCCCAAGAAACACCCGAAACAAGAAGGCGCCGCCATGATCACGCATCGACAACAGGGAGCAAAATCCGTGTTGTACAAATCCCGCTCTGCGATGCCCGACTACTTCGCGGAAATGGCCGCAGTCCATCGCTGTTCGTCTTTCCTGCGAGACGTTAGCGGCGCAGACCATCATGTTGAGGCCTCACTTACTTGTCAAAGTGCAGGAGCATCCCCAGCACGGGGATAAGCTGCTGCTGGTACTTCTTGTCCTTCTGTTCCAGGAACTGCAACAGCACGTTCTTCAGGTAGACATAGTCTACGGCTCCATCGCCGGCTTGTGCAGAGGGCACGCCGCCCTTGGGAGTAGGAGATG
Source organism: Paraphaeosphaeria sporulosa (assembly GCF_001642045.1). NCBI lineage: Eukaryota > Fungi > Ascomycota > Dothideomycetes > Pleosporales > Didymosphaeriaceae > Paraphaeosphaeria > Paraphaeosphaeria sporulosa. The sequence continues at coordinate 1,098,703 of NW_017253362.1, read as the reverse complement.
CGATGCGTGACCGAGCTGATTCGAGCGACGACCTTGATGACTGCACCGTGGAGTCTGCCGCCCGCGTCTTCAAAGCTCTGAGCTCGTCTGACATGGCCTTGCTCGACTTCTGGAGCTTCTCCAGCCGGCTCTGCGTCTCATCAAATGCGCGCCGTAGATCCACCTTCTCCTTCTCCAGGTCCCGCGTTTGCTTCTCGCTGTCGTCCAGTGCATCGCGCAACTGACTGAGCGCCGTACGGACCTCGGCCGCTTCTTCGTTGGCTTGTGCTGCTCGCCGTTCCAAGTCGTCCTTTTGGCGTCTGAGCTCTTTCTCGGACGAGGCCAAATCCTCCTTGTCTTCTTGGGCGCGCGTGACTGCACGTTCTGCGTCGCGAACTTTCTGTTTGAGCTCCTCCAATTCACGCGCACGTCGCCGACCAAACGAACTAGCTTGCTCTTCGGCTCGTTCCCTTTCCTCGATCGCAATGTCAAGGCGCTCTTGCATCTCCCTAACCCGCGCATCGGCGCGACCCTGCGCATCTGCCAGAAGCCTCCTCATGGTCTCAGCTTCACGACTGCGTTCGCTGAGTAGTCGGTGTGCGTCTGCGAGCTCCTCTTCCAGGCTTTCGCTTCTAGCGCGTACCTCCTTCATCTGTGTACCCATTTCTTGCGTGCTCATCTGCATGCTATTCATCAAGTCCTGTGCGCTTGCATACTGAGCAGACTTGAGTTGAATCTCGTCGCGCAAACCACCAGCTTCGCGTTGCAACTTCGCAACCTGCTTTTCCAACTCATCAATCGTATTGCGGGACTTCTTTAGGTCTTCTTGTATCCTGCTGAGATCTTTGGCGAGCTTCTCGCGACTTTCAATGGCGTCATTGCGATCACTTTCCGAATTTTGCAGATCGCGCTGGATCTTTCGGTTCGTCTCCTCCAGGGCGAGTCTCTGCGTCGTTTCTTGTTTGATCTTGTCGTTCAGTGTCTTGATGTCGCCGTCTTTATCAGACACCTGGGTTCGATAGGTCGCGATCTCAGACATGAGGTCTTTCTCGCGGCCCTCCAGACGCCGCAATTCCGAAGATTTCCTGGAAAGCTCCTCTTTGGTACCTCGCAGCTCAATAGCTTCCTTTCGTAAGGAGGCGAGCTCGGGTTGAGCCTTAGTCAGGATCTCTCGCATATCAGTGAGTTCTTTGAAGCGCGATGCAGCCAGCTTTTCTGCTACTGACAGGTCGGTCTGCAGCGAATCCGCCTTGGCTTTGAGTTCCGCAAATTCAGCTGCCAAGGCCTTCTTTTCCTGCTCGGAGCTCTCTTGCGCAGACTTGCCGGTGCGCAATGCTGCGATTTCCTTCTCCAGCTTATCGAGGCTCTCTTGCAGAGCTCCCTTCTCGGCCTGCAACTGCTTCACCTTGTCCTTAGCGTCTGTGTGCTCCGAGCCAAAGTCAAGTAGGTCTTGCCTCAAAGTTTCAATCTCCTCTCTCATTGCCTCTTCGTCCTTCAGTTTCTTGTGCAGGTTGTCGATGAAATTGCCTTTTTCTGCAACCTCGCTCTCCAGGCGCTCAATTGCAGCAATCTTCGCTTCCAAGTCCGATTTGAGCTGCGATACGGTCTTCTGCGCATCTTCCAGCTGCGACGGCGAGAACTCAGCAGCACTAGGGCTTAGGAGGGCACTGGAGTCCCCAGCCTCACTTGGCGTCTTCTCCACAGACGCTGCATCGGCAGCCTTGCCGCCCTTCTTCTTCTTTTTGTTCTTCTTTTTGGAAGAAGGTGCAGACTCTGTAACAGGTGTCGGTGGCGGTATGGAAGTCTTAGCCTCATCCGCACCCTTCTCGTTCGATGCTGCTGCGAGAGCCTTTTGAGCTTGCTTTAGTTCGCTTTGCGCCGTGTCACGTTGCGCTCCAGCATCTTTTAGTTGGTCGCGCAAGTTATTCACCAAGCCGCTCAGAGTCTCGTTGCGTTTGTCTGCGTTTGATTGAGTATCGCGGAGCTTCACAAGTTCACCCTCCAGGCGCTCCACTTCCTTTGCTAAGGCCTCTCGATCATGATTCTCAACGAGCTCTTCTCCCCGGGTCGAATGTAGCTCTTCAAGCTCCTTTGATGTAGAATCCAGCTTTTCGGTGAGTTCCGTGAAAGTCTTTTCTTGCGCACTGTAATCGTCTTTTTGTTTTGTAAGTTCCTGTTCGGCAGTTTGTAGCTTGCTCTGAAGATCATTGATCGTCGAACCGAGCTCCTTCTGGCGATCATCGTTCTCCTTTTGCGCGCGCGTGTACTGATCCTTGAAGGTCAGGAAGTCGTTGGTAGTTGTTTCGAGATTTTTCATGAATGATTCTGCCGACTCCTGTGCTACGGAGAGCTCCTGCTTTAGTGACTGGTTCTCTTTCACAAGCTTCTCAGCCTTATGTTCGCTTTCCTTCAGCTGTGATTGAAGTCGAGGTAGCTCGCTATCGTAAGAGAAGAACTCTTCGTCCTCCGTCGCTTCGGTCTCTTTCGAAGACTTCGACGGTGATGATGGAGCGGCAGATTCTGTCTGGACAGTGGAATCGTCCGTGGGTACTTCGTTCGCTGCAGCCTGGGCCTGCAATTTCTCCACTTCCTCCGTTGCTTCTTTCGCCTTCTTTTCCGCTTCTCCCAGCTTCTTATTCATTTCGTCTCGCTCTTTGGAAACCCTCTTGAGCTCTTCCATGAGCATATCGCTTTTGACATTCAGCTGGGCGAGATATTCTACGAACGCCGCAGGTTCGCTGATTGACGTTAACGGAGTGTTCTCGCGAAGGGAAGCCTCAAATGCTTCAATCAGGCTAACTCGTGCGTGAGCGATGCGGTAGGAGCGAAGCAATTCTAACAGATGATTAGACGCGACACAATGCACAAGCGATCGCACTGACCAGAGTATTTAGGTTCGAGCTTGTCCAGTTTCCTTAACCGAGCTCTTGTTTCTGGAGGTATCTCAGGCGCCGGCGGCGTGTTTCCTTCCGCGGCTTCGGCCTTCCCATTCTCCTCCTTCCCTTGTCCCTCGCCCGTTCCTGTCGCGTCTCCATCCTCAGCCTTCTCCTTCGGACGCGGGGTACCGGCTCTACTCGGCTGGTCATCTTCTTCGCCTATGACAAATTCCGGGTCGAACTCTGAGGGATCGGGGCCCTTCCCCGTGGACCCTGCCTTGCTAGGGCTATCGCCATCCTTTCCCTTGAGCGGTCGCTTCGACGGCGAAAGATTGCGCGAACTTGAGCGCTTGGGGGTCGATCCTGACCGCGATCGTGACGTCTGGGCAGAGGCGCGCTGCTTTGCTTGCTCTTCAGCTATTCGGGCATCAAGTGCACCCTTGATGCGCTGAGGTCTCCATTAGTCGTGAATACAAAAGCACATGAAAAGTAGTACCTGAAGGCCTTGGAACATGTTCGCGATGTACTATGTTATTCAGAGATAGAAAGAGATCGGATCCAGCATCTACGGGGTTGCCATGATCCAGGTGTCCATTGCGCGGGCGCGGCCAAACCGCACTGCGTGTGAGACGACGTTTCTGGGGCTGCAGGGGTCACCACGCTAGCGACCACTTTGGTAAAGCCCGGATCCTGGCGTCGACAAAATAATTCGATTCTTTCGTGAGAGCACCTCTGCACCCCGCAACACATACACCATGACATCTGCGCAGGTACAGATCAACCTGCCTCTGCCGGTCCTGCCTGCGGGCTGGACTGCCGAGAAGGACTTCAAGCCTGTCGGATCCCTTAGCCATGCGATCGACCGCAACATCGAGCCCGTTGGGCCCCATTTCCTCGCCCATGCGCGCAGGGTACGTAATGCTGTAGACAGTATCTGGCCATCGACTAATTACATTCTACCATACAGAAGCGACACAAGCGCACCTTCTCCGAGGACGACCGCATCCAGGCCCAGGCCAACGTGAAGAAGATCGAAGACGACGACGAGGGCGAGATCAGCGAGCCTGAGGACCCGCTTATGCTCCAGCGCGAGGCCAAAGACTGGAAGGGCCAGGACCACTATGCCGTTCTCGGTATCACGAGGTACAGATGGCGTGCCACCGAGGAGCAGATCAAGCGTGCCCACCGCAGGAAGGTCCTCAAGCACCACCCCGATAAGAAGGCCGCTAAGGGCGGAACCGAGGACGATCAGTTCTTCAAGTGCATCCAAAAGGCCACTGAGGTTCTTTCCGACCCGGTCAAGAGGAGGCAGTTCGACTCCGTCGACGAGGCGGCGGATGTTGAGCCACCGTCCAAGTCGGAGACGAAGAAGGGCAACTTCTACAAGCTCTGGGGCAAGGTCTTTGAGGCTGAGGGTCGTTTCTCGCGTCAGCAGCCCGTGCCGAAGCTCGGCAACGAGAAGAGCAGCAAGGCGGAGGTTGAGAACTTCTACAACTTCTGGTACAGCTTCGACAGCTGGCGAACCTTCGAGTACCTTGACGAGGACGTTCCTGATGACAACGAGAACCGTGACCAAAAGCGTCATGTCGAACGCAAGAACCAGAACGCTAGACGCAAGAAGAAGACCGAGGACACTGCCCGTTTGAGAAAGCTTGTTGACGACGCCTTGGCCCTCGACGAGCGTATCAAGCTCTTCCGCCAGCAGGAGAACGCGTCCAAGAACAAGCGCCGTCTCGAGAAGGAGGCCGAGCAGAAGCGTCTCGCCGAGGAGGCTGCCAAGGCTAAGGAGGAGGAGGCCAGGCTCGCTGCTGAGAGGGAGGCTGCTGAGAAGGCACAGAAGGCCGACAGCAAAAAGGCCAAGGAGGCTGCTAAGAACGCTGCGAAGAAGAACAAGCGCGTCATTCGTGGCGCTGTCAAGGATGCCAACTACTTCCACGGAGCTGGAGACGCCCCGGCCTCTCAGATCGACGGCGCGCTCAACGATGTCGATGTTATCATCACCAAGCTCGACAACGAGGAGATTGCCGCGCTGACGGCGAAGCTGAGCGGAGCAAAGGGTGCCGATGCCATCAAGCAGGTCTATCAGGACGAGGTCAAGCAGTTGATTGGCGCCGGCAAGTTGAAGGAGGGCGAGCTCAAGTCTCTGTCGTAGTAGGTGACGTAGCCGCCGTCTTGGTTACTTAGATAGGCTTTCTTTAGTAACATCTGCTGCACTCTTCAAGCACGATGCCAGTGCTATTGCTATTTTGACTCGCCTACACTAAAGTGTGATTGACTCTTTCGCTGGACATGGAGAGAGGCGTGAAGTAATGGATGGCCCAGGACTGGCCAAACTGCGCGGCTCACCCTCACCTGCCACGCCATGAAGTGCAGTGTGACACTGCAAACATGACATATCTGGGTTGCTGTCGTTCACCACCTGCATGTCGCCAAACGTTCACGTGCCTCGTGCAGCGCCCAGGCGGATCCACGTCCCCACGCTTGCCCAGGGAGCACAGCGGTCCGTTTGGGACTCTCGGCGCGGCAGGCGTGCTGGGCGCGACCTGGAGCAGCTTGAGTTGACTTGGAAGCAGCAACTGCCCAAACGGACCCTCAATCTATAGTCCATAACGCCCCCAAGCGCCGTCGGACAACCGCCCACCGCGACCGACCAACCTCTTCAGCGTTACGCTCAGTCGCCAATCGCACGATCCCCCGCCTGATCCCCCCCGCGCCAAGCCGAAGCACAGCAGCATCGTCACTTGTCGGAGCGCACGATTGCACGCAAGGATTTCGGCCGGCGCACTCTGGCATGCGCTTTGCGACCTGATCTGATCAGAGACCAGGATGAGCGGTGTTTCCCCCACGTCACTATCACGGAATGCCTCCCCAGCACCCCGAAGCTCGACGCCAGGCCGGACGGTGAGTCCACAGCTGCTGCCCGCCTCAGCAGGGCCGGAGGACCCCTCGCGCCGCCCGTCAATTCAGTTCAAGGCTCATGCCGACCGGTCGCACCCCAGAGGCAGCCCGCGCCGTGGCCAGCCTAGACGCCGCATATCGTCACCTCCTCCTCCCCCGTAAGTATTGGCTCGCTACGATTCCGCGTGCAGACCGCCCAGGCTTAGAGGCACGTTCCTGCACCTAGCTTCGCCATTCGTTATCATTGTCCTTCCTTCTCTCACTCTCAATAACGGATGGCCATGGCGGAGTATGCCCCACCGCCCGCGGGCAGCTCTAGGAGAGAGCACTAGAGTTGGGAGCCTCTTATGTTCCTCACAGTTGCTTCTGTTTATGAGCCTTTTGCTAACAGTTCCGCAGTGTGTTCCAACCTCGCGTATCCTTCGATACCTTCGACAAACCGGCCGATTTCATTGAAGAAACCTCGTTCACGCTCATAGCCAAACATAAGGACTACGAATACACAAAGCGCTCACGAACATTTCTCTGCGGCTGCGATGACAACTATTATTCCAACTATGCGCTGCAATGGTTGATAGACGAGCTGGTAGACGACGGCGACGAGGTCGTGTGCCTGAGGGTGGTGGAGAAAGATGATAGCATAGCCAGCGACAGAAGCGTAGAAAAGGGTCGCTACCGTGCTGAGGCAGAATCATTGATGAAGTCTGTTCAGGGGAAGAACCATGAAAACAAGGCGATCAATTTGATTTTGGAGTTTGCGATGGGGAAGGTGAACACTGTGATAGATGACATGGTGAGCCAAACCACTGTGCATAGCTGTATCAAGACTGATTGCTCACAGATCAATTTGTACGAGCCGGCAATTCTCGTGGTCGGGACCAAAGGTCGAAGTCTCGGTGGTTTCCAAGGCCTGCTTCCTGGATCGGTTTCGAAGTACTGCTTGCAGCATTCACCTGTGCCCGTCATTGTCGTGCGTCCTTCGTCGAAGCGTGTCAAGGCTCGAACTAAACGCGCTCTGGATCCAAACAGACACTCTTACAAGGACCTATTGGAAAAGAGTGGCCACCTGATCGACACCGATGCACGTAGTTTCACTGTAGACTCACAAGGGGCGTCTGAGGATGAGGCCGCCGCGGTGGCCGCAGCGATCGGATATAAACCGCTCGGAGGAAGTCCACTCGTTCAAACTCAGACGGTTTCCGTGAACCTGGACCGAACCCTCGCCGACCAGGATCTGAAGAGCCCCGGCGTTGTTATGAAGAGCCCGGAGTTGCAGAATCTGGAGAGTCCCGAGATATCAGATTCGAGCAGCAGCGATGATGAAGATGAGGGTGGTGTACCAATGGCAACTTCCGGATTAGGAGTCAACCTTGAGACGCAGGCCAGGGAAGAGCAGACCGAGCTTGAGACCAAAAAGGTAGACTCTATCGAGACAGGTCCTAGTCCCAATAGTGCAGAGGCCACACCTCAGGAGCCAGAGACCAAGGCGGATTAGGTTTTCAGAGTCGAGTCAAATCAACATTGGTATTCGACCTGAGCGCCCTAGTGTCCGACTCAGGCGATGCAGGCGTTGCTCGAGCGCCCAACACAGTCCCTTTCGCAGGCAAGCGAAGGCATCAATCAAAAAGAGTCATGATAACGAGTTTATGATTTCGGAAGAGGTTAGATAGATAATGCAAACAAGCTTGCCCACGCAAAACCAGACCATACTTTGACTTGAAGAAGTGATCGTGTGCTGCGAGCTAGATCTAACTATATTCACATGCGTAGCTTGTTTTGTGGTGTCTACAGTGCATCATATAAAGCCCTACACATGGTGGGGTAATTTGATCCACAATGCACGACAGCTACTGTCCCTTATCGATTATACAAGATGTGGATTCTGCGAACCATTCGCCTCCAAGCCTCTGCTTGAGTCTTAGACTGTCGACACACATACTTGGCTTCGTGAACTGTTTCAGGGACCTGTGCCTAGTTCAAACCCCTGGGGAGATCTGCTCTAGGGATGACGACACGGAGCCGCGTGGGGTGCTCTTGGCGACGTAACACGTTCCGCGCGTTCCTTCTGAGCGTTCCTTCAGGCAGTCCCAACATTGGGTAGATATGCTTGGTTGTTGGCTTATGAGAACACTGTCATGACCTATCGAAGCAGCCCATATGGTGAATCTATCGAGCGCACGCGCATCCTTTTACCGACGACATAGTGACAGTGACGCGACAGCCTGCACGACAGCTACACTTAACACATATACTTGTACTCCATGCTGCCGCTCGACGACGACTGCGATGCCTGCAGCCCCGACTGGATGAAGAAACGAAGCCCATCTGCTATGGCCATTTCCGCACTCCCGTTTGTGGCGACCTTCTTCATTGTCGCTGTCGCCGTGTCGCATAGGCTCTTCCCGCTGCTCTCTGGGCACGCGCCCTTGAAGAACCACCACGATGCTCAGCTAGCAGGCTTCGCCCTTCGCGAAAGGACGTCGGTGTTCAGAAACTTGCGCATAACAGCGCGCACGATCGCCAGCGCGACGTTTTCCACGAACATTGCGCTATCTGCCGTCCTCGTCGAGCTTATCCTCTGCGAGATCTCCAACACCGTCAATCGCGCAACGCGGACACTGGCGCTGAAGATCACACTGCCGTCGCTATTATTTCTGATTATCGTCCTTACACCAGCATTGATTATACATTCGGTGGTTTCGGGATGGAGTTTGAGCAGGTCACAGAATGGTCAGCGTAAGCTGGCGTGGGTTCTTGAGATTACAGGTCTAGCGGCATGGCTTGCGGGCTTCTGGTACCTGGGCAGAGGGCTGCTGGGCACGTTTCTACACGAGGAATCATATATCCATGAGCATACCTTCAGCGAGGGTTGCCTAGAAAGGATCGGTGTCATCGGCATCAGCCTGATGGCTTCGCTGGCCGGCTTTGCCGCTGTCAGTTCGCTCTGGCAGACTTTTGGCGTGAAATACCGCCTCGTACGTAGTGCCCCCGGAACTACTGAGTTCAGTTGTGGTATACTAACTGCTATCGACAGGTCACCGACTCAGATATCGCTCGCAAACAAGCCGGGCTGGATGCTACGAACGACATGCTTGCAACGAAGGAAAGTCGACTTCGCGCTGTCCAAAGAAAACTTTCGGATACACCCCAGGAAGGCTTCGTAACCCGCGTCGTGGGTAGTTTGCGCGGAAACCCCGAGATTGTAGAGCGAAACACCCTACAGCTCGAAATCCAAGGCCTGGAAACGATGCACAACACTCTCCAGAACTCACTGTCTATCTTACAAAACCGTCGACAGACCCAGCTCCGTTCACACACGATCCAGGGTCGCTTGCTGAACCTCGTATCAGTAATATTCTCTCTCTACTGCTTCTACAGAATCACAGCGACAACGTTTACCACTCTGAGACGCTTCTCATCCCCAAACACAAGTTTCTCGAACACCGACCCGATCAACAACTTTCTCGCGATATTAGCCAAGCATTGGGACCCTACCATAGACCGCGTCGCCTGGAGTCGCACCATATCTTTCCTGCTCTCCGGTATCATGCTCCTAGCATCTTTCAACAGCGTGGTACAGACCTTTTTCCTCTTCGCGCGCGTACTCCCAGGCGTTCTTCATCACGCCCAGGCCAACTTCGCTTTACTCATCTCTCAGATTGCTGCTACGTATGTGATCAGCTCCGCACTCCTACTGCGGAGTAATCTGCCGGTGGAGATGAAGAGCGCTATCTCTGAGGCGTTGGGTGCACCGCTGGAGCCGGCTTTCACGGAGAGATGGTTTGAGGGATGGTTCTTGTTAGCGAGTGCAGCCACCGCGATTGGGCTTTGGGCGGGAAAGCGATGGAAAGGCCAGGGATGGGATGATGAGGATGAGTTTGGGGAAGGAGACCTGGAGATGGGAAAGCTGAATTGACGAGGAATAAGGCTGATGTTTCTTAAACGACTATGCCGCGTAGCACTCTCAAAAAGAAGTCAATACCGGTTCGAAATGCAACTAGAGCTTCGTTGGGGCCAGAAACCCCTGGCGAACTACTCTGTCACATGGCATGGGTCAACTATAGATCTAACACGCAGCTCGCAAATATACAACAGAATCCCATCGGCAACCGGCATCTGAATGAAGCAGAGGCTGCCAGATTGAGAATGGTTGTTCCGCATGCCTCACCTCAATATCACAGCCCAACCCATAAGCACATTGTCTGATCTGATACGTCGGACACGGTTCCCGGTGGCTCTTCTGCTCTATCAGCAAGCAGCCCCAGCTCGTCAGCGCATGTTTAATAAAAATTGACGTAGACGCATCCGATCTGAGATTGGGTGCGCGCCAAGCGTGTTTGTAACATGACGTATGCCGTGGGGCACGCAATGGATGAAAAGCGCGGGGCTCGCGCGTTGCCTACAAGCTTCATTGACATCTGAACGACTTTTCTAACTTCCCGAATACTCAAGTAAAACTCAACTCTTTGTAAGTCTACCGTGATCGTATGCTGTAGTTGCAGAATAAGCAACGCTGTGCAGTTATAGACAGAAAGCAACTAACAAGCTCTCGAAGTCACCTCAACAACCCTCCACAAACCGTACGCGCTTCGTCCAACTGCTATCCATATGCTTTTCTAACAGCCAGACAGATCAATATGTCCGCTCAAAACGGTGGCCGTCAATCTCCCGAGCCCGAGCAGCAGACGGGCGCTCAACAGTCCGACGCCCCGGCTACCGACATCAACAACCAGGGCGGCGCTCCCTCAGAAGGCACCAAGCAGGCCAACGACGACCAGAAGGCCAACCTCCAGTCAAACCCCACACACCCGCTCGCGAAGCACGCTGAGGAGACGACGAGCAAGAAATGAGGTGTTGGTGGATGAGCTGAGAGAAGAATGAAGTGGATTAATGGGGCCGGGCATGCATCACGAGTGGTTGCGATGAATCACTGGTGAGCCGCCGCTCCATACCTAAAAGCTGCAAAAAGGTAGCGATAGCATCATAATGACAGATTGCGATTGACGTCACTGCGATTGTTCTCTCTGATATTCGTGCATGTCATGATAAAATTTCCGCCTCTCTATGATTAGCACTGCCTGATTTATCAGTGTACTAAGGACAAATTTCAGAGCCATGTTGGAATCTGTCGTGTCTGGGGTGCTGATAGAGACGCTGATGTACGATGTCAAGTCTCGCGGTCGTCTCAAACGACGGTCCTTCGCTACGCTTAACTACATTCGTCCCCGCATGATGTCCATTGCCTAGCAGGCGTATATTCCTATGCTTACGAACAACAAAGCAAGCATGTCAAGTCAGCCAAAGGTGTCAGGCTTGCGCTGTCTCGTCTAACAAAGTGTGTCCGTATCGGTTGGTCGCATGCTCGGGGACTTCCGCCCATGCCGAGATTTCAGCCCCTGGTTCGTCTCCACTTAGCCCCCCGCTTAGAAGATAGTTCCATCGCCATGCAGAGTGCGCACATTGCTCCTCGAAACAGCCATCAATACGAAAGTAAAGCCTAGTAACTTTTTGGTATATATACACTACGGCGTCACATCATTTCATTAATCAAGCATTGGGCTTGTGGTTTAGGGGTATAATGTTCGCTTCGCATCTTCCAAACGCGTCTGCGAAAGGTCCTGGGTTCGATTCCCAGCAAGTCCACAATTTTTTTATCATTTTTCCACATCTGAAGAAGTCTCCTCCAACCACATCCAGCTGTGACAAATTAGCAAACATATGATGATGGGACTTCATTTTTACACTGGCTATCGGCACCGACGAACAGTCAAGCTGTGTTCGGACCCGGGCCCACCCTCACACATTTCCCACCCCTATGCTTCCACGCGGATTTGGCGTAGTGGCCCCTATCCTCAGGCGCATCTTCGATTTGACACAGCGCCCGGGTTCATGGATGTGTGACTTGCGAATCAATCGCCAATGGCTATTAGCAAAGCAGTCGGCGAGGTCGGTATGTTCTGCGGTCTTAATGACTTTTCTTTTTGAGAACGGAATTGTAATGCAACAGCAAACAAGGCAGACAATGCCTGTACACGATGTGACGTGAAATCCTACATGCATATAAAAAACAGACCACATGAATACGAGATTCCGTTCTGGGTCTGATATTACGTTGGTGGATTCTAGGCTACAGTCTCCAGGGTAATAGTCCCTGTTGCTCTCAACACACGCTGGATTTTTGACAGTCAATCTTGCGTCAAAGATAACACACTTGCCACGTACTACACGGCACACGTTGAGGAGCTTTGCCGCCGCCAATTTGCAAGCCCAGCAAGTTTTCATGCGTAAATTCTTGAACAATAAGCACATGAGGTTTGTCGTGTATTGTTTTGGTGGATGGCTGGTCCGCCTAACTCCTCCTCCTCCTCCTCCTCCTCCTCCTCCTCCGCTCTCTGATACGTAATAGCAGGAACAACCACAACGCTCTCCAATTCCTCATCCTTCCCATCACCGGCTGGTGCCTCTTGGGCAGCACCACTCGACCTCCCCATCATGGGCCCTGACAATGAATTCAGTGGTGCCATGTTTGGACAGGACACGCACGCTAGCGCAAAGATAAACAAACACGGCAGACCAAGACCCAGGCCTAGGACGAGCCCCTCCTGCGGGCCTCGAGGTAAATATGGTGTCTCAGTTGGTCGTGGGGTGGATGTAGTTTGTGCTGGGATCGCAGTGGGTTGCTGAGTGAATATGTCTGTACATGTGTGCACGTGCGTGTCCGGCGCTGGTGCACTGGTCATGGATACTCGACCGCGTTCGTGTATCGTTGCGGTGTTATGCCGTGTCGATGTTTCCATGGTAGTAGCTATAGATGACTCGACCGCTGTGGCCAAACCCGTGCCTGTTGCCGTACTTGTCGCCGTAACTGCCGCTGAATTCTTATATGTGCTTTTGCTTGTACTCGTACTGACTACCTCTACCCGGGCTAGAACTGTCCATGGCAGCGCCGGATCTCTAGTCTGGCCAGTTTCCATCACGCACTGGAAAGTAGTCTTCCCCAGCGTCGTCTCAACCGGCGCGCCATGCCACCACGTGAGCTTGTTGAATTTATTTCGGCGCCCTTCGAGCTTGTGTGATTGAAGGTTACGGGGTCAATGAACTGAGCCGTAGAATGGATTGCGCGGCCGAGGAGGGCCGCGAAGGGTAGCAGGTACGTGGGCTTCATTGTGGGATGTTCTAGTTGAGTGTCGGTGGGGTTTGGGGAGGTAGAAGGGTGCTGTTGTGTGTGCGGATTTGAGTTTGGACTTGTATTGCGCGGATGTTCTGATGGGGTAATTGCAGCACGTGTGTGGGTTTTTATAGAATACCATAATTGGTTTTTTTTATAGAGATGTAGTCCGGTAATGGGGCTATGGGCGTCGGGTGTTTCGTTGGGTGGTAGAGTACCGCGGATGTTGGGCTCCTTCGACCATAGTTGATCAAAGGATGGATCACATAACGCGAACATGTATCCTGACGTTACATACTTTGGATAGTAACGCACGCAAGATGGAGAGGTGAGTACGAGATGTATTTTCGAGGTTTGTATTAAACAATAATTATGGTCGGTGTTCTCCCACCGGAAACTTTTGCTAGGGTATATGTGATGTCACAGAAACGAAGAAAGTCGCAGGGAAAACTACGCAGATACCGCCCTACATGTACAACATACTGGAATAGTGTATACCGGATATGACAGTCAGTATCCCATGGTACAATTAGGCAACGCCGTTAGGCGTCTGTGCAGATGCTTTGCCCTTTTGTACAATGGCTCTGCGGCACCCTTCCTGGAAAATTTCAATGAAGCGATGCACGTCCCAGAACGAATTGTATAGCGGAGCAGGTGCCACGCGCAAGACGTCTGGCTTCCGCTCGTCGACGACTACGCCGTGTTCTTCGATGTAGTGCAGAACATGGTCGAGAAGGCCTGGGTTCAATAGTACACTAATCTGTGCGCCGCGCTCAGCAGGGTTGGCAGGAGTGATGATCTTGTACGGCGGTGTCTTGTTGTCATACCGCAGGAGTCGCTGTTCAAGATATGCAGTGAGGCGCAGACTACGCGCACGGAGCGCTTCCATGGAAGTCATGGAAAAGACATCTAGGCTGGCGAGAACAGACGTCATGTCCAAAGCACTGGGGTTGCTAAGCTGGAACCCGCTTGCACCTGGGATGGGAACAAACTTGTTCTCCATGCGGAAGCGGCTGCTCTTATCGCTGCCCCACCAGCCGCTCAGACGTGGGCGGTAGTGAAGCTGTGTGTCGTTGTTGTACTCTGCGTCGCCGTCAACCTGGGCCTTTTCGACCTTGCCGTGGTTATCGTGGACGAACAGCCCACCGATGACACCGGGCCCGCCGTTCATGTACTTGTAGTTGCACCACGCGGCGAAGTCGACGTTCCAGTCGTGCAGCTTGACAGGCACGTTGCCGACTGCATGCGCAAGGTCCCAGCCAACGATTATGCCCAGGCTGTGGCAGTGGCGCGTTATCAGCTCGATATCGAAGAACTGGCCCGAGTAGAACTGAATGCCCGGAAGGAGGACGAGAGCGGTGGTGGCATTGTGTTGGGAGATGACGGAGAGGATATGCTCGGTGGTGAGGTAGGGAGAGTCGTCGGAGGGTGGCGTGATGGTGATGAGGGCGGACGAGGGGATGCCGTGGTGGGCGAGCTGCGACTGAGCGGCGTACTGGTGCTGCGTGAGCTTTGTGTGCCATGTCGCGGCGCAGTGTATGTGCTTACGTGGTCACTGGGGAAGGCTTTTCCTTCGATGATGATCTTGTACCGTTCTGAGGTAGGCTTGTAAAAGCTCGACATGAGCAGGTGCAGATTGGCCGTCAGTGTCTCCATAACAACGACCTCGCTGGGAAGCGCTCCGACGATCGTGGCCGTCTGCTCCTTGAGGGCATCGTCGAGGTCCAGCCATGGTGGCAGCCCGCCTTGGAGTGGCTTGAAGTGGCCGAAGACGCCTTTGGAGGCCCAAGTGTCGAGATAACGGTTTACATACTCGCGCGTACGACGGGGCTGCAAGCCGAGCGAGTTTCCACACAGATATATGGACTCGTCGTGGTCGTCGTCGCGCGAGACATGGCCTGCACTCACGGTAGCGTTTTCCGCGGGGCCATATCTTTGGTTGCGCAGGTCACCCTTTGTTGGGATCACAAACTCGGCGCGGAGCTTGCTCAGAGGATCGCGCGCGTCCTCGCCGCGGGCAAAGGCTTCGGAGAGGAGGTCTTGGTCGCTGGTGGCGGCGTAGGGGTTGGAGAATTGGGGCATAGCGGAGCTGGCGGAGCTGGGCGGGCAGGGCCTGGGGTGGCGAGTGCGTGAGGCAGCAAGAGGCGGGCTTGCGAGAGCTCGTTGGCGCTGACATGTTTCATGCAGCGTGAAACAGCTAGCTGCCGCGGGGCACAACGGCCCTACGCGGGGTCGGCGGGTGGGCAGCCGCGTCTAGAACCGCCGCCGTCGAGCGCGCCCTGGTTGGTCAGCCGCGCTGTGCGTGCATCCGCCGTCATAGCGACCAACATTCACGCTGCGTCCTCCTGCCACCACCACGCCCTCCTCGCCGCCACTTGCCATGGCCTCGGCGTCCACCATGTGCACCTCGTGCCTGCGGGCAGCGCGTGCTTCGAGGGCTTTCAGCACCGCGCCGCCGGCATACAGCGCTGCATCCGCCACCTCGCGGCCGCTCTTCCTCGACTTCCTGGAGCCCGCCATTCGGCTGCCATGCACGCGGCCAGCGGGCATCGCACTGCCCAGACCCCAGGCCACCCTCCGGAGACGCCTCGCGACGGCAGCATCCCCTCCCACGTCGCCGTCGGACCCGCAGCCCGCCCGCGCCGTCCTCAATCCCCGCACAACAGATTCCGGCGAGCCCATGCGCATCTCCCTCAGCCCGCGCGCTATCCATCGCCTTTCGACCATCGCCACGAAAGACAACAACCCCAACCTCGCGCTGCGAGTCACAATCGAAAGCGGCGGCTGCCACGGCTTCCAGTATCTCATGTCTTTGATCGATCTGACCAAGGAGCCGCCCACCGAGGAGGATACCCTGTTCGAAGGAGACAAGGGCGCAAAAGTCATCGTTGATGAGAGCAGCCTGGAATTGCTGAACGGGAGCACGGTGGACTACACCATGGAGCTGATCGGGAGCCAGTTTAAAGTGACGGGCATCCCCGGCGCGACGAGCAGTTGCGGCTGCGGCACGAGCTTCGACATCAAATTATAATGATAGAACCCAACTTTGTAATATACCCTTCTCTCCACTGCCTTTCTCGTCTACCTGCTGATACGACACTTTTCCCTCCTGCCTTGACTGCGTCTCGTACCCCTCAGCTACCCTTCTCCCTTTCTACCTTGCGATGCTACCGCCTTCTACTTACACCCACTCCTCACACTTTCAATTTCGCGCCACCAATCTCTTCATCCCGAAGCCTTGACCAACAGCAGAAGTGGCTAGCTGCTTCCTCGAGGTGGTTAGATATAGTGCCTCTTGAACTCGCAGTATACGTACCTCCGGACCCTGTGCCGCAGGCTGCAACTCTGCCGGCAGCGTATGCATGTGCTTTTGAATAGCTGGTAGGCATTTTCCTACCTGGGCAAGTACCGCGTAAGCATTAATTTCAGGTGAAGAGTCCCGCCAGCATTCACCTCTCACTCAGAATCTAAGGCCTAACCAGCTCATCATTGTTGCACCTCACTTTGATACAACGAATGCAACTTCGGTTTGCGTACGTTCTTGCTGATTTACTAATTCTACTGGACGATTTCGACCTCGCGATGGTTAGAAGTGAATCAGCTGTTCCGATTGATGAGAGAGGTTGAGCTGGGTAGAGGAGGCATGGTTGGCTTGAAGACGAAATTGCGAAAACACTTCTTCCGTTGGACGTACCATGATTGCAAACAGTCATTTTTTGAAAAATAAATTTAAACAAACATCATGACTTCAGGCCGGGTGGCGTTCGCCCAGACGCCGCATGAGAACCCAAACGCCGGAAAATGCAAAGAAGGCCAGCCGCACATCTCCCCCCGACGCTACGACCGCTTCGCAACAAATCCAAAAAGCCTGTCCATCTGTACCCATTGTCTTCCGTTCTTCTCCAACCACCCACTGACAACTCCCTTCAATGTTGCTAGCATCTCCCTGTTGACCTCTGCCAACACCCTCATCTTCTCTCTGCTCTCCGCCTCGCCTTCAATCTTCACACCGTTGACACCGCTCGCTTCCTTGCCTAGGCGCTCGGTATCGAAGAGTGACTGGTAGTACAGCATCTGGTTGTAGATGTCCCGTTCAGAGTAAATATACGCCATCCTGCCCAAACAGTCCTTCGCAAGGCCCTTCGGTCCCAGGCAGCGGTGACCGTACACGGACATCGAGCGCGTGGTGCAGGAGCAGTCAGGATCGTTACATTTCAGTGTGCCGGCATAGTACGAGGCGAGAGTCTGGCGGATGGAAGATTCCAGTTGGGCAACGATACTCAGTGTAGCCAGAACCTGCTTGCATTCTGCCTTGGGACATGTGATGCCATTATGGCCAAGCGTGGTTGTCGATGTGCGCGATGCGATACCTCGGAACGGGAACGTAGAGCGGCATGCCCGGCAGCGGAGGTATAAGGGCGTGCAATTCTGGAAACGGACGGCGTCGGGGATCTGCGACTCTAGCGGCTGGATCTCGACATCTTGCGCATTTCCTGATCCGGAAGCAGTGGAGACACGGTATTTGGTAGTGTCGAGACCGAGGCAGGCCGCGAGCATGGTAATATTGGTGCCGCTGATAGGGGCGCAGAGACGCTCGACTGGCGGCAAGATCTGCTTGTGCAAGTAGTAGTCGATGTCTGGCTTCAGTTCGCTACCCTCCTTGAGCACTTCATCGACAGGGTATGCGTTCTTTGCCGCGGCTTCGGCGCTGCCAGAGCTTTCACCTGTGATGATGAAGCTCATGACGTCTTTGGCTTTGACATGCTTGCCCTTCTCCATCAGACGAAGAGCAACTTGTACGGAGGGCATCGAATTGCCGTTGGGATAGTCCTTGGGGTTCTTCCCGAGTTGTGTGTAGATTGTGTACTTGCGAGCGGGAATGGTGTGGGCGCGCATATTTTCGCTCAGTGTTCGCAAGTACTCGTGGATCTTTTCAACAACAGTTTCCGGGTCTTCGCCCGAGAGCAGAAAGTTCAGAAGTTCACTACTTGATGTCAGCATTGAATCATGCGGAAATGGGCGGTCGCTACTTACGTCGAGGTCTCCTTGGACAAGGCGCAGTATTCTCTTCGCCTCATATCAAGGCCCTTTACTTCCAGTTTCTCAATGTATTTTCCATCCACAGGGACCATGTTGATGGCAGCGTACTTTTTTTTAGCGTGAAGAAGGATGCGGCGGAAGACATTGTCGATATCGATCTCCAAAAGCCTGTAGCTGTCGTTGACTTCTTTCTTGAACTCATTTCCGATCTTCAGAGCGTCCTGGATATTGTCGACGTTGGTGTTGATCATTACAGAGTCGGTATCACCATAAATGACGCGCAACATCTTCTCCTCTGCCATTTCTTTCGTTTTGCGCAGAGTCTCACGACCTTTGTAGGTGGTGAGTACAGCGAGCGGTCGGGCGTAGAATCGCGACTTGGTGTAACCGAGACATCCGTACATAGAGTTGGCAGTGAGTTTCAGGGCAAGTTGCTTGATGTCCCACGTCGCGAGCTGATCTGAAGTGGCGGAGCGGTCCTTCATCAGCTTCTTAACTTCCCTTCGGCGATCTACGAGCGTCTTAATGAGTTTGGGAAGGATGCCAGGTTCTAGATCCTCGCTAGGGACTTCCGGTACCTTGTCGTCTTCCTCGGAAAGATCCGAACGATCGACAGTGGTGAAGCAAATGTTGTACTCCTGGATGATGCTAGGGTATAGAGAGTTGAAGTCCATAACCAGGATGAACTTGTCATACAAGCCCTTCTCTGGCTCGAAGACAAGACCACCCTTGTACTTGTCCTTCTTCTTGGCGTCGGCACCCTCTTCACCTTCAGCGGCTTCTTCCACTTCTTTCTGTTTGCCTTTGCCCCAAACCTTGTCCGGACAAATATAATTCTCGTTGTGAAATTGATGTAGCAGAATGTACTCGTTTCGCTCAGCACGAGTACCACTCAAGGTACGAGCCCAGGAGTTGCCCGCCAGGTTAGTCAGAACTTTGGTGAGAGGCAGCGCTTGGACCTTGATTGATATGGCGGCGATAAAGAACGCGTCAGCTTGGCAGTGTTTGACGTAGTTCATCAGACCGTCTTTAGTAGTCGCCCATGAACTCAAGGCCTGTTCGTTGTCAAGCTCTTGACGGCGCTTGTTGAGCACAAGTTGACACATCTCTTCCAAGCTCCATGACTGGCACTTGGTCATCAGAGATTTTCCGAGGTCATTGGCCAGATCACAGAGAAGACGTCCAGCGGCCAGCTGCCTTTCAACGAAAAAGCTACCGCCACCCTTCCCCATGGTTTTGGGCCAATCGCTCCTCCGGAGCCGGCCAATGCGGTGCCAACCAGGTGTCTTCTTTTCGCGCATTCGGTTGAGCAGGGTACTGTAGTCCACATCGTCTAGACGGTGGCCGATGAGGACATCTGGATCGTGACGCTGGAACATGGCCATGAAATAGCTTAGCAAGTCCTGTTCGGTCTTTTTCATCATGATGGTTCCTTTCTGCTTCTCAGCTTCCATCTTAAAACCGGCTGGATAATTATCGCCGTTTGGTCGCATGATAGTAAAGCTTTTGCACGGCAACTGATCCGCTGGCGTTGTATCTGTGAGCGAGAAGTTGTCGTAAATCATGGCACTCGCCATCAAGATCTCCTGCTTGTTGTCTTTGGCGTTGAATTTCGTTCGTAGAGAGATACTCATTAATGTGAGAGGCGGCGCTTCTACATTGTCCGAGTTGTCCAGCACGGTGATATTGTTGGGTTTGGTGACGAGGGCTTCAAGTTTGCACCAAGATGCATTATTGATCGAGTTGAAGTCCGCCGTGTCAATCTTCAGCCAACAGGGCCCCATAATCTTCTTTCCGAGCACGAACTGTTCGAAGAGTGCAGTGTTCGTGCCGAAGACATG
The DNA here is from genome assembly GCF_001642045.1 of Paraphaeosphaeria sporulosa. NCBI lineage: Eukaryota > Fungi > Ascomycota > Dothideomycetes > Pleosporales > Didymosphaeriaceae > Paraphaeosphaeria > Paraphaeosphaeria sporulosa. The sequence goes on along the minus strand of NW_017253362.1, from coordinate 1,078,901 downwards.
TGAGAATGTTTCGCCGGTGAGGTCTTGCGCAAGGGGCATCTTATCGTATCCGTACAGCAGCTCGAGGTAGTCAGCTTCCCTCGGGATGTCCGGCAGCTCAAAAGCATACTTCTTCGTGCAAGGCTTGATCTTGTGCATAGTGACGCGGTGCTTGCTCATCAGGTTGTCCACCTCTTCATAAACATCGCTCATTTCAACTTCCTCATCGGTATGCTGTCCTTTCTTTAGACGGGTCTCGCGAGGTAAGAAGTACATCTTGCGGAGGATATTATCGACCTTTACAAAGCAACTGGCGTAGTTGCCCGTATTCTTGTCTTTAACTTTCCCGAACAAGCACAGGCTTCCATTGATCTCAGTATAATCGATCCAAAACATGCGTAGACTGCCATCGTCTTCAAGCGCGGCTTCGGGTTTCAACTTGCCGACGCTACTGGTAATAGCAGGAGCCGGACTGCTCTGAACGTTGAGCTTGTTCGTCACATCGTTCCATGTAGAAGCATCGATAGCTGGAGCTGGGCGTGGTGGAGAAGAACTCGCAGGGGTGGGATACTCAGGCTTCAGGATCTTCGCTACCGGTCGCTTCCCTGTCATGTTGACGCTGGCTGAAGAAATTCCAGTACGGCCGATGGGCTGTGCCACTTCCAGCAGGTCCTCATCTTCTTCCTCAACCTTGACCAAAGGTTGCGCCTTGCGCTCCATGGCCTTCGCAACTGGAGAGGACGGCAGTGGATCGCTCATGGGGACATCATCGTCTATGATAGGCAGCGGATCTTCGTCGTACGCGTTTTCTGCTGGAGGGGTATCGGGCATGTACGCGTCGGAGCCATTGGCAGGCCTCTTGTTTGCGCTCTGTCGGTTTTCTGATATCGGTGGAGATAGCAGACGGGTCTTTCTTCGTGACTCGTTCTTTACCGGGCGTATGCGGGGCTGTGATCGCGATTTATTTGTATCGATTTCACCGAGCAGATCGGCCATGAAATCTTGGTCGGCAGCGGTGGCCACGGGCTGGTTGTTTTAGTAGAAATCCAAAGTTCGCGAATAGGACACGGTCCTACCTTCGCTTTCGGAGCCTGCGCAGCTGCTTTCGCACTAAAGTACTTGCTGATGCCGGTGTCTCGCTTTCGCTTGCTTTCTTCATCTTCTTCGCGCTTCCTCTTTGCTGTTACGTGTTAACATATGCAGAGACGGATCTAATCATCTTCGAAGGCTTACCCGCTTTGCCTTTGGCGGGGCGGTCCTCTTCCTCTTCGCTCTCGGTCGCGGCATCGACCTCCCAGTCTTCTCGCCCATCATCGACATATCCTTCGCCATTGTCGTCGACGATGAAGTCGTCTTGGTCCAGCCGGTTTCTCACAACCTTCTTGTAGCCTTCCTCGTCCACCTCATCGTACAATTGCTCTTCCTCGGCGACCTGGTAAGAGGAAAGACGCGTCTTTCCACCCGCGCGATTCTTTCGCAGCTCTGCTAATGCTGCTGCGCGGCTAGACATGGTATATTAAAAAGTAGAAAAAGGTCAAGCGGGGAATATACAATGCAAGAAGTCGAAGTCTTGTGGTGTTGTGTTCATGCGGGGATGTGTAGGGAGAAGAGCGCGAGACTTGACGCGCAACGCGTTGGTTCGCGTAAAGTGGCGCTTGGGCCAACGCGCTAAGTCGCGTCCATTTCGCTGATCCCTCATTCGCCGCTGGGTAAATCCCAACCACCATCAGACACACACACGCCAAGATGTCTTCCAAAGATCCCCTCGTCTGGATCGATTGCGAAGTGCGTCACACGATGGTTGCGATGAGCTATCCTGACAGAACCAGATGACGGGCCTCGATCCCGATAAGGACACCATAATGTCTCTTGCCTGTTTCGTCACTGACCACGACCTCAACATGTTGGACAAGGATGGGTATGAGGCGATCATACACCACAACAAAGAGGATCTTGACCGCATGGGCGAGTGGTGCACGAAGCATCATGGCGATTCTGGGCTGACTGAAGCCTGCATCAATTCCACCACCACGGCCGAACAGGCCGCCGAAGGCCTATTGGAGTACATAAAGACACACGTGCCGAATACTCGTTCAGCACTGCTGGCTGGTAACTCGGTCCATGCTGACAAGTCGTTCTTGGTCAAGCAGCCGTACAACGTTGTTACGGACTATCTTCATTACCGGATCCTGGACGTCTCCAGCATCAAAGAGGCCGCGCGTCGATGGGCACCTACTGAGGTGTTGAAGAAGGCGCCTAGTAAGAAGATGTTACATGAAGCGAGGGCGGACATCTTGGAAAGTATAGAGGAAGCCAAATATTATCGGGGAGCTTTCTTCATCAAGCAAGCATAATGCACACTTTGATCCTGTGGCAGTCCATAGTTTGTGATCAATATGATTGTGATTTTCCGGTGGACGAAACGGTCGTGTATATAGATAGCTGCCACAATCGTGGGACTTGCTTGTACGCTTCAGGAACCAACAGGTGCGACATATCATCCGCATCTCACGTATTGTTTCGTTGTTGATCATACCTTTTAGGTCACGTAGAATATCCGGGCCCATCTGCAGAGGATGCAATGCGGCAGTGCTCGCCACACTTCTTCGTACGAACCACACGGGTACTACGAGTGAATCCGTCCTGTCACAGAGCTGTTGTATCCCGAGAACACTTGCTCAAACTATGGCGTGTGCACGGCCTTGACTTTCATCCCAAATATATCATACTCGACCTTCTGGGTGCGCCATCCAAACGTCAGCTACATGCCTATTGTCTTTATTTCGGCCGTAACATGATGCATGTCTACCAGACTGCTCCTCTTTTCACCCTGCTTGGTTTCGCCTCTTGTTCAGAGATACAACCGGCAGCAGTTGATGCGACTATAATCTCGACAACGTCAACTCCTATGTGTACCACTGTTTCCTCGATTCATTTAGGCAGTTCTGCTTCTACAGTCAAAGCAACTTCGACACAGGTCATCACTGTGGTGTTAACACTATCGCGCGCCACGTCGCAGCATGGTTTGAGGACGATATCGGACCTTATATCCAAAAACACTCCTTGTACGGAGGCTCCAGTCCTTCCAACCGTAATCATGGAGGGCTCCTCGGCCGTGGACATCCCGGTGTCTGTTACAATCGTCAAACCGCCAACAGAAGACCACCGTCTTTCCACCTCAATTACGAAAAGCTTGTTCCCACCGTCATTTGCATTGCGCCCGACGAGCGTGGAAACTCTGACACGGTCTCGTTCGTCATCTTCGACGGCCCTTGTGCTTCACATCATTCCTATCAGCACCGACACTGCTCCCGATACGACAAGTATACTCTACACGTCAGCAACCACAAATGCAACGACTAGTGGGATCTTGGTGAACGGGGCGAAGGGATTTTGCGGGGGTGTGCCTGGACTATTGACGGCAGCTGTGGTACTCGTGCTGGGAATTGTTGGGATGTAGAGCGGGTTGCAACAATTATCACGTGCACCTGCGAGAGAGGTGCGTGTGTTAAATACCTTCTCATGGATGAGGTCCATGTATGTCTATGTAGCTATTTCTTTGAGCCGTCGGTAGTATCTTGCCTGAAGATTTGTATGCTCAAAGTCTTGAATGAGGAGCAGGGGATTCCAAACTGTGAGTCGCTTTCACGGAACAATAAATTAAAGCTGTCCGAGCATTTTGGTTGGGTTTCCCGCAAGAAGTCTTTGCGCAGCCTATTCATGCCCGCCATATCACGCGGGTGCCACCAGTAGTGTTACCTGCGTAAAATGACTCTCGTCGTACGGCTGAGCCCCCCAGTGAGCCCCAGTGTTGATTGCGCTGGTGATATCGATGTGGACGCATCTTTTCAACCGCATTGCTAACTAGGCCTGGCAGCATTAACATTCACTCAATGGGAATTTCTCTACCTGGCTAGCGCGTTTGCATTTGCTGTACATGGCAGTCGCTCTCTGCAACAAATTAGGTAGCCACACTCCACTCACCTCGTCGACCTTGTTTTCACGTCTACAATAGAAGCGCTCAAGATGTTGCTCCCGACTTTCATCATCGCGCTGCTGGCTTGGCCTGCGCTTGTGCTCTCGCTCTCAATTGAGCTTACACCAAAGCAACGCAATGTCACGCGAGGCGCGGCCACCCAATTCCACTACAAACCCAAGGACACCGTTGTAAGCATATCATACTGCCCAGTATCCAGTTGATGCTAAAAGCTCCTCGTAGGCCACGAACGTGACTGTCATCGATACCCTCACCAACAAGACCTTTCATGTAATCGGTACGTGCTGCATGCAGGCCTCCAACGAGCATTACTAATTCTAGAGGGAAGACAATGCCGTGAACGGTACAGTGGATTGGACGGTGCCCGATGACCTGGAGGTGCGCGGTGGCTACTTCTATGTAGCAGCGCGGAAGGTGAACAATGCCACGATCACTGTCACATCCGCATCAGAGTTCCAGGTGCTGGACAAACCAAAGCCAACACCTTCGAAATCGCCCGAGCATAGCGGAGCATGGGTGAACTCACCTTCGATGGGAACTGTGGGCTCAATGTTGATGGTGGGCCTCGGATTTCTACGCATTGTGATTTAGATGGTTACATGAGACAGACACTCTAGTCTCGTGGGAGTGGTCGCCTAGCATCGGATGGCGTGCTACTTTTCGAAGGCACAGCGTGGAAAGTTCTCCAGGCTTGGATGGAAACAGCCGAAGAGACACATGACAAATGCTTAAGAGCATCTGCATGGGACAAAGCCGGATAGTTTATCATAGGTTACAATTGACGCTAGATGTTTTCGTATTTCAGGAGGGTGCTCTTGCGCCATGCAATAGTGAAGGGGAGGCTCCACGTGCTATGGCCGTTGGAGAAGCTCAAGCAAGGCCTTGGCGACCTAGCAACCAGGCTAATGTCCCACGGTATGGGTACAATGATTGAGCCTCCCCATTCACATTCGCAATAATTTACCGTTTACATTCGCACACCTCGTTTACTTGCTTCGCATATCGTCGCACTTCTGCCTTTCAACATTTTTTCTTATTCCATCATTGCGCTCACACTACTCAGCATGGCTGCCGCTGAAGCACCGCAAGCAGCGTCGCCCATCGACAACTACGATGAAGCGAAGTGCCTAGCAGCCCTGGCGCAGCTAGAGCATCTGAAGCATCAAGTATATCGCCTTCGTTCTGCTGTCTCTACGAGACCCCTGCTAATCGTTTCCCATAGCTCGATGACTTGCGACTCACGCTTCCACGCATCCTTGAGCCCTTCCACATGCCCTCCAAGCCTCCGATGTTCCACGCCTTTAAAGACAACTTGATCAAAGCGCAACGCGACATGAAAACATTTAAGTCACAATGGCAGGGCCAGGAAACGCAGAACATCCTAGAGCACGCCAGGAAGAGCGTGGCTGCGGACCCGGATCTGAGCGCAGGCGCGCAGATCCAGCAGTACGGCTGGATAGAGAAGGAAACAAAGCAAAATGACGCAGCAAAGAACAACGGGGATGGCGAAGAGCGTCCCGACGACCTGGGCATCCGTATTACGAATGAAGAGCGGGACAGCATTGTGGGACAATGGAGGCAGACACATCCGACGATCAAGATAGAGGAGGTAGATGATGGGAAACAGCTCCTGATCCCGTTCGTTGGCGACTCAACCAAGTACCGCTTTCGGGTCACGATCTCGGAGGGAGCAACTTCGCCGCAAGCAATCCAAGCCGAATGTGAAGGTGCAGGAGAACCTTTCACGTCTGTCACAAGATGCCTCGCTTCACGACCGAATCCGAATGATTTAAAACACTTGTTGGTACGTGAAACGATGTCTCTTACCCCTGTACACCCCATAGCATCAAAGAATTGATAGTGTGCAGGACATGATTGCAGCGTACAAAACTGTGAAAGGCCTCCAATGTGCCAAATGCAAGAAGATGCTCGATGATGACACAACAAAGCCGATTGCTAGAAGGTGTCGTCAGGCTACAGGGGCAAGCGAAACGTCTGAGACAGTGTGGGAGCCGTTCCACGAGGGATGCCTAGTGTGATAACAGTACATGCGGCCCTCCTAGGCTGAGCACGTTCAACAATTTTTCATCTTTTGACCTGGAGCACCCGCATCCCAACTATCGTCCTCGTGCCACACTCCGTACACATCTCGGATTTGATGCGGCCAGTTTGAGTTCTTGCGTGGCCCTTGCCAAATGGCGTCCGTCCACATGTCGGGGTGCCAATCTTCGTACCTTCTCGTGCAGAAATCGTAGAATCTCGACTGTTTGCCCACCCAGGGCGGTCCCTTGAGGTATTTCTGACCTTTCCAACCGTAAAGACTTCCCGACCTGTTCAGACGCCAGCCCGACCACCACTCCTTTACCGGGCGATTCCACATGTAGTCATTCTTCTGGGCGCTGATGGAAAGATGAATGTCAGGACCTTTGCCCTGTAAGATGTCCTTGAAGCGCCCAAGCTTGCCTCTGTCTTTGTCTTTGGGCCAGACCAAATGGTAATGGGGGTTGACTTCCCTGCGGACAACTCCACCCTGCGTCCATCCTTTCATTCCATAGTTGGGATAGGAACGGAATATTGCCGGTAATAGTTTTCCGTTATTGTACGGGCCCTGTAGGTTGTAACAAGGCGGGGTCTGAGGCGAGAATGACATTGCGGAAGCGTAGAGGGCTTGGTTTTCGAGGTCTGAACGAGTTGTCAGAGACAGGAAAGGCACGAGGCGCCAACGCTTTAAAGCAGCATTCGTGTACCACTGGGGGCTAATCAACTGAGCGCATACGGAGGGTTCGATGCAGCAATCGCTGGCAGATTTAGGTACTCCACCAGCAAATATAAGCAAATAACGATCGCAATTACATCTGCCTTGAGCTGCAGGTCGCAGACATGGTATACAGTCAAACAAAAGCCCCACTTATATTGTAGCCACGCCAGTACCTTTGTGCTTGGATATGGACACAGGCGCGCGTTTAACCCTTGCCGCTCCTAGTGTGGCCCGAGCTCCTGAGCGCAACGCGATCTCGTTTTATGTTTTCGAGCTGCGGAGAGCAATCAACACGCTGCCGCCAACGCACAACTCGATATCGCGGCGAACATGAGCCTCTTCGGCAATCTGGGCGGCAACCAGCCCGCGTCCAGCGCGCCAAAGTCTTTGTTCGGCAACCTACCCGCTACATCCACGGCGAGCACGCCCAGCTTGTTTGGAGGCTTAGGTGCCTCCACAAACGCTCCCGCAGGCGCATCGACTACGACAACTGCCGGTGGATCGAGCCTATTCTCGGGACTCGGAGGGGGTACATCCTCAGCTGCGCCCAGCTCTTCACTGTTTCCCTCGCTCGGAGGCGCATCATCTCAACCGCAATCGACGGCGCAGCAGCCAGCATCGACAATTCCGTTTGCTAGCAATCGATTTGCTAACACAGGCACCGCAACTAGCACAGCTACCACACAACCGGCAGCTTCGACGGGTGCTTTCGGCAGCACTCCCTTTGGCAGCACAACCAATGCTCAGCAGACGGGTGGCTTGGGGCAATCGACCCTATTCGGTGCCTCGTCTGCGCAGCCGCAAGAACGACAACAACAAGCAGGTGGACCTCTGACACAGTCAAACGCGGGCACCTCGGCACACTTCGACCACCTCCTCGAGAGGAGCCGCAAACGCAACGCTGGCGAAAATGGCTTTGGCGGCTTTGGCGAGCTGCCAACGCTGCAACTGGGACTGGGGGATATTGCACGCAAGGTGCGCAATCTGGGTCAAGGGAGTCCATCGGCGGACCAAGCGCAAGATCGTACAGCACACTATCTGCTCTCCGCTTCTGGCGTGAAGCTGGGTAGTACTCTCCGCGATCTCAACCAGTTCTCAACGCAAGCAGGTATCAGTTCCACAGCGCCTACATCCAACTTGATGGACACGGATGTCGATAGCTACATCGCAAACCTGCACCAGCAATCAACCTTGGCACTGATCCAAGAAGGTTTGGAACAGTCCAAGCGGGACTTTGATACGTTTTTGGAAGACAATGTTCAGATTGAGTGGGACAAGCAACGCCAGCGAATATACGAGCACTTTGGTTTGGGTAGGCAAAGCGAGGAATTGGCGGCCTCTCAGGCTACGTTTGCCGGCGGGGCCACCCGAGGCGCTTTTGGACGGTCTGCACGCAAGGGCCGTTCCATGGGTGCTAGATCGGTGAACGGCGCGTCGTTTGCTGCGTCCACCGGTCCGCCTGTCATCGGATCTGTTATGTCGCCATACCAGAAGAGCACGATCAATGGTGATGCTCCAGACAAGTCTATACTGACTGGGCAGACTGGTCTGGGTGATCGTTACACCCGGGAGAAACAAGAAAAGTTCATGGGGGCGGTCAAGAGGCTCAACGTCAGCAGACAAACAGAGCAGTCCTTCCCTATCTTGGAGGAATTCGCGAAAATTGAACAAGATGCAGAGGGCGAGAACTCCGACCATTTCGTCCAGGCTTATCGTGCACTGTCAATCATTGTCACTACGAATCCGTCCGACCAGGGTACGCCGTTTGTGCCCAAAGAGCGCTGCTTCGCCGCAGAGTACCTGAACGAACAACCAAACGCATTGCTCAGTGTCCAAAGTCGCAAGCGAATTCTCAATGGGTCTCGCGCGTATCTGGAACAGAAATTCCTAGAGCACGTGCAAGATGTCCTCAAGCGGAATGCGGCGGACGCGCGACCCGGTGGTGAACCTACCATGGTCAGCAAGATTCGTGGCTATGTCAGGGCCAAGATAGCCCAGAAAGAGCTGGGTGCGGAAATTGAACACCTGCAAAAGATCGGCGGCGAAAGCGACGACTATCCCTGGGTCATCCTATTCTATCTTCTTCGTGGTGGCCTCATTACAGACGCTGCTGCCTACGTTCGTGAGAGGCGAAACTTCTTTCACAATACCGACAGGAACTTTCAAATTGCAGTGGATCAATATGCGCAGAGTCCAGACCGCCGTTTAGAGCCTGACATGCAGCAGAAAATCACCCACGTTCACTCTCAGCGACAACGAATTGCCCCAACCAACGACCCATATCGCATGGCTTGTTACAAAATCATCGGTCGTTGTGAGTTAACTCGAAAGAGTTTGGATTCGATCAACCAAGGCATGGAAGACTGGGTCTGGTTGCAATTCAACCTTGCACGAGAGGGCAATCGTGCTGAAGAATCCGCCATGGAGGCTTATGGACTTGACGAAATTCGGGAGACGGTGACCGCCATTGGCAAACGACACTTCTTGAATGATGATGCTGAAGCTGCTGGTGGACACGGAGTATACTTCTGGCTCGCAATTCTGGCCGGAATGTATGAATCGGCGGTCAGCTTCCTCTACCAGCACAACTACATCACTGCCGTGCATTTCGCAATCGCTCTTGACTACTACGGTCTCTTGCGAGTGTCGAATTTCAACGAAGCAGGCATGGAAATTTTGACCTACACCCCACAACAGCGAGCCCAATTCAACTTTGCCTGGGTGGTCGGTCGGTACACTGCCGACTTTAGAGCCGCCAGGGCCGATGCTGCTGCTGAGTATCTGATTTTGATCTGTTTGAACGCAGATCTTTCTGGCGAAGCGGGCAAACAGCAAGCCGACATCTGTCACGAGGCTTTGCGTGAGCTAGTCCTTGAAACACGGGAGTTTGCGACACTCCTCGGGGACGTTAGATCTAACGGACACGCCACTGATGGGCTCATCAAGGATCGCATTAAGCTCATCAAACTTACAGATGACGATGCTCTGATCAACTCGATCACCAGCCTGGCAGCCAGGAAAGCTGACGAAGCTGGTCGCACCAACGATGCTGTGTTGCTCAATCATCTCGCCGAACAGTATGAGAATGTCGTCTCCATCTTGTGCCGTGCCCTTTCGGAGGCTCTCTCTGTCGAGATTGGCCAAACGCCGTTGCGTCTTGAGCCGCTGAAGCCACGACTTCCTGCTGTGGAGCAACAGCAGGTCCAGGACACAGGTTCAAGTCTGAGCCTTCTCGGCACTGACGATCCTGTCGAGCTCACACGCAGAGTATCGGAGATGTACGACCACAACCAGCTATGGCATCGGAACATTTCTCAAGCTAGTCGCCAGACCCTGGAGATCTTGTTCATGCTTAACCGCGCCAAGTCTGTAATCGAAGCTCAGCAGTACACACAAGCTTTGGACGTAAGTTGCATCACCACTTTTTGCACCGCGTTGAAGATACTGACAATTGCACTAGATCATACAAAGCCTGCGCATCCTTCCCCTCGACTCCAAGGGCAACCTCTCTGATATCCGTACATTTGCGAACAATTTCTCGGCTTTCGCACCGGAAATTGCCCGTAACATTGGCAATGTGTTGCTCTGGTCTATCGGTTGCTGCTCGAAGTATCGGGAGGTGCTGATGAAGGGCACTTACGAAGATCCTACACGGCAAGCTCTAGCAGCTGATTTGGCGCAAAAGGCAAAGGATCTTATGGTCTTTGCCGGTCTCATCAGGTACAAGTTGCCACCGAGGGTGTTTGAGAGGCTGGCACGGGAAGGGGGAGAGGGGTATTAGGTGGACCCGTCGAACGAAGTGTAACATGATCTTCACGTACTTGAAAGCGGCGTGTCACTGCAGAACAGTCGAACGCACTACTTGGCATCATTGGTAATAGATCATCGTTAGGATTGATCATTGAATGAATGGTATGAGGGGAAGATTGTATTCGGCGTCGATAAAAGCTTCCTCGCTTCAGAAGCTGTGAGCTGTGTAATGCATGTATTTCAGCGTTTCGCTCGCCTTTCTTTCTACATCTCCCATGAAGTTGCAAGTGGTCTATGAACGTGCACTTGGTAATAAGGCATTGATATTGGGTAGATGGCTGCCATTAAGATAGCAAAAGCTGTTCCACCACATCCCCGTCACAGTAGAGCCGATGAGGATAGGATAGAAAAGGTCGCGCCTCGTTCAGGGATCCCCGCTAGGCCGTCTTAGGCGGTTAGGCTTTCAACCTCAAGGCAGCAACACCCATAAGACACTACTTTCTCCACGTATAGTTTGCCAGCTCTCGGACACAATTTCTGAGTTGAGGGTTCTCCTACTTGTTCTACTGAACCTGGAAGCGTCTGCACCTCGAGGTCTTCGGAATTCCTAGAACCTCACCAGGTCATTCTTAGCAACAACAGCAACCATGCTAGACCTAGCAACCCGTCGGAAGATCTGCGAAGATACGATTTTGCGTTCTGCATCCATCACCGAAGAGACTCCCGGAGCGTCCCTCAAAAGCGAATTCATTTCCTCTCAGCTACCCCTTCTCGACAACCAGCATCCGGCGTTTCCATCTCTCACCCTCAAACCCATCAAGATACACAACAGCGACGCCTTCGAACTCGCGCGTAAACTCTATCCCAGCAAAGGCAAAGTCGGTGTGTTGAATCTCGCAAGCGATATACAACCTGGCGGCGGCTGGCGCTATACCCTCTCCAAGACGCAAGAAGAGGCTCTGTGCTACTCCTCGACTCTGTACGCGACGCTGAAGCCGGAATGGTATCCATGGCATAATACCGGACCTCGTTCCTGTGCCGGTATCTTCTCGCCAGATATCGTGGTGTTCCGGGACACAATCGACAATGGGCTCGTCGAGCTACCTGCCGCAGAGAGACACTTGGTGTCCGTCATTACGGTTGCAGCGCCCTGCCTTCCGAAGCTTACGGAGGATGGGGAGCATTTTGCAGTCGCAAGCGATCTTAGGGATCTTCGCGAGAAGATCATACTAACGCTGAGGATGGCGGCCATGAAAGGGGTGACGAAGCTGGTGCTCGGAGCTATGGGGTGTGGTGCATACCATTGTCCACCTCATGTTGTCGCAGAGGAGATGAAGAAGGCCATTGAGAGGGACGAGTTCAAAGGCTGGTTTGAGGACTTGCCGTTCGCGGTGTACGCTGCTGGACCTGTGGGTAGGCAAAACTTCGAGGTGTTCGAGAAGGTTTTCAAAGAGCTCGCGATAGAATCATGATGAACTAGATATGCCGACACGAGGAAGTCCAGTTGCACTCATTCTATTTACCTTTTGCCTTATCATTCTCGGCTCATGTCCTCTCTTGCTCGTGCTCATCTGCCGCTAGCTTTCAACGTATTGCAGCGTTTCAGCCACATGGCCAAAAATAACATGTCACTGCCTTGTTCAAGCGCCTTTCAATTCTCTGGCGTCGTCTCTGGTACCATTTCCATCTTTTCAAGAGCGATCTCGGATTCTCGGATCCTTCGCCATTCAATGGTAAAGGCGCCAATCACGGATGCACTCGACATCGCAAGAGCAACGGACAAGGTTCGCCTCAACGCTCCTTTTTACGCTTCGAGAGCCAAGCCAAGATACTGCGTAGGTATGACCTTTCCGATCTATCGCACTAGCCACGACGATGGCAGGAGCGTCAATTTCAGCAATGCCGAGGTCAGAAACGTACCTACAAATGATTAGCGATGGCCAAGATGCCGCATACAAATCAAGTTACTCCAGCAACTTCTGGCTCAGAATATTATCCCCAGCGCTCAACATATTCGTCGTCCGGGAATATTGTGCAAACATAGTAATAGCCATGGCAGTCGGCGCATCCTGCTGCGTACCCACATTCTGCGCCGCATTCTGTGGAAGCTGCAGCGCGCACCCAGCACCAAAGCATACATAATCTGGAACCCGGCCCACTTCCTCGTCCGAGTGTCCGTTACAGAAGGTGAGTAGGTTAAGAAGAACGGTTGATGGAGTTGAATGTGCGATGGTAGGAATTTGTCCCTGCCGTCAAAGTAAACGCCATCTACTAATGTCGCTTTGCAGCACCCATATGTGAAAGCTATAGATGATACGTCTGTATATGAAAGACGCACATGTAGCATGCATTTCTCCACCTGCAGAGCAAATCAGGACACCCATTATAGACTGATGCCCCTTCCTTACGGCACAGATGTTGCATATTTGGTCAAGAACCCAGAAGATACAAGCCAAGCTCACTGGGCTGATAGCCGTCTGGGGTCCGTCTAAGTCGCTATTGCGAGTCGCCCTATTTGAGATTGCATTCCAGGTCGATATCTAGCCTTTGAGTCGTGAGCGGAAGGTATGGAACACTTTTAATTGGTGCGGGGCCCCAAAGAGAAAGCTAGCCACTAGCATCGCACCATAAGCCCCCGTCAAACGAGGGCTTCATTGCTCCTCAACTGTTCGTGTCCGTAAACAATTGTCGTTTCTATCGTTGCACTTCATCCTATATCCCGTTCAAACGAGATTCCCCGGGCTTGGTCATATTGAAAACGACTATGGCTGCCGCTGGTGGGTTCCAGGCGATTAGGGGGATCGTGCGATGACTGACCAGTGATGGCGCAGACCGACCGACTAAACTCGCGCGTCTTGAACCTCTTCCTCCCACACGCGTGGCTTCAGAGTTTAATAGCGCACACATGGACACTGCTCGGAGATTGCGATCATCATGTGATGCTTGCGGAGCTGCCAAAACCAAGTGCGATCGAATCCAGCCACAATGTGGCCGTTGCAGTTCCATGAACCTGTCCTGTGTGTACGGACCTTCAAAGCAGCTTGGAAAGCGCCCAAGAAGAAGACTTGATTTAGGCTCGAGGATTTCTGATCGTGGCGCGGCACCTTCTCAAGCGAACGCTGCATATCGGAAACCTGTTATAGAGGTATTCGGCACAGAACGCAGTGTTACCAATAGCAGTTTCGATCCCACTCTTGACTTGAGCATGACGCCCCCTCAAGATATGAGTATCACGCCTCCTCAAGACATCCAATTACCATTACCACAAACATCCATTGCATGGCCCCCGACTGACTTTGAACTATGGGGCGACCGACACAGATGCTACCACGAGTCTAATGATGTCATCCAACTGCTCTCTATTCCAGAGAGATTGTTCGCAGATGATGCACCAATCGTTCTGGATGTGTCTGATATCCTTCAGGCTACTAGACGGGCAATAGAGTCTCTCAATCGGCTGGTCGATTGCAGCTGTGCTAAGAACCGAGGTCATCAGGCAATGCTATACGCGTCTCTTATCTCACGTGCCTTGTGGTGGTACCGTGAAGCATCTGGTGATGCGGGTTTTCGCGCACCAGAAGCCACGGGTATGCCGTCACCCAACACTCCATCTGAGAACTCGGTGAGTAATGACCCGTTGCCGTATATGACTTTTTCAGGTTGTGCACATCGTCCGGTAAAACGATGTGACCTAAAACGCATACAGCTGCTAACTGCTTTTTATGACTAGGCACCACCGGCCAGCGTTCACCAGAGCACTGATAGATGTGTCAGAATCAAGGCGTCAGCGGTCACTGTAGGTGGTTTCAACATCGACGACCCCCAAATGCAACGCACCTTTCGAAATCAGCTTATTCGGCATGAAGTGACCAAAGTGGGACCTTTGATTGAGAAGTATGCTGCATTAGCGACCGATCCAGATGTGCGAGAAGAGGACAAGATCCTATTCTTAACGTTGGGCGCCTGGTTGAGAGCAGATCTTTCCAAAGCCATTGCAGCTGTTGCAGACGCAAGTAATAGAGCTGAAGACAGTTGAAAGTTTTGTGGGTCAGCCAATCGGTAACATTGCTCGCTCAGTATTTCGGATATGCAAGATTTGCATCACGCTAGATGAAGACCACGACAATGTAAACGGTAGAAATGCTGTTTATTCTATAAAATATCGAAGTCTCAAGAGTCCGTGTTCATTGACAAGAATGCGGATCAAGTCTTCATCAGCCAGTCGAAAATTTCAATCGCTACCCTCTCTGGCTGGTCGGTCATTACCAAATGCCCAGCATCCGGCACAACCACAAACTCCTTGACTGAATCTTTCAGCAAACCAGCCAAACGCTCCACCTTCTCCCTGGGTATCCATTGATCCTGCTCGCCCCACATGATCTTTATGGGGCATCTAATATTCTCGTAAAGGTTTTGGTCGAGCATCTCCGCAACATCAGCATCGTTTGCCTGCGCAATCTGTCTTACGAAACTATTTTGCTTTGCGCAAGCAACAGAGCTGTCGACGTCGACCCAAGGTTCGGCGAGAATGTCTTCCCACGCATGGCTGAACTCTTTTGGCGCATGAGAAGCGCTACGAATTACCGCCCGCACAACCGCTTCGAAGACACTGGAAGGGAGCTGGAGGAATGTTTTGGCTTCGGAGCGAGCCAACTTGTAGAAGCCATCTCCCCACGGAAGCACAGCATTGATGTCGAGAAGCAGCAGGCTGCGGTATTTGCAGCCATGGAGTAAGCTTGTGCGTAAAGCGATAGCCCCCGCGATATCGTGCGCAATTAGGGCCGGGGAATCGTCTTGATCGAGACGAATGTGTTTGAGCAAAGCGGCCAGGACAGAGGCCTGCATTCGCACTGATGTATCTAAGCAACATTAGCAAATTACGTCGCCGCATTTCTGATCCATATGACCTACCGCCTGCGAACAATTCGCCATATTTTGCCGGATTATCCTGAGTGAAATCCTGCGACTGGCCATATCCCGCTAGATCATATAACACTATACGATATCCGCCTCTGCCCAGGAGCGCTTTCGCAAGCGGTTTGAAAACAGCTGAAGACCATGGTGTTCCGTGAACAAACACAACCGTCTGGTCGTGTGGTTTTTCTGCGCCGAAGACGCCGTATCTGATGGCCCAGCCGTTGGAGGAGAAGGTTTGGGAAAGTTCGAGATCTGAAGTCATGTTTGAGATGTGGTGCGAGTTGCGATAGATTTTGCCTGGAGAAATTCTCTGTATTATAGTTCTCTGTACTCACATCATGCAGCCTGGTCACCTACAATACCTCAGGTACTCAATGACCCCCTTGCTTCGGAAGTCGCGAATCAGAAGTCGCGCTACCGCAAACATCAAGAACAAGAACAAGAACATCGAAAAGTCTCCGCCATATCATCCTATTTGCCCCGAGATCAACAGTGGTTCCTTGTCGCCCTTGTCTGATTTTTATTGAGTAGATTGGTAGACCATGGCTTGCTCGTTGGCTGTTCTCGAATGGCCCTAGGTATTGGCGCGTGTTCATTGTGGGCATGTCACCTTTCATACATCATCTCATCCAGAGTATGGCACATGCACAAAGTCGAACATTTTAATAAGTGGTCTCGACGGCTTGTACTGTGAGTTGTGTCTAAGTACAGAGTGACTGACCTTAATTTACAGACACTTCGTTAACTCTGGATAGCAAGGTGTTAGAATTCGGGCAATTGGGATGTCGGCGCCATCACTTGTATGTTGGTGTCAAATTTCGATCAAATTGTGAGGCTCAGAGCTAGGGCACTATGCGGAGACAAGATGAGTCGAATCTCGTCATATCCTCAGCCCCACGAAGCTATGCTGCAAGCGGTATCGCTTGGAACTTGTCCACCAGAACTCGCGCTCTACTGTACACTCGATGGGGTGTAATTCTCAAAACGATGAGTGCTGCATGAGTGTTGGCTCGGCTACCACCCACGATTAAATTCAATACAAAAGCCAAATTCTCCTCTTGATACTTTCTTCCTGTAAATCTCATAAGCCGCTATTCACTCTTCTGATGCAAGACACAGGCTCATCGTCCACTACAGCAACCACAATGGAGTCTCACTCCTACGCTTTGCCGAAAGGCGTGCATGCGCTGCGTACTTCCAGTCTGGACTTGCGCCCAGATGCCTTGATCGATCACGACATCCTCAACCCGCCATCTATCACCACCGAGAAAAACATATGGTTCTTCTGGCACAGCGGCTTCTCAAACATGCATTCATACACCCAGCGCAACATCCGCGCATGGCACCGCCGCTTATCAAAATGCGGATGGACGATCCGAGTCCTCGATCGCCAGCCAGACTCCCCGCTGAATATCGCCAATTTCCTGGACATCAAAGACAATAACACCTTTCCCAAAGCGTTCACGGACGGAACCATCGGTGGTGCCTACGCTCCTCAGCATACGTCGGATCTTGTGCGCTGGCCGTTGTTACTGAAGTACGGCGGTGTCTACGCCGACGTGGGACTGATGTTAATTGGTGATCTGGACGCGATCTGGAACAAGACCGTGGGCGACCCATCATCTCCCTGGGAAATACTCTCGTATAACGCCGGCGGGCCGTCTAGTCGTAGCCTCACGAATTACTTCTTCTGCTCTGGGAAGAACAATCCGCTGTTTGAGCGTTGCCACAGGCTGCTTTTGGCACTCTGGGCAGCCGATGGTGGCAAAACGAGTACCGACGGCATGTGCGATAGTCCCCTGCTTAAAGGCGTTCCCCATATGGGTGGGACCTTTTCGGTGCCAGGGATAGTCAATGAAGATGGATCGAGGATAGACTCAGAGGGTGTTGGGCGGATGCTCACAGACTATATTATCCAGGGACAAGTTGCGACTATGGTGATGAGCCTCGTGGATGAGGAAGACGGGTGGAATGGGCCGAAGTACTGCGCTGAGCACATCTACGCGATCGACTATATGGAGGGCTCGCAGCTTATCAACGAGTTCACTGCCTGGAACGGACCGAGAGCTTTCAGGCTTATGTCGCTCCAGCTGCCTAACAATGGAGAAGGGGAGACGCAGGAGCAAAGCGAGGCGAGGCGGATAGTGGAAGAGTGTCTAAGTAGGAGTTTCGGGTTCAAGCTGGCGCACGGCCTTATCTTGCGGGTCCTCGGAGATACACTGGGATCGCTTTGGAGAGCGAACGAGGGCTCGGATGATGTGCCTGGGACGTATGCGCATTGGTTGAGGTATGGAACTATGTACTGGTGTCCCGACGAGTTGCCGCAGAGACAAGAGTGGAAGGTGGAAGAGCCGATCAAGCGTGGACCGTTGTTAAGGGAGAGTTAGCAGGTGTAAATATTGGCATATATAATAGCTTGACTGACTTTGGGTACCTCCACAACTGTTTCGAGAGTCTAGCCAGAGTTAATTCGCTTCCAAGCATATAATACACTCTCCACGTTCCCTTGTGCGACTATGTACGATGAATTAAGACTGCATCTCTAACCGCTAGGTCCGAATAGATCCACTTTGATGCTTACTCTTAACAATCAAGTGCATTCCTCACTAGCCACGTCCCAGTGTTCCTTCACCCATTCCGTCATGATATTTGTAAAGCTCTTACCATCAGCATATGAATGCGTGTCTTCCGACGTATAACTCTCTCCAAGGTACCCCAACCCGAGCAAAATCCACTTCTGGATGAACTCGTTGTACATAACGTCCACAACCTCGGGCTTGTCCTCATCACCGGTATTAAATCCGATATTCGCTTGGACGCAGTTCGGCACCTGGTAAAACGGGATGACTTGATGAATTGTGTCGTCCCCATCCTTACCAGCATCATCATGCGTAGTGTATCCCGGAAACAGCTCGTCTTCGGAGCCTCCCAGTAGCGGGGTTTGGTCTTGAGCAGTGTAGCTATGCAGTTCTTGTGACTGGCTCGCAATATACATATCCGGTCTATACTGAGCAGCAACATGCTCCGGCGGTTGCAGATACGTATTGCCATCTTTCATCATGTCTAGGATCGGGCCTTCATTGTTTAAGAGCTTGATCAACCGGCTTGCGGATTTGTAAGGCACGTCTTTGATGTACCGTAGTCCGCTCGTAAAGGGAGAAACTAGGAATTTTGTGTCCTTTGTAAACGGCCCCTTGAAGACATCGAAACGAATACCGCCAGTGTTGGTAATGATGATAGCTTTCTTATTCCTTTCGGACGGCTTAATAGACTGCGGAAGGACTTGGGTGTCTAGCCATGTGAAGATGCTCTCATCATGAGGATACGGGCGGCGCGAAACCCACAAGTCGTGAGGTGCACAGCCATACCGTTCGCCCAAGCCAAGTGAATCTCTCGCCTCTCCGATAGCAAATGTGACATTTAGTCCATGTTCAGTTGGAAATGTGGTCTCATTCTTCTTGGTGTGATGATGCATAGAGAACAAATTGTTGTCAATGTATCTCCGTGAGAATGTCACCTTTGATTTCTGCTGCTGCGCCGGACGTTTATCGGAATCCGCAGTACGAAGCCCGTCGATGGACATGAAACCTATGGTCTCCATGTATCGGCCACTCTCCAAGGCAACCGAAGTTGAATCGAAGATCTTGTAGTCTCGAATATGTGAGTGACCGCCGAAGAATTGAATCGGAGTATCCCATTGCGCGGAACGAATTGTTTTGTATAGGAGAGCATACTCTGCGGAGCGGACGTCTACATGGCCATACACGAGGATGAGATCGATATCTTTGTCTCTCAGCGCGTCCTTGAACCACGATTCCTTCACAGTCTGTTCGACGGGGATCACAAAGGTGTTATTGTCGTTCCCCGTGAAATCAAAGATGAAACCAAATGCGAGGATCCTAATGCCCTGGTTCTTCGTTTTGAACTTTTTATACCGTGGTGCAAGCGGCTGACGTCGCCCATTGTTTGGATTAATGATGTCCAGATTGGAGGCCAGGTAGTTGCCTTTGAAGTCCGGGACTGTATGGAAGAACTCGCCGTCCGCAGACTCTGCCTTGTAAAGCTCATGGTTGCCGGAGCAGATCAGGTCTATGTTTTGCTTCTTCGCGATCTCATATGTAAATTTACCGCGGGGCTTTGAAGAATCATAGATGGCATTTCCTTCTATCCGATCACCAGTATCGATTAGCAGCAAATCGGAGCCGTCGGCGTCGGCGCGATCGCGCAAGTGTTTGGCAAACGAGATATAATCACCCCAATCAGCGGAGAAAGACGCTTCTTGGACATGCCCACCCCACCATCCGTGTATATCGGTGGTATGCAAGAAGTTCAGTTGAGCCCATGGTAGCTCGCGCAACGGTGCGGCTTTTGGCGCAGGCGCTAATGGCTGAGCTGCAAAACTGCCGTAGATAAGGAGGAAAGACACAAGCGAGATTCGTCTCATGATGCCAGCACTTTGACCTCCGATTCCAGATGCAGCTGCCCAGGTGCGCAGGTGGCTAGAGGGACACGTGACGTAGGCTGCAGGCTGCTCGCGATAAAGGAAGAGGCTTCAACGCTGTGAAACAGAACAAGGTGCAGATCCAGCAGGAATGAAACAGGTGAAGTCGATGAAAGATGCCACTCAACCTGCTGACAGGCTTGGTGCAGGTGAAGGAGTCTGATGACTCGAGGTGGGCGAGCACTGTTTGAACGTGATGCCTGGATGACTAAGCGTCACGAGGTGGCTGGTGCGGCTGGGGCCGGGGACGTGAAGGCCCCTGCCCCTGTCGCCTGGCGTCGCCTGATTGCCAGCTAGCGTAAGCGTACAAATGAATCGCGTTCCTGAGCTTTTTTTGAGCGGACCACAACACGCGCAACCCAGCCTCCTCCATCACCTCTTCTTCTCTCAACCGGTGTCGCCATTCACTTTCTCGACGCACACACAATGCCTCCTCGCGCCAACCGCGCGGCCACCGCCGCTGCAAAGGAAGCAACGCCGACTGTCAATGGCACCACCGGTACGTTATGCGCGCATCCGACCATGGTTCGCTTTCCGGAACAGCTGCTCATTCACGTCAATACAGGCAATATGCGTGCGCAACGAAGCGCAACGCGAGCAGTCAACGGCATACTTGAGGAGCCAAAGAGCGCACCCGGTAAGTTTGATGCGCTGCCAACTTTGCCTTTGTCCGCTAAACGCCCCCAAGTTGCCAAAAAGGCCGCAAAGAAAAGCGCCACACCTGCGGCGCCCAAGGCCCTGCCAAAGCGCAAGAAGGTAGCCGAAACTGTATCCTCAGAGGCTGATGAGCCTGCGCCCAAGCGCAAGAAGGACGACGACGAAGGACCTGCAGTGGACGCGGACGGCGATGTCGATATGGAGCCGCAGCCAAAGAAGGCCAAGACCACAAAGGCCCCGACGCCGAAACGCGACCTGCCCAAGGGACCGAGACGCATCAAGGGCAAGAAGACCGAGGTCAACCCGCTACGCTACACCGAGCCGCTGAAGGTCTTCGTCTTTGGCGAAGGAGGCCAAGGCGAGCTGGGCCTGGGCGCAACCAAGAAGGCCATAGATGTCAAGCGCCCGCGATGGAACGAGGCGCTGAGCAAGCAGGATGTTGTCAAGATCGCCACAGGTGGAATGCACGTAGTTGCGTTGACTAAGGACAACCAAATCCTGACCTGGGGTGTCAACGACAACGGTGCTCTGGGGCGTGACACTTCTGGCGGAGAGCAGTTGAAGGATATGAAAGAAGGCGACGACGAAGACTCCGATTCTGATGACGACGAGACAGGCGGTCTGAACCCGCTCGAATCCACCCCGACAGCCATTAGCGCAGACCACTTCCCTGAGGATACTGTGTTTGTCGACATTGCTGCCGGAGACAGCTGTTCGTTTGCCCTGACCAGCGAGGGCGCCGTGTATGGTTGGGGTACCTTCCGCAAAAATGAAGGGATCCTTGGGTTCGCGAGGAATAACGAGACCGCCAACACCCCAGTATATATCGACAGCATCACCAAGGTCACTGCCCTAGCCTGTGGTACGAACCACGTCCTTGCGCTTACCAAAGATCGCCACGTCTATGCATGGGGCAACGGGCAACAGAATCAGCTTGGGCGTCGTGTGACTGAGCGCAACCTCAACGAAGCTTTGGTGCCAAGCCGCCTCGGTTTCCATGACACCAGTTTCAAGAGACCTAGCCAGCGAATCGCGCAGATCGCTTGCGGTGACTACCATGGTCTCGCGATTGCTGAGGATGGCCACATTTGGTCGTGGGGTGCGAACAACTACTGCGAGACTGGCCACGGAGAGAACGCCGGACAAGACAATGCCAGCGTCCTTACACCGCGTATCATCCCTAGCTTGGAAGGCAAAGGCGTCACCACTGTTGAGGGCGGGTCTCACCATAATATCGCAATCACGCAAAAAGGAGAGGTACTCATCTGGGGCCGCTGCGATGGGTCACAAACCGGTATTCCTCCGGCCCAGCTAGAGGCAATAGATGACGAGGATCGTGTTCTGAAGACGGAGGGCGGCAAGCCAAAGATCCTCATCGAGCCCACTGTCATCCCTGGCCTGAGCAACATTGTGACCGGTGCCTGTGGACCTGAGCACACCATTGTCATCAACAAGGACGGCAAGGCATACTCCTGGGGCTTCTCCGCAAATTACCAAACCGGTCAAGGTACTGACGACGATATCGAGACCCCCACTCTCATCGATAACACCGCTGTGAGGGATGTTAAGCTCGTATGGGCTGGAGCTGGTGGCCAGTACTCTGCTCTTGCCAGCAAGCGGGATTAGTTTAGTAATCCGCTTTCTGTCCTTGCATTGCTACTGTTTTGTATCAACGCGGTATATGTTTTTTCTTTCGTGCAGACATACATCGGCGTTTCTGGGTTTCCGTTCAGTCGGCGGTCTGCATAGCGTGTCTCTTCTGGGGTGGATGAAATTTGTAGGGATATAGTCGAGCGTGTAGGAATCCGCACGTTAGGGCCTTGAGCTGGTTTAGATGGATGATCTTGTGGTATGCGACGGGCTATGAACCGTATTTGTAATAACAAATTGCATGGCCAGCTTTTTCCTATTACCTCGACAATTGCTTTCCATCACCGTACAAACGTTATGTGAGCTTTGCATATGTTTGGCTCCTAACTTTTCTGTAGCTATCATCGACGCGCTAGGCAAGCCGGGGCGACGCTGGCACCAGGTGTTTAGAGACCGTGGTGGATCATGTGATCTAGGTAGCAGTGACGTTTCAAAGATCTTGCAAGATTCAAAACACTAGGTATACGTACGTGACAAAATCCAGGTATGCCGTTTTCATTTCCTCTCGAAAAGCTCGCACCAGAACTCCAAATGTCCAAAACATACCCACTAAACGCTTAAGTGCAACCATAGGCTGACGATATAACTAGCTTATAGTATGTACGTGCGACTTTACGTCCATCCTTTATCAACACGTGAGAATCATTGATACTCAACTGTTGGATGTTCATGCGAGACGAATCTCTATAGGTACTGTACGAGCTGGCAGACGCAATGGAAGACATAGACGAGGTAGTGAGGCTTTATGCACGCGAAGTACTGGCGACCTTGGATATTGATTCCGAGCCTGGCGCGTATCATTCCAACTTTGATCCATCAACGATGGAGTACGAAGGTATTGCAAGTGCGTTCCTGCTCTTGAAGATATACGCCCACTACAGACGGCTCCGCGGCGATCAACGATTGTTCGTGGATGCATTGCAGGTCTGACAGATTGAGCATGCAGTAAAGGTGAACGATTTTCTTAAGGTGTGTAGCACAGCAGTGGATCGCTTTGTACTATCTTACTGGTGATGAATACATCAGCCAGGAGTTGGCTTGTGAGACTTCATGGTTTATCTGTAATTTGGCTCAAGACACTCATGGTGCCCAGTACTTTCCTTGCTTTCATCCTTCTTATCAGCAGAGGCGAGGATCAATGTCGCGCCCTCTTATCACGGGCACGATGCATTGGTGCAGAGTGTACGCTCCATGCGAGCTTCAAGTGGCGATGGATCATCTGGGATTATGGCTTTGCATGATAGCGATAACTCGGACTCGTCTTCATATCGCTCAGTTAACTACGGATGGGCACTTCTTGAAGAGCGGGACGCCGATGGCAGACCCTCCGCCACCGAGTATCGAAAAGCCTTCATGTATCTCGGCCTGCTTTTCTGGGATGATGATGGCTTCCTTCAGACTCGACTGACTACGATCAACGATTTCCAAAGCCTGCTGGGCACACTCAATGAAGGGTGGGATGAAGCAGGCGTTAGCGTGTACAATAATGCGTGTCATGATACTGCCATCTTTGTCGATTTCTATTGTCGGTGTAGACTACGACCAGACGACACTGTTGACTAGACGCAGAGTCCGGTGCAGTATACGTTTGGTTAGTGGATGATGAGCACGGTTCGTATGTATCGATTTAGAGGAAAATTAAACGTCATCTAGGGACACCGTTATGGAGAGACGAAAGTCATTTTAGACGGTCGTAGGAAGATTAGCTCTACTATTCCATGGCTTTATGGTGGGGGATTGTTTGAGGGATCCTCGAAGATCGCCGAAATGCATCACCTCGGCGTTTCTGCTGGTTATAACCGACCGTTGAAAGTATACAGCCGACTCAGTTAGGTCGACTAAGCCGGATCAGGGGAGTTGCTCCCCGAAACATACATTCCGAAGACCGACGAGGGTCTCTTGATGAGGAAACTATAGCCACTCTATTAACTCCTCTTACAACAGAGGCTGGCGGTACTCTTGCCAAGCGCACATGTTGTGCTTGTAGGACAGCCACGACGCAGAGAAGTGGAGATACCTTGTTGCTCAGCCGCTTTGTAACACTGTCCAAAGGAGTCAGTGCATTGACATATTTGCGTTACTTCTAGCCAGTATGTCTGTCTGAACTCTTCGAAGGTACGGAGATCATAGGATGATGTTGTTGTGATAGAACCGATTCATGTAGGTCGCGCCACTGGACACACTGCAGGCTCATGGGCAGCGCGAACATCACGCCGATCTCATCGCTTGCGGCGGTTTGGTGGTTTCTTTGCAGCTATGATCGCGCGAGACACCCACCACGTAGGATGCATGTTGTATATTTAGACGCTCTCATCAGTGCAGGTTCCAGACTCGAACATTGCAAAACCTTCATAAAGCCCAGAGCGTCTGGCCACACACCACCCGTAATCAATGAATCTTGAACTGAGCTGATTAGCAACTGATACAGTCTCGTCCTTCCTCGCAGTTCTGAAACTCAAATTTCTCCAGCAGTCCAGCCTCCCACCACTACTCCACGACCCCGGACCGTCTCCGACCGAGCACGCTAGCATAGCCAGATGCACTAAAAAGCATTACCGCCATGCACGAAACCGCCCGGAAGTACTGGAAGCGGCAAGTCGAACGGGCTAGGTTCTCCCTAGTCACGACCACGAGGCGGGCGGCGGGCGGTGATGGTTCGCGGGGTACCCCGCATGAGTGTAGTGCGGGCGCGGGGTGTATCGATGACGCTAGACAGTCGGATAGCTGTCGACAGCTGTCCGTTGGATCAACGACTAACGTATTCCCGGACGGCTTACGCACTCGCGTCTGCGGAGAATGGCTGCGGGCAAATGGGCCCGGAGAGCAGGCGGAGAAGATCGCCGTGAGGGTCCAGAGAGTGATTGGTAGGGATGGAAACGGAACTAGGTTGTGGTGTGCGGGTACTCGTGGCGACCGGCTGCGAGGGAATGTAAACTTGGGATGGTATATAGGGTCAGCCCGCCATTGCTAACAGGGTATCGGTATTCGTGCTATCGACACATCGGCAACTTTTGGAATTGAACGCTCTTGACTTTAGATCTCGCTATGGGTCTCAAGACGGATATCGCGACGGGTAGACATAGCCCTGCTGGGGATACCGATAGCTACAAGGACAATCTTGAGACAGATGTGCTTATTGTAGGCGCTGGTTTTGGCGGCATCTACTTGATGCACAAGCTTCGTCAACAGGGCTTTAAGTGCAAGATATATGAGGCCGGAAAGGATCTGGGTGGCATTTGGCATTGGAATTGCTACCCTGGTGCTCGCGTCGACTCTCAGGTACCTGTTTATGAATACTCGTTTCCAGAAATTTGGAAGGTAAGCGCTCAGAGTCTTTGGTGTTGATTTGGCTTACTGATACTCGGCATAGGACTGGACTTGGTCAACGCGATATCCCGGATGGGAGGAGCTGAGACAGTACTTCGATCACGTGGAGAAGAAGTTGGACATTAAGAAGGATTGTGCTTTCGAGACCACTGTTACCGGCGCCCAGTTCGATAAGCCATCCGGAAAATGGGTCATTGAAACGGAAGATGGTCGAACCGCGCGAGCGAAATATCTGTTGCTGGCAACAGGCTTCGCCGCAAAGCGACATTTCCCCGATTGGAAGGGTATGGACAATTACAAGGGTATTATTCATCACTCGTCCTTTTGGCCGGAAGAAGGCGTCGATGTTAAGGGCAAGCGTGTTGCGGTGATTGGAACGGGGTCAACGGGCATTCAGTTGGCGCAGGATACGGCAAATCAAGGCGCCAAAGTAACAGTGTTCCAGCGCACGCCTAATCTATGCCTTCCGATGCAACAGAAGCCCCTCACCCGAGAAGAACAACAGGAGGCGAAAGCGAAGTATCCAAGTCTTTACGAATACCGACGCACTACATTCGCAGGTTTCCTGTATGATTTCGTCCAGAAGGACACCTTTGATGACAGTGAGGAAGAACGCGAGGCGTTCTACGAGAAGATGTACGAGAACGGCGGCTTCGAGTTCTGGCTCGCGAATTACAAGGTGAGCAAGCGCCTGGTTCCTTCAACAGAGTGGTGGTATATTTGTCTGACGATTTCTTAGGATCTCCTCTTCGACAAGAAGGCCAATAGAGCAGCTTATGATTTCTGGGCTAAGAAGGCGCGGGCTCGTATCACCGACCCCCGGAAGAGGGACATTCTTGCGCCTCTTGAGCCGCCGCACGCGTTTGGAACAAAGCGACCTTCGCTGGAGCAGAACTTTTATGAGATGATCGACAAGCCGGAAAATGACGTGGTCGATGTAAAGAAGACTCCCATCAAAGAGTTCACCGAGATCGGTATCACAACAGAGGATGGAACGCATCGCGAGTTCGACATCATTGCTCTGGCTACCGGTTTCGACTCGGTAACAGGTGGGATGAAGAACATGGGCTTGCGCGATGTTGACGGTACCCCACTTTCGGAGCTTTGGAAGTCAGGAACATGGTCGTACCTAGGAATGTCATGCGCTGGTTTCCCGTAAGTCCCTTCTAGCCCACTCGTAAGGCTCTGACTGACAAGCGCAGGAACATGTTCTTCTTGTACGGGGCCCAAGGGCCCACAGCCTTCAGCAACGGCCCCACATGTGTAGAAGTGCAAGGAGATTGGATCGTTGACGCCATGACTCAGCTCAAGAAGGACAATATCAACTACTGCGACGCGACGAAGGAGGCCACAGAAGTTTGGCGGCAGAAGGTAACGGAACTATCCGATAAGACGCTGTTCCCAGGAACATCATCTTGGTACATGGGCGCGAATGTACCAGGCAAGCCTCGCGAGCAGCTGAATTATGCTGGTGGATTCCCGCTGTACGAGAAGGAGTGTCGGGAGTCGCTGGAAAACGGACTGCAAGGCTTTGTGACAGCGTAGAAGTTGAGACGGTTGTCCCCTTCAGCGACTTTTCTGCGTGTTGTATAGAGTCACAGTATCATTTTCACATGTCCATCTCTATCTCTCTCCCATGTAAGATCTTTTTCGGAATGGTAGGATAGCATTTTCTTCGATTTGAGTGTGTGTGAATGATGCGACTCGCTGAGATGAGCGTGCAACATGGCTCAATGCGGTCTAGGGCGATTTTCACGTCATGACGTCGGACCGTTGGGGTGGACCGCGGCTTGCTCGTGCTGGCGACGCGAATTCGTCGTCCACAATCCAAGAGCCCATGGCCATTTTCCGTGTCTGTTGCAAACCCTCGCTAGTACTATGAGGTCAGCCTTTTGGCTTGGTCGCCAATGTCTTCCTCAAGGGATTCGACGGAGCGCGTCCTTTGCGACACAAGCCTCGACGCGCCGCTTCACCACGGGCACTCCGTCCTCCATCCGCAGACGCATCGCAACTCCTCGATTCCCGCGCAAAACCGTCCTATGGTCTGGAGCAGGGGCGGCCGCGGCCGGCGGAGCCCTTCTCAGCCCCCTCGCGTTCGTCGCAATAAGCAAAGATGGAACCAACATTGGAGACAAGACACATGAGGAGGCAATGCTGGAGGCGTCAAGGAAGGAACTGAAGGAGCAGGTGCCCAAGGCCATCAAGAATTCGAAGAAGTACCGAAGAGGCATTTACTTCTTCGTCGACTTATATATTATTGAACCCATCTGTACCGGCCTTCGCTTCCTGCACCTGGTCATCATCTTCGTGCCAGTAATTGTCACAATACCTTCGATATGGTTTGGCCAGAGGCAGCCGGGAAGGGACAATGAGAGGAGCGGCACGCTATGGTGGTATGCCTTCTTGGTCGCAAGTATGGAACGGGCGGGTGCTGCCTTCATCAAAGTAAGTCTCGCCGCTATGAATGTTCCCTTTCATAGAACTGACCGTACATAGCTTGGTCAATGGGCCGCTTCTCGATCTGATATATTTCCCACCGAGATGTGCAAGACCATGTCTGCCCTTCACTCTAACGCTCCGGCACACTCGCTTGAGGTGACTAAGAAAACCATAGAGAAAGCGTTCGACGGCCGCCGATTCGAAGACATCTTCGACGAGTTTGACGAGAAGCCACTGGGCGTGGGCGCTATTGCACAGGTGTACAAGGCCAAGCTGAAGCCGGATCTTGCCACGCTGCAGCAGAACACCGAAGAAGAGCCTCCGAATCTACGCAAGCGGATAAGGAGAAATGTGGATACAGCACTGAAGGACATGCCACACATGGTACCCTCGAGCCACGTCGCAATCAAAGTGCTGCATCCCAACGTAGAGCGAATTGTGCGTAGAGACCTGCGCATCATGGGTTTCTTTGCCGCTATCATTAACGCTATACCGACCATGGAGTGGCTGTCTTTTCCGGACGAGGTTGAGCAGTTCGGTGAGATGATGAGGCTACAGCTTGACTTGCGTATCGAAGCTGCCAACCTGACTTTATTCCGTCAGCATTTCAAGGAGCGCAACACCGCCTGGTTCCCATACCCTTACACAGAATACACAACACGCAACGTCCTGATTGAAGAATTTGCCCAAGGCATCCCTATGGAAGACTTTCTCCAGAACGGCGGAGGCCCATTTCAAGAAGAGATTGCCAACGAAGGCCTCAATGCTTTCCTTACTATGGTACTGATCGACAATTTCATTCATGCCGATTTGCACCCGGGCAACATCATGGTCCGTTTCTATCAGCCGCAGCAGATTGATGTGGGGCTCTTCACGCGAAAAGAAGACCGTACAACTGGCCCGAAGGATTCGCCAGATGTGACAGAGGAGGTGCTCCGGAGACTCCGACCTCATCGGAAGGATACCCAAGAATGGAACAAGTGTCTTCAAGAGATTGATAGCGAGGGCTACCGACCCCAGCTCATCTTCATCGACACAGGTCTAGTGACTGAGCTCAACGCGACCAACAGAACCAACTTCTTAGATCTCTTCAAGTCAATAGCTGAATTTGACGGCTACAAAGCTGGTCATCTCATGGTCGAAAGATGCAGACAGCCCGAGGCGGTCATCGATTCCGAGGTGTTCGCACTGCGCATGCAACACCTGGTTCTTGGTGTCAAGAGCCGAACCTTTGCCCTGGGCAACATCAAGATTGGCGATATTCTCAACGAAGTTTTATCAATGGTTCGAAGTCATCATGTCCGCTTGGAGGGCGACTTTGTCAACGTCGTGCTAAGCATACTGTTATTGGAGGGCATTGGGAGGAGCCTCAACCCAAACCTGGATCTATTTGCAGGGTATGTTCCCATATAGACCGAGGCTCAATTTTTTCCCTTTTGCTAATCACCTCTTAGAGCGCTCCCTATTTTGCGCCAAGTAGGCGCTCAGAGCGGCTCTGCTATGATACGTGGCGGCGACTTCTCGATGCTCAAAGTCTGGGTTGGTCTTGAAGCTCGCAGCTTCCTTCAAGCGTCCATTGAATCTGTAAGCTGGCCCAGTTCGTTACGTTACTCAATTATTGACTATATCTTTTCTCAGGTTGAAAGATGCGTGAAATACGATCAGCTGTCACCAAACCTTTAGACCCACCAACCATGCAGCAAGAAAGCTTCTGCACGGACCGCTGCAACCAGCTATTTCTGGATTCAGCACTGAGGTCTTCCATGTATGCATTGCTGCGTACAAACATGCAAACAAGCCTCCACACGGGACAGGAATCTCAGATCATTTAGCGTGTCCAGGTCTCTAAGTGACCGACCATACTCCCCTCCACTGGCTACTGGACTCAAATATCCGGACCCTGGTGGCAAACCAGAATTATATACACGATACCTTGCAGTGATAGCGATCTTACCTGACGGAGGCAACTATCTATACCTTGGGGTACGTTAGCTTTCGCGTTAAGATGTCTGGACATAATTTCTCTGGCCATCAGCAGACCATTGCAATGTACATATAAGCGAGACTAGACATGTTTTAGTATAAATGTAAATAATTCAAGGAACACGATCCGCAATGGGACAAGCCAATGCGCAAGGGGCCTGAATGTACACACTACGTCATAGTTTGCCCGCATCACCTAATTGGAGCAAGCAACAAACATCTCGCTGCGCACAGCATCTTCTTTCCTTCCCAATCCTACTATTTGCAGCTCCACTCTGGATATATTCCTCATCTTGGCAGGATACATCACCAACAATCGCCGCTAACAGCCTCGATCTACCATGGAGCCCGCAGCAGCAGGCGCTCTCTATGCCGCCGAGAACCTTCTCTCTGGTGCAGCAGCTTTGGTCAAAGGAATCACCCATCCGACTCTCCCCCTGAAAGCCAACCTCACTCGCATCGAATCTGTACCATTGCCACGGTCCGGCCACTCCCTCTCCGTCGTTAAAGGACGAGCGTACGTGTTCGGCGGCGAGACGGCACATGGCGAACTTGCGGACAATGACATGCACATCATAATTCTACCTTCTTCAGGTGTTCTAGAGGCAGACTATACTACCTTGAAAGCGCGACCCGAGACCGCCGGCGGAGCGGTTCCCGCTTCGCGCAAAGGACACTCGAGCGTGGTGATAGGAGACAGTATATACATCTTCGGCGGCGAAGGCGTACAGGAAGAGAATGGCAGGATCTGGGTCTTGGACACCCTAAGGAATACCTGGTCGTTCCTCGACCCCGCGCCAGACACAGCAGCGCCAGCTCACCGAACCGGTCACGCGGCGGTAGCAAGTGGACTGCCAGGACCTAGAAATGTTACCTACAAGGAGAAGGCACCGCAGCAGCCCGTCGACCCAGCAAAGGTTGTGCCTGAACCGGCCGACGCTGATTCGTGGGGAACGATATTCGTGGTGGGAGGAAGGGAAACAGGGACCGGAGATCTAGCCAAGGACGCGCTGGCTTTCGATGTGCGGTCCCGCACTTGGTCGAACATACCCACACCAGACGGGCCACCCACCGAGGGAGCCAGCCTCGCGCTCGTGGGTAACAGTCTGTACCTGTTCGGAGGCAAGACAGCCACTGAGACAGGAGAAAGCGCGACAGCAAAGACGCAGGTCCTCGACGCGTCGTCCGTGTGGCAGCATGCTGAGGATGGCACCACGCCCCTCGCCAGCGGTTGGGCGTGGGATTCTCTCTCTGCCTCCTCAGCAGCGAACAGTTCGTCGAGTCTCACTCCCTCACCCAGATTCGCGGCGGGACTGGAGGACGTGACCACGGGCCAGGGGAGGCACTACCTCTTGCTCTTTGGAGGTTCCTCGCCGGCGCCAGATAACAACATCACTCTGCTCGATGACGTTTGGGCGTTTCAGCTGCCGTCTGAGCGCGCGAGTGCGGCAATTGCAAAGGATGCTGTACGAGCAGGTCTGAAAAGAGAGACGCATGAAGCGCACTGGGCGGAGGTGGGATGCAGGTACATGGATACGAGGGGTGATGAGCTGGCGCAAGAAAAGAGTGGGATCAAGGGGTTCGGGTCGAGAAGCGGGTTTGCGGCAGCGAAAGGAACAGAAGTCGATGGGGCTAGTGTCGTGGTGTGGGGTGGGGTGGACGCTGAAGGACGGATTCTGAGCGATGGGTGGCTGATCACTGCGGAGAGGTAGCTAGGGGTAGAGGACAAAGCCTGGCGACATTACAGATGTCACGCGCAAAAGACTTGACAAGACTGCACCACATGTGAAACATGATGAAGCTGAAAGCTCGTCACATCAGTATCGTGAAAATCTTCCTGAAGCATGACTCCTAATAACGCCATATATGCATGTTGTAAACGCCAGATCCCGGTTTCCTGCGTCGTCTGGCGCATCTTTATCCAGTGGGGTATCAAAGTGCCCATTATCATTACCGTCTTAACGCCTTAGCCTGTTCTCGTTCGCTCGCATTGTATCTAGCAGTTGTTAGTCCTGACGGGAACATATCAATCGACAATGAGTAGCGAGGAAGGTCGCTTAGACTCTGCGCTTCTCGCGCTCCTTGTCGCGCTCATTGCTTCTCGAAGAATGTGCGGCGCCACTTCTGTTGGTCGCCGAAGTTCACGTACTTGAGCAGTTTCTCGATCAGATCCACGTGGGTGAGGATCATGCGGCGGCAGCAGTAGCGGCGGAGCTCGAGAGCGTCGATGGCGTCCCTGTGGGTCGCGTGGTCAGTATGTGGGCGGGGAACATGAGGAGGTCAAGGCGGGCTGCGCATACACATCGGTCATGCCAGAGTCCAGCTTCTCGAGGTAGGACTCCCAGAGGTCGCCTACTACCTGGTTATTGTCAGCTGCTGGTCTTTGCGCGGGGAGGAGGTCGTGGCGCGGTACCTTTCCGCAACTGAAGCAGCGGATGGGGATGATCATGGTGACGGCTGGCAGGTGTTCTTCCAAGGTAGGGGATGTTGCGCTTGCTTGGAAGAGGTTCGAGCTGGTGTGGGAGGCCTCGGTGGGTGCAGCGGTGGAGCGTGCCTGGTCGTCGCAACGCGGTCAAAGAAATTCAACGAGACCGCGGTAGAGCCAAGGCCGCAGTAGCGCAGCGCTCGGACCAGCTCCGCCGAAAATTATCTCGAACTTTTGGCGGCTGCGTGCGCAAAGAAACCAAACACTAGTCGTCTTCTTGTTTTTACTTGCGTCTGTGCAGGAGGAGTAAATATGGCCGACGTCGCTGCTGCCGCGCAGCTAAAACGCAAAAGAGAAGGCGCAGAGGCGCAGAGGAAGAAGGCGAAAACGGGCAAGAGCAAGCCGGCCGCTGCTGGGGAAGCGACGCCCTCCAAGACGACGAGTGCCACGCCCGAAGCCAGAGTGACTCCGAAGGCTGCCGTCACGCCAGAAGCGAAGGGCGCCCAGAAGAAACAGCCCACACCGCAGAAAGCGCAGGCCAACGGAACCCCCGCAGGCCCCGCTGCAAGCACCCCGTTGGGCTCGAGAAAGAGCAAATCCACACCGAAGACACAGTCGGCAAATGGCGCGGCTGCCCTTGCCGAGAACGAGAAGGATGTCGCACCAGCATCGGCCGCAGTGGCTGCAGAGACACAGAAACAGGTCGAGATCTTCAAGAAAGAACGAAGCCCGCATCCATGGTCTGTCTCTGCTCCGCAAGGCGGATGGTTCTTGCCGCAAGATCCCGTATTCTCGCCTGACGAGAAATACCTGCTCCTGGGCAAGCTGAAGGCATTGGATGTATACGCAGCTGATACCTCATTGCTCGTCCGATCCCTACCTCTAGGCGCCTCTAGCTTGGCTCTGGCCTATGCTCTCTCATCTACCAACTCCGACCTCGTTTATGTGGCAGATTCGGCCGGGATAATATCTCTCTGGAACTGGACCGATGGCTCAAAGCTTGGCCGCTGGGGCATCGGAGCGAATGTTCAACACTTGGTCGTTGTCGAGCAGCCAACCACATCGCGGGACCTCGTCTTCACGCATGAGGCAGACGGCAAACACATCGTGAATGTGCACGCTTTGTATACCGGAGACGAAGCGTCCAAGACAGAAGTAAAGCAGATTTTGAGGACCAGCCGTCCCATCACTGAGATGCAGGTCCTGCTGCAGGGCAAGCTTATCGTCCTGAGTACACCAAACTCGATGATAGTCGGAAAGCGCAGGAAGTTCAAGCAAACGGCACTCCAAGACTTTGAGTATACGTGGCGCGAATTTGAAATGTCTAGGCGCATCACAACCTTCAATGCCTTCGTGCAGATATCTGGTGGAAAGGATAAGGCACTGGAGGATGCCCGAGATCATCTCGATCTCGCTGTCGGAGACGAGGAGGGTGTAATTTACCTGTTTGAAGATGTCATCTCTAGATTCGTCGCCGTCGAGAGGAGCCAGAAGGACGCTTCAGACAAGAAGGTTGGACCAGAAAGCCTGACTCCAAAACGATTGCATTGGCACAGGACTGCCGTGAGATCACTCAAATATTCGCTAGATGGTGAGACCAGCCCTACTTAGAGAAGAGCATTATAGCTAACCAGTATAGGCAATTATTTGATCTCTGGCGGTGACGAAACTGTTCTCACCATCTGGCAGCTAGCGACCGGAAAACAACAACATCTTCCCCATTTGACTGCAGCGATCGAAAGCATCGCAATTTCCCCATCTGGCGCTTCTTACGGAGTGACTTTAGCAAACAACTCTGTCATCGTCTTGTCAACGTCGGAACTGAAGGCCAAGACCAACATCGTTGGTATTCAGACACGCAGAATCAGTGCCGGAAAGCTCCACAGACTATCCAATCCCCACTTCTCGCCCAACTACCTCACTTTAGTACCTATGGATATCGATCCGAACAACAACAGCCACATCACTTTTGTCACGCCTTCTTCACAGCCTCGGCACGGAGGTGCATCCAGATCAGAACCATATATCCAGACATTCGATCTTGCCAATCAGCGACC
This sequence comes from Paraphaeosphaeria sporulosa, assembly GCF_001642045.1. NCBI lineage: Eukaryota > Fungi > Ascomycota > Dothideomycetes > Pleosporales > Didymosphaeriaceae > Paraphaeosphaeria > Paraphaeosphaeria sporulosa. The sequence goes on along the minus strand of NW_017253362.1, from coordinate 1,044,461 downwards.
AATTGCACGACAGCCTTTGACTCGAAACAATGCGACTGATCCTAATATGGGGCCTGACGGCCGCCCGATTCTGGAGCCGAGTGTCAACTTGCTACGCATCAGCCACGATGGTGCGTGGCTTGCCACAGTCGACGAGTGGGTACCGCCTGTCGCAGACCTCTCGTACATCGAAGAGGGCATATCGGCATTGAATGTAGAGGAACGGACACTACGTCGAGAGGTGTATTTGAAGATTTGGAGGCGCGACGAACAGAATGGACAATGGGTGCTGGACGCACGCATCGACGCTCCTCATTTCATCGATGGAGTTTCTGCCCACGCCCGCGTATTCGATCTGATTGCCGACCCATCTGGCGCTGGATTTGCTACAGTTGGTGAAGACCGTGTAGTACGCATTTGGAGACCAAAGACACGGATGCGTGATGGTGTCATCGTGCGCGGCGCAGATCGAATGCGTGGCCTTGTCAACTGGTCTCTGGACCGCGCCGTGAAGCTCGCTGACAAGCTTGAAGTCGACGAAGCTTACGAAGCAGCGCAAACTACCATTCCTCGTACATGCCGGCTGGCATTTTCCGAGGATGGATCTGTCCTTGCCGCTGGTGTTTCATGGGCATCTGACGAGGATCCGGGTGTAGTCCATATCGTCGATACTAATGACGGAAGCATCCGTCGCTCTATAACTGAGATCGACATTTCCGCTCTCTCCAGCGTGGCCATTCTTGGGCGTCACCTCATATTACTCGGCAACACAGTCGTCGTTTGGGATATGATCATGGATCAGCTCGTGTACTCCATCCCGAATAAGACTCCGGGAGTCAGGATCTCTACACATAGTCAACTCCTATCTCTTGCGACAAACAAAGAGGACTGCACATTCGCTGTATCAACACCACGCCTTCAAAAGAAAGAGCCTGAAGATGAGCGCTTTACTAAGATCGCAACCAAAGTCACAGTATATAGCCCTCTCGCGTCCGAACCGGTTTGGTCCTGCACCATACCCGAGGCTCTTGTACTGGGGTTAGTGGCGATAAAGGGAAGCCGGGGCTTCGTTGCGCTCGATACATCTTCAAACATCCGACTACTCACTCCCTCGGTCGCTACCCTCCAGCTTCCTAGCCCCCCGCCGGAGTCCACTTCCGAGTTCACCGAACAAATGGAAGCTGACGAAGACATTATGGAGGACGCTGAAGAGACAGCAGTGCAAAACGCACCTGGCTTGCAATTGTCCGCAAGCGAGGAATTGTTGCGCACTTCTGAAAATGACAAGCCTGTTGTCAGCTCGGAACAATTACAACAGATATTTGACAGTGGGCCTTCACATGCTCTGCCGCCTGTCCGAGATCTCTTTGATGCTGTCCTGGGTCTGTATGGGAGAAAGCCGCGGACAGCAGCCAGTGTTGCATGAATGCGTGTTTACGGTTGTGATTAAGTTGGTGAACGCTATGTAGAACAAGATGACCGGTCCAGGTTTGGCCTCTTGATATAATTCGTCTTGTGTCCTCAAGCAAGCAATGCATTTTCGTGCAGTTGAGATTCCACGTTTCGCGAAACTACCCTGATAGACATTGTCGAGCTGCCTAGCGTATCTTGCTCAAGCTTGAATCACAATGCTAGTTTGGATGAACTTCTTTCGTGAGGGGCTATCAAGATGTTTACGTGAGACGTTTTATTCGGAGTTGAGTTACGCTGCGAGGCCTGGTGGGTAGCTCTACTCCTGGCGGAGATTTGGCTGTCAACCCACGGACGCGCAGCTTGGCGCTCTTCGCAATGTGCGTGCTGCACCTCCGTGAGACGAAGCCACTCAGTCACTCGTTACATAGCATGGCATATGTACTATTTCCTGCTCAATAGACCACCGAATTACCTAGGTACTGTGTAGCATGTGGTTGTCAGGAAGATCATTCCCGATTGAGCCACGCTGGCCGATCTTCCCAAAACAACATCAACCTTCCGCTTCTGTTCTCACAACGGGGTGCCCCCGCTTCCGCAAGCTGCGCACTGTTGCAAGCCTGTAACCATGTGCAACGCTCATTTTCAGTCCGTTTTCCAGTTCTACGATTATATCGCCAAGAGCACTCCAATACCGGACGCCGCTCCAGCATAGCCTTGAAACATCGGCCAGGATGAGGTACACCTTAACAGCCACAGCCCGGCAACTTGACCTCCAGCGCCTGCGCCACGCATCTCAATGCCGCAGACGCGCCCTCATTGGTTCGTTGTAGTGACAGGAGAGCCACTGCGATAGTGCTACGGTCTCGCGGACTTCGGACTGGTTGGCTATTTTTCAGGCGAAACGCGACTTGAGCCTAATCAGGCATGTGAGCGAAACGACGACGCCAGTCCTCGCGCCCACGTAACTGCGCGCCCCTGTTGGTAGATATTTTCGGAGTAATTGGCTTGGTGAGTGGTGGGACGAATTGGGTGAAGGCTCTGGATCACGGTACGGCGTTGTGGGTGAATGGCGGCCAGGCACGCGCACGGGCAGCCTGTGCAGGTGCCACTGGGGCGGAAAGGCGCATGTATATACCTGGGCGATCTCCGTGTGCGTGAGAGAGGCACAGTCGCTTTCGAGGTTCGCTTCTTCAATTCGTGTGTGAAATTTGCTGGTCAAAGGTTCGATTTGAAGAAGGTCGTCAATATGGGTTACGGTAAGGCAACATCCCTTCTCAGCGTTTAGACGAACGCTCGAGTACAATCAGCTACCCCATAAAAACCAATAACCGCACCATTTTCGTCGGACCGTGGCCATTGTTGGACCATCTAAATGAGCAATGAGAGCTGACTCCGGCAGGCGGCTTTCTTACTCTCCTCAATGGCTCTCCGAAGGACTGGGTCGTGAGCGGCCAGCACTCTTACCAGATGGACAAGTGGGAATGGTCAACGGTCAAGGCCGGGACTGCTGCGCAGGTATACGTTGAGTGGGGTCAGAAAGGCAACCAGAAGGACGATGGCGGCGAGGCCTACTACACCATTGACGGCACTTCAGACACGTTCCAGGTCATCGGAAAGAAACCGGACGACTTCCACATCACCATTAATCTTGATAACATGGCGACCAAGCAGAGCCCGAAAGGGTCGAGCATCGATTTGGGTTTCCGCCATGACCATGCTGTGGACTTCATTGTCAGCACCGACGAGCTTGGTGATTGGTGGTCAAACGCTGGAGATCTCACCGACTGGATGCAACAGAGCCTTGGAACCTTGGGGAATAGGACGCTGAAGCAGATCTGCATGCCGGGTTCGCACGATGCTGGCATGAGCTCGTTCGATGCAGGCACCATCGGCGCACACTGGACCAACAGCCAGACGCAGCTCCTCAACTTTTACGACCAGCTCGTGGCTGGATCACGATACTTTGATCTGCGACCTGTGATATCCGGCGGAGAGTTCAAAGCCGGGCACTACTCCGAGATCGAGGACATCTGGCTGGGTGGCAACGGAGAAAAGCTCTCGGACATTATCAACCAGGTCAACGACTTCACGGCAAAATACAAGGAACTCGTCATCATCAACTTGAGCCACACGCTTGACACAGATAATGACTACAAAGACCTCTCTCAAGATCAATGGAATCAGCTTTTTGATAAGCTTAAGGCAGTCAATAACCGCTTCACCGCCGACAATCCCGGAAGTCACGATTTCAGCGGCGACACTCTGGGCAGCTTCATCACCGACCGCGCCTCAGTGTTCATCTTCGCGCAGCTGCCCAGTGGTATCTCGCTCGGCGACTACGCCAACCAAGGCTTCTTCAACCAGGATAACTTCCCCATCTACGACTCGTACGCGAACTCCAACGACGCCGAGGCCATGAAGAAAGACCAGCTCGACAAGCTCAAGGCTGAGCGCAATCTAGTCGCCGATGACGCTACGCGCAAAGACAAGTTCCACATCTTCTCGTGGACACTCACGCAGCAGGCCGAGGACGTGCTCAACTTTGACAAGGCGATTATGAACCTTGCGGCCTCGGTTTACGACCCGCTGTTTGTCGATGCGTTCAATGCGTTTACGCCCGAGAGCTTTCCTAATGTGCTGTATGTTGATGCGGTGGGCGTGCGCGACAAGCCGGCCGTCTTCCCGTATGACAAGCCGGCGGATGTGGGCAGGAATTACGACATCATCAGCCTGGCGATAGCGATCAACAACGCGCGGGCTGGGAAGAACGTTTACATCACTGGTTAGAGGTCGACATCGGTGGAGGAGAAGTGTGAGTGCTGTCATGGGTTTTCTTCGGAAGCACAAAGTTTTCAAACTTCTGGAAGAGCACGGGAGTTGAGACGGTGGTTCGTTTCGTTTGTAAATATCATCTGTTTGTGTAAAGGATACCCCTATAAAGTTCTTACAGGTGTTCAGTCAGCCACAGGCCCACAGCGTCGGTGACAGCGACGGAGCTAACAAACATGAATCGTGCGACCGACATGCGACAGCTAGCCCAAAAACAACCAGACGGCATCAACGACGGCGGAACCGCAAGCACGTCCACCATGACGCGTTTACACAACATCTATGTTGAATGTTGGGACCACAGCGAATCGTCAGGGAGGAACCTTAAGATGGTGTATCGTAATGCTCGTCTCAGACGGCTGCCGCGACCAATGTGTTACCAGGGACTTCTAGCCAGATGTCCCACATTGGCCGGGAATAATCGCTGCAATGGCAAATGCAGTTCCGACATCGATGTCTCAACTCATATGCAGTGCCCCAGATGACCGCATCGCGTGAGTCAACTCAGCATTGCATCCCGTCGCAGTCACACGGCGTTGCTGGGATGGGCGAAATTCGATCGATAACGCTCTGCGCCCAAAAAAAATACAATGAGTCGGTGTGCTGCGCACACGCGGCGCTGCGTATGCTCTCCAGACCATTATAGTCAGGGACTGCGGGATGCGACGTACTTTCACACTTGGCATTGACAGATGGGGCAGTGGGTACGGCGTCGTCAACAACGGCTGGTCGAATGCGGAGGGGACAAGAAATCGGTTAGCAGGGACTAGACCCGCGTGATTTTGCGCCGAGCCGGCGCTCTGGACGAGAATGAGGGGATGAGACGACGCTTTACTCTTCGTATCGAGGGGTAAGTATTGATTTCGGTGCTTCTGCGTGTGAGGGATGGGCATGTTTGATGGGCTCCACACCATCTTTCGGAAGCGATAAGGGAAAGATGCGCGCATGCTTTTGGGTTGTACGTTGTACGAGGCGGGGTGGGTGAAACACGTGGCTTGAATCACCGCCTCGCGAATGTCGAAAGGACATCACAGGCGATGTGCTCGGCGCGAGAGGGACTCGCTTGATGCAGCGCCAGACAGGGGAGACTTTCTTTGCCGATCTCCATACAGTAGCAAGGCTTGATGCGCGACATGCAACGTCCGCTACCATTACTATGACTATGTCGATCGTTGATTCTCGCGCATCGCCGTGTCCTTGATCGTCGCTAGAAGGAAACCACTTCCTCAGCTAGACAGCATAGAGCCTATGGGGGAGATTGACCTCCAGATTTCCAGCCCACTGTTTATATGCCCAGAGCAGCGGCGCGAGCAACAAGACAAACGGTGCGCGCCGACAGCTGGGCTTCATCCGTAGATCAGGTGTAGCGCGCCGCCATACATTTCCAACAATGCAACCCAGCTCCACGTCTTCGCGCCACCATGACCACGCACCCCAATGTCGCACCTGGAATATGCAATCATCCCGCAGCTCCACGGCACACTAGCCGTCCGACTCGAAAATCTTTTGTCCGGCAGGCTCAACACAAGCTGCAGTGCGAGGGGAGAGCACTGCCGGATAGAAGCCGACGTTCATGCTGAGTGCTCGTTCAACGTTTGCCCGCGACCCGGGCCTGCTGAATCCATCGCTGTTTCGTGTAACCCGTCTGGGACAACCCTGAGCGTTACGACAAACGAACGCGCCTAGATGCAAACATCATCATCGACAGTGGAAACCCAAACAGATACACCAAAGCCAGACCATAGGTACCTGATGCATAGCAGCTCATCGTCATGGTTTCGAACGCCGCGGGCCCTGTTGCCCAGACCCTTCTTCCTCTTGAAAATGTGCTTGGAGCGTAGACCATACAGGATATCCATACCAAGCCCAGTAGTCATCTCAATCGATATTGGCCAAGACCCAGGTTCCTGCATTGATTTCAAGAAGACAAATGCCTGTCGTCACACAGCAGCACCCACCAATCCGCGCGAGTCGCCTACGAAGCAGGTCCCGACATTGAGGGAAAATCCACGAAAGCGGTTTGGCGGCAAAGGCCCCACGCCCCTAAAAGATATCTCAGACTAAAGTTAGCGATCTCGGCGGGAGGGCTGTCGTCGCGCCGTCTCTTCTGACCTGCAGAGCCGAGTCAAACATGGGTAGCGAGGAGACTAGCTCTTGCCTCTTGCCTGCAGTCGATCATCCAGCCTCAAAGGCACATAAATATGGCAGGGGCCCTACCACCCTATCTTGCCCTTCTTCTTTAACCTCCTACGCGGTCTAATTCTTCTCCTTTAGAACCAAGAAAGGTCGTTCGGTGTGTAGTCAACACTGCCACCAGTCACTCGCTTCACCTTTCTTTCTCTTCGCACTCAGGGGATTCTCTTCCGTAATATTAATATCGAAATCAAATTCAAATCAACCTTCCAACATGCGTTTCCCCACCGCTATTGCTGCCGTTGCAGCAGTCGTTCCCGCTATTAGCGCCCACGGCGGACCAGGGATTCCGAAGATCGCTGGATTGAACATGAGGGACTTGAAGGCCCGGAACCTGATGGACACCATCAGGGCTCGTGCTGTGGAGCTCACCCAAAATGCTCACGAGGAACACGCAAGCCTGAAGCCTCGCCAAGGTGGCACAAATGGACAGTGCGGTGCGGGTTTCGGATCTTGCGATGCTGGCTACTGCTGCAGTGGTGCAGGATGTAAGTTCTTTCTTGAATCTTACCACCGAGAGCGTAGCGATTACATGGAGTAAATCCTATGACGTACGCTCTTTTAAAGGGCCTCTGATTCTTGGTTTACAATCCTGCAAGATGGTTGTACTTGGAGTCTATTACTATACGCCAATGTCATGGTGCACACTCATCTATGTTGCGGACGCTGACCCAAAACAGGGTGTGGTAACACGGGCGACTACTGCTACTCGCCCGGCTGCAATTACCAATACGGCCCTGGATGCCCGGAGAACACAACCCCAGCAGGGGCCGACACATCTTCCGTCTCCCGAACGAAGTCTGGATCTGTGGAGTATGGGGGTAATGGTGTTTATCAGTGCACAGTTCCGGGTACTGTGGCGTTGACCTACGACGACGGGCCATTCGACAACTACACCGACCACGTGCTGGATCTTTTCAAACAATACAATGCCAAAGGCACGTTCTTCATCACGGGCAACAACATCAACAAGGGCGCGATTGATACTACCGCCAGCCACTCTGCCACAATCAAGCGCATGGCCAGCGAGGGCCACCAGATCGCGTCCCACACCTGGACGCATCTGGATCTGAGCGCCATCTCCGAGACTGACCGCAAGGCGCAGATGGTCAAGAATGAAATGGCTCTGCGCAACATTCTTGGTTACTTTCCAACATACATGCGCCCGCCTTACAGCAGCTGCACTGCAGAGTCTGGTTGCGAAAAGACCATGTCTGATCTCGGCTACCACATTATCTACTTCGACGTTGACACGGATGACTACAACCAGCTCCAAGCTACCCAGATCCAGAAGTCCAAAGACTGGTTCAGGGGCAACATCACTGCTGGTGGCGCGACCCCTGCGAACAATGAGTGGCTGTCCATCGCTCACGACATTCACCCTCAGACTGCGTACAACTTGACTGAGTACATGCTGTCCACTCTAACAACTCTTGGCTACAAGGCCGTTACTGTTGGCGAGTGCCTTGGTGACGATGCCGCCAACTGGTATCGGGCCAACCCAGGTTCCACCAACCCGACGTAAGGAACAATTTTTTTTATTACTATGGGGAGACGGTTTCGATGCCGATGGAATATCCACTGATTGTGTTTGTTTGTGTTTCCAGGTCCTCCGCTGCCATTCCTTCCGCCTCATCCACCAAAAAGGTCTCGACTGATGGAACTTGCGCCGGCACCTCTGGCTTCACGTGCCAGGGCTCGACATTCGGAAACTGCTGCTCCCAGTACGGATGGTGTGGATCTACCACGGATCACTGCTCTACCGGTTGTCAATCTGCTTTCGGCACCTGCGGATCCTCCGCCTCTGCGACCAAGGCTGCTACCTCGACTAAGGCTGCTACTTCTACGAAGGCCGCCACCAGCACCAAGGCTACGACGAGTACGAAGGCCGCGTCCTCAAGCACGAAGGCCGCCACTCCCTCAGCCACCGCTAAGGTCTCAACGGACGGATCATGCGGTGGTACTGTTGGCTTTACATGCAAGGGTTCGTCGTTCGGAAACTGCTGCTCTCAGTATGGATGGTGCGGCTCCACGAGCGGCTACTGCGGAACTGGATGCAACAAGGCGTTCGGTACCTGCACGTAAAATGATCCTGGTGGAAGGGTAGTGTATAGACGGCACGCGGGACGAGTCCCGACTGTATAATTTGCGGATGATTGTGTATAGCGAAGGCGGGGGCGGCGGGCGGTTATCGACGCATTGTATGAGTTCTCAGCACTGCATTCATAATGATTATCAAACCGAGTTGCATGCGTGTGAAGAAATGAGCCTCCTCTGATCCTTGCTTCTGTGAATCACTCTCAAAGCGCATAGTGCGTCTCTCTCATCCAAGGACCGGTAATCCTGAGTCTCCGCAGTCATGCAAGGCCTGGTACTATGCAAAGCTGGCTCCAGCTGCACGACCAGTGCTGCACATGCTGGAATCCTTCTAGTGTTCGCTCTCCGATTGCTTATGTCGTGCATGACAACCGGAAATGGCGCACTCCGTAGTTTCATGATCGACGCCAGGTAGAAGCACGATGGACCAGGAGACAGTCTACAGTCTCGAGGTGTGAGGAAGCTGCGCTGGCAGCCCGTCGAGATGAGATGCGGTCTTTAGCGAGATGGCATCGTAGGCTTCGGGGAGCGATGACACGATCGGTGTGGAGAATCTGGGGAGACGTGCTGATCGCTGGGGATGGCCTAGCGCGAATTCACATGCGGGCGGCGGCCCGCGCAGACTCTAATTTTACCGAATAGATCAGCTTGCTCGTGGCCTGAACCCTTACACCAAACGAGGAACTCAGCAACACCACAGACCCCGAGAACACCACAGCCAGGACAGCTACCTGGCATTATTCACAGACACCACCACCAACGAAGCTGCCATCTATGGGCTCTGCCATCAACAACGCGACCGCTTTTCTTATTCCCCGCGACTGCACCGTGGCTGCAACCGCGACCCCGAACTCTGTGCACCCCTTTGGACTGTCTCCAACCCACGCGAGCTTGGCCGACCTCCTGGGGCAACTACTGGCCGAAGGTCCGCCTTGACTAAACTGGGCGGACGGTAAACCAGACTGAAGAGCTACCTGTGGGAACTTGCAGGTGCGCGCATTCTCGCCATTGCCGAGGAACAGCGTCTGCTGACGCGCACGAACAGACGCAAGCCCAAAATTGTTTGCACTCGTACGGGCCAATTAAAGCAGTCAAATGGCGCTGTTCACCTTCGACGATGAGATCCACCTAGCAGCAAGCGCGAAAAGTGACTCGCTTGCACCGCCCAAGGAACAAGCGCACCTCCCAGACATCGACGAGCGCATGGAGGTCGACGTCCCCGCCGCGCACACCCATGTGGGCACGCCGCCTATCGCGATCGCCTCCCCGATCCCGCGGCGGCTTGTGCCGACAAACGCTGAAGCGAAGCAGCCAGCGCATACCGACAAGCTGGACTTTGATGCTGTCATGAAGAAGGCGCAGAAGAACCGCAAAAAGAAGAAGAAGGGTTCCAAGGCTGCACCCGCAGGGACCACGGTGCGTGGTTTCGAGACGCCTGCTGCGTCCGGTGGAGAAGAGTCAGACTATTCTATTGCGACCACCCCTCGCTTTGGGCCGTCGTGGTCAACATACCCTAGCGTTACCAGCAGTCCCGCTCTTCGACCAACTTCTGCCGCTGGCGTTATCGGCAATCTCAGGCAGCAGCTCGAGGCCTTGAACATCGGTCCGCGCGTTGATTCTCCCCAGAAGCAGTGTGGCTGTGGTCCTGGCCAACTCCGATCTGGCCTTTCCAGCAACGCAAGTGTCTCCAACTTCAGCGACAGTGACCGCACCGAAATGGAGAGCTACGAAGTCGACCTCAACGAGGACTTTGTTAGCCCCGATGTCCACTCGAAGCCTTCAACCATGGTCACAAGCACTGCTGCGCGCAAGATGACAGCAGACGACTTTGACACGCTTACGTGCCTAGGCAAAGGCAGCTTTGGCACCGTTCTTCTCGTCAAGCAGCGTGAGACAGGTCGACTTTACGCTCAGAAGCAGTTCAAGAAGGCCTCCATCACGGTTCGCAAGAAGCTCATCGAACAAACGAAGACCGAGCGCTCTATCCTCGAGAGTGTCAACCGCCATCCATTCATTGTCAACTTGTACTATGCATTCCAGGACCACGAGAAGCTCTACCTGATCCTCGAGTATGCGCAGGGTGGAGAGCTCTTCCATCACCTTGCGCAGGAGCGCATGTTCAACGAGGACACTGCAGCCTTCTACATGGGCGAGATGGTTCTTGCTCTTGACTATCTCCATCGCACCGTCGGCATTGTCTATCGCGACTTGAAGCCTGAAAACTGCCTTCTTGACGCTGAAGGCCACCTGCTTCTTACCGACTTTGGGCTCAGCAAAGTTGCCGTGGATGATCAAACCTGCAACTCCATTGCTGGAACTATCGACTTCATGGCTCCTGAGGTCATCCAAGGCCTCGATTATGGTATGGCTGTAGACTGGTGGTCTCTGGGTGCTCTTGGCTACGACTTGCTCACTGGTTCGCCTCCCTTCGACGGCAACAATCATGCCAAGATCCAACAGAATATTCTGCATAAGAAGCTCACGATGCCTTACTACCTCTCACAAGATGCTAAGGATCTACTGACCCGCTTCCTGCGAAAGGAGCCCAAGAAGCGTCTCGGCTACAACATGCCCAAGGATATGAACACCATCCGCGCCCACCGCTTCTTCCGCAAGCTCGATTGGAAGAAGCTTCAGGCCAGGGAGCTGGAGCCACCTATTATTCCCCTCATCACGGACCCGGAGTTGGCGGAGAACTTTAGCGATGAGTTTACAACCCAGGCGCTGTCGACCGTTGTGAGCCGGAAGAGTGGTTATGATGCATTGGAAGACGAGTATGCGGCTCTGGAGAAGGACCCTTTCGGCGGGTTCAGCTTCGTGGCCAGCCAGAGTCTGTTGGATGAGCCTGTTCTTGGATACTAAGATTCGGTGAGGTCTCGGTCTAGAAGTGGCGCTTCTTGTTTGTTTGTTTCTTCTCTGCCTTCATCTGTTCATTCATTTCGGTTATGAGAGTGGTTTACGTGCGGATCCTGTGTGCAAGACAGGGCAATTGGTACGCGTCTGCCGTGCTTCCTGGATGCCACAGTGGATGCGTTAGGGGCGTTTCAGAGTACATGCTTCCGTTATAGTAATTACATCTTCCTTCTGCATCTTTTGTTCTTCTCCTTCTACGAACATGTCATATCATGCAAAATATCGACGGGAGGTCCCACGTGGGGACTGATGCGACGCGTTGGCGGATGAGCAGCAGGCAGGTACGATAGGGTGGGCGCGCTCCTTCCTCACTTTCATCACTCAGTACATACGCGTCATTGCGGTCGAACACGATCCTCGATGAGCTCACCAAACCTACGCTGCTCGCTCCTCATCCGCAATCCGCACCTTCGTTGCTCCTCTACACGCTCAGCTTTCTGACAAGCCAGCTACTTTGTTCTTAACCACGCCCTCGCAAACTTGTTATGTGTCAGCTCTGCAATCTCCTACCGCCCGACATGACACCGGACACCATCTTACCAGATGGCAACTGGTACTCATCCTTCTCTTTCAGCACGAGCGCAGAAACCTACCATATATAGGGGCACCGGTATTCTCACGACAGGTCTTGAGTACCGCACTATGATCGCTCTCGACAAGGAACTCGTTCTTCGTGAGCTTCGAGCCAAGATCCACGGGCGCGTCGGCTTAGATGTCGAGAAGGACCGCTTCCACAGCCACCTTTCCATCAATGCTCAATACTGTTATGGAACAGCAGTCGAGAGAGTTCGCAAGCACCTTGACACGGGCGTTCTTCAGAATTATTACGACAAAAACTATGGCTAAGATCGCTGCTGGGACGGAAATGATGCTACCATGTTCACTGTCCCAGGCGCGTGTCTTCTCACACTTGGCTTCTCCATGCCCGAGCTGATGCTGCCGAGGCTGAAGTCGTTCATGTGCGTTAACTACCAAGCTTTAATCCAACAGGTTCAGCCTTGCTGTTACATTGCGGAAATGACATCTCTCGCGAGGGAGCAGCTATTGACCGCGATCGAGAGCTATCACCCCGGCCATCCATATTCGTACGGTAACAAACACCAGTCCGAAGTGATGATGACGAATTCCATTGCAGATCTGTCGCCTGGTCACACAACCACAATCAAACTCCACAAAGGTTATCGAGATTATTTAGTCAGGCCATACTCTGTTCAGCCATCACGCTGGAGTCCCTACCGCCCGTGATCTCGCTCTTCGTGCGTGCCATTCATATCACGTCTGTGGAGGCTGTGGCAATTCTATCTCTGCATTCCAAACTTGCAGCGGCTGCAAGGATCGGAGGTATTGCGGGAAGAAGTGCCAGAAGAAGCACTGGAAGCGACACAAGCTCGTCTGTCAAGTTCTGTCAAAGGGGGTAATGGATCGGTTCCTCGAGAGCATCTCCGAGATCAAATTGCAGTCTCCGACCCCGCTTGTGAACGGCGCGATGCTGAATGTAACCATTGGGCCTGACCATCCTTTGAACAAGATAGGTCCTTGAAAGCCGCTCAAGTCTGTGCAGATTTCTCCACACGATGGGAACATGATCTTCCGTCTCAAACGAATACAACCGCGGAATCTTTCACTCCTAAAACATACTAGTCAGGGATGGCTGTGTCTCATTTGATATACTTCCGGCAATCTACGGGGAACATGGAAATACGGGAACATACATAACGGCTTCTCTGTGGGGCACATGGCTTAGGCTTCTCGATTGCACGGATGAGCAAAACCCACGACGGCTGTCCGCTACACAGTGTTCCGGATACACGCAGCTTATTGCCAACATCATGATTCATGATTTTACGAACGGGGAACGTGTAGCTATGATGGGTGAGCGGTCGTTACATGTATACAGAAGCAATATCAATGAAAGTGGCTTGAGGAGACACCGGCTTACGACTGTTCATGCATCAATCGAACCCGAGACTTGTAGGACGGAGAATTGCCTTCTCTAGGGACACACCGTGTGACAATGTATCAATTCGTTTCCCAAGTATAGATGACATGGATAGTCGACACTATCCGTCCGAGGGTAGATACGAAAGCGGGTGCGCCTATGTGCTTACTTTGCCTCTCGGCAGGCGAATTTGACTCAATGTAGGTACCTGAGCTTAGGTGCTGCAAATGCTGAGGCGTACTTGAGCTTTGGGCTCGGAGTGTGATGGCAGCTAAGAACATGCCATTGAGACCGTGCACGCATCGACGTTGACTTCAGTATAAGTCAAAGTCATAAAGAGGGTCGGTCATATCTACAGTGCGGTCCAATTCGCACGCAGCGCATCATGGCATCTCCATACTGTCAGCGACACAAGAACATAGACAGATTGGAAAGGCCGTACCGTGTCTACAATTCGACGCCTTCCATGATGCCACCATAGAACGCCATGCCGTTCCGAGACCCTCTCGGTTCCCCATATAAATGCTCATAATCACACATATCCCCTTCATTTCCCACCGATGCTGAACCCCCTCGTCATGTAGTCCTTGCTATTCGCCAGATCCGCCTTTTGATTCCCCTTTGAAAACAAACTCTTCACGTTGTCATTCTGGCCCAGTTTCCGCCTCTTGTTGCGCTCTTCTTGCTCCTCAAGCACTCTCTTCGTGAGATACGCTGTGCTTGCGTTCTTGATCCCGTTGTCCGCTTGTCGCTCCTTTTTCTCCGGTTTCGCTGCTGATTTCTTATCCTCCTCCGAGGTGCTGGCTTTTGCGTCGGCGGACGAGGCGTCGGCGGTCTTCTTGCGCTTCTTGCTGCCGGGCGCCTTCTTCAGCGCGTGCGTGAGGCCCTTCTCCTTTAACGTCCTTGCGCGGAGAGTCAGCCGCGCGATGTCCGCTGGGACCGTAGGAAGGATGGGTATAACATCGTTCTCGGCGTAGGCCTCGTTGCACTGCTCTTGGTTAGCTTTTCTTTCCTCTTGCGTAACAAACAAGAGACAAAGTGGACCAACATACCTGCACGCAAATCTTCTCCTCAACCTCGCGCACCACGCTCCCCGCAAACGCATGCCCGCACGGCACCACATACACCGCTTTCGCGCCCGGTCCCATCTCCACCCTCGTCACAGGACACACCCACTTCTCCCTCCTCCCTGCGCCAGAAGCCTTATCCTTTTCCCCCTCCGCCTCAACATCTACCTCAAACTTCACCTCCACCACATCCTTCAGCCCCTTCACCCTGCCCGCTAGCACCTTCTCGCCTTCGACCTTCTCCGCGCTGCCCTCCTCCGCGAGCAGAAACTCGAGGACGCTGTCCTTGTTGTAGAGTGTACCCAGGGAATCTGAGACCACGGGCGCGGCGAGGGGTTTCGAGGAGAGCGGGCAGTGGTTCCAGGCGTGGTCTTGGGATTCGGCGCGGGCTTCTTTGATTTGGGCGGCGGTGGGGGCGCGCGCGGCTTCTTTGACGAGCTCGCGGCGCTTGGGGATGGAGCCGCCGTCGTTGCCCATGGTGAGCGATTTAGGTGGGGATCTTGTAAGAGGACTTGCGGGGTGGTTGTGGTCTGGTGTGAGGTATGGGTGGCGATCGCAATGGATGGATGGTGCACGGACCAGTCGTTCATTTGGTTCTGTAGGTACTTTGACGGAGACTTTGCTTTTTGACATCGGAACTTCGGGAGTAATGGTATCTTATACAAGATGAAGTAGATGCGACATTACAGGTCTATGCTATGGTACAACAGTCATGCGAATGATATGATACAGAAAAGCAGTGAGCGTCCCTAAAGCCTGCTCATTTTATAGAACGCCAGTATTTCCCGCTTGGAGCGATCCAAGTCATAGTGACAATTGTATCCCTCATTCTGTGGGAGGAGAAGCCCATTGCTTCCTCCTCTCTGGAGGTGCCGCCCTACGTGTCCGCCAGTTATTACTGGGCCTCGAAAACCCCAGCTTCTCTCTTCTCTCTTCAGTCGCGACTTCCACTTTAGCAGAATCATCTGTCTCACCCTGAGCTTCTTCACTCGCGCTAGGTCCACTCTTGAGAGAGACTCTCTTGACAGAGGCTCTGAAGGCGAGCCTGTTGATCAAGGCGGACATCCTTGCTCGCTCGGCTTTAAATGGGGCTTTTTGCTCTTCTGAAATCAAGTTGGACAGAATGAGCTTGTCGAACACAGCATAGATCTTGCGAAGCGCGGCAACGGCGTCCTGCCTCGCCTCTTCAGATAACGGCTTGATGTCAGCGGAACTACGGCCGCGGTAGGTTTTCTCCGTGCCCACGTTGAGCTGCACCTTGATGCTGTTAGCCACAGGCTGGAGGTATGTGAGAGCTTCCACGAGATCCTCGCCTTTGGCAAGCGGGAAGTCAACAGCAAGTTCAGCGTATTTTTGGATTGTCTTGGGGTCTGCATCTGGCAGAGTGTCCATCATGAGCTGGAGAATCTGGGTCGCATTCTTCAGCGAATTGTGGTTGTTTTTGTCGCGCACGCAGGTGCTCATCGCTATTCGGAACGTGCCAGGCTTGAGATGCAGTTTATTGGCAAAGGATTTATCCTGCAGCATTCGTACTACAGCGGTTGACGCGCGATTTTGACGTAAAAGGCGCAAGCGCTGATGAAGATTGTTGTTGTCGGGTACAATTGCGTAAGTGCCGGGGTCAGTCAGCATCTCCCAGTACTCTTCGGCAGCCTTGGGGGCTACAATCTTTTGGCAGGCTTCAAGAACCATTGATAAGGTCTCGTTTGACGGAGTCGCGTACGTGAGGGGCCTTGACTTCTTGCCATCCACCGTGAGTGCAAGGAACTCGCCTCCACGTTTAGAATCCTCGTCTTCGTTCTCAGGCTTGAATTCCGGAAGTGTGTTGGGCGCTCGAATACGTGGTAGGGCCTCTCGTTCAATGCTTCCCAATCGAGGCACGAGACGTGGTATGTCCATGGTCTGTTCAACAAGGGAGAGTACATCGTCCCAATCGCGAGGCCTGCTCCCTACAAGAAGGAGCCTTCCCATTGCGCAAACCAACTCTTCTTCAACGATCAGATCCGCATTTCTCCACCGGCCAACAACATCTTCCCATATTCGCCTGCCTTCCACCACCCCTCGTTCTCGTCGGTGGGCAAGTTCATTCTCCCCTTCGCCAAGTGGTGCATCCACGAGCAAGTTTTGCCGAACCGCATTCAATATAATGGTGAATGTTCTCGCATCGGCCGCGCCCGGCCCGCTCTCCGGGATTTTTGCGGCGAATCCCCAAAGTGCATCCATATCGAGCGCTCGCGCACACACGGTGAGGACAGCGTTCGTGTGAATAATCGATGGCTTGACCCTGGAGTTCGGCGCAGACAGGGAATGGTACACGGCGATAGCCATGCTCGTAGCACCAGGTTTTTCCGGGTTATTCGACAAGCCTCGAAGGACGATGGTGTAGGTGTACGAGTCCGGAAACTGGCCAATCTTCTTCATCTACAGGACGTAAGCTGCTATTCAAACAATGATGCTACCACCTTACCTCGTTATACACCTTGAAAGCTTCCGAGACCCTCGTTTGCTTCATGAGGTGGTCGATGATGTGGTTCCAGCTGACAACGACTTGCATCGAGTGACTGGCCATACGGACCAGCTGCCGCATCTCCTTCATCTTGCCCTTGGCCAGCTCCTGCTTCACAAACGCTGCGACTTCCAGCGGGTCGCGTAGATGTCGCAGTTCTCTCCGCCGCCTGTCCCACTCAGCTTGGGTTATTGTCGGGTCGCGTTTGCCCAGCCACATTTCCCCGCTCGCAACCTCATTCTTCAGTGCCTCTCTGTCGACTGGGCGCCGCAGCGCTTCATCCTCGCGCCTCTTGAGGCTCCTCGCGGCCGGCGACCGTTCCCACGCGTCCTGCCTGGGCGGACGATCTCCATACGGCCTGTCCCTCGATCGCGGGTTTAGGCGCTCCCGCGCGCGGTCTCCAACATTGCGACTGTCGTACGTTGAAGAGCTCGAGGGCCGCTGCTGGGTCGCAACGAGCGCGGAGAGACCATCACGGCGGACACTGTGCGACTGCAAGGGTGCCGTGTCGAGTGCCCGTATGCATCGCGAGAAGCAGGCGCGACAACGGAGCATGGATGCGCGGACTGGATGCTGATTCGAGTTGCGTACGGCAGCGTGGGAAAAGTTCCGCTTTCCACGCCCAGGGACCAGTCTCGGGCCGAGCGCGTCTCCATCACGTGACGGGGTCCTGGCCGAAGCCGAAGTGGAGACTCGGGAGCATCAACACCAACGTCAACAGCGGCCAGCCCGTCGCACGCCTGCGTGAGCCACGTCAAGCCATGCTTCTGACGGCGGGCTGCCCTCGCTTGTGCTGCCAGCGAGGGCGGGCGGCGGCGGCTAGGAAAAATGTTGCACCCTAAATCGACTTCGGCTGGCGCGCCCGTCGCCGGCGCAGGGAGGCCGGGGCGGCCATGAGGCTCTGTCGTCGAGCCTGCACACCAGCAGGCCGCTGTCGACGCTACCCAGGCTGCTGGGAGAGCGGAGGGCTGCGGGCCAGGGCGTGGTCGGTATCAGCGCTGGCTGTCCGCCTAGCTAGTGCGAGGCAAGACATTCGACCGTATGCCCAATCTACTCGCGGCTTAGAGCGACCACGCCGCCATCTGGCAGCCAGCCCACCATTCCTTCGGCCAACGTGGCGGGACGAGCTGCAAAAATGTCCGTCTGTACTACGCAGAGCCGCGACGGCGGTAACGAGGCGCATGTAATGGTCTGGCGGCCGTCCTGGGCGACGCCTGGTGCGAGGACCACCGTCGATCCTGCTGCCGCCGTTGCTGCGTCGCCCGTGTAGCCTCACGCCGACGGTGCGTGCGACACGACGCGAGCGCGGTCCAGTCGTTCGGCGCCTGCGTGACCCCAGGTGACGAGGTGCGTAATCGTTTGAGCAGCCGTATTGCTGTCGTGGCTATCGTCCCATGTGTCTGCCCTTGCCTCTGCGAACGGTGTGATGCCCGGCCCGTCCTCCCAAACACAAACACAACCTTCCCCGAGACGTCAACGGCGATATGGGCCTGCCAGCCCGCCCGCCTCAAGCCTCGTCCTGTGTCCCAACCGGGCCCGGCCAAGCTTTCTCGTTACTCTGCACGGGACCGTGTCCTGCTGCCGTGCAACCACACCGTCCACGCTTCCCAGCTGGTCCAGGCGAGCCTGCATCTTAGCTGCCGCCCGTTGTCCAGGGCGCCGCTTGCCTGTCATCCAACGCCCGACTCCCGACTCCCAAAAAGCAAAAGGCCCTATTTTGCCCATGGCTACCATGGGCCGCTAGAGGCCATCTCGCATCATCCTCCAGATCTTAGTTTGGACGTCCATCCACGCTCAGATCTGATTTCATGGTCGCTTTCAGCATTCGACCTGTCCAGAACCTTGCCTGTTCTTTGTGGCCGGCATCGCCGGCCCTACTCGCAATCATGATGTTGGTATTCGCCCAATGCGGCGTCGGATACCGGCGGACATGTGTGCTGTCCACATCTCGCCCGCAATACTTGCATGCAGGCAGACAAGCGAGCATCGAGGCAATCTCAGGGCGGCGCATGACCCATCTTCATGCAAGGACTGAGTCGGTTGCGCACACTCTTGCGTGCGCGGGCAGGCAAAGCCTTTCACTGCGCTCAGGGCGGAGCGAATGACTGCCGCATCACCCCTCCACCGCTTCTTCGTCCCACATGCTTCATCTCCGACAGCTGCTGAGCGTTGTGTCCCCGCATTATGCGTCATGGATGCCCAATCAATCTTGCGTCGGGCGTCTCATTGGCTTGTTCGCCTAAAGACTTTGCATACCGATGAAAATTCATTCACCCTGCACATCGCTGTCCGCCACAAAGGTGACACCATTTGGCTGTTTCCGATGATGCAGTCCCTAAGAACAACGCAGTAAGAACAACGTGTGCGAGGTATGGCACACGAAGCTGGCATGCCACAGCGCCAACACGGTCCAATCAGTGGCGGCCTTGCCATCGTACTTCCGCCTCGGTGCTCGAGGACGAGAGATATCGCCAAGGCCTTCCATACCTTCCATCGATTCGAGCGCTCGTTACGCAAAAACTCATTGGCTTCCTATTGATGTGCAGGCCTCGGAGCACCTTCTGTAAACTATCCGCCTCATGTCTGCATGTTCGTATCCGATGCTTGTTTCCTCAAAGGGCAACACAGGTGCACCAATTTATCCAGATAGCCGAGCACAGGCAGCATCTCACGTCTCACAGATACCACATGTTCGCCTTCAGGCCCAACTTTGTAAACCTTCTACATATCGTGTATGCCATTTGCTTCGTATGTGTCCAATGTGAACTCGCTTTGGACACGAAGCTTCTCAGCGTCACCGGAGATGTGCCGAAGACCGTCCCTCACATCCTCTTTCCTGCGTCAACCCAAGTCGACAAGAGGATAGCAGCGGTGCGCCACGTAGTGTGGGTCGGCAAGGAAACGAGGTGCTTCAGGTAACCAGGTGCTCCGCCGTTGCTCGTTTAACGTCGCGCCCCCGTAACCTTCCATCCTGCATGCAATACATACAAGGCGCGCTATCCTCACCGTGCGGTCAAACAGGTTCAAACGTTCAAATGTGCAATCTGTGTGCGGGGAATGGGCATTGCATGGGGAACTAGATAGTGTTACAGAAGTAGAGCAAAACACGCAGAAAATGAGAGTGGTATGCTCTGATTGATCGGCTCTTTCCGTCCTCGAGGAACGCTGCACCATCCCCTCTACTGGCTCACCGTTCCTGAGCTCCTCAGCCCCTCCCAGCGCGTGTCATGCCGTGCACCTGACCAGATAACCGAGCACAATAACAGTGTTCGCGAAAGAAATAAAGGAAATACAATTGTTTCAAAGCGCCATACCGCATGCATGTGTCTAGGCCCGGAAGAAGAGAAATTGAAACCAATTTTCGGCCTCGTCGAAAGGGTTGGGACCTGAGAGCCACAATTACACATGCACCTCCACGTAACTCTATCCTCTGATCACCCCTCAATTTTCCATGTAGACCACGAGAGTAAGCCGTCGTATCGCCTAGGGGAATCTCGATTGTGAAAGTCGTTTACTGCCGATTCCGTAAACACCGTGAAGAGACATACAGCCACCGCCCGTTGAAAATGCAGTCGAAACAGAGCTAAAGAATGCTAACACACCATCCCATGCATCCTTGGCAGGTCATGCAGACTCCCTCCAAAATATCGAAATTCGTTAAGAGCCGCCGGAAACAAGACAAGGAGAAGAGATCTGTTTTGATGCGGTTAGTGCTGATGGTTGTTCAACATCGCATCATCCGCTGCCGGGACGTCGGTCCATGCTCGACGTGCTGTAAAGACCAGTCGGACTTAGTGACCTTGCTGGTACATTTGGGGGTTCGAGCCGTAGGGTGACTGCGGGTAACTGCTGTTGTTACTATTTGGGCTGTTGTAGGCATTGGCAGTGGGGGAGGAATACTGAGCCATGCCCTCCGCTAGTCCCGGGCTCTGTGTCCCATACTGCGGTCCGGATGAGTTGCCAGAGGCAGCAGGCTGGTAGCCGATGGGAGGAAGCTGGGGATGTCCGGGTGCTTGACCGGGAACACCAACTTGCTGACGCATCTGAGCATACCCAGGTGCCTCAACGCCGTTCTCGTGGCCGCGGTTCTGGTCGGCAGCTCGGGCTCGCTCCTCGTCAGCCTTTCGCTGTGCCTCTTCTTCCTTCTTCTTGGCCTTCCACTCCTTTCGAATTTCCTTGAATTCTGTGAAGGACGTGTTAGTAAACTATAGTAGGCATATTAAGATGCGTGCCAAGCAAGGCAAGGGTTGTCTATGACTAGCTTCGGGCATTTGAGGCTATCCCGTTATAGCGGAACACCATCAAAGTAGGCGACGCACCGACACCGATCATGGATGCTAGTCTAGCGCGCAATTTTGGCGCATCGAGACTAAAACATGGGAAACTGAACGTACCTTCGGGAGTTCGCTTTGCGCCGTGCGATTGCATCGTAACGTGTGCGTTTAGGTGGTTAAGAGTGCCGTAGGCCTTCTCACAGCCGTTCCAGCCGCATTTGTACATGCGCTCGATCTCCTCATACCTGCGACGAGGCCGCTTGTGCTGCTGCGCACCTGGGATTGGGACGAATGAGTATACGGTGGACAATGGGTGACCTCCCTAAGAAAATGTTAGCGACGCGTCTCAGATGTCGCGTTGGGCACGGCGGTTCCGTCGCGTACAATTCGCGCGATTAGCTGCGAAGAATACGCGTCAAACGCGCAATAAAATCAACCTACATTTGGGGGGCGTTGCACTGGAGACACCATAGCAGGAGCAGGTGGCCCTGAAGAGGAGGGATAGCCGTAGGGCATCTGGTGCTGCTGAGGATGTTGCCCAGCCCATTCAGGTCGTTGGGCATACATGGGGGTGGCAGGATGCCCCGGGTAGTGCTGCATGTCGTGGTGCGGGGTGTACGGCGAGTACTGTTGATGCTGAGGATACGTAGGGCTCGTCGCGGCCGCGATTGATGGATCTATAGGAACATCCGAGTCAGACTTGAGTTGTTGGGCTTGATGGTCATTGTTCTGGCCATCTTGTAGAGGCATTGACGGACTTTGTGGTTGCGCCATACCGCCAGCTGGTGCACCTTGAGCGCCTGGCTGGTACGAACGTTGAATGTACTCCGGAAACGACCCCGATCGGGCTGATGAGGGGTTGATGGCGTATTCGGAAGAGGGAGTGGCCGTGGAGGAGAAATTTGAGGCTCGCGGGTCTTGTCCTTGGGGAGGATATTGCGCAGCAGATGCTTGATCTGCGTGGGAGTCCTCAGAAGGCGGTTCAGGAAAAGATGGATAGGGCGAGTTCAAACCTGTCTGCGAATATTCCGGTTGTCTCCCGTCCATAGACTGTTTACTGCGCGGTGGTTGGAAGAGTTGCACCTCAGCTTACGGAGCTTGGGTTGGCTGCGCGCTGTAGAGGAAGAGGAAAGGCCGCCAGATAAGACGGTTTGGCAGCCGTCTTCGGATGATTTGCCGCGGACACTTGTAAGACAGGCAGCTAAGACGCAGACAGGAAGAGAACGGGGCCAGGGTGGTGCACAGCCAAAGAACCGGAGAATGGGAGCAGCTCGAGGACGCGGTAGCGCGACCTTAAACGCGGGTGATGTGCAGACGGTCTGTTTTCCAGAGTGGCCTGGTGGAGGGACAGGGCGTTCGGCAGATTCGCACCGTCGAAAAGATAACGCGCAGAAGACGCAAGCTCGAGGCCAACCGGACAGGGGCGGGTCCGGCTAGTGGCTTTGCTCGTTTTGAATCGCGGAGGGCCTCGCGCAGACCAGCGGGAGGTGCAACAAGCGGTAGCACGAGTAGTGTGCTAGCTGGTAGTGGGAGAGCGCTGGAATGGCCTGCTGGCGCGGGCAAGGGAGCGATTTGGGGGCGCGCGTGGTGCTGCAGCTTGGGCCAGTCACTCGCGGCCTGTGGGTGGCGTGTGCGCAAGGAAATAAAGTGGCACCAATAGGCTGGCGAGGAAGACAGCTACTTGCCCAGGCGGCCTTAGTGGACTTGGGCGAGACGATGAAGTAATGGCAGCCGGGGCAGCCTGCCTGACGTCGACCAGGTGAAGGGCCGGGGTGCGTGCGATCGGTTGAGCCGAGCCCGTGCTGATGGAAAGCTCTAGCCGTGGGGCGCTCTAGCGCGACTAGCTGTGGCAGGCCTGGCGGATGAGAGGCACCGGCGGTTCTGGGTGGAGTGCGACGTCGCCGGCGAGGTGGTGGGCTGGGCGGGCGAGTGGCCGCCGCTAGCAGCACAAAAGCTTGGTGACGGCGACTTTCGGGGAGCGCTCTGGGGTGCTGGCAGGCTGCGCGCAGAACAAGCGCAGTCGGGCCGTCGTCGGTCGAGGGATGCTGGGCCTGCGCTCCACGGCTCCACTGGGGCTGGTGATTCCCAAAAGCTCAACTGCGCCGAGCGCTGCCGAGCGATCAGCCTGTCGTCCGGCCGCTTTTCCGTGCGGGCTCCACTGCTCGCGCAAGTTGCTGTTCTGCTGCGCTGCTGAGCGGCGGGACGTGGCCGCGGCAATTGCCACGCTGGAGCTGACGCTGCTGGACGCGTCCTAGTCCTGTCCGGGGTGGGCAATGCGACCTCCGACAAGCGTCGGGGGACGGCCTGGCAGAGAGGGCGCGGTGTTGTTTGGGGACAGCCCTGCGCGCGTCGCACCGTGTAGCACCGGGGCGGCGATACTGGTGCGGGTGCTGGTGCTGGTGTTGGCGCTGTGCGGGCTCACACGCTGCACTAGCTGGACAGACACTACGCGCTCGAGGCAGCGCGAGATGCTGGGGCTTGGGGTTGAGATGGAGATTCGCGATGCACCCTAGGCAAGAGTTGGGAAAGCGTGGAGTGGCGAGGGGAGCGAGCAACCGCTAGGCCGACGGCCTCAAAAAGGGCCTGCTGACTCAGCCCCACCTTGTTTACCTTCACCATCGCCCCGGACAGGCCACGACGCGCCTGATCCTCGCGCGCCGTGCGTCGCTGGGGCCTGCGGAGAGCGCTGGCGACCATGAGATGAGGCTGATATTAGCCTGCCGCTAGAATCTCCCAGCGCAGTGGCCGTTGGCGCGGGCATTTGCAGCGCGACGCCGTAGACTAATGTGTGTGTGTTTGTATATGCTGCGCCAGTTGCTCTTTCTTCCTGTGCACTCTCCTCCACCTCACCACAGCATCCCGCGCACCGCGTCCTCGCTGTCGACCCGCCGCGCGTCGCGGGCAGGTCCTGGCCGGAGCACCTACATAGTCCGACGACATGCGGGCCAATATTGGAAAACGGCACAAAGACGGAAGCGGCAGTGAACTGTGCGGGCTGCGAAAATGCGAACGCGGCTTGCGAGGCCGAGGCGACAACAGCAACGAGTGCCAGCATCCGCATGTGGAGCGGGTCATATCGCCTCTCTTCTGTTACTCATCGCGGTCGACTCGCCTCGCCCCGTCGCTGAGCTTCTCGGGCGTTTTGCGTTGCATTGCGTCGGTCTGCCGTCCACTGCGACAAGAGTGCGATATTCGAGGCCTCACCGCCTAGCTCTGACATGCGCAGCCGCTGATGAGTCGCTCTCTGACATGGCACTGCAGACGATGTGACTGACTGTGCCGCGCTCCTCGCGCTGCATGCGCGGGGACCCACTGGGATGCTCTCGTCTATGCTGACCATCCTGGGATTGCGCAAATTTCCGCTTCAACCCTTCGGCTGCAAGCTTCATTCCTTTCAGCCTTTCACACGATGCTGTACACTTGGTGTTGATCTCAACATGTCACCGGAAAAGGCAGCCAGACAAGACTCCAAGAGTCTTTTTGCGATATGTGCCACGCCAGCGCACTGCCGTGCTACCGTTGCTTTTCCATCCCGGCACTACACGAGGAGGTGCAATGCAAAACGCGTCTGTATGCCGCAAAAAGCGGGGCCCTGTCCTCGTCTCCTCATGCCGGATGCACCCTCGATTTGAACGGAACCGTCCGCCTTAGAAAGCCCCTCAATGTATGATTTGTTGGAACTCTCAGCTCACAGCCGACCATTCCGACGGACTTCTTCCAGCCACGTTGATTGCTGCCCACCGAACCGCGGCTTGTCCATGTATGTACAACCAGACATGGATCATATCGCGAGAGCAGAACAATTTCCTATTTCCAACTATGGACGTCATCATGTCGTCCCGTGTGCTGTGGATGCAACGTCTCGGAAACCATCCGACCAATTTTCATACGACAATTTTCCACCGCATCGTACAACGACGAGTCACAGATTGCGAATTGGGATGCGATTCTGGGGTACAGATTGTGGTGTGTATTCGCGCTGCCTGCACGGTGGCCGAAACCCAGACCTAACGCCGTCCGGCGTAGAGGCAGATTGTTTCACAAAACCTTAACCCAACCTCCACGACTTGAACTTCGAATCAAGCCCGCGTAAGCTAAATTGTGGCATCTTAATCTGATTGGACAAGCCGCACACAAACTTGATCTGACTCCAGGATGAGCGTCAAGACTGCGCTATTTCTATGACGCGTTGCGCCGTCGAGCGGGACGGGAGCATTAAGTAGTGTTCGTATATGCACAGTAACAGCTGAACCGTTCAACGTTGCAACCCTGCTTGCAAAGAATATAGACATTGCCACGCTTGTATATATAAGAAACGAGGAAAGGATATGCTACTCACTACGTACCAGATGCACTATACGCGAGGGAGCGCTCAGACTCAGGGTGTGATTCCAAGCGCCAGTGTCGCCTGCAACGAACCAGCGATTGCGCGTCTCCTTCGATTCAGGTTACAACCTCGTAGCATGTACCAACCTTTGAGAGTTCGCCTGACCCAGGCCTCACGAATGCATTGGCAACGCGGCACAAGATTGGCTAAAACTACCGGTATTACAGAATCCACCTGGCAAGAGTCTCTCTCAGGAACAAGTCCGGCGAGCATTCTGGGTTGTGGGTGGCACGTACAGGGGGGGCCTGGCCCCAAGGTCTAAGTGGGTCCTGTGGCTTCGGCCTTATTAGGGATTTATTTGACCGACACCCTCACGTGGCAAAGATATCCCGGATAGGAATCTTGGAACCGGGATGGGCAAATGCGTCCTTGCTCAAGTGCATGCAGCAGGTCCATGCCCAACACCCAAGAGATCCGGAGTTCCGGAATTCCCTGCCGTGCTACCACAATACGCCGTGTACGAACAACCAATGTCGACACGTGAGTCTTCTCACCAACGTCATTTCGTGAATGTCCTCGGAAGCGCCAAGATCCGGCGAACAATTCCAGCCTCCGAGGTTTGAATCTCAGTCGCCGCGGTGCTGGGCCCATGTGGCAATCACGCGAGGCTTGGATCCTGCGAGCCGTATCTTCCAATCGCATTTCCCTGCTGACGGCCTGCTGCACGAGCGGTCCTCCAAACCCAGCACCACCGGGTGAAGATGTAATCTCAAGAACGACATTGCCAATTTTCCTCCACTAGAAGCCGCCTAGAAGTCTGTGGCAGTACATGTTTGCAAATAATATGTGATGAGCCACGTCTTAACTGCGCTTCACCGCTACATGCAGCTTGAGCCGAGGGTGCGTGCTTCAACGCTCCGCGGAATCGCCTGAAATTGAGACCATGAAGCACGGGCGGTTTGTGCCGACACGACTCACGCGACTGTGAGGATTCAGGAGTGACACCTCAACATGGGTGCGTGTTGTAGATGCATGGAGGGCGCCTCTGCTAAGGGACGGTCGTCGGCTCCTTCGACTGCTCCTTCGACTCAACGTTCGTGCAGATCAGATGATCTCATCTGATGAACGTCAGTGTTACACAGGCCTGTACAATCTCGGCCACGCGCATTATGCTTTGCGCACATCCGGATTTCTTTCTGTGCAGTCAAATATCTCGCTTCCATACTTTGTAAACTCACGACCGTTTGCGCATGCATCAATGACATTACGTATGACCGCGTGAAGCAACAGAATGGACATGTTGCACCCTTCCAAATCATAATTGAATTGGGCAAGTGCATCCTGGACTGAGAGCGCAGCCAACATCAGAACATGGTACGCTAGTATGTCTTCGCGAACATCCCCACTCCCGTTCTTCACACATTCATCCTCGTGATGAATCAGTTCTTCGTCACATTTGCCCTGCGTTTCCCATGAGCAGGAGTATGTCAAGTCTACGAATCAAGCACCTGAACCACCCGTAGAATCGCCGAGAGAGCTCGGGTTCTCCCAATTCGTCCACTAATGCAGCTCGTGCTAAGGCAATCGCCTACGCTAGCCAGTGGAGCAGCTCGGCTGGTCTTCCATCTCAATGACAATGTTCTCTTGCGGGTATATGCGACAGGGTTGCGCAATTCTCCTTCAATCCTTACCCGTTGAGCGAGTCAGATGCTACGCCCACGTTGGCATGCACATGTTGGGAAGCGACACATCATCCGACGAGCTCTTTCCGTGTCGTCTTGTAAAGCGATCACGGTAGCGACGTCGAAACAAAGTTTCAACGACGTATAGCGCGAGACTTCGTAGTATACATGCCAAAGGTAGTCGCTCAGTTCGCGTACAACCACCTACGACCATGCGAACAGCGCTCGCGGCAACCAGCTGTGCTCCCGCAAGGTCCGCGGGCGACCGTCTCATGATCCGACCCCGATCCGACAAAGCTTGTATTTTTAGCTTTTCAACGAGTTTTCGACCGGCGGCGGATGCCCTGACAGAACGATTGAAACTCACCCTGTTTTAGCGTGAACTCAGTATCTGGCTCTACTCCCCACATGTGCACCACAGCTTGTTGATTCGGCTAACTAGCCCTTGGCCTTTGGCTTTCGTAGGCGCCACTTGTTTGCCAATCCCCACTTCGAGGTTGGCCAGCATCTGTGGAGTCAATAAAGTCACGATCTGTGGTACGCTAGCAAACCCGAATGCGAGTGCTGTTCGAATCTCGAAACATCGATCCAGGTCAGTCCTGGTCAGGAAGCTGGTCTGCCGCTTGCGCCACGATGCCAAGTTGCAAAGGACTCCATACCACCCTTTTGTAAAGTACGCAATAGATATAATCATGACCAAAATCATGTCAAAAATGCGCCTCCGAGCGAAGTCTGGCTGCATATCTGCATATCGCTTGTGCTGCTTGAGGCAGCTGCGAACCCAGTCTTGACTTCTCGGGCAACATCCGAGGGTCAGCTTTTAGGCGCCATTTAACCTCACCCAAAAGTCGCGTGTTGACCTTGGGCAACGTCGTGACCAGAAGATGGCGATGAGATTTTAAGGTTCTTCTATTCCCATAGAAAATACGCGAGTGAAGATATCAGCGGCATTGATTGCCGCTGGAGATGGCAATTACGGCATACCCGTAAATAGCCGTGGAAACACACAGTTACAATACAAGCATTGATGCTTCCAACCCTCGCGCAGCGAAATGCAATTTCAACATCATGTGACCCTTCTGCTGCTTTGGAGCATCCACCTTGACTCAACATGACGAATATCCTACCATTGCGATCGAGGGATCAAGCACCCGTGACTTTTTCTTTCCATTCACAAAGACCCTTGCGCCTCTATCAATGGTAAACAATAACCTTGGGAAGTCACTGGGCAACACTACCAAAAGTAAACAGAACCCCACTACCACAGGTACAATACCGTACCAACCAGCTCAAGTGCCATTGCCCAACAAACCCTACAACTTTCCGCCCGATGCGCCGCAACTTCGAACCCGCCTTAGATGCTCAACAACGGTTGCGCTCGCGTGTTTATGGGTCCTTCACGTTTGTGACATGGATCCGTGGACAATCTTCCCGCTCGCACCGTTGGCACGTTCTCCCAACACTGGATGCCGGTTGGTTACCACTTTCGCGGATGCACGTGAGCTTCAAGAGTTGTGGCTGTCAGTTCGGCTGAACCAGCTCTCTTTCTCTACACGTTGTGGATTGTTGATTCAGTCACACAGTCTACTAAGTAGCGAACATTCAACGTGAAACACTCATTAGCGAATGTTCGATTCAACACCCAACCACCACCACAGGCATAGTGTGGCAAGTTTGCGTGAGACTCGCATCTTTGCGCCCAGGAACTTCAGGACGAGATAACATTATCGTGTTCGTGCAAGTAGTTTGAGAATTCACAGCTAGCGGCTCAACACATTGAACAGCGAGCTTCCTCCCACACTTGCAGCCAATGGGCGGTTGCACACAGAACTGGCCTCTTTGAGAAATGCGAGAAGGACTACACATTTCAAAACTGGTAGCAATAGCCGCGCACGGAAATAGGAAAAGGAATGAGGAGGCTACGATATGATCCAGACGGACTGAGCGACTGGAAAATCTTCGAAGATTCCTGCTTTGATCTGAAAGTGTTAGATTGTGGCTCTAGAGACGACTGAAAAGAATCGCCAGCTTACTACTGTACACTAGAAGCCGATGTGATGTACAGGGAAACAAGATAGCCAAATTTCCAGATAGGCACCCGGAGGCACTGCGAATATCCGCAGACATTACAAAAGCATGTCCACGACTAAATCACGTGTCCAATCTCACCAACATCATTCTCCATGTCCTGACCGCCGGACTTCTCACGATCTGATTAGCGTGCGCCACGCTCGCATGAACGGATTCCCACACGTGCATAAGCACGTCTGCTCATGCCATCGCATTCCAGCTGGAAACGTACGGACAGTCATACGGATTGCATACGAACTATACGCATCGAACGGAAGGGATGTAGCAAGGATCGTCGCTAACGTGAGGTATCCTGCGAGAGGGGGGCACTAACGGAGGCAGGTAAATGCATGTTCGTGTGTGCAAATCATCAGCTTACTCGTGCATGCATACTTCCATCAATACGTGCGGTGGTAGACATCTGGCGAAACTGTGCGACGCGCACCCAGTCAGGCTGGAAAGCTTTGAACTCAGCTGCATGCCGTAGGTAGGTTGTCAAGTTTTGAAAGGATAACATATGAATCGCTGAGAACCACACGAAATGGAAAGACGACTTAAACGTCCATACATCACAGGAACCACCAGTGCAATTGCAAACAAATGTCGAGTCGCCCAAGAGCCTTATCACTATATGGTCAAGGGAGTTGAGATTATCCAGAGACACGCTGCTTAATTGACGTCTTATCCATAATACTGCTTCCATTCCCACTCCAGAATGAAGCAATAATGCGCGGAATATCCTTTCGCTTCCCAATTGCCTTCCATCCGTAAATGTAAATTCCTTCATGGCGGTACTCTCTCGGGACGAGCCCAGCATATCTAGCCCAGGCCACCCGCCGCAGTGATTGAAGTTGTACAAAAGTTGTAGGGGATGATGTTATATACACACACCATGGCGTGAGATTCCGCTCGTTGAAATGGTTCCGCTGTATTGTTAAGGGAGCTGGAAGTCTGGAAAGCAGGATATGAATGGCAGTCGGTCGCAGACGAGAAACTTCGATTTTCAACTCAACATGATAGTTGTTCACTTCCTCATACCTTCCTCTATTCGGACTGAGCAGCAAGACTGCACATTGTTTGACTCAGATAGTCGTCCCGTGCCAGGTCTTATATGTTGAACAAATCTTGTGGGAGGGTGGACCCAATGGAGTCCAGAATCACACATGGCTTATGAATTGAATCGAGCCAGGAGAAGTTGACCAGGACGTCCCGCTCGTTCCAAACTCGCCCCAGGAAGCTTTTGGTGGCTTTTTGAACCACTGGTGTGAGTTGGTCGACGTAGTCGCTTACGTTCATGAGCACCTTTTCTCGCTCAGTTGTGCCTCGAATTTCCACCGCGGCGATGATGAATGGCAGAGCCACAAAGCGGACCGGGTGGTCTGATATGCGCCGAGCTAGCTCAAGTTCCATCATTACCTCGCGTGACCATATGTCGGCCTGCCCATCCTCGCGTCCAAATGGATGTCGCAAACGGTGTATCATCAGCAGCGCCGCCAATCGATATACCCTAGCCTGTGCAAGCAATTGCACAACTTCGCTTGCACTAAATTCATGAAGGAATCCTTCCGGATGAGAAGGTTGCCAGTTCTCCACATCAGCCTGGATCTTGTCGAGTTCCTGATGCAAGAGTTCCGTATGTGTTTTGCCGATGTTTCTAACAAGCGAGTGGCTGATGGAGCAGAGATCATAGTAGTATGGGAGTAACGACAGACACAGCCCGAGATGTCGATCAACGATCCCTGGAGCTCGTGGCTGTATTCTTAAAGTCGGCGTTCGTCGGTAAACGATGCACTCCATGGTCTCTAGCAACACTAGAACACTTATACGGGGCTCCATTTTCAGGCCCACAGTGGTGTCTTCGATGAAAGATCTCGTGACACTGAGGCAGTAGTGGCAGATCTTTGCTACGCCCACACCGATCGTTCCATATACCGACAAAGCCAAAGCAAACCCCAATGTTAGACACAGCTCTGCATCTTCAGCCTTGTTGATGGAAAGGCTGCGTAAGACCGCCATAGCGGATGTCGCATAACGGATCTTTGAAGCATTGTCTGTTCCCAACCCATCACCGGGTTGAAGTGATTTCAGAACTCCCGCGTAGGCAAGGTAAGCATCCTTTAAAACGGGCCAAGCAGTTGACCATAGGTTTGTAAACGACTTCTGTTCTGCGTGTTGAAAGCGTGGACTGACGACAGGATAATCGAGGGTTTGAGGATCGCCGAGGAGAGACAGTAGCAGCTCTTGCTCGTCCAGGTCTAGATTGGAAACGTTTGGTATACAGGAGCCAACAGAGTCTGCAGACTGCATGCGGTGGTTCGCCAGAGTAGATATCTTTTGGGAACAAAGTCCCCGATTTTTTGCTTGCCGACCAGGAGGTCGCACTGGACGAACGGTCAAACACACTTGATTTAGCCGCTGGCATCGTTCACAGGAACCGGTGGTGGACACGCGTTCACAACGCTCCTTGAGCTGATAGCATCTATCGCACGCGGTCCGGATACCGCGTACCAATCTTTTAGAGGTCGCCATTTCACTGCATTAGCGGCATATACTGGCTGATAAGCGACTCTTTTTTGCTCTTTGGAGAAGTGCGGCAAAGTAGGAACGGCAGAGTCGACGCGGAAATTACGATCCGTCTGGCAGGCCAATCGCTGGGCTAGAAAGAGAATGGCTTGACTATTAAAATCTCTTTCAAGGGAGTTTTCGGCAATGCGAAGCGCCGAATGGTATGTCACGATCCCTTAGTTGAGATGTTGTTGGAGAGCATCTGAGAAGGGCAGGCACTAGGTACGCTAGGCTAGCGTACTGGTTGAATCGGGCCGGCACAGATGGACTTGTCCACAGCTCTACGATGCGCAACACAAACACCTTGGCATGCGGCATGGTAATAGTCTCCAATTGTCTCTCACAGAATCAAGGTGACGACACTAAACTCCATTTTTTTTTTTTTTTCCTTTTTTTCCTTTCAGCTCCACCGGCCATATCCCCTGTCCATGACAGACAGGTTCAGCATTGACCCGGAACCGGAACCGGAGGGTTCCCAAACGGGCCTGCCAACAACATTGCAGCATCCTATCTTGCGCGATTCGAGAAATCCATGATTCACAGCCGCTGTAATATAAGATTCCCAACATGCTCATCGATCTAAAGATCACATATTCTGAATCATCTTTCGATCACATTCATGATGCCGGCTGTATACAGAGATTATCGGACTATTGCTGCGGAGAAACAAATTGAGCGTCAAAGCAAGATCCCTGAAGAGTGGCTTCTCCATGAGAGCTACCATGGACTCAGCAATCTGATAGATATACCGACCACTTGTGGAATTTTGAGTGTTTTGGAGTGTCATATCACATCCAGTCATGATGCCACGTCCCTGTTAGAGAAGCTTAGAAGCGGTGTTTGGTCTGCGGAACAGGTCACAATCGCTTTCTGCAAACGAGCAGCCATTGCTCATCAGCTGGTTCGTATCACTACTCTACTACAGCTGACCCACGCTCTGAATGGCCAGCTCACTCTGATACCAGACAAATTGCCTGACGGAGATCTTCTTCGACAAGGCAGTCCAGCGGGCTCGCGATCTTGACAGGGAAAAACGAGCCAACCCTACGCGAGCCCTCCGCCCATTCCACGGTCTTCCTATCTCTCTGAAGGATAGCTTCCAGGTGGCAGGATACGACACATCCACCGGATTGGCATGCTTCGTTGGCGAGCCAGCTGAGGAAGACAGTGCTACGGCAGCAATGCTGCTCGATCTAGGAGCTGTACTTTATTGCAAGACTAATCTTCCTCAATCGATCATGACTGGCGACAGCGATAACAATGTCTTTGGCAGGACATTGAATCCTCGTAATATTGGATTGACAGCAGGTGGAAGTACAGGTGGTGAAGGTGCTCTGATTGCCCTCCGAGGTAGTGTTCTTGGTGTTGGTACGGACATCGGTGGGAGTATTCGCGTTCCTTCCGTCTGTAATGGGCTCTACGGATTCAGACCAAGCGTCGGAATAGGTGCGTATCTTCTTTTGCCTATGGTTACCTAGGATCGCTAACGTTGACGATTAGTGCCGCACGGCGGTGTGAGGGATCTAACACCACCAGGAACAGATGGTGTACGTTCATCTGCTGGGCCTTTGGCGACTTCAATTCGAGACGTCGCTCTTTTTCTGAAGACTACAATGCAGGCTACGACCTGGCAGTACGATAGCACTGTCATCTCGATACCGTGGACCAATCAGACGCCAAAGGAGAAACTCCGAATCGGTATTGTTTTTGATAATGGAGTCCACACCCCTTCGCCACCCGTTCGACGTGTCCTGAAGAAAGTCTGTGATTTTCTGAAGCTGAGTCAAAGCGTCGATGTCATCCCTATCACTCTACCAAATGTTCAAGAGCACTACTCAGATCTCCTTAGCTACTTCACGATGGATGGAGGGAAGGTAGGTCCTTCAGTTCTTCCCAGACAGTCTTTTTGCGCTCGTGCTAATACTCCCTTAGAATTACTTGGACCTCTTTGCCAGAACAGGCGAACCAGAAGTGCCCTCTCTCAAAGCCATTGGTCTTTCTTCAATGAAGAGCACCGACTTGTTCGGCTTCTTCGAACTCAACGTACGCCGTCAAGCTGCTGCTAAAAACTATCAGCGGCTGTTCCGCAACAACAGTCTAGACGCGATAATTATGCCCCCCGCGCCGCATACAGCTCTGCCTCCCGATCAGTGGACTTCAGCCTCATACACCGGCCTATGGAACTACCTCGACTATCCAGCCGTTGTCATGCCGGTCGATGTGGTTCGCCCTTCTGATTTTGCCGACGAAATCAGCAATGCTAAATACGGCGCGGATGACACCCGCCTTTATAGTCTCTGTATGTCTAACAAAAGCCCTTCAGAACTTCATCAAGTTAATCAACATAGACACCGGACCTGAGCTCTACAAGGACGCGCCTCTTTCCGTGCAGTTGGTTGGATACCGTCACGCGGACGAAGCGCTGATGCATACAGCATCTTTGGTGGATTCGATCATTAACCGCGTAGAATGACCAGAACCCCTGTCTATGTCACAAAACAATGCGCAATGCCTCAGGAAGATTTTCAGGACTTTGGTGTTTCGCGGTACTCGACTGCCAGCGCTCGTAATTGCGTATATACACTATCCCCTGAGATTCTCGAAATATGCAACATCGCGTTTGAACGTGACGATACCTTTGTATAAATCTGATGAAATGGAATGTAATGCTTTAAACCTACATGGTGTTTCCTCCGGGACCACCTCCCAACAATTCTTTTGAGTCTCAAACGCGATGTGATAATGGAGTCTACGATGAGGAGACATTGTGTCATTACAGTTATGCCTACTACTCTTCTATAGTGACTTGTATGTAGTGAACTTTGTACACCGGAGAAATTCCACTCGATGCCAATAACTTTCACACTTGGTTCCGAGAGGGTGAGAGGGTGACAGGATGGAATCGTTAAGCATCGGTACCTAGACGTCAGTGGCTGCCCGAGCATCTTTGTTCAAAAAACCTTGGGAAGAAATAAAATGCACGATAGTCATGTACCAGACGCATAGGTGGTCCCCTTGCGTACCATGGATACCTCTATGTTCGGGGCATTTGCATACCATAGCTACCGCTAAGCAGCTGTGGATGCAATGCTTCATGAGATGCGCCGGCGCTAGGTGGTTGTAAAATTTATCTTGCAGGTGAACACTTAGTTTGACTATCGCCAAATCCTAGGATACGGGATCAGATTACTGCAAACCAGAGCTTAATGGAGCGGTAATCAACACGTGACCTTGACTCCTACTGCCAATCAGAGTCACCATCGGCTGTTCACGTCTCTCTGATGAGCGCTGCCTTATATTTTCACTCTGATATCTGCTTGAAATGAAGTGTCAAATCTTGAAGAAGTTTTACGCGCCTATCACTACCAGCCACCTTTATCCTGCTGGTGTTGTCTAGCCCCAGCCCTGCGGCCCAGGCGCGCTTGAGCATGGTACCAGGCCGAAGCGAAGATCGTCGCTTCCGCGACTCCAAAGAGCTCACCACCACATTGCGCGCACGTCTACAGCACAGCTACGGCGCACCACGAGAGCCGACCATCCCCCACATCTAGCCTACGAACTCTTGAACATGTGCGTTTGATCACCGTCTGCAGTACAAGCGCACAGTGAAGAGAAGGCTGCTACACGTTGCATGCTTCACCGCATGAAGACACCCGCGACGCCGCTCTCGTACCCCACAGTATTCAGCACCCCAGGCTGTAACTATCCTTTGAGGACCCGTCCCCGCATATCAGATTGCCTCTCCCGACGGCTCATTGACCTGCGCCTACGCTGTTTCAATCTCGACGCTATTTCAGTGCCAGCACGCGCGCTTCAGAGAGAGGCCGCTGTCCAGCTGAGCTTTCATTGAAACGCCGCCAAGCTACATCTACACCTCAACACACCCAGAACAGGATTTGAAGTCTCCCAATCTTCACGATGGTTGGCAAAAAGTCCGGCAGAGCCCAACTTAGGGAGGAGGGTACGCGCCTTTGACACATGTTTGCGAAAGAACGCTGACCAATGTTTGCAGGACTCGCACGGACGGACAACAATCTCGAGCAGACGACATGGCCAGTTGTCAGCATGATCAACCAGAAGAACTATTACACCGAGTTCCTCAAGCGTGACGAGCAGTACCTCGCAGTTCGATACCCCCAGGAGGAAGAGCGCGCGCGTATGGTCCGAGAAGCCCGCGACAAGGATCGTGCGCTGGCGAAAGGAGTGTCAACAACGGAAGCCACAGATGAAGCCGCGGACGAGACTGGACTATCACAGTCCAGAGATGATCCGTCGAAACTGATCGTACTGCACGTCGGCAGCCAGAACCTTAGGATCGGGCTTGGTTCTGATGCGCTTCCGAAGTCAATCCCCATGGTCATAGCACGGAGATGGAAGCAGAGTGAATCGGAGGAGAATGATGGCGAACCTAGTCCCAAGAGATTGAAATTGGAGGGCGCGGTTCCTGCGGATGCCTTACCCGAGAAGTGGTTTGGAGAAGATTTTGCGGATCAGTACATGGCAATGTCCTCGGAACTCAGAACAAGGATGCGTTCCAATAAGCGACGAGTGCTGCCAAATTCAAAGGACCTCGTTACCAATTTCAATCGGCGCACTCCACCCGAGATCATCAACGAGCACAACGATGTGGATAGGATAGACTGGACAGAGCTCCCAAGCGATCCCAAAAAAGCACCTGAATACTTTACCGGACGAGCAGCACTGCGAATACCAGAGAATTCGAATCCTCGTTATAAACTCTTTTGGCCAATTCGAAATGGAACCTTCAACGAAGTTGACTACACTGGTCGAAACCAGATCTATCACGACCTTTCGAAGATAGTTGAAGATGCTTTCAGATCCCAGCTTGGCGTCACGAGTCTCAAAGAGCTCGCGAATTACAAATGTGTCTTCATCATTCCGGATCTCTACGAGCGTGTTTACGTGACGATGATGCTGGACATCCTCATGCGCGACTTGGGCGTTGGGAAGGTTTCCCTGCAACAAGAGAGTCTCTCCGCTACGTTTGGTGCCGGCTACGGTATCGCTTGTGTTGTGGACATTGGAGCGCAGAAGTCATCGATCTGCTGCGTTGACGAAGGTCTGTGCATCGAAGAGTCTCGCGTCAACCTCAAGATGGGAGGCGCAGATGTAACGGAGACATTTATCAAGATGATGCTCTACGGGCATTTCCCCTACTCGGACATGAACCTCAAGAGAAGATACGATTTTTTACTTGCCGAAGAACTGAAACAGAAGTTTTGTTCGATGGACGAAGACTCCGTGACTGTGAAAACGTGGGACTTTCATCTTCGAGCTTCAGGTCAGGACACGAGGAAATACACGTTCAAGACTTACGACGAGACGATGTTGTCTGTCATGGTGAGTAAACTATGCTATCCATGTCTGCAGCTTTCTCTAATTCTGTCCAGGGCTTGTTCAAGCCTTCGATCTTCGACCACTCGAAAAAGCTAGACGGCCGTAGAACGGTGATTCCGAGATCGGTTGACCTATACGACGGATCCCCGAACGACCCAATCTCTCAGGCTCAGATTGCAGTGTACGAGGCGGCAGCAGGGAAACCGATCAATGGAGCACAAGAGTCGGGGGGCACGCCAGCCGTCGCGTCTACCCCGCAGCGTCCAGGGCAATTGAATCCGCTGAACCGACTCAACGACAACGAGACACCACGATCGTCTGTAGCTGGTTCTCCAGCACCAGAGGGCACGAGTACGCCCAATCCAGACCGTGACACACCTATGGGCGATGGCGAGCAAACCCTCATTTTCCGGGATCCTGTGCTCGAAAAAACTAAGATTGCAGAGGAACGCGACAAAACGCTTCCGATTATACCGCTTGACCAAGCTATTCTGGAATCGGTTACTCAAGGAGCGCGCGGCGATGAGCGTAAGCTGCGCGATTTCCTTGGCGGTATCATGCTTGTCGGTGGTGCTAGTAAGACGCCTGGTCTCCGCGAGTTTCTGGAGACCAGACTTAGAGAACAGAGACCTTTCTATGGGAAGGAAATATTGGTTGGCCCACCGCCTAGGGAGTTTGATCCGCAAGTAGTGATCTGGAAGGGAGGAAGCGTTTTTGGGAGGTTGAGTTCTGCTGGTAACGACAGTTGGATCAGCAAGGCGGAGTACGACATGCTGGGAAGCCGCTTGCTGAACAACAAGTGTATGTTCGCGTGGTGATGGGTGCTGTAGGAAAACGAGGACAATACAAGGGACTCCGAGGTTCACTTTCGGTATGCTATGATATGCTAGACCGTGAATGCTTGAATTTGGCGCATACGACACTTGCTGTTGAATTTGAGCAGGCACATGAATGGACATTTCACTATCACCACTTTTGATATTGCTGTTTATCGTCGTGCGAAGCCGCTGTCCACATCGCCATGATTGACTGTTGTAGTCGAGACCCAGTCGGCAACCCCTTTCCATTGGCGATCAATGGGCGTGGAGCATGCTCCGAGCCACGCAACTGTTTGCCACGCGTGACTGTGCACTGCCACGAGCTGCGTGATAGAAGCGCGCGGAAGACGGCGACTGAGCGGCAAGAATGCTTCCGGCGGCCAGTAAGTGAGCCCACGGTGACGCGACCATTTCCTGATGGATCGCACGGGGAAAGCTGCAGCCGGTGCAGAAAAATCTCCCCACGCAAGTGGAGGCGGTGAGGCGGCAGGGCAGCGCAGAGAGCGGACGGTCATTGGGCGGGCCCTGGTGATCTTAGCTCCATCTGCGCTAAATTTCGGAACGGAACTGTCCCTGACGAGCCAGGCGAAAGTGGCTCGATCGCCCAGCAACACACCTTTAAACTAGACCCGCCCTTTGCCTCCTCATTTCCTGCACTGCACCTGGACGCTTTCAACCTACACCGTCCCCGCAGGACTGCCTTGCCATTCTCTCTATCTTCCAAACGTTGGGTTCCTGGTGCTGCAGTCATTCCTTTGGATAGTGCGCCACAATGTACGCCAATCTACGCGCCTCCTATCGCGGCCTCCCAACGCTAACATGTCTAGGAATTCGACCACTGTTCTGTCGCCTATGGCGCGGGACACCTACTGGGGTTCCTTCGAGGAGGTTTCCAAGTACAATGTCTCACTGAACTACGCCGAGCGCATGTGGATGGCCTGGTACGCATACATGCAGAACGATGTGCTCGCCACTGGCATCATGTCCTTCGTCATGCACGAATGCGTGTACTTCGGGCGCTCGCTGCCATGGATCATCATCGACATGATTCCTTGGTTCAGGCGATACAAGATCCAGCCGGTACGTGCACTGTACTCGTCCGACGCGCTGCAAATATTGACATGTCTCAGAACAAAATTCCCACAGCATGGGAACAATGGCAGTGTGCTCTCCTTGTCCTCTTCTCGCACTTCACCGTCGAGCTCCCGCAAATCTGGTTCTTCCACCCCATGTGTCAGTTCTTCGGCCTCAGCACGTCAGTCCCGTTCCCGAGCATCTACAAGATGGCTTTCCAGATCGCTGTCTTCTTCGTCCTCGAGGATACCTGGCACTACTGGATGCACCGCGCCATGCACTACGGCTTCCTCTACAAGAACATCCACAAGATCCACCACCAGTACTCGGCTCCCTTCGGTCTCGCCGCCGAATACGCCTCGCCTATCGAGGTTATGGTTCTCGGACTCGGCACTGTCAGCTCGCCTATCCTCTGGTGCGCGATCACTGGCGATCTGCATATTCTGACCATGTACCTGTGGATCGTCTTACGTCTGTTCCAGGCTATCGATGCACACAGCGGCTACGAGTTCCCCTGGAGCTTGCACCATTTCCTTCCCTTCTGGGCCGGCGCCGAGCACCACGACGTTCACCACGAACGCTTCATCGGCAATTACTCGAGCAGCTTCAGGTGGTGGGACTACGTCCTAGACACCGAGGCTGGTCCTGAGGCCTCCAAGAGGAGGCGCGAGAAGAAGCTTGCAGCTTTGAAGAAGGCTGCGTAAGGGTTCTTCGTAGCGGAGGTGAGATGTCATCAGAGTCTATGCCGCATCAGCTCTGTGAGCTGCATATCCATTTTTGAGATGTGCTATTGTTTGGGTCACGCTCGGAGTTGTATTAGAAAGGTCACGTTGTTAATGCCGGCTGCCAGCAGCTGTAAATATTTAATATTGGATGGATGAAGGAAGACGGATGTAAATGGGCGAGAAACATGTATATCAATACGTAATTCAAACCTCGTCCGCTCTGCGGAATACCTTACTCAATCATCCCAATCGACACTGCCCAGACGAACTTGTCTGGGCCTTTGTATGATGTGTTCTGCTTCCTAAACTCCGTCGGCAGGGGGCCCGTGCGGCGTGCGGTCTTGGCTGCTGGAAGCTTGAAGACGCGCCGCAACGCCAACTTTCTTTCAGCACTTTCGCTCGACTCTCACCGTTCTCTTCCTGATCACTCCTCCTGCAGCGACATGGCGAGACCACAGACCTACCAGCAAGACTATATTGCGCGCATACGATTCTCCAATGCGCTGCCACCGCCGCCATGTCCCCCGAAACTTCTTGATATACCCAATACAGGCCTGTCAAGCGGACAGTACACGTCGGCAGCATTCGCGTCCAGACTGGCAAGGGAACAGCCGCTAAACATCGAGGCGGATGCAGAGCTCGGCATGCCCATCGACCTGGTCGGGATTCCAGGGGTCTTCGACGGCGATGAATCTGGTATGCTGCTTTGCCTTTGCGCCGGACATTCTTACTGATAGTGTGTAGCTATCCAGGCGCTCCCTCACGCTCCAGTGCTGCACCCCGCCGACCGCGCATTGATGCGACCCCCCAATGCGCTGGGCAAGTCCACGGCGAGCGCTGCCGGTGCGTCGTTCTTGCGCCGCACTGAATACATCACATCGAGCACGGCGGGCAGCAAGTCCACATTTGAATCGAGTACCTCGTCAAACACGATGCGGCTGAAAAAGAAACGCACGCGCGTGAACGCTCGGGAAGACGACCCTATCTATATCACTCGCAACATCTTGAAGGGATTCAACCTCGCATACCCGGAAGACGCCTACACAGGTCCTGATACAACCGAGAACTTGCGGGGCGCAGAGATCAGTGTCGAGGACAAGCGCGCCTGGAAGAATCCCAAGCACCCGCGCAACGAGAAGCTGGAGCTTGTTGGTTCATACCCGTTGGTACCAGATTGGGACGCCCTTCCCGACACTGGTAGCTATGCCATGTTCAAATTTCAACACGCGCCCATCAAAGACCAGTCCAACCCTTCCGCATACGACCCACGTATCGACGTGTCTATTCTCCGCCTGGCAGGCGAGTCAGTTGACGATCGCGAGACACACATGCAAGAGCAAGAGGCCTATAAACTGGATCCGTCGGGACCTGTTCCTCTCCCCAAATTCCACTACGAATTCTTCCTGCCTACGAATCGCGAGAGGGTGGCGGGCATCAAGCGCCACTTCACAACCAACGATCCCGACTCGCCAGAGTTGGCGTTCGAGGAGACTGTCGACGATGAAGGGCGCCCTAGGAAATTCTTCAGATACGAAAACATCCGGACCTACGAGACGGCCACTCAACAGAGCAACCTCGACGACCGCTATGGCGATACTGTGGCGCTCGCGCTGCATGATCCTGACATTCACACCAATGAGAACTTGCGCGATAGCAAGCTCCAGAAGGCGGCGTATTTCTATCCCATAGGGCAGAAAACCCAGATCAGAGCGCGGAGGCCAGGGCGCATTCAGATGGTGGAGGAGTTCCCCAAGATCGATTACCTCGATGCTTCAGGTCGAGCGCCGGACGAGGAAGAGGCCAGCAAGCGCGAGGACGTACACAGGGCATATGATCCGGAGAACCTTTGAGGTACGTGGAGATATTGGTCGCGTCAGTACTTGCTGGTTTCTATTTTGGGAGACGTGGTTCACATTTCAAGCGCGGCGTTGAGGGGGGGAAATTGCATATAGGGCTACCGGATTTGGCTTCTATCTTGGGGTGAGAGCGACCTGGAGACTAAACATGGCTAGCATGTACGATACTAATCGGCACTTGGACAACTTCTAGCATCTGTGAATAGATAACATCGCCAAGCGTCCTCGGCTCTCTAGACAAGTGTGAACAACATCGATTCTATGCTCATCCGTCTTAGATTGCAAGCATGGGTATCTCTCTGTCTATGTTGAATCAACCTTGCCAACGCCATCTATATGCTTAACGACTTCTCCGTCCTCTGCGGCGCCCACCCCTTCAGCCATCCCCTCGCCTTATCTAGATCACCACCTTCCGCCTCCAATGCTGCAACACACCACTCCATCCCGTACCCCCCCTTCCCTTCCACCCCCCTCTCCGCACTCAGTATCTCCGCCAACCCTCGTCTTCGCTGACTCGCCTCGTCGGTGCAGAAATGCAGCGGCGTCGCATACCCGCGGCCATCCATGCCCTCGAGAAACGGCTTTACCATGGGAATCGCATCCTTCGTCGGGACCGCCTTGTCGACACCCGAGCTGTTCTTGCGGCCCGTACGGCAGAACTCGTTGCGGCACCAGCTCTTCCCGCAGCCCGTGAGCAGCTGGCTCAGATAGCGCCGCTCGATGCGGCGCCGCAGCGCCTTGCCCTCGGGGTCATGCAGCGAGACGTACAACGGGCCAAAGCACACGCTGCAGAGTCCGATCTCGTTGCCCGGGCCCTGGCCTTTCCGCGTGCCAGCGCGCGTGTCGCCGAGACGGTTCGCGCCGTCTTGCGTGCGGCCGCAGTTTGCATTACGACATATGCGGGGCGCAGGGCGGGACAGGCGCTCGAGGTCGTGGTGCCGGAGGTGCGTTTCCATGTCACGAAAGCGCACGATTTTGGCGCAGAGGTGGCATTCGGTTGTGCGGCCGCCGTCGGCGAGCTCGTGGGGTGTGAGGCCCGAGAGGAGGAGTTCGGGGCTCGGGGGCCCGGTTGGATCGCCTTCTTGCGGGACTTGTAGGTGACAGAAGCGGCAGAGTATGAGTTTGCCTGGGCACTCGGTGACGCGGTGGGAGGCGAGTGTTGGGATGGAGGGGAAGCCCATGTCGCAGGAAGGGCATGCTTGGGGCGTGTGGTAGAGGGCGTTGTGCTTGCTTTGTGAGAGGTGGGTGTTGCCTGTAAAAGTATCATGTGGGCAGTGCCAGTGATTCTTGAATGTTTCGGAGCGCTTCTGGAAGACCTGTCCGCAGCCTTGGGGGCATATGGTGTTGTTTCGAAGGCAAAAGTTTTCGTGGAGGAAGAGCGAGGATTTGGGGACCCATTGGAGGCAGTTTTTGCATTGGACCTCGTCTGGACGGGACTCAGTACCACTTGTGTCTTCCGATTCAGATCCTGCTTGAGGGTCGTAGATAGACGCCTTGAGCTGGAACTGTCTTGGTGTAGTTGATGGGTCGTCTGCTGGATAGGCGCGAACGGAGATGTATATTGCTTCTGCATCTTCGAGTTCCACGTTCGTTGGCTGTAGCCGGATGCGCTTGGGGTATTTACTGGATACGTCTGCGAAGACATGCTCGTCTTCTCGAGGTCGGACGCGTTGTCGGGACGAGTGAGGGCTAACGAAGAGGTCTATTTCGTCTTCTTCGTCAACACCGCTCAGTGATATCTCGAGGCCCTGAGTGCGGTCCCATGACGAGAGCTCGTAATCCACGTATTCGCCATCCAGAACCTGGCCTTCCTGCGCTTTGAATACGTCGATCTTGCCACCAGCTGAACTTCCTCCGGCAGTA
Source organism: Paraphaeosphaeria sporulosa (assembly GCF_001642045.1). Lineage (NCBI taxonomy): Eukaryota > Fungi > Ascomycota > Dothideomycetes > Pleosporales > Didymosphaeriaceae > Paraphaeosphaeria > Paraphaeosphaeria sporulosa. Next base: position 1,000,913 of record NW_017253362.1, on the reverse strand, counting down.
CCTGGTGCCTTTTGCCTCTTAGCCATGATTTTCTTCAGCGTTTCGCGTGCTTGTTCTTCGTTGAGCGCTTCGATGTCGACCTCCAGATCTGTGTCCACCACACAAATGCCATCTCCTTCCGGTTTGAAGCCATCCACAAGGAATCGAAATTCTTCTCGTCGACCCTTGGAAGCTCGTCCGCCATAGACAACCAGCACTTCGCCGTTGGTGAGCGTGGTGAAATTTGCGCGCAAGTGTTCCTCGAGAAGCGACTTCCAATCTTCTGGGTCGTAGCCTGCCTCGAGCGGTCTCAGCTTGACAAAAGAACCCTTTGGTAATTGCTTTGCATGGACGGTTATCTGTATCGGGTCGGCGCCATCCACCCCGAGCTGTTCCGCACCATGCACCATGTCGGTATCGCCATCTGGGCTGGCTTTCCTCGAAGACTGGGTGGATCCCGCCTCCAAGCCCAGCGCTTCCCGTAAGAAGCCACTCAGCAGTATTTGCCCTTCTTCTGCAGAGAACTCTCGGATGCCGGCATATACGACTCGTCCATTGCCTGGGTTTACGAGGCGAAACGTGAGCGGATGCGGTAGTTGCTGGTGCCGGTCTTGGAACTGCGCGCGTGCCTGGCGCTCAGCGGCGAAGGTATACGGATTATAAGGGTCGAAGGACGTAATGTGTGTCTGATTGGAGTCGGTGGTGATGACAGGCGCTGCTGCGAGCAGTTGTTCGAGTGCCGAGGGCGGCAGTAGGATCTTGTCGCCGGGCAACTGCGTGGCGCGGGACGAGTGGGCGATGGTTAACTGGGCGGACCAGGTCAAGTCGGGCGTCTCTGGCTCTGTCTCCATGGCCGCAGGGTGCAGGTGGAAGGATAGGGTCGTATCTAGGGCAGGGACGGACGAGCAGCCGGCGGCGGCAGAAAAATACCAATGTTAGTAAACGATGCTGCTGACAGACACGGGCTCCGTCGAGTCCGACGTCACTTCGACTCGCTTCTAGAAGGACTGCGCCCTTATCGATTAGCTCTCCCCGCAGTGCACGCGCTGGCTCGCCCAAAAGCACAGGGCCGTGCCGACGCGGTGAGCCATGGCCCATCTTGCATACATCGGCCGCTGGTCGGTGTGTGCATCGAGCGTGACTGGGCCCAGATGCACGCTGCGCGCTGCGCGCTGCGCGTTCGCAACGCGTCGGTTTGGGCGTAGTGGCGACTACGCGACCGCGGGCTTGCACCAGCGCCTACCTCGTAACGCATGGTAATTGTATTCGCTAAGAAAATGGTCGCGTAGAGCTGCCCCACGCCACCGATAGCTACCGCGCCCGCCGCTGTCGGTCGGCGTCTGAGGCCCACCGCCATGGCCGCTTCGACGGCGGGTGTTTTGGCATCATCTCCATCATGTTTCCTGCGCAGGGCCACTGAAACATTCACGGCTTTCCAGACACTTGGCTGCGCCTTAGCATTTTCAAGCAGAGCCCGGCGGCAGCGGCGACTTGCCGGTAGCCACGCGCTTGGCCCAGTCTTGGACCCTTATTCTCGGTGGATCGGCCCCGGGATGATGCGCGACAGCCCACGCTTCTACGACCAACAGCTACCCTTCACGTCTCAACAGCCCGCCGGGCATCTCCACGAGAAACTCTGCCCTGAACAGCCATCAGGCACGTGCCCACCTGGGGACACCTGTCGCAATAAAGTCTGGTGAGTTCTCTTGCTTTGCACCTACAGCATTCCCATCCATCCATCGCCTGGTCCTCGTTCCGCCGCCACTAGCATGGGTCCTCTCAACGTCGACAACTCCCATCCTCACCATCTGGCCAACCTCCTCTCCAACTCCCTTGTCCTTCGACAGACGGCTCCTTATCTGCCCGTGGCTTCGATATGCGCCCTAGCTGCAACTTGCAAAGCGCTCCACCATGTAGTGTATCAAAGTCCCGATGTCTTCCGCTACCTCGACTTGTCCACGGTCAAGTCGGCCATTGTTCCATATGCGCCGCTCGACTCCGGAGGCATCAGCTGGCGCTCCGAACGCATGGATGAGTCGCTGACCGAGGACGAATTCTACTCTGGTCCGATTCGCGGCATATTTTCCAAGCTGCAGCGGCGCCATGTTCTACGCAATGTGCAGACACTGGTGCTAGACGGTTTGAGCGTCCCTGCAGACCTCGTCCGGGAGATTATCGCCGAGGATACTATCAACGTCCGCATCCTGTCCATCCGGGAGTGCAAGCATTTGAATGAGCGCAAGCTTCAGCAGGTGTTGCGCTACGCCGTTCGACCAGGCAGGCCTGCAGGTACACCCACCACCAAGGGCATCTACTTCTTTGGCCAGCGTGAGACTATCCAAGCACAACAAAAGCAGAAGCCTACAAACAAAAAGTCTCGGTCGCCTTCGCCTAAAGGTGTCATGTCGTCGCAAGGAGCTCAAATCGGCGCAGAATGGAACCACAAATCCTCAGAAGCACTCAGCGCCGCTTTGACGCCATCCTCGGACAGATGGTACCAATGCTCTGGGCGAATGATGGCAAAGCGAGCGTCCCTCGAGTGGGCAGAAACCTTGAAAGCCTGTGAGGGTATCATCGCCTTTGACGCAGTCCTTTGCAGAGGTCCCCGTCACGATCCGGCCAGAGCTTTCGTCAGCAACAGTGACAGCGAGTCGTCAGGACTACCACACCCTGCTTCGTATCTGAGCCCCGCCGTCGCGACGGTTGCCCTGGGATCAAAGGGCTGCGAGACCTGCCATTCATGTCCGGAGAAACCAGCCGTATTCGGGCAATCGCCAAGCTCTGAGCTTCCATTGCTGAGTCCTATCCCACTTCACTCCAGCTCTCTGCGAGCAGCCCAAATACCACACACAGTCGACGGCTCCAAACCACCTCCTCTTTTTGTGCGCTGTGAAGATTGTCTGAAGGGCCGTTGGTGTGAGCGCTGTCACAAATGGTGGGATGAGGACTGTTACACCGTCTCTGCCGTTGCACAGCGCACCGAGCTGCAGCAGACCGAATTTATGGAGAACGCCGCAACCGACGGGACCGCGCACATGCTTCCCAAGCAATCCATCAAGGTACATATGGGTCTCTGCGTTAACAGCTGCCTGGTTGGCGAGATGATGGCCGGTGCAGGCAGCAACGGCATGTGGGGATGATATTACGAACAATGCAAACCTTCGGCGTGCTAGGAATGGTCCTTCCGGAGGTCGGGGTAGTTGGATTCCGGATACCAGCTCCACAGCTGGCTTGCGGGAGCTCGACTCACCTCAGCATCTAACACCACCATTGGAAACCAGACCTGGCGCGTCGAGGTGTATGTGCTCAACGGCTGTTCAAGAAATAGGCTAACAAATGGCTTGCAGATCATCGGCGTCAGGAGAGACTGCTTCGGCTGTGGCCATACTGTATGCCGTCCATCACTTGCTGAAGTGCCTTGCTGATCAGTGTTCAGTGCATTACTTGTAAGGAGCTATTCATCCGCGAATGTACCATCTGCCATAGCGAGTATTGTATAGAAGACAACGACGCGTCTTCAGCCACTAAGGTATGATTGACAAGCCTTTTCACATCTTTCGAGTATGACTAATCCTGGTACCAGTGCGACTGGTGCAACTACACATCGAGAAGGACGGTCGAGATGTACTAGGTTGGACATTGGGAGCAAACCCGCTCCGTGTACCCAAGGCGTGCATCCAGGTTTCGGCGCCAAATCATTTTTTCTTGGTCTTTTATTTTCTATACATGTGCTTAGCGGTGTTGCCGACGTGTAGGCATTGTTCTGGCGTTCTGGTGGTTTGGATGGCTTACACGTCCATGGTGTGATGGATCTACTGAACGAGCGACGGCGGAATTACAGCTTGCATACTCTACTCATAGCGTTGCTGAAATAAGATACCCCTCTCAATCCCTATCAAGATGCTTATAAACTTGTATGAGAAAGAGGCCCAGCCGACTGCATTGCGGCGGTGCAGGATAGAATGCCAAGTAGGAGATAATTTTCCAACAGAGTCTCGAGTCCCGTTGAAGTGTTGAGATACGATACTGTCGAACGTTAAAGTGCAGGGGCAATGAGTTACACACTCGCGTGTTGAGTGGACGAACCAGCATGAACAGGACAAGCTCTCGAGTGCGCAGTGTCACGTGATGCGGATTTTGCGAAGCTCAGCAATGGTGAGTTCCGAAGCGACACGAATAAACACTTGGTCGCTTTTCTACACCACTGCCTGCGTCCACCAAAACAAAGTCACGCAAGCACACTTCAAAGTCTTCCACACCTCCGCCCAATTGCATCTTTGGCGAGACTAAATTTCCGCCAACTGGCCTCTGCCTGCCCCACGTTCGCTCCTACAAGTCGCGCAGCTACGTAATACGGGGCACCCACCACCAGGCACCTGCGGCCGCATCTCTACGTGCACGCCCGCCGCACATCCTCTCACCGCGCACAAAGCAGCCCGGCCACGATGGCCCAATACGGCTACGGACAGAGCCCGCCCTACGGCCAACAAAATCCCCAAAACCTCCAGTTCTATTCGTCCTCATTCTCGAACCAGCCGGTCTCTGGACATTCCACACCTTTCCAAGCAAACTACGGAGCGCCCCAGGCGGCGGCATATCCAGCACAATATGGCGCAGGCTTCAGCGCACCGGGTGTGAGCGGGCAGATGGGCGTTGGAGCGTCTGGCCTGCGGACGGGATGGCTGGCTGCATTTGGCACTGAGGGATACGACGGGGAACCGCCGCTGCTGGAGGAGCTGGGCGTGAACTTTGGCCACATGAAGATGAAGACGCTGGCGGTGCTGAACCCATTCGGGAGGATCGACCAGCACATCATGGACGACAGTGACATTGCGGGGCCTGTACTGTTCTTCTTTATCTTCGGAACGAGTCTGCTACTGAGCGGGAAACTGCACTTTGGGTACATATACGGTATGTCGTTTTGCCAAATTGGGGACGGTTGATGCTGACGTTGAGAAGGGCTTGCGGTTCTGGGTACCATACTACTCCACACTATCCTCTCCCTTATGTCACCACCTCTCTCCGCTGCCGAGGTAGCATCGAGCCAAGACCATGGTCAGCACGGAAGCTCGCACTTCTCCTCGTCCCTAACATACCCGCGGTCCGCTTCGGTGCTGGGATACTGCCTATTGCCGCTGGTTCTGGTTGCGATCCTGGGTATTGTTGTGCCGCTGGATGGCTTCTTTGGCTATCTGCTTACGAGCTTGGCGATTGTATGGTGCTCGTACTCGTCCAGCTCTATGTTTACGATTGTTGGTAAGCGTGCAAATATCATGGGGTGGATAGCAGCAAAGCTAACATGATGTAGGACGCATGACTTCAATGAGAGGCTTGGTGGCTTATCCCATGGTTCTGTTCTATGGAAGCTTCGGTATCATGGCCATTTTCAGCTCGAGGGGTACGGGGACACTGGCGAAGGTTGCGACTCCGGCCGCGTAGGCACCAAATGACGCAGAGGATTATTTGAGGAACGATTGATGCGGAATGCGCATATGGAGGCGATATACTGCACTTCTGAGGATGATACCACGTAGCTTTTTGGAAGACTCGAGCTATATGATATACAAACTTCCAGCGCAGAACATACATACTCATAGTTGAACATCAGTTCCAAATTCTTCCAGCCTATTGCGTGTCTCTACGTAGCTCTGATGTTGAAAAACACGCACCACACCCGCAAGACCTGATGGAAATTTATGCGCATGTAATAATTCGGCGACAGCGCCAAAAGACAACCGTCATAACTTCCCGGACGTGCGAGCTTACAGGCTCTGTGTTCATTTACAAGATGCACGCATGTGTACACACAACTACTTCCCGGCGTTTCCAGTAACAGATCCATCCCACTAATGTCTGCTCCCGGCCTTTCCTTCTTCGTGTTTTGAAGTCCAAACAACCTTCCGCGCACCCCAAAGCTGCAAACAAAACACAATAACAGACGCACCGCGACTCGAACGCTTGCCGCATTCAGGTTTAGGGCACGGCAAGCAAAGGGAACATCATAGGGGAGACTGGGGTTCGGGTCCATTGTGCGCGTGCTTGTCTTGTTTTAGCATAGACGAGGTGCAAGAGGTGCTCTGTAGTTGTGTCTTGCCTTTACTCCAATCTCTCCAGTACATACACTCTATACTGGCCGCTATTTGACCAGTATCAGATCTACAGGACCTGTGGTCCAGTGGTAGGACGTCCCTGCCCTGAAACTAACCAGAAGCTACCCTGAAATTTCGCTTCCTTAGATACGTATGGGGAGGAGGATTTAGAGACGGTCTCTGCATGGTGAATGGGGCTGGGTGATGGGGAAGGCGGAGTCTTCGATTCCTCTCGCGTCCATGTTTTTGTCACGGTGCTGGCGTATCAACTCAATGCGTCACATATTTCCCTTCGTGCACAGGATCAACTTTTTACCGTGCCTACTCCGTTCGACACCTGAGTAGCTTTAGCTGCTATTTACTCACACGACACGGTATTTCTTAAGCGGTATTTTTACCGTTGCCTCAAGTTTACTGCTATCAAACTATTGAGCGGACGCGTGGTCTAGCGGTAAGACATCTCCCGCTTGAAACCCACCAGTGTACCCTATTCGATTATGTCGCTAAAGGGGTTTGCAACAAGCGATGCAAATGCATCGCCTCTGTTTCAGCTGGGGCTAGTTGATAGGGAAGATGGGCTTTCGAATCCTCTCGCGTCTATCTTTTAGTGTCAGAACAAGTTCACCTTTCTGCCTGTCTTTGCACTTGAATCCTACCGTGCGGCACGTTCCGTAGATTCAGTTCTTGCACTAGTTCTTTATTAGGCGTTTGTCAGTCAAGACCTATTTGGTAAAACGCTCACCTTGATACATATAACATACTAGAGCTGTTTTCCATCAAACTGTCTGAAGGACGTGTGGTCTAGTGGCAAGATGCCCTTGCCTACAGACCCGCCAGCGTCTCCCCTCTCTCACATAGAAGGCTGAAGCGGAGTAGACTTTCGCCCCAAAAAGCAAAGAAGGTCAAAGTGGACTAGGCCACGCAGAGCACTAGTGCCACAATGCTGCCCTCTGTCTCGACGACAAAAAATCCTGGTACTTCGATGGGGATATCGTCCCGCAGTACCCAAGCCCTACGCACCTACAAGTCTCCATGATCAAGCCTTGATCGCAGGGTCTCGAACTCGCTCTATACCTGTCGCCAGCCCACCTGTCAGAAACATGAACGTCTGAAACGACTGTAGACCATGGCTACCTAGCGTTCGTGAACATGTCAATACCGATGGACCCGTATCCCATTTTACCGCGTCACTGCCTGGTTATTGGCGAGCTTCTAGATTGGGCAAAGTGGATTCTGTCACCCCACCCCACCTGCGACACTCTGAGCATAGCGTTCCGGGCGACGGTGCAGCTTGAGGATCACAGTACGGCGCGCAGGGAACGGGAGCCGGACATGATGAGGCGGGAACAGCTCAGAATGGAACAAAATGCGGAGGAGGAGAACAGGTAAACGCATTTTCAGTCCACCCCCGCCTGAACATGGGAACTGAAATGGAGGAGTACAGGTGGAGGTGAATCAGGAGTAGCCAGAACTCTTTTCATATACGTATTCGGGAACCACTATTATTCTTAGTAGCCTTAATGACTGAATGATGGCAAGACGTTTGTGTAAAACAGTGAGTTGACACTGGACCCTCTGTCAAGTAGGTGGTTATGAGGGCTGCCTTCCTCAATGGAGGTAGAAGCGGGCAACGCAGCGCAGCCAATCAACGCAGAGCAGGTTCCGATTATGACCGTCATTGACAAGGCCGTGCGTCGAACAACCCAAAAAGTTTCTCCTCCGACAATCTCCGCAACGCCTCCCCATCGCTGCTTATATAGCGAATTTGGTCTTCTCTGATACCCTAATTCTTCTTTAATATTACAACTTCATCATGGGCTGGTTCTGGGCTGATACGACGCCGACGGCACCCGTCGCACGCGTTGCGCCACACCCTATGCCGCGAGGAGGCAACGCGGAACCTCCAGTATGTTAACGACCAGGAGTAGAGTTTAAAAATGCCTAATCATGATACAGCCAACATGCCCTATGCACAACAAAATGGCCCCGCCATCGGACAAGGCCGCGCCTCCCTCCACGCCCCAGGGCGCGTGCCCCTACGTCCCTCCCGAGAAGCCCTCGAATGCGCCCGCATCCACGTCGACCGAGCCACCGCAGAAGACCGGTCTCCTCTCCCGTTTGAATCCTCTCAACAACATGTTCTTCTCCCTCGAGAACGAGCGCGCCGAAAACCAAACCCAAGATCTGCCCCTATCACGCGAACAGTCGACGATACCAAAGGCCGACGGCTCGCTCTGGGAGTACCCCTCGCCGCAGCAGATGTACAACGCGATGCTGCGGAAGGGCTACACCGACACACCCATCGATGCCGTCGAATCCATGGTCTCGGTGCACAACTTCCTCAACGAGGGCGCATGGGCAGAAATCATGGGCTGGGAACGGCGCTTCTCGCGCGGCATCGTCGAAGGCTACCGCATCTGCAAGCGCGGCGAAGAGAACGCAAACAAGATGCTCGGCACGGCGGAAGACCCCTTCGACACCACCACCTGGGACGACAAGTCGGTGCAGCCCCCGAAGCTGCTCCGCTTCACCGGCCGCCCGACCGAACTCACGCCCAAGGCGCAGATGCTCCAATGGGCTGCGTGGGGCTGGCCCGGCAAGTTTGCGTCGCCACCGCCCTTCGATCGCCACGACTGGTTCGTCGAGCGCTGCAATGAGAAGGGCTGCGAGGAGGTGCGTTACGTGATCGATTACTACGAGGGCGAGCCGGAGCCGACGGGCGAGCCCGTCTTCTTCCTCGATATTCGACCAGCCATTGATGGCCCGAGAAGTGCAGCAGAGCGGCTAGTAAGATGGGGCACAGACACGTGGTGGACGGCCACCGGAGGGGTTGTGAGAGAAGTACGGAAGGCGGAGGCTGCGAGGAAGAAGCAGGAAGAGGAGCTTGCTGCGAAGAGCAGGTCGTACAACTGATTTTGTGGAGGACTGGCTTCATATTCGGCAGGAGGGAATATATGAATGGGATAATCACGGGTTGCGTTTACGGCGTCATGAACCACGGCTGGATTGTAAGATATGGATTTCTGCTTGGCTTGCGATATTTCTTCTTCATTTTTGTATATTTTCCCTATGGTTACCACGATGTTCTACCTACGCAGAGGAAGCGATCAACTGGGCCCTCCGCTCTCATGTTCAATGCTTTTACTGGCTTACAGCCTGACTATTCACATAAGTGATTCAATATTCTAGTAATTGATTCCAGCTTTATCTTTCATCAATACCCGACGTCGTCTCGATGTCAACATAGCTGCTCACCACCATTGCACGCGTAAGTAAAAAAGTGTCCAGGTGTCGAAGGTTTAGTCGTGCACCTCGCAAGCCATCTATTCTTCCTTTAGCAAAGGTAGAACCGCACATCGCCCGCCTGATCGCAACTCTTTGCCTGAGCCCCTTCGCTGCCACCCGACCCATCGCCATCACGACCGTCGCCAGCAGTGAACACTATCGGCGCACATCCACTCCCCTCAACCTCTAACATCCCTGCTACACCCCCAAACCCGTCCGCCTCGGAGGCTCCAAGACCATACACAATTCCGCCTACACTATCCACCTGATACCTCACCTCATACATCCGCCTCTCAAGTCGGGCAGGCCCTCCACCCTCACCCACACCCTCACCTTCACCCTCCTCTCCCCGCGTCAGCGCAATACTAACACCGCACTCATCCCTCCCCGACTCGTGCCCAAACTGCTCTCCATGGTTACAGATTAGCGCTAAAGTGATGCAAGGGGGATGATGAAGCACTCACCCAAATAGCCGTGTGTGGAGAGATGTGCGCGGTGCCGCCTGCGCCGTTGCACCAAGATTGGAGGGCGTGGATAGGAAAGACGCAGTTGTTCTCGACGTAGGCGTTGATTGTGGTGGTGTTTGTGCGCGTGGGGAAGCTGGAGGTTGGGAGGGCGGATGTGGGAGGGATGGGTAGGAGCAAGGAGGAGAGGCAAAGTATTAAAAAGCAAGGTGGTTTAGTGAAGAGCAACATAGTAGTGGGTGCTTGAGTGGAACTGGTCAGTGTTCCGTGGCAGAAGTATACCTTGGGAGGGACGGACGCGGGGACATTCCGGCGCCTGCGTGTCACGCAAGGTTGTGTTAAAGGGCCAAACCAGCGAGATGAGCAGAACAAATGGGTGTTTAGGCGCAATGTATGGACACAGTTGATCCACAATGTGTTCTGGAATGGCGACGGTTTAGCATGATACCTAGGGCGGATGTAGAACGCCTGCGTAACTATTCTTAAGGTTGTTTTTTCTCTGGTCTGCTACATAATACAGCCCCATATGATACAAGAAGATACCCGAGCGTTGTCTGAACTCCTTATGCCATGCAATCCCGCATATCCAAACACGTACTCTATACACCACCGCTTTTCCCTTGCTCCACTATGATGATGGTGCTACCTTATCCTCCTTCGCAGCCTTCAAAGTCTCTTTCACCTGCGCAAAGTCTATTATCCCCTGCCCGCCCCCATTGCTCACTTTCAGAAAGTTTTGCTTGTACGGGTTGCCCTCCCCCTCAAACGTCTTCAGCCTCTCTAGCCTGCCTTTCCGTAACCGGTTCTTGGGCAGCATGCCGCTGACCGCCCGTCTCAGCACCTCGCCGCCTCCCCACTTCGCCGCCAGATTCTCCAAGCTGATCTCCTGCAGGCTGCCCGGCCGCGTGGTGTGCGTGCGGTATAGCTTCTGTGCGCGCTTTTTGCCCGTGACGTGAATGTGCTCACAGTTGGTTGCGACGACATAGTCGCCGCAGTCGGTGGAGGGGTCGAAGATGGGTTTGTGCTTGCCCATGAGGGTGACGGCTATGCTGGAGGCGAGGCGGCCGAGGGCGCGTTCGTCGCTGGCGACATCAACGTGGTGCCATGCGCGGGCGTAGGCAAGGCGCGTCTAACAAGTGTGTTAGTGGATAGACAGGTGGCGAGCGCAGATGTACGCCGGTGCAGCTCGTAACCGTCGCAGTCATGATTGTGTATAGGGATGCGGAGGCCCGATGGGCGACGTACTTTGCCTACGACTTGTGACATGGTGGCCGGCGGTCAATGTCTCTTTGATTTGGTATGGAGACGTCCTGGAGCTGTTCGCGCTATGCGTGTCGTCCCTGCAGGCTCCAGGTAGTGTGGTGGGTGGATGCGGCGGCTGGATGCTGTTCATGAGGTTGCTTGGCAATTAATTTCTGGAGACGGTGTCACGTGCGCCCTCATCGGCGCTTTGTATGGTCCCGCCCGAGTCCCGCCCGATGTCGTTCGATTTCAAAGCGAGGTAAAGATGAAGACGTGATTCTGAGACCCAACACAGCAGCTCGGATCACGGTTTCGTCACACTCCAATTTACTTCTGCAAGATATCAAAAATGACGATCCCAACCTTTGAAACGACCTTCGCGGTGCCGATGACGTGTGAAGCCTGCATCAAAGACATCGAAGGCTCCCTGCATCAAATTAATGGTACGGTGACCCGGCAAGGGTCCTGGATAGCTCGTTGACAAGAGCAGGAATTAAAAAGGTCACCGCCAGTCTCCAGGACCAACTAGTATCCATCGAAGGCAACGCAGCTCCCTCAGCTATCGTAGAGGCGATACAAAGCACAGGCCGCGATGCTATCTTACGGGGAAGTGGCAAGTCAAATAGTATGTCTCTCCCGACAGCACTGCGTCGAGCAATTTGTTGCTGTCCCAATAGACTTCTCTTGGCTTCGACATCGTTGTATGGTGTTAATTGAAGATCTACAGGCGCTGCTGTATGCATACTAGAGACGTTCGCGCCAAACGTGGAGAACAAGGTGCGGGGACTGGTGCGCATGGTCCAAGTTGCGCCCACTATCACAATCATCGACCTCAGCATTCGAGGACTGTCCGCTGGAACCTACCATGCCTCCATCCGAGAGGCCGGAGACATCTCGGACGGGCCTGAATCTACTGGTCCCATCTGGGAGGCGGCCAAGGCGAAGCTGGACGGCACTCCATGCCGCGGCGTGTTTGGAACTGTCGAAGTGAGCAAAGGTGGCGTAGGTACCGTGTTTCTGGACAAGCCAATCCAGATCTGGGAGATGATCGGACGCAGCATCGTCGTAGCGAGACAGCAGGACGGCGCCTTTGATAAGAATGACCCGGACACCCTTGTGGGAGTCATTGCTCGGTAAGCGTGCCTTGTCCTGTCTGATTGACAGATTACTGACGTGTGCCAGGAGTGCGGGTGTCTGGGAGAACGACAAAACGGTATGTTCATGTTCCGGGAAGACCGTGTGGCAGGAACGCAAGGACGAAGTCGGTAGGGGCATGCTATGAGAAGGCGGGATAGTGGAGAGCTCGTAGATCGGTCCTGGCACCTTGTCTCCAAGGCTCATATAGACGTCAATCACTCGTTTCACTGCCAGATCTGGCGACCGTGAAGCGAGGCTTGCACCTTGAATTCCAGGCCGAAACGCTGCCTACGTGACACGGAACAAGATGGCAGTGGTTTCTCGAGCCTCAGCATCATGCGTTCATGCCTGAGCTCTGGGCAGTCCGATGGCGTAGGTTTGTTGTCACGTGGCTGTCTCAAAGCAAGATGGCCATGTAACAGACCTCAAACGCGGTTCCTCGTCGCCTCTGGAGAAGACTGCGCGGAGTCCGGTGGGCTGCCACGCCACGCTCTCGATAGCAGAGGCGCCCTAGATGGCATTACGATAGCGGCTGGGCGCCGGCGGTATCGCAGAGTCGCCTGGCGGTGGTGTCATGCTCGAATGGGTTGGGACGAAGTGTCGCGGCCGTCCTCGAAGCGCTGTGGAGGCTGGGGTCAAGCGCTCGACCAGCCAATCACGGCTGCCAATGCATCTGGCTTGGCTTCGACATCTCAGACGCGCTGTTCCTCAGATTTGGTCTCCCCACTTGCGCCAGTCTCCAGCCGCCCGCCGGATCCTCCCTGTGCCCTGTCCCCTTGCCGTGCAGCCCTCAAAGCCCCCCTCCTCCCACAAACTCTGCATTCCTCCCTCGAGAGCCGCATCACCGTAGTCACTCTTTTGGCCCGCTCCCCGCAACCCACGACGACGAATCGACCCAACACCAGCAATAGCCGAGGCAGCGAACACACAATCGATAACACGTTCACTACGCCGCGCTCATTCGAAAGGCCCAGGTGGCTGCGCCGTGATCTGACGAGAAGCGAGAGGAGGATTTCGACTAGTCGCGCACCAGACGAAACGAGGGAGCGCTCTCTACCAGCCGTGGAGCGGTAGGCAAGAGCGAAGGACGAGGCTTGACGACACCATACTGCCGGGTAACTAACTAGTAATTTCGTCATGTCTCTGAAGCAGGTATGCACTGTGCCGCTGTTCCAATCCTCTGGAATGTCACCGCTAACACCGCGGGGTAGGAAATCGAGACTTGGGTGGCAGCCCTAGGTGCCTACGACAACAACGAGTTTGACGAGGCCCTGAAGACTTTCGATCAGATCTCGGACACGTCCAAGATTCTGTTCAACTGCGGTGTTATTCATGCGACGCTCGGCGAGCATGAGAAGGCGGTAAGTGCCAGCAGACGTTCGCAACCAAGGCACGTGCTCATGTTGATGTAGGTCGATTGCTACCAGCGCGCTGTGCGGCTGGACCAGTACCTCGCCGTTGCATACTTCCAGCAGGGTGTCTCCAATTTCCTTATGGGTGACTTTGAGGAAGCGCTTGCAAACTTCAATGACACACTATTGTATCTCCGCGGCAACAACAACATCGACTACGAGCAATTGGGCTTGAAGTTCAAGCTGTACTCGTGCGAGGTCCTCTTCAACCGTGGTCTCTGCTACATCTACCTCCAGCAGAAGGATGCCGGTATGCAGGATTTGTCTTTCGCCGCCAAAGAGAAGGTGGTACCCGACCACGACGTGATAGACGAGGCTATCCGAGAGGAGGCAGAAGGCTACACAGTCTTCTCGATCCCCGTCGGCATTGTCTACCGCCCCAATGACGCAAAGGTCAAGAACTTGAAGACGAAAGACTACCTGGGAAAAGCCCGTCTCGTTGCTGCTTCTGACCGACAAAACGCTTTCACTGGATTCGCTGGGTCTGAGATTAAGAAGTTGGCCAACGCGGCCAAGGACGATCGACCCGAAGAGAAGCTGTCATTCGCCGCAACAAACCTCGTTAAGCCGGAGCTCCAGAGCAGAGCACGACAGCAGTCTGAGCCACCGATGAACCGTAACATGTTCCCTCCGACCCCGCCACCCGAGTCGGACAACCGTCGATCTAAAGAGAAGGCTGATCCAAATGCGCCAATGTCCCGTGCTCAATCTGTTCGTGGTGGTGGCCCCAAGCCGCAGCCTCTGAACCTCGGACGTGCTGCCTTCGACCGCAGAGATGATCGCCGGGACGACCGTCAGGATGACCGTCGTGATGACCGCGATCCACCACAACAGCGGAGAGGTACTCAACGGTCTGCTTCTGAGCGTCCTGCGCCTAGTCGACAAGAGTCAACGCGGAACCGTGACATGGGACGCGATCCCCGCGAGCGAGACATGGGCGGCAGGCGTTCCCGAGAGCCTCCTCGTCGCCGTGGGTCTGAAGACGAGGATGATTACGCTGACGATGTCTATGACATGTACCAATCGCGCGGAAGTCGCAGTGGCTACGGACGCGGATCTAAACAGAGACGTCCTGCTTACATCGACGAAGAAGATGAGGATGATTACGACGGCAGTGACGTTGATGATGCTGACTTTGAGATGGTATCCCGCTCGAAGACTAGGAGACGTTCGCCTGTTCGCTCCAACACTTCCGCAGGCCGCAGTGGCACTGGCGGTAAGATCAGGGTCAAGTGCCACGCGGGCGACACGCGCTACGTATTTGTCACCCCGAATTCATCCATGCGAGACTTTGTCCAGTCCATCCGCGAGAAGTTCGGTATCCGCCAGAACTTCAAGGTCGAGATCAAGGACGACGGCGATATGATCACCATGGCAGACGAGGACGACCTGGACATGGCGATTCAGAACGCCAAGAGCATGGCCCGCAAGGAGGGCTCTGATACACCCAAGATGGAGGTATGGCTCACCATTATTCCCCCACAGAGCATAATTCCTGCCCCTCTCACCCCTTCTATCTCGGTCTCCCAATACTAGTTGATCGAGCAGGGGCTAATCAGTGTTGCAATCTAGGTTTGGATACGAGAAGTATAAATTTGAGATACCCGCGCCTTCATCCCCCACGAGGACCGCACCGTTTTTCTTTCACCATCTACATAGGACATCTCACGATATCTTGCGTACCTACGTCTACTCTTACCCACGCCCGCTTTGATGTAATGTCGATATGTTGTTTATCAGCGAGCATCTATTCCCATTTTATACATAGCCTTGCGAGCATGGAGAGCTTTTTCCCTACTCCTTATTTTCACAGCCGGACTGTTGAGTGTCCGCATTAGACATATATTTATCCCTGTCTCTCTACAAGAATAGAAAGACGTAATTATACGAACCAAACATACCTTTCACGCCCTGACATACCTACCTTGCTGTGCATTTAGCCACGGAACGTGACATTCACACCTTCCCCAGCAATTCACCAGACTGCCCTGATACGCCACGCACTTAAGCACGACCCCAGAGCGCATTGCGCCCGCCCATCACACTGAATAGGCGGCTCATCTCGCACTCAGCACACCGCATCCTTCCAGAACGGTTGCAGCCGTCCATGCATGCGTGCATGGGTCTACAGGCAGACGCACCACGCGAGTATCAGACCACTTTGTTTTCGGCATTTCTTCGCCGCTCAAACGCGTCCTGCTTATCACGGTACGGCACGAGGTGTCAGGATCCGGCGTGTCGAAACCGACTGCATGCACACATCATACAAGCGCTGCAATAGCCTCCTTCCGTCTGGCGGGAAGTATGAGTTTCAGGTTAGGGAGGGTGTGGTTTGGGCGGGAGCAAGGAGCTGGAGCTTGGTGAGAGGATACGGTGCACGGGGCATTGAGGGGAGGGCGCTGGGCTGGGCAGGTCGAAGCATCTGTCAGGATTGATGTAGGGCTTGGTGAGGCTTGGGGGTGTTTGAGGGTGGGTAGCATGGGGAACGGTTCGCGTTTCAGATGTACGGTGAGCCTGGGCAAGTGATGTCACGGTGCCGGAGCTGGCCGTGCGAAGCGAAAGCCAGAGAACATTTAGAATATTAGTGATGGTGAGCGCGCGGTAGGTGATTCCTTGGGTGTGGAGCCGTACTGTGTTGACACGCTCGCGATAGGTTGGGTTGTGGATCATGGCTACCCGCGAGACTGACGATTTTCCTTCTTAGTGTTGGCAATTACAGACGCCTCGAATATTCAAGTCTCAACTCTTCTCTGCTGTGCTGGTGTTTGCGCGACCGGTTCCGATGTTGCTGTTCCAATCAAGCTGTTGGTGGGTCGCGATTGTCCAATGGAATTTGGACGACCACAACATCAGATGGCAGGCGCGCACGACGCACTTGCCAACTATGCTCCCATTTCAAGCACTTCATCGTATACAAAGGTTAAAAGCATGTGTTTATCAGGCTGCTTTCAACAATGATCATACCATTGTCTACGATAGTTCTCGCGACCTCCTATCCATACCACCGCCACATCATACCCCAGATCCTGACTTGTGCCATTGACCAAAAGCTAAGCCTCTTCATCATCATCATCATCATCGTCGTCGTCGGCGGCAACAACGGGCACAGCCTCCTTGTCCTTGGGGTCTGTGGTCTTGACCTTGCGGTCCTTCTCGGCACCCGGAGCCTTCTTGACATCGGCATCTTCATTGCCATCGTCGTCGTTCTCAGGCTCAGGGACGGCCTCGTCGTCATCGTCGTCGTCTTCGGGTTCCTCTTCTTCGTCATCCTCGTCATCGTCTTTCTTGCGAGTCTGGCGCGCCTTCTTCTTCGGCGCTATCACATGGTGTCAGTGCAAGATAAGCACAGAGCATAGCACCCGGATCACTTACGGGGAGCCTCTTCGTCAGAAGCATCCTCGTCGTCAAAGGCGGAGCCATCCGACTCTTCATATCTACGGGCATCGAGGTCAGCCTTGCGCCGAGCAGCTGCATATCAAATGGCGCAAACGAGATGTGAGCGGAAACAATGAGACGAAACGGATCCCTGCAGTTCAGCGACCCAGTAGATGGGACTACACAAGAGGAGGCACACCTTTATCGAGCGTGGTTAGGACCCGCTCGGCTGACAGCCCGTTCGCAGACAGATGCGCCGCAACAACGAAGCTTGATGGACGGAAACAAAGACATCAATGCAAAAGCACGACAAAAGGCGACTGCAATGAACGCGTTTCCAGGCGTCTGCGATGGTGTGGTGCGATGGGATATGACGTCAAGAATGCGTTCACTTACTCCTCTTCCTCGTCAGACTCGTCACTAGGGAGAGCCTGGAGCTCTTCCTCCTCCTCGGCCTCTTGCTTTCTCTTGCGGGTGGACATTGTGCTAGGTGGGATGAATGGTTGATGGGATGGATTGGAGATGATGGGGTGAGGTTGGGCTAGAGGTGGACTTCGGGAGGAGGTGAGGTGGGGACCGGTTGAGCGACATCTGGGACCCAGCCACCTCGCAGGCCAGAGCAAGGGGACGCTCGCGAGCTAATTCGAGGTCATGCAGCCAGCCAATGGGCGTTGCGGAGAGGTGACGTTAGCCATCACCTGCATCTGGCGCAAGCTGCAGGAACAGGCGAAGGCCATGGAATGCGCGCGGGCACTCGTGCTGATGCGCTGAGCGAGAGTTTGATAGAGATCGGCTGGCTGGTTCTTCAGAGAGCACAGTTGGAAGCCATTGCGCCTCTAGCCGGCTCTCACGCTTTGCGCTATCTTAAAGACCAACACCCTTCCGAGCACGGTGCGCCAAAGCCCGCCTACGTTCTTGGGGCTGTTGGAGAGGCCGTCGCCGTCTCCCACAATTAGCGGCTCTCGCTTCGGCTCCCGCAGCGCCCCGCCAAAAGCGCGTGAAAGCTCCGCAAAGGCCGCCGTTCGCTGGTACCCCAACCGACTGTTCGTCGCCCGAGTCCAGAACTTCCGACACCAAAAACACCCTTTCCTATAGGTACCTACACACCACGTACACCCGCGTATGCGACTGCGGCCCCCAACACAATGCCAGGTCCCGTAGTGCCGGCACGGCGACGCGTGCGCCTTTCCAACTTCCAATCCAAACCGAGTCCGACGCCGCCACCTGTGCAGCCTGTGCAGCGTCCCAAACACACCTGTTGCGACAACCCCGAGATTGGCGAAGACGATGGAAGGACCGTCTGCTTCAACTGTGGTATGATCCATGACGAAAGCAATATCGTTTCTGAGATCACGTTCGGCGAGACCTCTGGCGGTCGGGCAATGGTCCATGGCGGCACCGTAGGAAACGACCAACGGCACGCGAACAGTATGGGCGGACAGGCTTCGGGTATCAACGGTGGAGACAGCGGGCAAACGACGGCCGACCGAGGCAAGAGCGCCATCAACAGCATTTGCTCCAAAATAAACGTTCCATCCGACGGAGTCATCGCCATTAACGCCAAAAAGTGGTATCAGCTCGCACTCAACCACAGCTTCGTCCAGGGTCGCGGCATATTCAAAGTAGCCGCAGCCGCGATTTATCTCGCCTCTCGGAGACACAAAGGAAGCACGGTGCTGCTTATGGATCTGGCCGAGAGCATCCAGGTCAACGTGTGGAACCTCGGAACGGTGTACAGGTCATTCTGCCAGGTCCTAATGGCGGACGACTCCTCGGGCATCAATGGAAACGACGTCCTTGAGATAGAGCCGCTCATGCTCAAGTTTTGCCAGAGGCTCGAATTCGACCAAGATTCGCACAGAGTGGCGGCCGATGCTTGCCTAATCTTGAAGCGCATGTCCAGAGACTGGATGGTACAAGGACGTAATCCTGCAGGCTTGTGTGGCGCGTGCATCATCCTCGCTGCGCGCATGAACAATTTCCGCCGCACCGTTCGAGAAGTCGTTTACGTCGTCAAAGTCGCCGATACAACCATCAACCAGCGCCTCTACGAGTACCGACGAACACAAAGTGCCCAGCTTACCGTGAAGCAGTTTCGAGAATTTGCACCACGGCTGAGGACCAAAATTGCCCCTCCCGCAGTCTACCTCCGTCAAGAGAGGGAAGAGAGGGCCGAGGCGCGAAAGCGAAAGGCGTCTGAACTTGTAGATGGGGAGACCGAGAACTTTGACGAACTGGACGATGCAGAAGAGGATCTTCCAGAGGGTGCAACACCGCCAGCACCGAGCAAACCTACCAAACGCCAGGCAGAGATCTTGAAGAAACGGAAAACCGACAGCGGAGGGCAATTGCCCACCCCAGCACAAACCCAGGAGTTGGATCAGGCGAACAGTCAAGGTTCTGAAGACATGGTCGTAGATGTCGACGCTTTGACTGCGATGGCAGAAGATGATATCGATGCGGGCCTGGATGCTCTAGCGAATGCTGAGGATGCTGCTGCCGCAGACGAAGAGGCTATTGTCGTCCCTAAGAAGCGCGGACGGCCACGCAAAAAACGTGCACCAGTCATAATTCCCGAGGAAGATCTCGAAGTGGAGCAGGAGCTCGAAGAAGAGATGCTAGAAGCCATGTCCAAGTGGGAAGGCATCTTCAAGGAGTTCAAAGAGAACGACAACCATGTTACCTTCATCGATAGTCTTGAGAAGGCACGCAGACTCGTCGAACTGCACAAGCCTGATCGTGACGTCAACAGCGAGGAAGAGATTGGCGAAGATGAATTCCAGGGCGACCCAGACGTGGACTTCTGCGAGCTCTCTTACGAGGAGTCTCAAGCCAAGGAGAGGATATGGCTGATCGAGAACGAGGACTGGCTGCGCCAACAACAAGAGAAGATTCTCCTCAAAGCCCTGGAAGAGGCAAGAGGCAACCCCAAGAAGCCAAAGCAGAAGCGGCGGAAGCAGCAGATGGGCGACGGCAGCATCCTCGAAGGCCAACCCGCTGCCAGCGCGGAAGAGGCTGCAAAGAAGATGCTGCAGAAGCGCGCCAAGCACTTCAGCAGCCACATCAACTATGACGTGTTCAAAGACCTTATGCCTACTGCGAGCGACGCTTCCTCGGGCACTGCAACACCCGCGGAGCAAGCTGCAACTCCTGTACCTGAGCAGCCCACATACCAAACTGTGCCGGTTGGTGATGGTGATGACGAAGAGGAAGAAGACCAGGACGTGGACGAGGACGAGGAGGAGATGGACCCCAACCTGCTTATGAGTGATGATGAGCAAGGCTTCGGCTCGGATGAGAATTACGGAGATTACTGAGAGGCTTGAGGCAATGCTTTCGGGCCTTCTCGACCTCGCAGAGTCTTGCGAGAGGTGGGAGGATGGTTCCATCTCCATGGTTTTCTTGGCGCGAGATCTGGGAACAGTACTGTGTATTGGTGCAAGTGGATGATGCTGACGGCATCCCCAGGCGTTGATTTGCATTATATACCCCGGCACATGTAGTGGAGTTCGGACCTGGTTTAGTGCCTTGCGTTTTTGCACCATGCGAAGTATTAAGCAACCCTCTCGTGTAGACAGACAGTTAGGATAGCTACGAATAACGATTTCAAGCAATATTTCCCCCTTCTCGGTGCACTGTGGCTGAACCCTAGGACTGAATTTCCAGTACACACCTAACCCTGTAGCATTCGCTCTACCATACGTCTTCACGACGCCCTGACCTGGATCGTGAGTGTTTACATGTACGGGCTAGCAGCGCAGTTCCCATGCCGCTTCGAGCTCAGTCCCAGCATACATCCAATTCAATTCCAAAGTGTTATTCACTTATAGACCGCCGCTCTGTTCGTAAGCAGCGTTTTCTGTGCGCATGCGTCATTTCTTAGCATGCACATATGCCCAATCATGTCGGCGCTCCATCCGAAATCCGCTTAGCCGCGCTCTTCCTGTCCTTTCCGCCCCTCCTTCTCTTCTATTTAAACCCTCCCACATCCACCCCACAACATCTTATCGCTGCCTCTCATCTCTCACACATCATCTGAAAACACTCTTCCACGCCTGTCGCTAGCTTTTCGCAAAGATTAAGAACAATTACTACCTTGCCCCTTTTTTGCTTACTTCAGCAACCCTATCTCCCCCTTACTACCACTGCCCCAATCACCATGTCGAACGTCACAATCCAACCGGGTGCCACCATCTTCGTGACAGGCGTGAACGGCCTCATCGGGAGCTACATCGTCGACGTGCTCCTCAAGAAAGGCTACAACGTCCGCGGCGCCGTGCGCGACGTCAAGAGAAGCAGCTGGCTTCTCGACCACTTCAATGGCAAGCAGGATACGAAGCTAGACCTAGTGAGCGTGCCCGACATGACAATTGAAGGCTGCTACGACGATTTTGTCAAGGGTACTTTCTCTCCCTCTTGCCTGGCCCCGGCTTCTAAGTAGTTTCGATTCTGATCCTCCAGGCACATCGGGCATCATCCACGTCGCGTCCCCCCTCAGCGGATCTAACCCAGAATCCACAATCCCCGTCGGCATCTCCGCCGCGCTGAACGCCCTCTCCGCCGCTGCCAAAACGCCCTCCATCACCCGTGTAGTCTACACCTCTTCCTCCATCGCGTCAACCATGCCCTGCTACTCCGCCGAAAAGACCCTCGATCAGTCCTCTTGGAATGAAGAGGGGATTCAAAAAGGCTGGCACCACCCTGCGGACGAGCCGGAGTCGCTGAAAGGCTTGTACATATACGCCGCGCTGAAAGCGTCCAGCGAGAAAGCTTGCTGGAAGTTCATGGACGACGAGAAGCCCGCATTTGTGCTGAATACCGTCTTGCCCAACTGCAACTTCAGCCGCGTGCTGGTCCCGGAGAAACAGGGTGCGCCCAGTACCATCGAGTGGGCGAGGTACGCGTGGACGGGTGAGAACTTCGAGGCGGTGAGCAAGATTATTACGCCCCGTATGTGTCCCTCCGCCCCACTTTTCCTTGTCTGGTCCCTTCTATCTCACAGGATGTGAGATAGATGTATGCGACGCACGCTAACGCTCCCGTCTGTCCAGAATTCTACATCTCCACGCAAGACTGCGCACTCCTGCACGTCGCAGCCCTGCTCAACCCCTCGATTGCATCTGAGCGCATCTTCGGCTTCGCGGAGCGCTGGGACTTCAACAAGTTGCTCGCTGTGTACCGTGCGCGGTATCCTGAGCGGATGTTCCCGAAAGACCTCGAGGGGCTGGTGGACGACAAGTCCGTGCCGCCGTCTGCACGCGCAGAGGAGATTCTGAAGGGGGTTAAGGAGGGTGGGGAGGGCTGGGATAAGCTGGAAGATAAAGCGGAGGAGATGGCGGTGCAGTTTGCGAGCGGGGAGCTGTGAGCTGGGTCCACAGGGGCTGACAAAGTATTGCAATTGCAAAGTACACTGAGTTTTGTAGTAACTTATACTACTATACCACTCCGAAAGTATGAGGTCGGCCGTCTAATCGTATCCTTCAATACTGTCCAAGCACTTAACCAGATCGGATCCGGGCTGCCATCGCGCGAACTCAAGCTGGTTGAGCTGGAATAATAGCTCGTTTCGAAAGCTCGAGATTTTATACCAAATCCCTTCCCCATTCAGTGTAATTTCCTGTCTTACCGCCGCTATAGACAAAGCGGCTCTCAACATGCCATTTCTGGACGCAGAACGCAAGAGTCATTATATAGATGGCGAGTTTCTACTTGTCTTAGTGCAAGCATGCTTGACCATTGCCGGACCTACCCCAGTCTTGGGGCTCATACCTGGTCCTAGACCGGAAGCGTCGAACAAATCGTCGAGGATGAACTTCTGCAACAGACTACGTTGAGGGCCGAGGTAGTCAGCGAGAGACCAGAGCTCAGCGCTACTGTGGTTAAAGAGGTGGTCTACGCTGTGGTATCTTCCCGTCCTCGCGAAGCGGATAAATATCTCAAATGTGCCCACATTGACGTCTTTGCTTCTTTCCGCGGATTGAGAACATATTGGGGGTCTTTGCACAGGCTGCGGAAGGCCTTGGAGTGGCGGAAGAGTTGCGATGGTTGCACAGTCCAGGAGTGCTTTTTGCGTGCCCTAGAGATTAAGACAATTGTGAAGTCGTAAACTTGGAGCCTTTAGACTTCCAGTGGCCAGCACATGGCTGTTCAAGTGTGCGGAAGTCCTCTTGAACCTATGTAGTCGGTTGAGTCTGTCTTTACTGCTCAAAACCCTCATCATTCCCAGTGGCCGAATTGTATATGAAGGCTTGTTTATGCCTATTAGTTGGCAAATTAGTCGTTGGGACTATAATAACCTCATTTGCTCGTTCACTGTCATCTGGGAAACGAGGGGTGAGAATCGGCAGCGGGTTGTCTGTCATGGCGGGGGCCACAGAGAGAGTTGTACCGTTGTTTAAATAGCTGAGCAAATACGTAGGGAAGTACAATTGAGTTTGTGGGTTGCACTGGTATTATTTGCTGTGAGAGGCATGCTTGGGAGTTGTTCTTCGTGTTGGCTAGAACCTCTGAAAAAAAAAATTTCCTGTCAGGTCGATAGAACTATGTGTCTGCTCGAAGACTAATCGAAAGGACCTTCTGCCTCGAATTTTTGGTATCAAGAGCTTCTCGTTAGCAATGAATCCGTCTCACGATTGACAGAAAGATGATGGATTTGACGTTGTGCTGTGTCATGAATCGGTCAGCTCAAACATCCGAATGGTAAAACGATATTGCGCATGGTCTGTTTCTGCAAACATTGGTATCGTCAAAATTGGCTCATCTTTTTGACGAGCGGGCTTCCGTTGCATGAACAGAACACAGAAGCGTGGCTTCCACCGAGATACCACCCCTTACGTAATTCCTTACTAACCACCCTTCCGTCTAAGCTCCGAAACTTTCTCGATGCCATCACCAGCACCATTACGCCCTCGCACCGTATCAGCAGATACCTCTCCACGACGCCCTTAAACCTCCACAATCAGGTCCGCATTGCCCTCCCCTGATCCCCAACCTCCACCCGCTGACAGGCGCACAGCACCAACCATGGCCCCCAAAGCAGTCAACGGCCGCAGAGGCGCCGAGCCCAACTTCGCCGTCAGCGCGTACCAGACCATTATGAGCCAGGATAACAGGAGCGTCGTTACCGCCATTGGCATGTTCGCTGTAAGATGATCCGGGCGACTGAAGGAGGAAGAGGATTGGCATGGGTCAGGGATAGGGAGGCAATAGGCTAACGCACATGCAGATCGGCGTAACGTTTTTGCACAGCAGCTGGGCGGAGATTTTGCTGCCTGCGTAGGCGTTGAGGAAAATATGAGGGCAGTGAGCAAAGACACGCGTGGACCGGATTGCGACGAAGTGATGGAGATCGAGAGCAATCCGCGACGAGGAAGCGGCGGCAGGGTGACCAGGCGTGTGCATCGGATACGGCGTTTGGGACCGTGTATAACACGACTGAGGGAATCAACATAATGCGCTGGTCCCGGGTGACTGCTTGTACAATACGTGTATTACCAGGAATATGAGCAGTGCGGAGCTGCACGGTTCATGGCTGAGCTAGTGTTCTGTTGCTTGTATGCAATGCCGTCTCCGCGTCGTTGCGGTGTCGTCGCGACCTTTGAGTATCCCCCGGCTGGCGTCACATATATCTGAAATCAGAGCATCAAAGTCGCGGATTCACAATCATCCAGGCCCGCCAATTATATGGTAAACTACTCTCTCATATCATTGCATATCAGCTAAATCTACCCCTGGGTATATAACGTTTACTACTCTCATTGCGCAGCCAGCCCCTCCCCTTGCGCGACAACTCTCTTCTCAAGCCATAGGATTCAAACAATATACGAGAAACGGAGCAAACGACCGAAATATGCCTGGCGTATGGTACAAGATCGTAAAGTCGTGACAAGAACATGGTCGACTCTATAGCTTGGACTTGGGCTTGCGGGCGACGGTGCAGTAGATGAGGCCGTTAGGGTCGGACTGGGGCGCGAAGACGGTGGCGTCTTTGCCCGTATTCTTGAGGCCCTTGTACCAGCTTAGGTCTATCGGATTTGTTAGCACAATGTTCGTGTAGAGGAAGGGATAAAACGTACCAATTTCG
This sequence comes from Paraphaeosphaeria sporulosa, assembly GCF_001642045.1. Lineage (NCBI taxonomy): Eukaryota > Fungi > Ascomycota > Dothideomycetes > Pleosporales > Didymosphaeriaceae > Paraphaeosphaeria > Paraphaeosphaeria sporulosa. The sequence goes on along the minus strand of NW_017253362.1, from coordinate 975,847 downwards.
AAATAATGCTTGTTTGGCAGCACGTAGTCGACTTCCTCAACGAGCGGTACGTCAGCAAGGATCTGCTCGCCCATCTTGTACATGGTGGCTTGCACGCTCGCGCTGTTGTCCTCGGCGAAAATCTTGAGTGTGATTTCCCTGGCGCGCTGCCACGCGCCATTGAAGTCCACCTTTTTCACCTCAGCGACGTCCTTGAATGTCTTCCACTTCCAGCCGGCCTCAACCTCGGTGCTAAGGATGCGGTCCCAAGTCTCCGGCAGCCGCGTGAACTCGTCGCGGTGGAAGCCATAGAAGGCAGACCCGGTGCTCTTGAGCACGAGCAGCTTCTCGATCTTGGACTTGATCTCCACACCCTGGTTCTCGCGGGTGACGGACTCAACAACGCGGACCTCCTCGCCATCGCGGAAGAACGAGTGTGGGTGCGGCTTGCCGTCGATGGTCATGCGCGTCCAGCGGTGCTGGATGATCTTGACATGTGCGGCGTGGATGTGCGGGTAGGTCTTGACAAAGTGGTCGCCGAGAATCGCGGCGAATTGCTCAGGCGGGTCGATGGCATGCTGCTTGGCCTTGATGTAGATGGTTTGCTTCTGGGTATCCGTGGCAACGACGGGACCGTTGTCGGCTTCGGTGTAGCTGTCGAGGTTAGGCGCATGCAGTTTGAGGGTGAGAAACGAACTTACGCAGTTTCAATGTCGCCCTCGAGAAGAGTGCAGACGGTCTGCTCAATGACGGTGTGCACGCCCGTCTTCTCATTCTTGTCTACCTTGTACAGGCGGACGTTGTCCTTGCCGTACTTGGCGTAGCTGAGCTGAGGCATGCTGATGGTTTGGGGGAATATAGATGGCAACACTGTGTGAAGAGTAAAGGGAAGTCAACGTTCCACGAGGGCGACACAGGAGGAGTGAAGGTGGAGGTGAAGCTTGGTCAGTGGTGAGGGGAGATATGCTACGCGGGAGCTATGCAGTAGATATACTTCAAAAAAGAACGGCTTATCTCCACAGGTTGCCGAGCGGATTTCGCCGAAGCGGACACGGCAGCGAGCGGCAGTGTGGCAGAATATGCAATGCACAATTGGATCGCGTGAGACGTTTGGAAATGCAGAAAACAGCGGCCGTTGCTCCCCAACGCTTGGAGGAGGCCGGCGAGGTCCGACGATGGAGCAGGGCTAGCTCCGAGGAGAAGGACTCCTATTGGCTGGCAGAACTGATCACGTGACCTCAATCTGGCGAGCTCGACCGGCAGCGGGGCTCAGCGATGGAGGTGCGCGATGGATAGACGGGCAGCAATTGAGCGTGTCTGGTGCACAAGGGAGCTGTGGAAGCGGTCGCGTAACAAGCTGCTGCGGATACCGAGATGCTGCAGCAGCACTCGCCGCGGCGGGTCTGGCCTGACATGGCATTCTGGAGCCGCAGTAGCAGCACGGGCCGGTTAACGTTGGCACTGGCGTTCCAGATGGTAGACTATGCAACGTCCCTGAACGCCTGGGAATCCTGTGCAGGCCGCGACTCACCACCACAATCATTGCATCTCCACGGCCGGACTGTCTCTATCCGCTCTGACTTTGACGCCACACGCTCTACGCGACCGCGCCCCGTCCCACTGGCGACGCGACCCCGCTCGACCAGCCTTCACCGTTCCCCGCCGTTTGATGTCTGCGCGCAACAGCTCATGAGGAAAGAGGAGGCGCCCGTTTGTACATCGACATGCGACGCGGTTGGGAGGCGTATGGTTAAGGCCCGCTCATGACGCCACCCGTGCGCTCCGTCAACGCTCCGGCCGAAGGCGACCAGGGCCCTCTGCTTGCGCCCGCGCGCAGTAGAGATGGGCGTTCGCTGCCCGCCCCCGCCAGCAGCATCATGGCCGGCTCGCGGTCCCAGGCTTCCTACGCGACCGCGCGAGAAGCACCCGGGAGCTTCAGCTCGCAGCTGCGGCCCGCGACATCGCACGACGGCCGACTGAAGCCCGACTTCGATACGCACGCCATTATCGTGGGCGACAACAATGACACCACCACCGAACAGCGCCAGGCTGAGTTCCAAGACCAGATCGAGAAGGAGACCAAGATCAAGATCGGCTCCGAGAACCTGCTCGAGGCCTTGAACGCGAAAAATGCGAAAAACACCAGAGACCAGAGGTTGCAGGTCGAGGAGCAGCTCAACATCTCAAACAGGAAGCTCGCGCAGCTGAAGTCTGGACTGGCGGCCGAAATACAAAGAGCGAAGGAGATCAAGTCGCCGCCCGCCGAGGCCCAGAGCAGGCTCTCCTACCTGTTTCGTCGCAACTTATCCCGGTCGCCTTCGCGTCACATCGCAAAGCAAGAGGATGACGAAGATGATGAGACCGAGTCGCCTACCTTTGTGCTCGCAGAGATACTCCGGGCATTGGAGGTTGTTGGGATGCAGCCCGAGTACTACGTGGAAAGGGCAAATTCTCTCGTAGACTTGTTCAAAAGGCATTCCACACTCAAGTACGAATTGGCATGGTCGATCTTCGGCCTGAGGATGCAGACTATGTTGCTCAGTGACAGCCGCGAAGTGGTCGCCGCTGCTTATCGAATCATGCGCTATACCTTCACTGATCGCAAATCGCTGCAGATAATCCGAGCCCTCCACACCGACTACCTCGTCATTTTGTCCCTGGTCAAAGAAAGTAAGGCCAGTGTGGAACGAGAACAAGCGCTCAAATTCGTTCGTGCCTTCCTGGACGTCAAAGGTGGCGTCGAGGAGATATCACGTTCTGTCGTTCGCATTATCGTTGCTGTAGCCGAGCACACCGACGATCGACTGAGAAACATCGCGATCCTTACCTTGGCTGAGATTCTTGTGAAGAAACCAGCTCTCCTGGTGGAGTCTGGTGGAATGGGGACGTTGACGGATGCGCTTGGAGAAGGGAATTACTACGCCGCAGAGAGTGTGGGGAGTGCTTTTGTTTATCTCTTGGATACACCTCAAAGGCGGCGCTTCCTTCGATCTGGATATGAGCTCGAGGCACCTTTTGCCATGTTCACGGATGCTGGGACTGCGCATAGCCACTTGCACGAGGAAAAGCTCAAAGCAAATGCCAAGGTCATTGCATCGCTGCTGCGAAGCTGGTCTGGATTTCTATCGCTCTGCATGAACGACTTTCTAGCCATCCGATCACTACTTATATCGCTCGAGATCCCGACACCCCATGTGCGCAACGTCTTATTGGAACTGTTGTTCGACATCCTCAGAATTAAGCCTCCTTCGTGGTCCACGTCCTTCCTTGCTGGTCGTCGATTGACCACTTACGGGCGTGTAACGAACTTGAGAAACCAAGCGATCCAGGACGACTCGGGCCCCAGCACGGACCCTACGAACAAGTGGAATTTATTAGAGCACTATGTCGCAATGGTTTTGGCTGCATTTCTCCACGCTGGTTTGGTCCCGGCACTTCTCAAAGCTGAAGAAGATCCTTTGAGTCTTCCTCTTAAACGAAAGACCACGCTCCTTCTTGGCGAGGTGCTCAAGATGGCAAACGAGCTTTTGCCGCCATCTTGGAGTTCAGAGCTGCAAGTGCTTCCGCAGCTACTCCGATCTGCCGCAAAGTTCGACACCGAGGCGCGCTTTGTCGCGATTGGCACCATCTACCAAGTGGACAGCGTCAATAGGACTTTATATCGGTCAGGGACTGTGTCGAATCAGCCCAGTAAAGGCACCACAGCAGTTGACAGTGCTGCTTCTGCAAGACAAACCGATCAGTCCAAGGCTCAAGCTGCCATGCAGATGGATGAGACAACTTTCCGGGCTATGATGGTGGACACACAAGTTCTAGGCACTGTCACATTCCAGAAGTGGAGGTGGGACCTAATTCAAAACATTATCGACGGCCCGCTCCTCAACGCTAAGCGCTTAGACGAAGCTACGAAGGTGACGAAGTTTGTCCATCGCTTGCTTGGCTTCTATCGTCCATTCAAATACCGGTTCTCTGAAGTCAAGAACACAAAACCGAACCAGCGATATGTCCGTGCCGGGTGTGCCCTGATGCGAACACTGTTGCAAAATCCCGATGGCGTGCGATATTTGAGTGACAGCAAATTCATTCGGCAACTCGCGGAATGTCTATCTCATTTTGATAGGATGAGCGGACTGACATCTGAATCGCCCATGTTCCAGGAAGACAGGATGAATGAAACCCTCACTGGCGGCTACTTCGCACTGCTTGGTGCACTAACAAAAGATCCCAAGGGTATCCAGATTCTGGAACGCTGGAGAGTTCTGAACATGTTCTACCACATCATAGAACTGAATGACCGTGACGATCTCATCAAAACCTTACTGAGCAACATGGACTACACTCTGGACGGACATCTACGCATCATCATATCCAAAGCCATGACGTCCGGTTCCAAGGAGGTCCGTATCTTCGCGACTCGACTCCTACGAAAGTACGCCACGCGACCCATGCAGCCGACGGATTCCTCGAGTGTCGCGGAGTGGGCCATCAAATCGCTGGTCACGCAGCTGTACGACCCTGATGTTGAAGTATGCGAGGTTGCCATCAAGATTCTAGAAGAAGCATGCAACCAAACAGAGTCGCTGGAATACGTTGTAAAGTGTCGTCCAGCGTTAGATCACCTGGGTGAAATCGGCGCGCCGCTATTGCTTCGTTTCCTCTCCACGTCGGTAGGGTACCACTATCTGGACGGCTTGAACTACATCACCGGGGAGATGGACGACTGGTTTCTAGGGAGGAATGACACCTACGTGGCATTGATCGAGGCATCCATGGCGCGGGCGCTTGCTGACATTCCCGAAAAGCCCCAGACACAGCTGTCCTACGATGACACCCCTGAACACCAGGAGTATGGCATCGTGCCGCCCCACTTTTACCGCGAACTTACCCGGACTAAAGAAGGGTGTAAGCTACTGAAACAGAAAGGCCACTTTGACGAGTTCGTCGCCAACATACGTGACTTTGCAATGGAAAAGGACGATGCCGAAATGATACTGAAAGTCAAAGGCTGCTTATGGGCTGTCGGGAATGTTGGCTCAATGGAGCTCGGCGCACCGTTTCTTGAGAGCTCAGATGTCGTCAAGTGGATTGTGAAGATAGCAGAGATGTCCGAAGTCATGTCGCTCAGAGGTACAGCTTTCTACGTGCTCGGACTGATTTCCAGAAGCCTGCACGGGCAAGAAATCCTGCTGGAATATGGCTGGGATGGTGTCGTCAATGAGGCCGGCGAGGCCCTGGGGTTCTGTCTGCCCCTGGATTTTAAGAAGATGTTCTTGGTATGTCCACTACCATGTGCTCCGTCCATGAAAGCCGCTTACATGAATAGATGACGCCATGGAAAGCCAAATCGGACTACATGAGCTGGAAGCGCAAGGCGGATGTAAAGGTTGCTGTGTCTGACAGCGATCCTCTGAATGCACGCATCCTGAAGCTTGTGACCGACCTTGGTAATACAGTGCTAGCCAAGAAGGCAGCAAACGACCTTCAAGCGTACGTAATCAGGCAAGCTGGCAGTTGGGGTGACACGCTGACAAGATTACAGGATCAAGGCAAAAAGAGCACCTGGCTTCACGAAGCCGGCAATCTTTCACAAGGTCATGCAAATTCTTGAAGCACACCACTTCCGTCTCCCGGCATGCCGATTTGTTTTAGATCTGTTCGACAAATCTGTACTTCCTCAGATAGTGCTGGAAGAGGAAGACCAAAGCGATGAGAGCACCGACTCGGATTCGGCTTCAGAAGCCGCTGGCGCGAACGGGGTCACCCAGATTCCATGAAGTGGTGATACCAAGAGAGTAAGTACGACCACAGCTATGTGTTCGGCAGGAAGGGTGGGGGCTTGGCGGCGTTCAGGACTGTAACAAGCGTGTTCTTTGTACACTATTTTTCGCTAGGGTTCAGCGTTCCGAGGCGATCAACGGGGATGTTTCGCGTATGGAGTTTAGGTGGCTCCGCTGTTAGTATGGGCGGCATCAAGGGGCCAACGCTTTGGGGCATCATTTAGCGACAAGAAGTATTATCGCGACGAGCGGAATCGAACCACTGGGCCGCACGCCCTATCTTCAGTCCGGTCTTCGTGCAGTACAGATCAGGAGACGACCAGGCCTGCCAAGGACTGGTCCGCGGCGTTCCAGAGCAGCGCACACGACCTGACCGCACCAAAGCAGTAAGGTAGTTACCGGCGGGGCCAGTGGTGCTGTCAGGGTCTGGCGGAAAGACGGAGGCTCCAGTGCCACATGTGCTTTGACGGGCAGCTTGTACCAGAGGCCAGGGCGGAGCGGTGATTGGGCAACATGTCCTTTGACTCGACCACATCGATGACGCCTGCACAGCTGCATGCGCATCTTCAACGCGTACACAGCATCAGCGGAGCGTAGGAATGGTGGCCGCATGGCCGCATGAGACGCGACGACGCTGGCTGCGAGCGAGCCTATGTGCTGCCATGGCTGCGACGGCTGGTGGAGCGGGTTTGCTCGTGAAATGGCACTGCTTGGCAGTCCTGGTGGTGCGATCAGATGCATGACGACCACGAGAATGGCCCTGCGAGCTGGAATTCGGCCCAGCGCCACCAAACGGCGGCCCGCGGCAGTCGGGGATGCCGGCGCAGCGCAGAAGCGACCAGAAGCACGCAGAGGCACACGAGGTTTTCTTGATGTTGCTCGAGGGCCGTGCAGATTTTGATAGACGAGCAGCCGGCATGGGGCTAGCGGTGGTCGATGTAGGCCCACAGCTCGATAGGCGCTGAGAGGATAGAGGCGCGATGATCGGAACCAGGGTCCTGTGCCCTCCAGGTCAACATGGCGCACGACGACATCGCCGATCCCAGCCCGGCGACGTATCATGCATTCTGCCTCGTGCGGGATCATGGCCAGTCCATGCCCGCTGATGTCGATGACCCCTTCGACTCCCCGAGCGGAGCGCGGTGATACTTACGCTCCTTGACCCGCCTTTTGCTTTCAGCTGCGATACCTACCGCCCTGCGGAATTCATATACCGTCTTCACCTCGACTTCGTCCCTCGAATCGAGCTGTCGGGCCATCCCTGCGTCTGCTGCTGACGAAGCCTGGTCTGCGACGCTCACCACCACCACGTTTCCGCACCGTCACCGACCTTCAGACTACACCGAGTTGAGCTTTCAGGCTCCTCTGTCTCCCGACGAACCGCCTTCCTCGTCCGCTCGTTGCGCCCGCCCACATCTCGAAGCCCCTCGGATTACCCCGCGAACCGCGCCTTCCTGCCCACGCACACGATCAGCAGTTGCAATCGCGGATTGCACATGCAAACGGAAAGAGCTGACGTGCCGTGAAACCAACTGTATGAATTCACAACGTCGAAAAGAACTCTTCCTCGCCCGCGACGGAGATCAGACCCTCCAGCCACAACTACCCTCAAAAGCCTTGATGGTAGAGAATGTGGTGCCGCAGGAGTACTCGGAGAAGGCTGCTGTAGCGGCGCACGCTGATGCGCGAGAGCTCGTCCGCCTGGTCCAATGCCCACAGTGTTCGAAGCCCTACAGCGCTCCCGTGACGCTGCCATGCGGTCATACCGTCTGCCGCGGCTGCCTTCCTAACCCTGTCGCCCGCACAAATATCTCCTATCCGAACACGCCCGACCGACTCCTCGGCATATCCTGTCCGGTATCATCGTGCGAGGCCGAGCACGCCGCCGCCGAGTGCAGCGTAGATGTGACTCTGACAAAGATCATGGAGTTGATCAAGACTGAGGTCGCCAAGCATCTGCCACTGGTGGAACACATGTCTATACGTCTGCAAGAGGTGTTGAAATGGGATGATGCCCTATCAATGGAACAGGAGGAAAAGATGGAAGCAAAGGGAAGTTCGAGAGTGCTTCAAGGCGGCCAGCTGCTCTCCACTTTCATCATGGCTGAGATGGGTGATCTGCGCTATAGCTCCGAGGTTGAATACGAAACGCTGTCAGATACCCACGAATACCAGGACTTCAACAATGCATTGCTGGAGCGCCTGCGAGACGCCACGCAGAAAGAGCTTGATTGCCTTGTATGTTATAACATGATGCTGGACCCGACGACAACCTCGTGTGGTCACACCTTCTGCCGCCGCTGCCTCGTCCGTGTCATGGACCACAGCAGCATATGTCCTGTGTGCCGACGGGGTTTGCACATTCCTGCTTCGTTGCAGAACAAGCCCAGCAATGTTCTGCTCAATGCCCTTCTGAATACTCTCTGTTCGGATCTCGTCGAGGCCCGGACCAAGGCCGTCGAAGCGGAAGAGCAGAGCGCTGACGATGACCTCAATACTCCGCTTTTTGTGTGTACATTGTCTCTTCCGACGATGCCTACATTTCTCCACGTTTTCGAACCTCGGTATCGCTTGATGATGAGACGTTGTGCAGAAGGCAATAGACAATTTGGCATGGTCATGTACAATCGCAACTCTGCGCCACAAGGTGACCTAGGGCCTACACAATTTCTGGAGTATGGTACTCTTCTTGAAATTATCAATATTGAGGTCATGCGCGACGGACGGAGCTTCGTAGAAACACGGGGTGTCGGTCGCTTCAGGATCCGCAGGCACGGTCTGCTTGACGGATACCACATCGCTCGAGTCGAACGAGTAGAGGATCTCTCTCTGGCCGAAGAAGGTATCCTGGAGCAAAGTGAGACTACTGTTGCAAAGGATTTTGCAGCACGTCTTCAGCAGGAATATCCGCAAATGCCCCTCCCTTTGGACATCGCCGTGAACCAGCTCTCTACACAAGAGCTGCTGGATAATTGCATGGCCTTTGTTCGCCAGATGCGAGACGCCAGTGCCCCCTGGCTGAGCACACGCATTGTTCAAGTATACGGCGAACCACCCGAAGATCCGGCTCTTTTCCCCTATTGGTTCGCATCAGTCGTTCCCATTGCTGAGGAGGAAAAATATACATTGTTACGAACAACGCGTGTCCGCGAACGTCTAAAGATAGTGTTTTCGTGGATCAGGAGGATACGGGGTCAGAGATGGTACGTACTGCCCCCAAAAAAGTCAACAACAGTCGGCTTTAGAGACGCATGACTGCGTCATCAAGAGCCGCAAGAGGAAAAGACAGGGCGGCTAGGTGACACTGTATGCGTTGTACAAGGCTTGCAGCGCCAACATTCTGCAGACTGAAGCCACTGCCAGATATCTCGCACTAGCCGCCTAGGTTAGCCTCAACCGACCAGTCTACCCCGTGTCTTTACAAAACCATTGGACTAACGAGATCTCACCCCAGGCCATCCGGCAGCGCATGCAATATTCTCTGACTATTTATCCTCACCGTTGCGATTGCGTACCTCACGGATTCGTACCGCAACTCATAGAATGCTGTAGCTTTGCTGCACATTCCAGCTACCATTCCTTGTCGGCCATAAATCGATTTACCAATCCACGCCACCGCGCCAGCGAGCAGATGCATCTGGGGGAGTTCTTCTATGCCTACAATTTTTGTTGACACCTGCCGGTGTGCCCAGCATTTTCGGCATTGCGACTTCCATCTCGTTTTGATTCTGATTTTTTACATTTGCGGATTCGGAAAGGAAAAGACCATATGATTACCCCCTCTCAGGAGGACGAACGCTGCCAGGCGTGTCCATGTTATTTGCGCGATCCAGTTGCTAGACTGGCGCTTTGCCTTGATGAAGAATAGCGGTAAGGGTGTGGGAAGAGACCTCATTCAACTGTGCCTGGAATTTGCATGGGTGGAGTTGTTGGGGCTTGCATGCTGCGTTGACTGCAGAAATTTACGTAGCATAGAATTAGAGAGCTTGCTCTAATTCAGTTGACAATGGAAGAAGATTCGGTCAGGGTTGGCCGCACATGCTATATCGTAACGTCAAATTGTTTCCTGATATGACTTGCAGAATGTTTGGACGTGAAAGCGTCACTGGCATGGAGTTGCCTTGCCCAGAAACAGTATGGCTGGTTGCTCAGCACCCTCGGCTCGTTTTGACAATCACAATGGATGGGTCTCCTCTCCTCACGCCTGCACGCAATGGAAACCCTAAGACCCTGGTCTGGTTTTTTGCGATAATTTTAGGCAATGCCCATCACTGCTTGCGCCCAAGACTGCCTAGTGGCCTCTACCACAGCCCCTGGCGATGTCGCAATCGCGGCGATCAACACCACGAAACTCATGTCCCGAGATCCACATACCCCTCTTCCACCTGCCTTCTCAACCCAATCCCGTGATCATTGAAACCGCACATGATTCACAAGAACCGAGATATTACATCCACATCCCAGCCCGAGCAATGTCCCAAATCCACCCCCAAGCCACCCACGGCTTTCATGCCGCCACCTCCTACGACACCCACCGTCCAACATACCCCCCGCCCGCCATATCCGCCCTCCTCTCCAACATCCGCGTCGCCGGCGTTCCTGGCGCACGCCTCGTCGAGCTGGGCGCTGGCACCGGCAAGCTCACAAGCTTGCTTGCGGCAAGGGAAGAGCGGTTTGAGATTGTGGCTGGAGAGCCGCACGGGGAGATGAGAGGGGTATTAGAGGGGAAGGAGTTAGCGGGTGTGAGGGTGGTAGGGGATCGGGGGGAAGAGTTGGCGAGTGTGGAGGGCGGGTGGGCGGATGGGGTAGTTGTTGCGCAGGTTAGTGACGCTTGGTGAGGACAGGGGTTGAGAAAGGTGCTGATGCGCGTAGGCGTTTCATTGGTATGTTTTGGATGATGTGTTGTGTTTGGGTTGAGTTAAGTTGATCTGGGTAGGTTTGCGAAGATTGAGACGCTCAAAGAGATGAAAAGGGTCTTGAAGCCGAGTGGTGGGGGCTTGGGTATGGTTTGGAACGTGGATGATTGTGCGTTAGGACGCCCCTAATATACTTGCGCTGCGAGAAGAGGTGATGCTGATTGACGTAGTCAACGCGCCCATCGACCACACGCCATCCACACCCTACGAAGCGCGCCTCAAAGTTATCATTCGGAGTTTGCCGAACCCTATCAACTTGTACCGTGAGCTCAAGTGGAAGGACGTGCTTCGGCCGGAGCAGCAGCAGCTTTTTGAGTGGCCAATCAAAGAGGAGGAATTAGCGTATAACACTCGACTTTCTAGGGAGCATATCTGGGATCGATTTGCTACGATGTCGCAAATTTCAAGCTTAAAGGGTGGGGAACTACAGGTAAGAGATGGCTCTAGTAGATCAGGCTGTGCTGACTATGACAGGCAATGAAAGATCGTGTACTCGAGGCGTTGACGGGCGACGATGTGGATGAGGATGAAGAAGGGAACATAGGATGGCACGGTAGAGTATGTGCTGACTCGGAGCAAACATCCACTCTGATTCTTACTGCATCTACTAACTGTTGCAGACTGTGTGGTACTGGACGTTCCCCATCTCCGATCGGTGAGGTGGCTGGAGGTGTTGGGTTGGCGGTCATTGCGCTGTACGACCTCGAATGCGATAGAGTGTCCTGTAAACACTCAGGTGGAACTAGGTGCTGTGCTATTTCTGTACGTGTGCCTAAATACTAACCCAAAACATGAGTCATGGGCTACGTTCTCCAAGCAGTCTGGTCTTACAAGGTGTTGTGGTCTCCTTCCTAATACGAGCTCCTAGCGATGCAGTCAGCATTAAAGTCGAAAACGGGAATACAGGACCCTGTCACTACAACAGCGTTCAATATGAGCACTTGGATATAAGTATCGATTTATAGGCTTATCGGAGGCACAACAAACATTTTGCAGCATTTCGTGTAATTGTACAGCTCACATTAAGCTTTAAACAAAACAAGGATGCTGGGATCGATCATCAATCAAGACCAACACACCGCCACCAACAATGGATGTACCCGTCAACGTGTTATTCATTATGAGACGGTCCACAAACATGGACTTTAAAGAAGCCCAATACTATGCCAATGTGACGCACCGCGATCAGATTTCCTACATTCCCACGTCTATCGCATATATTATACACAACACAACAGAGCACCATCATTATGTACGCTACAGCGCAATTCTTCGCTGGCACCAAAGATGGCAAGAAGCCAGCCTTCCTAAACTATGCCACCGGAGAATCAAACCTGCTCCCCGCCGTAAAGAAAAAGATTCATCTCAACGACATCCGCACACTCACCATTCAACCCACTCTCCAATCACATGGTTTCCAAAGAACCGACTTTTCATCCTCCATACAAGAATCAACCTTCCTCAAGTCATCTCCAGCAGGCCCCTCATCAAGCGACGCAACATCCATTTATTACCACGAATGCGAATCCCTCATTCGTAGCCTTACTGGTGCCACAACCGTCCACGCCTTCCACCACCGCTACCGCCAGCAAAAAAGCTCGCCCACGGCAGACACTGAGAAGGTTAAAATATACACCACAACCCCCGTTCCAGACATCCACATCGACAACGACGCCTCGACCGCCCACGCACATCTCTCGCGCCTCCTCCCAGAGGCAGAAGTAGCCCGCTGGACCGCCCCCGGCCGCCACTGGGCCATTGTCAACGTCTGGCGTCCCCTCGCGCCCGTCCACCAAATGCCACTCGCGCTGCTCGATCCGAGCTCGACTCCGATCCATATGACGGGGCTTGCGGAGCCGGTCTACACGAGGGGGAATTATAAGACACATATTAGGGGGCTGAAGTGGCATCCTGAGTATAAATTTTACTATGCGAGTGCAATGGGTGAGGGGGAGGCGTTGTTGTTTGTAGACTTTGATAGTAGGAGGAGGTGGAGGTTAGGTGGAGTGGCGCATGGAGCGGTGCAGCTGGAAGGAGGGTCGGAGGGGAGAGTGTGTGTGCCGTTAAGGAGAAGCGTGGAGGTCAGGTGCTTGGCCTTGTATGATTAGATGGCTGGAAGATGTTTCTGTGCGCAGGCGAAGGTGTGGAATAGTGATAATTTTTTTTTAAAGAATATGGACTCGCACTTGTTTATACTCATAGAACTGAGTACTTCATGCATAGCTCCATCTACAGTATCCTGTAAGTCTGGAATAACGATTGAGTGGCAGGAAAACAAGAAAGATACGAGCGCATTAGAGCCTGTACGTTTACAACATGTGGCAGAAATGAAGGCCTATAGAAACCCACATAATGTAGCATGGCAGCAACATATAAAGAGTGAGCACTTCCGGATTTGACCCGTAGCTTCCCACACTGCCAACACCATCCGACTAGCCGAACTGTAGAAACTTTGGGGCGTCCCCCGGATTCGGTAACTTGTAAAGCCACACACTGTGATGACTCTGGTAGAATTCGGCTCGGATGACATATTCCGCGGCTGCTGGCTTCAGGTGGCTGGGGGACCATTGTGTTGCATAGGCGTCTCGAGCACGGGACCACACTCTCTGGAACATTTGATCGGTCTCGGCAAGAAGAGAACGTATGTTAGCTCCAAACATGTGGGTGCTATACATATGAGCGCCAGTGGGGTGGACAATGCATGGAAATGAAGATCAAAGTATAAGACAGACAAAGAAAAACATAGAAGATTGTATGTTACGGTTTGGTAATACAACACATTGCGCAGGAATAATCAACCTCGGAGAGTCAGGAAGATTCGTATGTAATAAACATTGTAACGTGTATATTTCTCGTGTATACTACCTTTGCCATTAGTACATCCTAGGAGATAAAATTTGGAGAAAGAATTAGGTCTGCATTGAATTCCCCCAAAACGTACGAAAAGACTTCTTTGTTCTAACCAATAAGATCTTTGAGGCTGTTAGAAACCCCTCGTTACAAAGAACACAGCTGGACCTCACGTACACGGCTTAAGCCTGCTCGTTCGCCGTACGATGTAACTGCTAATCTCCCTCATAACCGAATGGTGATCTTATTTGTTTAATGTTACTGGGATTCGTGCCCCAACGCCAAGAGAGACCTTAACCAGCACATAAAGAATACCCATAGGTCTACATTCCACTTTCTCCTAGCCATTTGCTGCCAATCGCCAAGAAATTACCTAGCCAAAAAAGTGCGCTCTCGTTGACTCGATCTTGCCTCGATCCGCATCCCGAAGCCAGCAAAGAGCTCAGAGAGCCCAATAAGATATCTCTGTGATTCCATTCCCGCTTGATTCTAGCCATTCGCCTCAAACTGCCAAGTTACCTCCTAAAGAAGAAAAAAGAAAAGCTTCCATTCGCACAAATTCGCTCCAATCTAGATAACGATCGGCCTAGAGACGAAAAAATAATCGTCTCGACACCTATGGGACTCGAACCCACAATCTTTGCCACGTTCCAAACGAGTAGCCGGAAAGCAACGCCTTACCATTAGGCCAAGGTGCCATTTATTTATATGAATTTTCGGAACAATATAATATATAATGGCTGAAATATAACTAAGAAGGGTCATTCGGGGGATTTCGGCTAAACAGCCAATGTGCGGGGTCAAGCAAATTTGCTACGCGCGACTAGTGCTGTAGAGAATCTCAACATGCGGCAATCACTCCGCAGAACCTAGTGGGGACTTGTCCAAATGTTTGAACACCAAGACCGGAACTTACATTATTTGGACGCCTGCATAAGGGCTTGCGCCATTTCAGATTGCCTGAAAGTCTTTCATACCTCAGTGGCCCCATAACCTTGCCCGTTGGGGCATGGGAAATTCTCTTTTCGTATTGCCTGGGCTCAGACTCAAGATACCACAGGGACTTTAGTCTACTCTAGAAAATCGGGGTGTGCTGTTCTACAAGACGTGAGCCGAGTACTTCTCGCCTCGTATGAAACCGAGTCAAGGTACCCAAGTAGACCTTTCATAGCACACCGAATCAGGAGGTCTCTTTCCTCAGAATCAGACAGGGTCTTTTCGCATTGCATTAATCGACTTCAACCCCCAAGGGTATGTAAAAGAATCAAGCGGATCCATGTATGTGTTATCTGGCTCAATGCCTTCGGGTTATCGCAAGCTTGCACGCGTTAAATTTATGGACCAGCATGCGTACTATACAGTTGACAACCATTAGAAGAATAGTAGGTCGTAGATTTGTGCTGGAAGCAGTGCACTTGGACGGCCGTCAAAATCCGATGCATGCGTTTTTGTGTAGGCGGACTTCTGGTAGCTTGAGTTACGTCTAGATCGGGCGCGATTGCATCGCATGGGAATTGTCACAATAACGTTACGTTGGCTCTGCCGTACCAGTACTGGCCCGGAAAAGTTCTCCATCAGAGGTATCATCAGACGATGTGTAACAGTCCCTGTTGAAGGCAGTAACGAAAGGGTCATCGTATGCGTGAGTGCCGACGCAGAGCCAGCGCAAGTGTTTCTGATACGTAAAGACCTCCTCAACACACATGAAAAGGGAGCGTCCACCACTGAATCAATATTCAAGATCACAATGAAGAAACGTCAGGTTCTGAAGAACAATGACAGGTCAGTTGCAGAGGCTTGGGCTGAGCATCAACGAGGAGGAAGAAGAGTACTTCAATACTTTGCACTACTGCACCAGGTCCAAGAATTGCTATCCGACTAGAAACCCTGGGGTCTTATTTGAGGTTCTCTTTAAACCAAAGGAAGCAGAGGCCGGTCTCTGGGAGCGAGGGCTTGTTAGCTTGGACGAGCGACCAGGGACTCAATGATGAGGTTTGTGTGAGCATTTGAACTCTGGACCTTGTTGCCTAAATCGATTCTTGTTCAAGGGTACATATCCCTGCCTCAATAGTCTCTATCGTCTACCACACATACTAAAGTGCTCTTTGACGCTTTCGTAACAAACCACAAAAACAGGAATAACAACGTATGGATCAAAGCATATGGTATCATCCCCAGCATCTTATCCCATCCCATCCCATCCCCTCTCGCCTCATCCCGTCTCATCCCCGAATCTCAAGAGCGGGTGTTCCGCACCTACCTAATCGCCGGCGCGCCGATTGTCAGCTCGCCCATCGAGTTCTTCCTCAAGTTCACCTTCGCGTCCTCGCGCTCGAGATTCACCTCCTTGGTGCATATCCACGTGCTGGCGTACATGTTCACCCTGCGTTCGTTAGCCTCATACCCTCTTTCCTCTAGTATCCGGCAGGGGGACAACGTAAACTCACCGATCAATACATGCCCCCGGCACCCTAACCGCAACCCTCTTACAGCTAAACCCACACTCCTCAAACGACCTCAAATACCACGGCTCTAGCCCCGCACTTCTTAACATAACGCGACCCTTGATCTTCAACGCGCGGTTCAGCGCGCGGATCTGCTTCCCCGCCTGCGTCCCTGTCGGCGGGAACCAATCCATGCTGTCCATGACGACAACGATGGTGAGCGTGCCGGGCCGCATGCGTGCAATCACCTCTGATATCTCGTCGGTGTGGATGCGCAGGCCGTTGAAAGCGGCGGGGCGGGAGAGTTTGACGTGCGATTTTGGTGAGAGGTAGGTCGGGTGGGAGGACGGCGTGTAGTGGCCGAGGAGGGTGAGAAGGTAGTAGTGGTTGGAAGTGCTCAGCAGGGTGGTGGTGACTACGGGCTCAAATGTGTTCAGTACGTATTCGTAGATGGCGTTGCCGCTATTTGTGCGCTCAGCTGTGGCGGTATCGAATTCGGCGCCCTTCTTGGAGTCGGCTTCGATGACGGCGCGCTGGGCGGGGGGCACGCCGAGGGCTTTCCAGAGCCACTTTTCGTTGGAAAAAACGGTCCAGGTGAGGAGCTTGCTGTGAATGAGGCCCTTCAGACTGCGGTTCCAGATTTCGCGCTGCTCGTTGAGGGTCTGGGCAGCGCAGAGCTTCTGCACGTCGGTGGTGAGGCCGAGGAGGCGGAAGAGCCAGCCGCAGAGGGCGATGGCGTTGCCGGAGCCGCCAGAGTAGTAGAGACCTTTGCTGGAGTCACTAGAGAAGACACTCGGTCCATTCTTGAGCCAGTACTGAAAAGCAGTGGAGCTCATATGCGGGCTAAGCTTCTTGATGAGAAGATCCCGGAAGTCCGGGTGCTTGCCCTCGCCGAAGAGCTTCCAGACATCGGGGTAGGGAAGCGCGGTGAAGGCAGCGACCTTGAGCTCGAGGAGGTGGTTTTGCGAGGGGTTCAGGTCGACGGCGTGGACCCGGCGGGGGGCCTCGAGGCAGAAAGATAGGATGTTATCGCCGGCAGAGGTAATCGCAAGGACGACATCGTCGGGGGTCACTTTGAGCAGGCGGGCGTCAGCGCGGTCATCTTCCCAGGTGAATGCATAGATGTACGAGTCGTTAAATCTGGTGTGCTTGGGTAGGCTCTCGTCGTAGTGTATTCGCCAGTGGTGGTTCTGGTACCTGCTTGCTGTCAGCATGGTAGGAGACTTCATGGAGCATGCTTACCAAGTAGCAGGGAGAGGAAGGCTAGACTGCAGATTCACAATGGCTGATTCGTAGGCCTTGGATCGGACTTCGACATCCGCAGGTGCGGGCCCAGTTCGAAGATCAAGAGCGGACAGGTAGGGTGATTCGGTCGCAGCAGCATCAATTTCAGCGAGCTTCGTGGTTGAGGCACCGCTGTCTTTCGAGCAACCGACCCAGATATAGTATGGCATTCGGACGCCAAAGAAATGGTTGCGAGCGTTGACGCTGAGGACGGTGCCGAAACGGTATTCGAGGTAGTCCTGACAACATTTAGTCTCGACGTCAACGTATAAGCTGTATGATGGTACCCACACGACGAGCAGCCTCAAGATTGACACGGTCGATCTCGAACCACGTCCGCCAGAAGACCCTAGAAATCCACATGCAGTGCCTGTTGATAGCTCCGCCAGTGTAATTCCTTCTGTTGAACTCCACTCTGCTCTGCACATAAAAGTCGACAACACCAACAATGCCGTTCGTGCTCAACAACGAAGAGATCGAGTCAATGACCGGGTAGAATTCTGGAATCATGGAGAGGGCGTAGCTCATGGTCACGAGCTCAGCACCACCAGCATCAGCGTTCTCATCGAGGTCTCGCATGATCTGGCCTTGTGAGATCATCGCCTTGCGCTGATAGGCTTGCGGCTCGTGCTCATGGAGGCGGAAGGTGCGGGCGTCCTGGCAGATGACTTTGACGTTCTTCCATCCAAGGCGGGTGAAGCGCTTGCGTGCCATGTCGCAGAGGCTGGGGGATAGGTCGACGACGTCTGGGAGCATCAGCATGGACTTCCCAACGGGGAAGATACCGTACAAACTGAGCGGAAGAATTCAGGGACAGATACGAATTTCCCCATCTGTTCGACACTATACAAGATCAGTTCGGTCCCGTTAGCCAGCGGCCTTCGTCTGCTCACTTGTGACCGGTCCCGCCGCCGATCTGTAGTGGTCAGTGCTGTAGGGGAACCGCCGGCGATGTACTCACGTCTACCCATACTGGTCTCTGAGAGATCAGTCCAGCTTCACAACGGTGCTTCAACTGCGCTGCCACCAAACCTAGCATATCCTCGCGACCTCTAAGTAATCGCGTACGCGTAGCATCGTAAACGTCCGCCTGGGCCTTGTAGAAGCTTTCCTACTTCGATTTAGCCATGATCATGCTCAGAAACCCGTCAACCTACCAAGGCATCCTGCTGGTCTCCGTTCTTATCTCCAGTATGCGGCTTCAAGAAGCACGCATACGCAAACTTTAAATATGCCTGGAAGGCACTCGCCTCGCCCTTGGGCTTGAACGCAATGGCAAAGGTAGCGAGCACAAAGACGCTCAGCACACCCACAGCCAGGACGACCAAGTTGAAGGGGTCCCTCGGGAGCAATGTTGAAAGGCCGAGCATAGCTGCGGCTACAAAAGTTCAGACGGAACCAGGAGAGCGCACGAGAAATCGAGGGACGCGTAGCCAGAGAAGAGACGAAAGTGACACGCGGATGCATTTGTTATATGGGAGGATGCCCACCAGTTCCGACCAGCGTTCCGACTTCGGTTCGTCATGCTGCCCCGCCACCTGATGCTGGGCCCCGCGCATACGGTAGACAAGTGATCTCGCTCGTCGAGGCGGTGTCTCAGCCAATTGAACGAGGCACATGCGGCGCTGGCCCGAACGCAGAGTTGCTGGATGCGAAATGGAGCGTTTCCAGCTCGCTTTCAGCGGCTATGCAGGGCCCAAGGGACCGAGAGTCTCTCCAGACGCCATTGTTGCGAGACAACGAAGCGGGCGCTTGGGCCTATCACGGGGCATTGCTTTTCCTCGTGGTAGGCTGAGGCTGGTGTTGAGGTCCTGGGGATGCGTTCGGGACATGTTCGTTGTTTAGACTGCAGCCAATCAGCAGCGCCACGAGCGAGGCGTGCAACAACGCAGGGTCTACATCTGATAATGAGCGGGTCGTGACCTGCATTAAGCCTTACAACCAGACCGTGGGAGTCGCACAGCCTGGTGCGCTGATCGCTCCGAGCCTCCAACAGCAGGCCAAGATCGGCCAGTGGACGTGTCGTAAGGCCATTAGGTACTGTGTGCATGCAGGAACACCTCTCACAAAACCCCACCAATGTGCACCGTCAGAAGCGATGCTAGACGTGGTCGTGATTGATTTCTACCTAATATTACAGGGCGGCCGCATACGCATGGAGCCCGCACTTGCAACGAGCTATCTATCCACCCAGCCCCACTACGCGTAGAAATTGACCGTGTCCTTCTTCTTGGCCTGGAGACGGTTAGCCATGGTGTCGAGTGCGGGGCTGGCGTGGGAGTGGTTCGGCTTACCTGTACTTCTGATATGGCGTCGACGTAATGCTCGTGGCTGATCTTCTGCTGTCCTAATCGGAGCGCAATCATGCCTGCCTCGACGCACACGGCCTTGAGCTGCGCACCACCGAACTCATCGGTACTGCGGGCCAGCTCAGGCCAATTGACGGCATCATCCACCGTCATTTTCCGCGAGTGAATGCGCAGAATCTGGGCTCGCGCCTCCTCGTTGGGGAGGGGGAACTCGATCTTCCTGTCCAGACGACCTGATCGGAGCAAGGCAGGATCAAGGACGTCGACACGGTTTGTGGCCGCGAGCACCTTCACACGGTCGTCGGATGCGAAACCGTCAAGCTGGTTCAGCAGCTCCAACATGGTTCGCTGCACTTCACGGTCTCCAGACTTCTCGGAATCGAAACGCTTCGTGCCGACAGCATCCAGCTCGTCGATGAAGATAATCGAGGGTGCTTTCTCCTTTGCAAGCGCAAAACAGTCGCGGACCAGCTTCGCACCGTCCCCTATGAACATCTGCACGAGTTGAGGACCGGCGAGCTTGAGGAAGGTGGCATCTGTCTGCGCAGCGCAAGCACGGGCGAGAAGGGTCTTGCCGGTACCGGGAGGTCCGTACATGAGCGCACCTGTAGAATGTCAGTGTGGTGCTCTCGTATGGTGGAGTGGGAATGCGTACCTTTGGGTGCCTTGATACCGATCTTTTTGAACCGCTCAGCCTCCTTCATCGGCCACACGACAGCCTCCACGAGCTCCTCAATCTGCTTGTCTAGACCACCAACGTCTGTGTACTTCTCCGTAGGCTTCTCGTCGACCTCCATAGCCTTCACTCTGCTGTCATACTCAGCGGGAAGCGTGTCCAGAACGAGGTATGAGTCCTTGTTCACACCAATCAGGTCACCTGGCTTGAGCTTCTCATGGTCGACGAGGCCGATGAGCGGGAGGAAGATGGTTTGCCGTGTCGATGTCTTGATGACGGCCGACTTGCCAACGCGGGTGGCGTCCAGGTCGATGTTTGCACCCTCCTCTGCCGCCTCCTCCGAGACATCGAGATCTAATATCTCGACGACGTTTCCGACGAGGTATGGAAGTTGTCTGCAATTAGTCAGCCATGTAAAACGCGGTAGAACCGTGTGCAAACGGCAAAGCCCATGGTGGCCGGTCGGCGTACCTGTTGTTCTCGATCTTCTCTAGGTTGTCCTTGATCTTCTCGTTCATGGACGCCTTCTCGTGGGACAACCGCTGGAACTCGCTCTTCATTATCCGCATATCGTTCTCCAGCAGCCGCTTCCGCGCGACAATGTCTCGTGTGGCCAGGTTGAGGATCTCGTCGTCCAGCACCTCCTCTTCCGGCTCCGCGTCTTTCATGTCGGCGTCGCCATCGGCCTTCTTGCCATCCTTGCCGTCGTCGCCGTCCTTCTTCTCGTCTTTCTTCTCCTCCTTCTGCTCGCGCTCGAGGTCATCGAGGTCCTCCAGTGTTGACATGGTGGCGGGGTGCGGCGGAGATTGATGCGGGGTGGAAGATAGTCGGAATACAGCAGTAGATATATGGAGGTGCTACAGGGAGCGTGGCGGGGGATGAGTCGCCGGTGCGGGGTGTAAAGGCGGTGTTGATGTTGAGCTCGGAGGCAGCTGCTGTATTACGAAGTGAAGCTGCCGGGATTCTTAGTAACGACCGGTCTTGGCAGTGATTGCCTCCGACCACAACAGCCAATGAGCATCAATCACCGCCGAACAGCGATTGTACTGTAGGTACAGGCGGCCGGAGGTTTCCCCTCGGGCGACGACTGTCGAGAGGTTCATGCCGGCTCTCAATTGTCAACTCACAAGATGAAGGTAACGATCTATCTCAGACGAGAAACATGACCGAAGCCTGTAGCAGCACAACAGACTGAACCCCCCAATATTACTCAATCACGACCAAATCCTGAGTTAAAAAGTCTTTCCGAGACATTGTTCTGTGGTATTTGTAGACAGCTTCGTACACCTAGGCCCAATAGTGGAGATCAACATGTCATTGCGAAATTTGGAATAGACCATTCCGAGATTCTCCAAGATAAGTTCTCAAACCCACCGCGTTCTCCATTACAAGACCACATACAATAATGTGACATGACGAATTGAATTCTCTTTTCCGTCTACCCCGAGTTAAATATATAGAACCACTTGCACGTGCCCCTAAAAATACGCGTACAATCAAGTCCAGCCATGCATCATGCATTTTCATCCTAGACACCTTCTTTCTGGCCTCCCAACCCGTCCATTTCATCCCTAGAGCGAGCAAGTGTCGCCAATGCATAGAAACGACAACAAGTCTATTGTTTTACAAAGATGGTTGTCCAAGGTTCATCCAAGCCGTAGTATCCTCGGCCGTAGTATCCTCGAACGTGAATAAAAGTGGGCGGAGAAAGAAGCGGGCCTTATTTCGCGGCGCCGGGGTAGCGCGTCTTGCCGACAGTGAAGGGAACGTAGCGGTACTTGATCATGTGCTGGATTTGCCGGCGCACTGTTGGAGTTAGCTAGAATGCTCATTTCAATCATGCGATGGGTACATACTGGTCAAGCCAAACAGGATCAGCCAGTAGACCACGAGAACCGGCCAGAATACAGGCAGGTTGAAGACCTCGAACCAACTGCACAGGAAGCCAATGGAGATAGCCTTGGTGGTCGAGTACCAGAACTTGAACTCTGGCAGGCGGCGCACGAATGGCCGGAACTCATCGTCCGCCTTGGTAGGCAGACCTCCTGCGTTGCCGTCCTCCATGCCCTCATCCTGCTCCAGCGAAGGGTCGAACTTGGGCGAAATGAAAGCAAGGAAGAGATTTAGAAGGTAAATGCCGAGTGAATATGCGACTAGCCAATGTTAGCCTCAGACCCCATCATGGCTTTTGCATTCTGCATCCACGTAACCAAGCTACGTGTACGGAAGACCTAAGATGGATGCGCCTACCGATGTACCACCCCTCCGCAATGAAAATTCGTAATGCGAAGAGCACAAACAGGACACCGGTACCGACCCATCGGTATGTGGTGAAGGGTGTCGATTTATCAAGGTAGGCTTGGAATATCTGCCGCGTGTCAATAATCAGGTCTCCGCATCTCTCTCGCAGAAGCAGCGCATTGCAACCAAATGAGTCTGGCAATAGGCAACAGCAATAGGCTGCAAGGACCACTTCCAGCGAGACGGCAGTTCACGCACCCTTCCGTACTTTGTCGTCTGCGCCGTGACAGCCGAGAAAGGGGTATCAGGCTCGGGGGCGTCCATGGTGGCGGCACGGTGATGCGAGTGCAGCAGCGAACAGATGCGCGGGGAATCGCAAAGGGTGGCCGAGGAGAGAACGGCGTGCTGTTTTTAAGGCGTTGGGGGCAAGTGTTGAAGTGTTGCGTGTCGCCAGGCTGCGGTTGCCTCTGCGAAAGATTCCAGCCCTACCAGGGTTAGGAACGTGGCCCGTGCCAAGGGGAGGTGCGCCTGGGCGCTTTCCCATCTTCGTCTGGCGGTTCGCGCCGGGAATACATTCCAGGCGAGCCGAGGTCAACCGCTATGTCATTGTAGCTCCACTCCAGATGTAGCTTCGATACATTCACTCCTTCTTGCTAGATTTTCTGCGCTTCAATTGAGCGACGAAAACCACACATCTACAATGCAGGCATTAAGGTCATCCATTAGGGCAGCCACCCGTGCACCTGCATGTGGCTTCCAGTTCGCTCGCAACTACTCCGCCGGAAAGACATACGAGCATATTCTCGTCTCGTCACCAAAACCCGGTGTAGGCTTCAGTGAGTACCCTCCTCGATCACCTTTCAGAGCCAATCTACCTCGATATCTTCTCCTCTTTCGTCTGCCTCTCAAAAGTCCCGGACTCTTCGCCCGAATGTCCAACCTTCGGTCACTAACTGCTCACAGTCCAACTGAACCGCCCAAAAGCCCTCAACGCCCTCTGCACACCGCTCATCCTCGAGCTCAATGCCGCTCTCCGTGACTATCAAGCCGACAAGTCCATCGGCGCCATCGTCCTTACTGGCTCAGACCGTGCCTTCGCCGCTGGCGCCGATATCAAAGAAATGAAGGACCTCACCTTTAGCACCTCCTACGGGAACGACTTCATCGAGAACTGGTCCGAGCTCGTCACCTTCCTCAAGAAACCCCTCATCGCGGCAGTCAACGGCTACGCCCTCGGCGGTGGCTGCGAGCTCGCTATGATGACCGACATCATCTACGCCGGTCCTAAGGCTACCTTCGGACAACCTGAGATAAAACTCGGCACCATCCCCGGCGGTGGAGGTAGCCAGCGCCTCACCCGCGCCATCGGGAAGTCACGCGCTATGGAGATCATCCTCACAGGGGACAACATCAGCGCAAAGCAGGCCGGCGAGTGGGGTCTTGCGGCACGTGTGTTCGATACGCCTGAGGAGACAATTGAGGCAGCCCTCACGACTGCGGAGAAAATCGCGAGTTACAGCCAGATTGCAGTCAAGGCGTGCAAGGAGGTTGTGAACAAGAGTCAGGAGCTCGGCGTGCGGGACGGCGTGGAGTTTGAGCGGCGGATATTCCACGGGCTGTTTGGAAGCAAGGACCAGACGATTGGGATGACGGCATTTGCAGAGAAGAAGAAGCCCGAGTGGATAAACGAGTAGTGCGGTTACGTGAAGAGACGGGACAGTGGAAAAGTTGAAGTTGAAATTATCGGTACTTGCTCATGAAATTATGTAGGAGGCCGTATAAACCCGCAAATCCCACTACATATCTAGTATACACCAGCCTTCGACTTTTCCCAGCCAGAGAGGCATTATGCGCAGGCGCAGGCCACCATCCAGACCACACACCGGGTATCCAATCCAATCTATGTACGAGAAACAAAACGCTAAATGACAGATACTTCCTCTCTCTGTTCCTCTCCACAACCTCTACCGCGGCGACGCAATCCCAAGCCCTCCCAAACTAACCCTATACGTCGTATCCGCGGTCCCAGGCCTCTCCCCAGTCCCCTCTCCTGCCCTTGATGACTGCGGCACCTTGGGGCTCTGCCTCGGACTCGCAAACGGCTGCGGACTCACCATGGGACTCTCCAACTCCGCAGGCGCGCGCATGGGATGCGCGCCTTCCGCGGGCAACTCAGAGTACCGTTGAGTACCCCCAGCCGTGAAGTCGGCCGGGAGTTCTTGCGGCTCGCTACTCTGCGCGACAGGTGCATACTGGTGTTGTCCAAACGCCGCGAACGGTGGAGGTTTAGGGCTATTATACAGTGGCGGTGCTAGGGAGGCGTTAGATATGCCGAGAGCGTGGTCGTGAGGTCCACGAGGGGGGTGCATGTGCGCGGACGCGGGCGTCGCGGGGGAGAGAGTGGAAGTGGTGTTCGTACCTTCGTCGTAGGCAGAGTGGCGGTACTCTGTTTTCTCTCCTTGGCCGGGGAACGCGGCGCGCGATGAGGACGACGCGGGTCGCGCGTCAATCTTTGCGTTCCGGCGCTTCTTAAAGAGGCAGAAGACAAGGAGCGCGATGATGGCCACGACAGCGACGCCGCCTACTACGGCGCCTACGATGACGCCTGTGTGCGACGACCCGCCCGAGGAGTTGTCTAATCCAGTCTTTCCATCAATGCTGTATGCTTGCTGTAGACTTGCGGTATCGAGTACAGCCGCGGTGAGGTCGTTCTGCGGACAGCTCTTGTTGTCTGGCTCGCCCTGGTGGTTGCACGCGTTTGTCTTGCAGCAACCCCAGAAAGTGGTATCGTTTTTTGGAATGTTGACGCACGAGTAAAAGGTAGACGCGGAGCCACAGGAGGGGTCGGGCAGGGTGCCGTACGCGGAGGCATTGAAGGAGACGGGCGCGAGGTTGCCGAGTGCGCAGCCGCTGATGGAGCAGGGGTCAGTCTTGCAGCAGCCCACGAAGGGTGAGCGGTTTGAAGATGTGGCCTCGCAGGCATACCATTTTGCGCCGTCCTTGCAGGTTGGCTCGAAGAGGTCGAGGGCTTTGTTCGACATGGCGGCGGCGCGTCGAGCGGTGGTCTTGCTGCTAACGCGCTGATATATCTCTTTCTGATTGCGCGTGCAACTAGAGTCGACGTGGCTGGGGTAACTTGAAGCTGTTAAGACGACGTCAGAACAAGCCACGACCTGGTGAACGTGAAATTGGCAATTCTGTCCCGAGTCCTCGCCACCAAGTATTAGTACCGGTACGTTTCAGATAGTGAAGGCGATAGACATTAAGGTAGTTGAAATAGGGAATCTCAAAGGAAACAGGACAAAGGAGCGGGCGCGCGATAACACCTTGAAGGAGTGCAATCGCCTCTCAGCAGTCGAGGACAGCGCCCATTATGAGGCACAGTCGACGCCCTGATCCTTGTTACCAAGACAAAGGCAATCTGACCCGCACGATATGTAGCTCAGCTGCCGAGCACCTGCAGTGAAAGGGCCCATGATGGCGCACATAGTGCCATATCATTGGCCTGAGGCACGCACCAAGCCAGGAGTTTGGTGGCTTGTGCGGTAAAGGATGGACTTGTTGGAATGAGCTACCGAATGCGGTAAGATGTCGAGGCTGAATGTCCTTAGAGAAGCGTGGGTGCAGGGGTTTGGATGAGGCGCAGCCAACGTTGCACCGAGTGGAATCGAGGTGCAAGTAAGCAGAACTCTGACGAGCGCTGTGTGCCTCGCTGTTTGTTGCAAGTTTGAGCGTCGCAGTCCTCATGAACAATTACCCACTTGATTCTCCTCGATCTCTTTGGAACTGCAAGCGGACCACCGCGACTATCGAGGGAATTCATGCTGCAACGAAAGAGCGGGCTGAATTTGTTCGGTCATCTAGTCAGCAAATGAATGCCCAGGTTTCTAATTTCAGCAACATGATCGGACCTGAGCTGTGCGCAGCTGCATGGGGGCCGTTAACAAGCGAAGCGCAAATGAACCCAATTCGCGGCACCAAATTCTCTGCATTGCCCTCGTCACTTGACTGCCGGATTTGAAGAACAGAACTCGGTATTGTAACGCGATAGCAATGATAACTACAAGCTGGCACACCATTTGTTGTATGAGTCCAGGACGCATGGAGAGCTCGGTGGGCACATGAAGCCAGAAAATGTTAGGTATTGTCGCGTAGCCCCAGAACAGCCAATTGCCATAGAGATTTGGATGTGTATTCGACATCCGATTACTACAGGACAACTTGGCCCAAAATATCATAAGCTTTCAGCTTCAGGGCAGGTGTGGCCGTCTGTAGCTTGCTCGGGTACAGACTGGTATTTGTAAAGGATAGTGAGCGGCTGTGCTGTATATAAGTAAGACACCTCCGTAGAAAGGTCCCCTTCGATATGCAGACAGTGTCACGAATCCTCGTACTTGTTGAACGCGACGGGGAGGATTCGGAAGCGACATCTGGACGACAACTGACTAGTTTCGGGGTCGCAAGGCCGCTGGGATGCGGCGGACCAAAAGCTAAAAAGGCTAAATCGCAACGGAAGGAACGATGTATCACAGAAGCTCACCCTGGAATGTGCACATGTGAGTGTCCCACGATCGCGCTCGAGCGTGTGATGGACTACCCGCTTATCAGATCCCGTTAGCGTCATCAGATGACACATCCCTGTCACTGACGCACGTGGAGCACCTCATCAAGTACCTCCCGCGCCTGTCAAAGTTCAGAAGCTCGCTCCAAAGCTCGCGCCACGCTGCACATGTGCTGTTGGACCAGCATCACCTTCCATGGCAGAAGACCTAACAGCATGGCTTCGAGAAGCTCTGCAGTCGTCGCTAAACGAGCCTACCTTCACTATCAGTGCTGCAGGCGGAAATAACGCGAGTAACCCCGACCTCCCAGATGACCCGGGTAAAGCACCGCAGTTTCGGAAGCTCGCCGAAGCAGTTCTGCGCGGGAGACAGGTAGTGAGTACGTACAACCTCGCGTTAATTGCTGTGTTGCTGGGTCTCACTGTATGGCACTGGGGCGAGAAGGTTGCGCTGCGCAAGAGAAGGAGAGGGACCCGGAGGAGCAAGAAGATGGATGAGGCCGTTGAAAGAGCTTGGTCCAGCTCGAGCAGTACTATCGAGGGCACTGCGACGCCGCCGGATGCTTTGAGTAAGAAGGTGGACGAGACATCTCCCCTGCTTTCCACAGGATCAGCCCAACAAGTGCCACCAGGATTGTGGAAGCCGTACTATCTCGTGAAAGCATTTATGCAATACCAGCTGCGTCCCATACCCATCATCAACAGAGCGATGCCTACGAACGCGGTTTCGCTCTTTGTTGTCGCATATATCGCGCTCAACTTAACTTACAACTTTTACGACATGACCTACGAGCCGATGTATATCTTCTCTTTTGCGGACCGATGCGGACTCATCTTCGCCGCCAACCTCCCACTGCTATATCTCCTGGCTGCGAAGAACCAACCATTGAGACTTCTGACGGGTTACTCGTACGAAAGTTTGAATATCTTCCACAGAAGAGTAGGAGAATTGCTGTGCTTTGAAGCGTTTTTGCATTTTGCTGGTAAGAGTCCTAGATATTTCCCCGAACAAGTCCCGTTTATAAAGCGTACTGACCTCGTTCATTGATCAGGCATGTTCATCGTATGGTACGCCGCCCTCCGCAAGCTAGGCTTCACCCTCGCTCGCTTCATTATGAATAGACTCGTCATCCTAGGCCTGCTCGCCTTCTTGTCCTACCAGATTCTCTACTTCACCTCCCTTGGCACATTTCGCAAGCGTATGTACGAGGTCTTCCTAGCACTGCATATTTTCTTCCAGATTGCAGGGCTAGCCTTCCTCTGGTTTCACTACCACACCTCAAGGCCATATGTCGGAGCTTCCCTCGCAATATTCGTTGTGGACCGCCTCATTTTCAGACTCTGGCTGAAAACGAGTACGCACCCTGCGATGTTGACCGTGCTGGATGATAACGAGACCGTGCTCGTGTCTGCGAACTGGGACACTTCAGCGCGGAAATCAGCCCTCGTGCCAAAAACCATGAGCAATGGGTGGAATCCAAATGACCACGTCTTTCTCACCATACCGTCGCTGTCGCGGAGGCACGCACTCCAAGCGCACCCTTTCACCATCTTCTCCGCCGCACCGACTCTCCATACCGACGGCGACGGAAACGCCTCGCACGCGTGGTTCACTCTCCTCATCCGTGCCCAGGCAAACGATGGCTTCACGCACCACCTGATGACATACGCCCGCACACACAGCAGCACTAACATCCGCCTCGATGGTCCCTACGGCTCCGCACACGCGCTCGACGTGCTGCGCGCGTCGGACACTGCGGTCGTGATAGCAGGAGGGTCTGGCATCGCAGTCGCGTATCCTCTGCTCTACGCGTTGTTAAGTCCTACCTCGATCTCCTTCGATATCGAGAACGCGGCCAATACAAGGATTGTCAAGCTCTTTTGGGTCACGCATGAAGCCTCGCACCGCTCGTGGATTCCAGACGATAAGTGGGCGGAACTCATAACCTGGGGTCTGGAAGCGCATGTGCCAGCCGCGACAGCGGAAGCTGGACGCCCGGACGTACCCGCCGCACTTCAAGGGATGGTAAATGGTGGGCAGACGGGCGTCGTCGTCAGCGGCCCAGACGGCCTGGTCCGAGATGTGCGAAACACATGTGCGCGCCTCCTCTCGACGGGTGCGAATGTTAAGCTGCAAGTCGAAAAGTTCGGATGGTAGTGTGCAGTATCAGGTCAGAAGGTCTGGCACATCATGGCTCCTCGTGTACTTACATAGGGTACTCGAACTTCCATCGAGGCATTGCACGTTCGGCCTAGAGGGCGTTTTATGAAGCGTGTTCGTAGTAGCCACGTGGGCTAAAGCGGCTTTGCATAGGGCGATGCGCGGGTTGGGTTGGACTACAGTTTGCACGGCAGCAGAGACACGACAGTGATGCAAGATCTAAACCTGGAGAGATAAGCGTAACGTCGCACGGCATGATGGTCGCATAAAGGGGTCGCATTCCATCCAAGATGTACATGCACTTCCTCTTGAATAAAGCTGATAGAATAGAACAGCCTGTCCAGCTCCAAAGTATTCCACCATCAGCCCCTTCGCAGTCCATTCACTTGAGCACGCAAACACAATATAGAAAGACTTATTTGATGTCAGTTCATGTCAGTTCACGTCGTACACGCTCAATACACTTTCATTTTACATTCCATCACCCTCACTGCTTTCCCTAGCCCTCGGGAACATTCTTCTTGATGCCCACGGCCTCACCACCTGCGCGTGTCGTATCCTGCACCATGCCGCCGGCAGCCTTGGTCGTGTCCCCCAGACCACCCGTAACACCCGTCACGGTGTCGCCCACGCCCTTGCCGAGCCCAGACACGGTGTTGCCGACAAGGTTGGTGGCGCCGCCAATGCCCTTCCCGACAGTATCGGTGGCGGAGCCGAGGGTGTTGCCTGCGGGCGTTAGTTGTACTACACGAAGGAGATGTGGTAGTAGAAGGTAGATGGAAGAAGGGGGTGGCCATGGTCAAGCAAGTTGGAGAAGCAACAAAAAGGGAGCGTACTCATTCCGCCCGTGACAGATCCCCAGACACCTATCCATGGTCAGCATCATCCAACGCACTGCCTCACTATGGCAAACATACCCTTGGACTGCTTCTGCGCCTCGTTCTGATCGGTCATCTTGGCTTGAGCTTCTTATTCTTTCTTTTCTGCTTCGTCCCTGTGATACTTCTGCTTCGTTCGACGATGTAAGATGACTTGTGGATAGGAAGTACTGCAGTGCGTATGTAGTAAGTCAGATCTGCTGGCGCGCTTCCTCGCCCGTTATATGTTCGCGCCCCTCCGACCCTGATGACGTAGCGCGTGCGTTCCCCCCTCTTCGAAGCCTCTCCACACGCGCGCACGCACCGGGTGCCATCTTCCCCTCTCGAACGCTCTTCCGACGAACGCTAGGCGCCTAAGACGCCGATGGCGACACACTTGCCATCATATTACACAGGTATGAGCCGTTCATGTTGGAGGGCTCTTTCGGCGACTGGGCCCGATGACAGTGGCTGACCCAAACAATGGGAATAGAGGCGCACAGCATATCTTATCTAAACTCACTCTAGTGTACGTTCGTAAAATTACAATGTAATAAGTCAGCGTATCTGCTCACAATTGGGTCGTAAGGTTTTATATTTATTGTGAAGTTCTGGTCAGATGCACACATACTTCACGGATCGCGAGGAAACCTATTGAAATAGTATTTTAGATTCGAACCAAATATGAACACTAAAAAGTCCATACCATAATCATGCCGAAGCAAACGATGCATCCTTCGTCTCCCCACTTTCGAATGTGTAAGATCCGCAAGATGGTGGCTGGTTCATCGATGAACAGATGCGTCATTACCTCTGAGGATATCGCCCTCCAAAGCAAACGTGAAGCTCCACCTCTAATACTCGCTGGGAAATAGAGCAATGGCGCAAATAAGAAAAGAGAGACTGAGAACAAGATGAAGCGGCAGAAAAACTGCCTATACAACCGCCATGACGCTCCTGCGAGCAAGCGGAAAAGACGAGGAATCGTGCGAAGTGTCGGGAGACGCTTCGCCCGGCAGGGGACGACAGCGGTAATGACTCCACAAGTCTCCAGGATCCATTGACCGGAACGCCGTTCGTGAAAACCCCCCAAAACCGGAAGTCGTGTTGCAAACATATGCTAGGTAGAACTCAGAATCTTGTTCCTCACCTAGTTCTTTTGAATGCCGACCCAACAACTTGAAAACTTTTGTATCCTTCATGATGCCGAAGTGGAAACCCCGCAAATGCAGAACAATGCGCGCAGAAGATGCCCCGTCTATGCAACACAAGATTAAATTATCGCGTGCGACGACGTCTAAGGGTATAGGTGTGATCGCACGCGGTCGAAGAACGGCCGAAGGTCACCATAGGTGTGAGACTATTCGGATGGCTTGGCGTCGGTGGCAGAAGCACCAGGCGCTGCCTTCGACGGTTGGGGAGACGTGGCCGGAGGCGGAGAGCTGACCTCTTCCGCACCTTCGTTGTCAAGAGCCATGAGTGCACTATAATAGTCAGTAGTTGATCAGCAGACAAGGCTTATGTGACATACCTGAACGAGTTTGCGTGGGATGTGGACTCCTTCTCCTTCTGGACGGGAGGTGTAGCTGTTCGGGACGAAGCCCCCGAATCAGCACCTGCTCCAAAGGCTCCTCCAGGACCAAGACCACGTCGGCCACTACCAGAGCGTCCACCGAGCATGGAAGGACCAATGCCGCTGCTGTTGCGGCCAGATGAGCCCTTGGTCAACTTGCGCAGATCGTCCATTGCGACGCGGCTGCCGAAGTCCTGGGGAGGTGGGATTCCACCTCCAGAGAATGAACGAGCATCACCGCGGCCTTGTGGAAGGCGACCACCACGATTGTTGGCAGCTGATTGAGCGGCGGCCTGCTGAGCGGCTGCAGCCTCGGCGTGGATCTGCTGAATGGTCTTTGGTCCCTTGTCGGCTTGCTTGTCGCGCCAGTTCGCCTTTCGGAGATCAACAAGGTCGAGCAACATGAACTTGAGACGCGATGGCAGTGCCTCCATGTTCATGATCTTTTCCACTCGCTCAAAGTATACCGACAACATCTTTGGTCCGGCGTCGGCTGTCGACATGGTCGCACCAACAGTGCGGAGCAACTTGACCAAGCTCTCGATTGCGGACTCATCGGGAAGACCCTCAAAGTCGAGGAGCTTGAGCACACACTCGTGCATGATGCGCAAGGTAAGCATGTTGAGCTTGTACAGCTCACCGATGAACTGGATGAGACCGAGACCCTTACGCTTGGCAGCGGCAGCAATATAGTACTCCTCCGAGAGCATGACTTCCTCTTGCTTATCGCCGTCGGGCTTGACAGGCAAATTGACCTCCCAACCCTTCTCGAACTCTTCTTGGCAGCGGTTGAGGAGGTACTTCCTGAACAGGGCACCTCCAACGACAGGTTGGCCGTGCTTGTCCTTGACGTTCTCGTCGCGAATCGCGGGATCCATAGTGTTGAGCATCTTGAAGCAGAACTTAGCGTACATGGAAGACCAATGCTGCTCATCACAAGCTTTCTCAAACGTCAGTTGAATAACCTGTCGAAGTGTGCGGCCGTCATCCTCGTTCTTGCTCTGTCCGGCAATTTCAAGTATCTGGTCAGAGATCTTGTCGAACTTCTCGGGAGTCAATTTGTTGAGAGCAGCCTTGACCTTACGCTGGACCATGTCGGGAGCAAGGTGGCCTGCAGCCAGCTGAGCAGCAGCTTGCTGGGTCTTAGAGTGCGGCTGCCAACCTGTGGTGGATTTCTCAAGAGGCTTGAGGTCCATACCAGCAGTGAGCGGCATTGCAGCTTCCTCCTTCTTGTTCGCGGGCTTGTCTCCACGACGGCTGCCGCGTCCACGAGAGCTACCAACACGGGGGGAGTTGGGCGCCATGTTCTGGAAAGACGAAGTGCGTGCCATCTGCACGGGGAACCCACCGCCAGCACGAGGAGGTCCGACCAATTGTGCAAGGGGATTGGTCATTGGGCCTCCGCCTCGCTGTGCCGCCTCGAAACGCTGTGCAGAGGTAGTGCCAGGTGGCAGGGTACGGCCAGTGGGGAAAGAGCCTGTGAAACTGCCCATAGGGCCACCCAGGCCACTACGTGATGGCTGCCGACTACCCATGCCTGACGGAGCACCACGAGCAGACTTGGGACCGGCAGACTCGGAGGAGTCGCCCACAGTCTCCTTGAGCTTCATGTCCCAGTCCACAGAGGGCTTCTCCTTGAAGACATCCTGGAATTGCAGCAAGAATGAGGGCTCGTACACCTTGCCCTTGGACTTCGTACCCATGTTGAGCGCCGGGTTGGGAGAGAGGACGCCCTCGGGGTACTTGACGAGCTCGCTTTGTACCTGAAGGAAGCGGGCCGACTTGAGCGACATCATACCGGGCGTGGGCGCAGGCGGCTCGATGGCCTTTGTAGTCTCCAACTTGAGGTGTGCGGGTTTTGGCTTGCTTGCTCCAGCTGACTTGGTTTGCGTGGGGGGAGTAACCGTGGGCTCAGCTGGTGGCGCGGGGGCTTCCTCCTCGGCCTGGGTGGCAGCGGGTCCAAACATGGTGTTCTTCTTGAGGCTAGCGAACGCCTCACGGTTAGCCTTCTCGCGCTCTGCCTTTTGTTCGGGTGTCTCGGCCTCCTTCGCGGCTTCACGCTCTTCAGCCTCACGCTCAGCCTGCTTCATGCGCTCGTCTGCCTCCTTCGCCTTCTCGGCCTCGCGGGCTTTCTCGGCTTCGAGCTTCTTCTTTTTCTCCTCGGCAAACTTGCGCTCACGCTCCTCCTCTTCTTTCTCTGCGCGTTCCATTTCCTCGATCATGCCTAGGTACCGTTAGCAAAGGTCGTTGTTTCTTCAAGGAGTAATACGTACGCTCCATCTCCTCGTCTGCCTTGCGCTGCTCTTCCTCTGCCTTGCGCTTGGCCTCTTCTTCTTCGTTCTTGGCAGCGGCTTCCGCGGCCTCCTTTTCTTGAGCTTCCTTTTCGGCTTGCGCCTTGGCCGCTGCTTCGGCCTGCTCCTTCTCCTCTTTCTCCTTCTGGGCCTTCTCTTCGGCTTCCTTCGCCTCGGCTTCCTTCTTCTTGTCTTCGTCCTTGCCTTGGAGTTGCTGCTGGAATTGTTTGATGAAGTCAGCCTTTACGTCGCTGGCGGACTTCGCAGCCACGCTCTCAGCACGACTATGCGTAGACTCGGGACGGGGCGGAGGCGTGGGGGTAGCAACAATGGCAGGAGATTTAGAGGGCGCTGGAGGTTGAGCTGGTGACGCGGGCTTCTTGCTGGTGTTAAAGTCAACGACTTGGCCGTCGGCCGTCTTGATCACAATCGCCTTGCTCTTAGTCTTTGGCGGGATGGAGAACGAAGAACCCGGAGCTGGGCTGCCTGACGGAGCACTCGGTGTCTGGGAGACGTGGCTCACGTTAGTCATGGCAGGCGTCGATGGCTGTTGAGCAGCAGACGGCGGTCGTTCCGACATATTCGATGGCGTGCGCGACATGCCCTGGGCTTGCGGGGGCTGACCGTAACCAGGCACAGGATAGGCCTGTTGCGGGTAACCACCACGTCCTGGTGATGCTGGGACGCCTGGATAGTGCATTCCCTGGGGCATTCCATAGTTCTGACCAGGGAAGTTCTGGCCGTAGTAACCGTTGTATGGGTCCAGACCCTGAGGTGGACCGTACATGGCCTGTGTTTGTTGTACTTCGGTCAGAAATTGTTCATCAATAAACTTGGAAGAAAAAGGCGGAACAAGAGGATCGAAATGACCGCTATACGCCGACGAGCCGCGACGCTCCCTTAAGTCGGGGCGCTTTATGGCTGCCGAAGGTACAGGGCAAGACTGAAAAGAGAGTTGTGTCCGAGAAGGTTGTGTTGGCTGAGCCGACTTGCACGACTCGGACACGGAAGAGACAATTGAGAGATTACGAACCGGCTGAGCGTAAGGCTGCTGTGGGTTGTAGCCGTAACCGCTGTAGTTAGCTTGCTGGTGGATCGCCGCTGGCGTGATGGCGGGCGATCTATTGGCGCGGTAAGGAGAATTGGGCTGCATTTGCGGTTGGAATGCAGGAGCCATATGGGGACCGCGAGGCTGGTTAGGCATTGCGCGGAAGGGTTGTGGCGAGGCACTGGGGTGCTGGTGCTGCTGCATGGGCGGGTAGTTATTATAGCCACGACCGCGGCCGCCGTTCGGGGCAAACCCTCGGTTCATGTTCGGGTTGCTCATGTCACTGTGCGCAGACTGTGAAGACTCGCGGCGCAAGTGCTGCGCTTGGGGCAGGGAGTTTGGCTGCGGAGGCAGTGAAATGTTGCGTGCCTGAGTGTGCGTTAGCAAAGTTGAATTTTCACACACGTGCGCTCAACCAACATACGCTGGGATCGGCCTCGTTACCACCGCCAAACACAAGGTTCGGGCGAGTGGGTAGGTTATCAGGCTTGCCGCCGCTCGATATGGGCGTAGGGATGGGCGAGGGCGAGTGCGCGGGCGACGCGACACGCGGGTTCGATGGCTGCGGGTTCAGATTCTGTCCCTGCGGGTGCGGCACGGCGTGTGCGGGCGCAGGGGAGCCAGCGATAGATCCGAAAGTGAGGTTCGAGGGGGCGCGCGAGTTGGGGACTGGGCCTCCGTTGGGAATGTAGCCACTGGTGCCGGCGGCGCTAATGGTCACCGAGGACTTGCGGCTGTGATCGCCCTGTGAAGCGGCGCCGTTGGCGATGGTGGGGCCCATGGCGGGGACTGCGGGCTTGATGGAGTTGCCATTCACCGGGGAGATGCTCTTGCCATTGCTGCTACCACCCACCACAACAGGCGCGGCGCTGTTCGCGATCGGGGGAGATTTGGTCGCGTTGGCGTACGAGCTGCGTGCAGTGGGCGCGGCCTGACCAGCGGCCACGGCGGACGATCCAGACGAGGACGAGTTCGCGGGGGCAGAAGGCTTGGAGGCGGCGACGGTGGGCGGGTTTTGCGCGTTCGTGGAGGTGGATGTCATTAGAAGGGTAGGTGTGCGTCGGTCGAGCGTGTCGAGGTGGTGAGAGGAAGGCTGGCGCGCGACGAGCGGGGTTGCAGGGCGATGCTCGTGTGAAGGAGACCGGCTGCGGTATTAGGAGTGTCCTGGGCGGGCGACTCGAAAGGAGCGGAGGGAGAGAACGGGTGTCCTGGCTCCGGGGAAAAAAGGGCACTGGCTGGCAGGTCGACGCTGCAAAGGCAAGCGGACCGCGTCAGGTAGCCTGGGAATGGGATCAAGCAGGAGATCTGCGATCCAAAAGCAAGCGCCTCGTGAGAATGAGGCCGCTGCGGGATGGGTGTTGGTGGTTCTCTTGATGAGAAAGGGTTGGAGAGGAGAGAAAAGGCGCCGCTGCGGCGACACAATTTTTGGTTGTTAAGCCGGGTTCCCAAGCGAGCGGCCAGGGATCCATCCCAACCCAACGCTTCAGCTGCTTATTGCTCTGACTCGCTGCACGTTTGTTTGCCTGGCCAGCCATGACATTCACCATGGTCACTGCTGCTTGAGGGCTGTCTGCGCACTCTTTGGCCGTGCCTGCCATTGTCCCTAAGGCGTGCCTTCCCTCTGCGCCGTGCTGCACGGGAGGCAGGCGCAAGGCTCAGCTCGACTGCGTCACCACGACGGCACACGCCTCGCCCGCAGCCCGATTGACGTGAGCCTGCGCATCCGCACAAAGGGACAGCTGCGTGCTGGACGCCGTTCCGACCAGCCCTGCGAGCAAACGCTCTCAGGCGTGTCATGGCCTGCTCCTGCCCTGTGCAGCACGCCCTTCCCCGACCAGGTCGCCGGAAGGCTCTTTCAGACAGACAACGCTCGGTTTCGCCCGTCTTTGCTCCCGCGTTGCACCGTCGCGGGCGCGCATCAGCCTCGAGCAGGCCAACAAAGCGCTTCGCCTAGTAGCACTGGGTCCTTGTTGTCTTCAAGATGAAGCCCTTCTCCCGACAATAGCAAATGCGCTTTTGCCCATGACCATTGTCAGCCTCCACGGCGACGCTCGAAACTTTCTGCGATCCAATGCATAATGACGACGACAGCGCGAAATGACTCTCGTGTCGCATCCATGTCCGCCTTAAATCCGCCCAGACCAGCCAATCACACGGTTGGCGACGAGAATCGCCCCCTATTGCGAGCAATCGATAAGAGGCAGACTGTCGCCACAGCAATATCTCCTTCTGCCCTACGCTCTTCTAGAAGAGCGGTCGCTGTGGCGCATCATCTGGCATCTGTCGTTCAGTCGCTTGTGATTCCAGACTCGACATGTGGGGAAGCCGTAGCGTCCCAGCACCCGATCAGACTGGTCCACTCACCAAAACATGGTCCATAAACTCCTCGCTACCGTAAGTATACAGCAGGCTTGCCCGCCACCTGCCCATACTCGACAAACGGTGTATTTCACAGTCGAAGAGAGATGCCAACGCCAACCGATCGACTCATGCACAAGTACCCAATGTACGCCAGTCCCTTCCTTCGGCTGCGCATGTGTGGAACCAACCGGGATGAGTCAACTCTCAGACACCACGGACATTCACGTTGCCATCGCCACCACCCACACCACAAGTATTCGTCATCATAATAAATGGCGGTGCCAATGCCTAGCCGTAGTGGACTTCAACGTCACTAACGAGCAGCCTGGACGGGCTTGAGGTGTGCTGGGCGTAGCTTTTTCCAGATGCTCTGCAGATGCGCTGTTCGGGGTGCGGGCATGCCGTCGCCATTTGCGCGGTGCGACAGCCGGGGTAAGCCAGCACGAAGCATTTGGATTCTGGCATCGAGACACTGCACATGTCACAAAGCTCGGCCTGTACTGCGGGTTGCCGTGGACGCAGCACAAACGGCATCTACGGAAGCAGAACGCCTTTGCATGAGCTGGTGTGACTCCATTGCACTACCCATACCCACATCCGCGTCTGCTTCTGCATGTGGCTGGTACGAACCGAGAGCTCGAGTACACTGTGCGTTTCTTCGTGAGTCAAGCGTGTGATACTGGGCTTGCAACTGTGACTGAAGGTGACAGACCGAGACTGCATGTCGCATGCGCGAACATACTCGCCGTTTTCGCGCTAAGAACATACACGTTGGCTTGTCGACAGACTACCCTTTGCGCTGTTGTGGTAAGAGTACAGCTAACGCAGTGTCGTTATCTGACTGCGAAAGTCTCGGGAATAGAATCTCGTCTCGCAGTGGCTATACAAAGCGCACCTGAAAGAGCCATGATCACTACACCTTCTACTTCTCTTTTTCGAGGACACACTATTGAGTGGCTAAGCAGATGCAAGGCTACCCTGTATAGAAACACAGGCAGTCGATCCACCTTCATTGGCGCGAATCTCGGGGATCAGCACCAAATGCATGCAGGACACCACCTCGGGCACTACAGCACCTCACAGCGCCTCTGATCCCGTGCCGGATAACAAGACCGAACTTTAGAGGAATGGGAAGGTCGACATGAAACGCCATCGCAAGTGAGATCGATGTTTGCTTTTGCATCGACCAAGGTGGCAGTCGCGTTGAAGATAAGGAAGCTGTGATGCGCAAGCGACACATGCGAACTATTCTCAGCCATCGCGTCAAACCGATGAACATGGTGTGCCGCATTAATACGGAGTCGTTCAAGGAGGCAGTGAGCGGAAGGAGAGGGACTGCCAAATCGCTGACTGTGAGTGCTAGCATGTGAGACCCCCTTACACGTGATCTCGTATTTAGCCCACCAATGGTTCCGAATCCAGCATTCACCCCGGTACGAAAGAGGCAATGCGGATCTTGTACGCCCAAACTTCTCCGCACCAATCGCATGACCGGGAGGAATTTTGCATCCGTTCGGGATCACCCGCAAGGCGTCTTTGGTTCAGACCCCACGACGATACTCGCTGTCTCAGTTTACCGCCCGCAGCGAACGTTGTGCGAGCCATGCCGCTCGACGCGGGCGCTACGCTCGGTGGCTATCCTTCCGCTCGACGAAAAAGGAACAATGACATGCAACGGGCAGCGGATGTTGCGCCGTCCTAGGAACGAGTGTCCGACGTTCCGATGAGCCTCTTTTCGTACCTGCACCACACGGACATTTTCTGTGAGCGTGCTAGCTTGTTCCCATCTTCCGGTCAGCAACAGGTTACAGCGAGGATGTCGTCAATGCGATTTCAGGTACAGAATGCAAAAGCAGCGAGCACACTGTCTCCACATTCTGAACACAATAAGCTCGCGAAGTCGGCGCCGATGCTGGAAGGAGGTTGCATATCCGACTTGGCCTCAACGCTCAGCTTAGTTTTGCTCGCGTAGCATTGACTACACCCAAACCCCTGCTCTACTTACATAACCCACCCCGTCTATACTCGCAAAACTGATAGAATCGACGAACAACGCATCGAGCACGGTGCACACCGTCCCAAACCTTATCGCTGCGATGGATATCACCAG
Organism: Paraphaeosphaeria sporulosa; assembly: GCF_001642045.1. Lineage (NCBI taxonomy): Eukaryota > Fungi > Ascomycota > Dothideomycetes > Pleosporales > Didymosphaeriaceae > Paraphaeosphaeria > Paraphaeosphaeria sporulosa. The sequence continues at coordinate 936,409 of NW_017253362.1, read as the reverse complement.
ATCACATGCCGAACAAGCAGACCCAGCTCCTTGACCGATATTCGAGCGCCTTCTGGAAGCCACCTGGAAGAAGCATCCGTTGCGAATCTTCCAATTCGTGCGGCAACAGCAGCTAGCCCTCGCAGCACTGTACACGCCGAGCCTTGCAATTAAGCCTAAGATCTGCAGCAAGGCCAGGAGTAGCGCCGTTAGAAATCATCCGCGGCTCTGCCAGCTTCTTCTCCACAAACCCATGACCCTGCCCAGCGCATCGCATCGTATCGCATCGCGTCGCTCATCGCCCATGCCCTGCGCTGGCCTGCAAGCTGCATGCAGGCAGGGCCAGGTGAATGACCATGCATTGTAGCCGCACTCAATTTCGCACCGCCCCAATCTACGCGATCAGCAGAAGCCGCCCTCTTCCGCGCCAGACCGAACAGCCCGCAATCTATGCACCGCAATTCCTCTCTCCAACTTCACCCCAGCGCCCCAGCCGTTCGTCAGCTGGCCTGGCCTGCAGCCGCGCCGGTATACCCTTCCGTCACCACTAACCTCGTACTCACCCCCGCACGCCATCTATCCCTCCCCCTTCTAACCTGCTTCCATGCACGTCTTCACCCTGCATACCACTGTAGTCCTATACCACCCTACTCCTTCCCCGCAAGTCGCAGAAATTGCCCGGCGAAAGGGCGCTCAGGACCCCCAATTTATCCAGACTGTGGAAGCATGCATGGAAGACGGTTCCTGCGCTACAGGAGCCGATGGCGTCTGGGGTGCGTGTGGAGATAGATTGCGGGCGCAGTGGTCATGTGGAAGGCGGACGTAGATCGGTCGGACGTGCCAAGCGGTCCGGCGTGGAAGAAGTCTGGAAGGGAAGGGGAGGGAGCCAGCTAGCCAGCCAGCCGCTGCGTCGCGATGCGGTGGAATGATCGGAGGCATGCTTGCGAAAGGCTTGTGGGCGGTGTGCTTGTCAGTGCTTGCTGCTGGCGGGTGGAAATGGAAGGGATCGAGGACGTTAGGGTAGACAGACTGTGTTGGCTCTGGCTCGAGTCTGGTGCTTTCTACCGTTTTTCCAGAAGCAAGCGTAGACCTCACGTTGATACCAACGTCCCTCTACGTAGTTCCTCCCTTCACTTCCTCTCCTCCTCCCACCCCGTCCCCACTCTTTCACCGCCCACCTCGCTCACACACTTCTCGCCACTCCCTCCCCATGAATCGCCATCTCCACAAACGCACCCTCCCACGCCCATCACCTGCTGTGTGCCATCGCTTGGATATACCATCTGCACCCCAGCCCGTGCACCCACCCCACACGCAGCGGGCACGCACGCAGCTAAGATTTTTCCCGCTGTCAGTCCAATTTCTACTCTGCTAGGCGTTCATTGGCCTGCAGCGGGTCGCCAAGCGCTACGTACCTACGCGCGCATGCGGGTTGTTGGGTGGTGAGCTGCTAGTCAGATGATTGAGGGGCGATCGTAGGGTGAAAGAAGGAAAAATGGCGAAGGAGAATGGTGAAGTCGCCTTGTGATCTCATACAATCTGCTTTTGCGAAACTGTGTGTTCAGCATGTCATCACAATGTTCAACGCACATAGAATGAGGTTGATATATGGTTTTTTTTGTATTGGAGTTGTAGACCTGAATACTGGATATAGAATGTTGGGTATCATTACTTCGTATTTGCTTTCGTTGGATTTATACACCACTCCCGTGTAAACATGTGCTCCAAGAAGGAACTAGAAGTGCGCGACAAAACAGCAACCCTCGTCAAGTCAAGTCCGGGTACGGTGGTGGGTGGCGACGTTGAACGCACGAGGCGCCGGCCATCGCGGTCGTGCTGCGGCATCGGAAGAATCGAAGTCCGCCACTCCACGTTCAACAGAACACGATGAGTGTCGGACACGACTGCGCGCCCGCACCACCGTCCGCGGGAGCAAGAAGAAGAAAATGGTAGGTACAAGAAGGGTATGCCACCGGCGCCAGTCGCAGCTGTCAATGGAGAAAGGTAAAAAGATGCCAAACCCGGTGCATAAACAATGGGCCCTGGAGGACCCGCTCGCATTGATGTCAGACCAAAAGACAGGCGTGTGGAAAAACACCGGGCGGAATTCCCGAAACCCGCGAGCCTGGAAAATGAAAAGGGGAGGAGCGATACCCACCCGGGGCTTCGAAACGCGATAGGTATGAAACAGCCACCAGGGGTGCCCACCAAAAGCAGCATCGGACGCTCCAGCGCCAGTCACCAGCCCAAGCGTGTGCTCGGGCATCGTCGTGATCCCCAAAGCTCCTGTCCAATGTTCATAACTCGTCTTAAAACTTTTCCAATCATAGAAGACTGCCGCCCCAACTCCATGCCTTTGACGCGCGTAACCGCAATGCGCATGAAGGAGTCACCGCTCAGTAATGACTGTCGTGGTCGTCGTCGGTGTGACTTGAGTTATCGAGGACCTCTCCCAATATCGCCCCCGCACCGGGGTACTGCTCTGATTGCGAAGAATCGTTTCGTAAATACGAGTTGGGAAAAGAAGTCATGTGGTGTGGCGCACTTAGTTGAGGTATCGCAAAACTCTGAGGTGTCACAAGCGGGGAGCTGGTGTATGTTGGGAAGGTGGCCGTTTGCGGTGTGGTTACACTGCGACTTGGCGTGTAATGCGAGCTCAGTTCGATGCGACGCGGGACGCTGCTGGAAAATGAGCGCATCCTTGACGAACTGGCCTGGAATCCCGGGACAGGCGAGTAGGAGTAACCGATTCCGTAAGGCAGGTGGCTGCTGGAATCATGGGAGCTCGTGAGGCTGTCGCCACTCGTATAGCTCATGCTGGCCCTCAAAGGCGTCGACAATGATTCAGCGCGACTTCTTGCAAGACGGTCAGCATGCAAAGAAAGCCTCGGAATGCTGTGGTGCGCCGCATAAGCCGGCGATGCAGTGATTGAAGAGGAGAAAGGGTTCGACGTTCGAGGGCTGGTGTCCAATCCACTGGAATGGAAGCCGAAGGGGGAGTCTCCGTGGCTGGAAATAGGAGACAGCGTATCAGTTGCTGACTGTGGAGGTGTGAATGTGAAGCCACCAAAGGCAGGGCTAATTCCGGTAGGTGAGATATGGGAGTCAATGGGGCCACGCCTCAAGGTATCAATGCTCAGGGGCCGCATCATGTTTCCTTCGGGGAAGGAGGGTGCGTAGGAGCCGGGAGAGGCCAGAGGTGTTCCCAAGCCGTGGGTGTTGCCGAAAGGCGAATGCAGAGCCTGGGCCATGTCGAAGTCCTCAGGCAGCGCTCTTGATCGCATCATGCGTTCACGGTCGTCGCTTGTAAGTCGCTTGAGTTTCGCTCTCCTTAAGAACAGTTAGCAGACATAAATCGGGTTATTGTGCTGTGCCTACCTGTTCTGGAACCAGACCTGTACTTGTCGAGGGCTCAGGCCGGGGATTTCACGGGCGAGTCGCTCTCGATGGGCGGCATCAGGATGAGCTTGTCGTGCGAACTCACTCATCAGGAACCGTGTCTGATTGTGGGTAAGTCTAAACCTCTTCATCTTGCGTTTCTGGGCCCGGATCTCTGCGGCGGTCATAGGAGGCTTGTCCGTGTCCTTAGACTCTTCGGCATCCTCGTCTTTTTCTTCGGTGATGATCTCGTCGCCCTCCACCTTGATATCATCTCCGCAAAGACCGTCATGAGGTGATGGAGGAGTCAACCTCGATACGGGACTCGCGGGTGCTGAACCTCCAAAGGTTACTGTAGGCATGTCGTTCGACTCAATCTCATCGATGTTGCTGATGCTGATGCGCTCTCGTGCAGGCGAGCTTGCATGCTTGCCATCAAGAGCGAATGGAAAGCTCTTATGGGTTCGCAGCATGGGACGCTTCAAGTCGAAGTTGTGACCATTCACTTCGGCTTGAAGCAGCGCCATGTCGCTCTCAGATGTCGATGAGCTCTCCAAGGATTTGATGTCTGTGTGCCACTCGTTGTCTGCAGGAGTCGTGCTGTATGCAGACATGCGCGGCGAGCTAGGCGGAGAGAGGGGGATGAAGAGGTTTCCGTCCACCATTGGCACTTTGTTGACAGTTTGATGCGTGATGGTATAACCTAGGGTGACTCTGCGCCTACTCTGGCTACAGATGTTCTTCCTAGTACGGTAAGACTGGCGAGTGGTCGAAACGAGGCGAACGCCCGGCAGATGGCTGCAAAGAGAGAGGATCCGATGAGGTTTGGGGTAAACAGACTCTATCGGACTCCAATCCCAGTGCGGGGTTGGACACGGGTGATCGGCGAAGGAACGAAGAGAGCGTTCGCGATGTTTAAGAGCTGAATCGAGCGTATAAGCTACTCAATGCGTTAAGGTCGCAGGTCTGTAACAGAGACAGGCCTGGGGCGCCGCGTCGGAGGAGGGTTGGGGGTCGTTGATATGCAGGCTCAAGGCTGAATGGCTGATGTCGCGCCCAAGACAGGAATGGGGCGCGGAGTTTTGGTGTGACGCCTGCTCGAAATAGCAGCTAGTAAGAAGGTGATACCGGAGGCCAAATAAAGAACGACCCGGACCGACAGCGGGTGGCACTTGACAAAACTGAGGGCAGTGTGGGTAGTGCTCCAGTTATGTGCGTGCGTCGACTCGGGAGTCTTTGTAAGGTGGTCAGGAACAGAACCGCACGATAGCTATATCAGCGATAGCGGCCGGGAGGCGAACAGATCATTCAGACTGGAAAGGCTTGACGGCACTTTACCGTTGGCGATCCGGATAAATCGAGGTTAAGAGAAGTTCAGAGACTGGGGTGTTGGACGCCGCCAGGGCAGAGGGGCTTCTTAGGGAAACATGATATCCATCGAGGATCTGGAAGCGGTTTGTTACACAAGGAGAAGCGTGACTGTCCTCGAGAGCTAGCAAACCCCGGGCAAGATTCAAGGCACAAGGAAGCGGTACCTCGGGACGCGAGCCTTTCAGACGAGGGGAACGGAGCGGACTCTGGCGAATCGAAGGCCGCAGGGATCAGGTGTGCTGGCCACCACAAGGGTGTCCTTCTCGAAGGAGAATGTGAGAGGCGTGAACATGGAGCCCTGTCGAGCTTGCAGAGGACCAGGGGGTTGTGGAGAAAACCGCCGACGACCAAGGCCCGGCGGGGACTGAGTGTCAACGCTCATGGGGCGGCATTATTGGCAGGTGCATGTCCAACGGGAGGGTAGGGGTCTGCAGCACGAACAGCAGGGATGCTACAGGGCTCGGCAACGCTTGTTGCGGGGTCTCGCTGCTTTAGCTGGCCGTGATGGGTGGTGGAGGTTGGAAGTTGCCCACCCGCGCGTGGTGCAGCGTGGTGGTGCTGTCGAGTAACCACCCACAGAAGCCGCTACTTTGTGGGATCCGGCGCGGGCCTTTTTTGCGTGTGCCTGTGATGCGACCCGGAGATGCAGTCCAGGCCCCATTTTGCAGAAGAACAGTCCGTTTCTGTTCGTCGACGGCCATGACACTTGCAATTTGGCGGGCCATAGCCGTTACGGAACGCCTACGCATGAGCGCACTGTTAAGCCACACGGCCATCTGATAGGCGCGCTCACCCGGATGCGTCAGGAACAGTCTGCATCGTCAGCCTTGCTCTTGAGCCGCCCATTGCGCCCATGGTGATGCTGCTGCATGAAAGACGACGCCGTCAGGCGTCAGGCATCGGCGAGCAACCAGCGACCACCACCACCAGCGCCGCGCCCGCTAGCTGTATTGGTGACCCTGCTGCTGCACCTGCGCCATCGGTCGTAGTGAGCGCCTAGCCGCATCCCACTGCGAATGGGAGGGGCGTGCTGGGAACGAGCGAACAGATCTGGCTGGCCGATTAGATCCAAACGTTGAAAAGCTCGGCCCGCTCCGGGAAAATTGCTGTTTCTCGAAGCCTGCGGTGCGCGTGCTTTAGCGCAGCAGCAGTGTTTGTCAAACGCTGGTTGACAGCGGTGCCTCAGCGCAGCGTAACGTGACTCTCGCCTGTCAACTCGGGCTGGAAGAGTGGTGCAGCCTCTGACAGCCGGCATGTCAAGGTCCAGTTGCTGGCTGGGTCAGACGGCTACAATTTCTATGCCTGACGCTCGCTTCGGGGCAGATCCGCTCTGGCCACCACCGCGATCGCTGAAGCAAGCCACCAAGAGCCTTCCGCGCTGATCAGCGCCGGGTACCTCAGCGCCTCTCAGAGGGCGCCCTCACTCTTTGTCCTTGCCAGAAGCAGCAGACAGGCCGTCTGACGCCGCAGCAGCCGTCTGGGCTGCGTTTGCATTGCAACTGCACAGAATCCGGCACGGTCGCGCTCAACGGGCAGGCATAGGCGGCAGACGCGTCCGTGTGAGACGGGCGTTTCGCAGGCGCCAGAAACACGGTCGGCGGTCGCTGGCATACGCAATCTCTGGACGATGCCGTAGTGTTTCCCAAACGTCGCCAAGCACGCGGGCCTTGAGGTTGGACGGGAGCACCCCAATCGCGAGGACGGCGAGGCGGGCAGGAAATGAGCAGGACGGACACCTAGAGAGCGAACCCGAGCGGCGCCGTGTCCGCGGATATTTCCACGGCTCATGGGGCAGGGCGCAAGCTTTGGTCGCGGAGGTTTGATAGACGACATGGATCCTCTGCTGAGGTCGGCAGAAGATGCTGTGTGCGATGGGAGCTATTGCTAGCGCGCCTGACATAATGCCCACTGTAGAACGACCGTCGACACATCAGAAACCACACGGGCGCATCGGGCTGCGACGAGCCATTGTCTGAGCAAAACGTCCCACCGGATGTCAGCGCAGAGGATCGAGGCCCGCCGTATCTCGCACGTCGGCAGCATGGAGTGAGCAGGCGATGGTACACAAAAGTCCCTTTCATTTCGGAACGCTGCAGAATCGCCCACTTCGATGGATCGAGTGCTGACAACGCATACTCAATGAGCCTGAAGTCGGCCAATACTAGTACCGCGCCCCCATCCACATCCCATTTGTTACCCCGGTCCGCGAGGGCCATTCGCTGCTGTGCTATGATGCCGGCCGGAAGACGCCTGACTAGCCATGAAAGGCTCAGCGGTCATCTTAGATTTCTGCTGCAGCGGCATTCCAGAATCTGCCATGACTTCATCCAGTTCCGGGTGTGAGTTCACTGCCAAGTCACTCATTTCCTGGGCATCAGCCTGTGCACAGTCTAATGTGTGTATCTTGTATCCTGGACTGAGTAGATCTATAATGTGTCATGAAGATAAAATCGAATTGTTGATACTGGTTTGGTCGATATGCGCCGCGATTGCCTTGACTCTGCCGCGAGCGGCATCGAGTGGCACGGTTGATCGACATGGCCAGTCGTGGGATGTCACCACCCACGTCTTTGGGGAATTGTCCATCTTCTGCCACAAAAGTGGTCCGTCCAGTGCTGCATCACCCACGCAGCGCCACTTCCCATCAACTCCATGCATATTGTTATAAAGGGCAAAGCCTCATCCAGCTGCATCCTCCCGAGTTTCTCAACAGTGGACGAATACGGTCACGCACGTCTGCGCTGAGATACAGCCGGCATGTGTATTGTATTGGGGTGGTCGCCCCACGATTTTCTCCGCAGACTGGTGCCTGTGGCTCGGATCAAGCATGCGCTGACATGTTGGTGTATGTGAACTGTAATCTGGGGTAGCTCAAGCCACAATACCCTGTTGATCGGCCCGCGGCTCCTCTACACTTTGCTCTGGCTGTGGGTCGCTACCCTTGTCCTCAATTCGCGTCTGGCCCGGCTGAAAGAGGCTCTTCAGGCCATTTGCATGGTTGAATCTATCGAATAAGCTCAGCTGGTCTTGCGAAGCCAGGCGGAGACCCCTCCACGTGCTGCTGGTGATCTTTTCGTTTAGTTCGCGCGCGTCTTCCTCTGTTGGTGGCTCTTGGTCGGTCGTTTCAATCCGCACAGTATAGTCCTGCGGACTTGGCTTGGTGAACCTGATCTCGTGAGCGTTTGACGCTGATCGGACGAAGGGAACTCACTTTCCGCGCTGTCTCAGCTGTGCCAGCCCCTTTCCCGGCTCAGCAGTAGCCACGAACCGCAAGGCCGGTGGTACTCCTGCTGGCTTGCGGTCTTTCTTGCTGGTGACCGCAGCTATCGCTCCGCCCTTTGATTCCAGAAAGATCTTAGCTGGCACTTTTTGGCGCGTAAATGATTGGCAGCGGTCCATTTTCCATCTAACCCAATTCTTGTCGCGGGAAAGTACCGTATCAACCACTCGGTAATAGAATTTGCCATCCGGACCATCCTGCAGGTAATTTGCGATGGCGTTCTTGATGCCCAACGCCCACTCAGTCTGTGCTCTCAGGTCAGCTGCAGCACGATCACTTCCTCTGGGAGCGCTGATCGAAGGAAGACCTGCAAGTTACCCTAGGTTCTATGGGACAGACACGAATTTCTGGCTGCAAACATCTCGAACGGGCAGCTCAACGATCAGTTGCAGTAGAGCCGGCGCTTGAATTGTGCAAGCTGTGGTTCTGACAGGAGTAGAATAGACTTACATTTTCATCGCTCAGAGTAAAGTTGTATTTCATCGACTGTTGTGCGTTCTCGTAGTGCGGCTTGCTCTTCGCCGTTCCTGTCAACGTCAAGAGGAAATCGATCAAGATCAGGGCCTGAACCAGGACGTGACGTTGGAAAGCGACATCGCTAAGCTGCGGACAATAAGTGGTAGCTCCTCAACAATGCTGCGGGAGCGGCGCATACCTCAAGCTTGAACAGATCACGACTAGTAAGATACTTTGGATTAAAAGCATTGGCAAATTCGTCATAGCTATCGTCCGCCGTAGTTGGAGATCCTGCTTTGCGAGCCGATTCTCCGGACTGGATGACCTTGTCAACTTCTTTGAACTTTGCGAGCGTAGCTTCTAGCGCGTCTTGAAAGTGCTTAAATTTTCCTTCGTCGAACAGTTGCGGAGGATTTGAGAACGAGTGCTGCAACGACCAGAAGACAGGGTAGAGCGTAGCGAGATCCTTCGTAGTTGGCTTCCTTTCAACAGAGCTTTCAGGTTCTGATGGTTTCGTCTCTTCTGCTTTGACTTCTCCCTTGACGCTCTCAACCTGTTCAGTGTTGGAGGCATCCTCCATAACCTGATCATCGGTTTGCTCTGACACAATCCAATCTTCGAAGGTCGTCACATTACCAACATGGAACTCGCCTCGCAGATTGACGGAGCCCTTGTGCCCCAATGGGAAGCTCTGGAAGAGGAACACATATACACGTCCGCAGAAAACGGGATCCTCTGCGCGCGATAAACGGCGCAGCAGCTCATTGCATGTGCGTAGGATAACCATCTCTTTGCTTCCTGTTGTCCCAGTGCCCCCCTAACATTGTCAGCAACTTTGTCCAACATCCCGCCAAAATAGGCCGTAGTAAGCTTTGTCCCATCATGGAACGCCCAAACTGAAACACCCAATCCATAGGCGGAACCTTGCTAATCTGACTTACAGATAAAATAGCCTCTCTCCGCGACTCGAGATAGTTGAACGCAACATGGCAATCAGCAATCGACAAGCTGTCCAGTACCTCCTCGGCAAGCAGCAGTACGAGCTGGTTCGAGCAAAGATCTCTGTCTGCACAACCTTGAACGATATCCAGAAGGTTCCAAACATCGACAAAGGAAGGATCATTGATGCGAGCAGAGCTCAAGATTGGATAAAGGATGTTCTTGGCGGCGCTTTCGGCGGTGAGTTCGCGGAGATCCCTAGGCTCTATGCGCTCGACGATAGCTTCGTTGTCATCTAGAAGCGCCGAAATCTGGAGAGGCGGGTCAATAGACGTCTCCTGTTTCACTGCACGCGCTCGCTGAACCAGAGCACTGAGTCGCGAGCTTAAGGAACCTTCGGAAGACATGGCTGAGATCGCCATTGTGGAAGTAGTTACGTCGAAGAGAAGAAAGCGCGGGTTGTGGAGATGCCCTTTCCTAAGGGAGGGCTGATTGAAAACCCGGTTGCTGCTCACAAATATATGGGAGTAGAGGCCCTGAGTAGCTAAAGGCTCATATTATGTTCTTTTTTAGTTCTCTGAGGCTGGGTCGCAAATATGAGTTCGTGTCTTTGTCGCAGGCGCAGAGTGAGCGGCTTCTAGGAATCAGATGCGTTAGCGGCTCGGTTGATTATGTCATTAGCTTGACGGTCGCGTCGCGCGGGGGAGACGCGACGCGCGCCAACTCGCACCGCTACACGCACGCATTCTGAGCAGATTGCTCTTGCACAATCCGTTCCAATTTGCGCCAACCTCGGTTGACGTATCGCGGCCCCGAAAGAGTTTACAATGGCCGCAGCCGCAGCTATCCCATCAACCAACGACATCCCGGACGATGACGAGCTTGATGCAATTCTCAACGGCACCTTGAACGGTCAAGACATCTTCAACATTAGCAACCCAGAACTACAAACACAACCTTCTCGTCCTTCGAAACCAACTGCAGATGATTCGGGTCTCGGCATCGACGAAGAAATCAAAGTCGTTAAGAAGCGGGAGCCTATTCCCAAGCTCGACGATAACCGCCTTCTTTCGGATCCTGGCATTCCGAAACTACGCAGAATCTCCAAAGAGCGATTGAAATTCAAGGGGAAGGGTCATGAGGTACACTTCTGTTTAACCTCTGGGAGTGGGGAGCTGGGAGCTAATTGGTGGCAGTACGGCGACATCGCGCGCATGCTCAATATGTATCAGTTCTGGCTTGACGAGCTTTACCCACGTGCCAAGTTCGCGGACGGACTCGCCATGATTGAGAAGCTTGGTCACTCGAAACGTGTACAGATGATGCGGAAAGAGTGGATAGATGAGGGCAAGCCGAAACACAACGCACGAGAAGATGAGGATGAAGACGTAGTCGAGGTCGATAACGCGAACGAATTTGTACAAAGGGTAGACGACCTTATGGAAGATGTGCAAGGCGAGATAACTCGGAGCATAGAGGAGGACGCTCGACGATCCGTTGCAAACGGAGCTAGAGGTGCTTCTGCGCCACCAGGGGAACCTGACGAAGATGAGTTGGACACATTGCTGGCGGGCGATCCGGCTCCCGTGCTCCCACCTACAGCAGCTGCAGTGAACACAGCTACCAATGTTGAGGACGACGATCCATTTGCGGACGCTATGGACGCGATGGCCGATATGGACGGCATGTGGTGAACGGTTCCCTGAATCACTCAATACGCTTGGCTGAGCGTTGGGCAAGTAGAATTCTCTACAGTACCAGGACAAAAGTCTGAGCTCGTTCGGGCTTACATATCACCTATCCGGAGGTGACACAGTGTTCAGACGTCTGTCCAGTACTGTATCATTCATGCATAGCGAGGCGTTCGATATCCGATGATATTTTATGATTGTGTACATACTCCTCCCTTGACGTTCATACTCTGATCTGGCAAAGAAGATGACGCTGTTGCGTGGCTCAGATGTTTGCTGTCGAGAAGCAAATTATTGGAGATCTAGCCTCTGTAGAGTGACCATATGGTAAAGAAAACAGTGTGCAGGCCAGGTACATTTTGTTCTTGGGAGCACACAACGGAACGAACTTTGTCTTTATCGTGTCGTAGTGTCATAGGAATACAGGAGACAGTTTAGAGTGGGGCGCTCTTGCCCCGCGGAGTCTTGGCAGCTGTCCTTTCGTTTGTCGTCACCTCACGATCCACCATCACGCTTCAATCGAGGCCAACTATCAACATACGCCCTTGAGATATGGAGGGACTGGCTGAGCAGCTCGAACAGCTGCGTGTCAGCGCTGACAACGTGTCTGACCTAAATTGGGTAGATTCGCTTGCAAACGAGCAGCGTCCACCAAAGCGCCAACGCAAGAGCAAAAATGACATCAAGAAAGAGTTGGAAGCCGAATTCCTGACACCTACGCGATCGTTCAACACACGATGGTTGAATCGGTTGCAGCAGCGGTGGGATGCGCCGACCAACTATCGCGGCCTGTTCGAGGTTGCGCCCACTCAAACACGCACCATTATACGCTTCACACGTGAAGGACTTGAAGGCCGTGTCACGGGTTATAAAGAAGTCACTGTGCCTGCTAATTCTGCTACTGCAAAAAATTCCACGTCGCTGCTGAGGAAGCCCGCAAATAGAGCTGAGTTTGTGCGCGGCGCGGCCGGCTTTTTCCCATTTGCACCGGGCGGTCTAGACGGCGTGGAAGCAATTGCGGCTATTGAAGACGAAGCTATCTCCCGCCAGGAAGCCGCAAATGGAAAGAAAGCGAACGCCTTAGACCGGGTTATCAATTTCAGCGCCGAAGGTGGGCTTTTAGAGATCCCTCCAGGCTTCACACGGGGATTGGATTTTCAAAAGAAGCCTGCTTCAGATTCTAAGACTGCCAAAGAAGTAGAGGATACGCTGAGTGAGGAGCCAACCCAGTCGCCAGCCGACGCTGCCGACGACGATGAAATCGAGGACGGCCTCAAGGCGTCCAACGGCACTGCTACAGGGGATGATGAAGCGCAAACGCCTGGCGAGGAGGAAATTGATGCTCTTCTTCCCGTCGAATTCCCGGCATTAGCTCCACATGGTCCTTTGGGAATGACTTCAGCGAAGAAGGGCGGCAAAGAATGGGCTCATATGGTTGATGTCAACCGCGAAATCACCAACTTCCACGAGCTGGTGCCTGAGATGGCCCGTGAGTATCCTTTCGAACTGGATACCTTCCAAAAAGAGGCTGTCTATCATCTGGAGCACGGCGATTCGGTATTTGTTGCGGCTCATACCTCTGCTGGAAAGACTGTGGTTGCCGAGTATGCAATAGCTCTGGCTGCGAAACACATGACCAAGGCTATCTACACATCCCCGATCAAAGCTCTCAGTAACCAAAAGTTTCGCGACTTCCGGCTGACATTTGATGATGTTGGTATCTTGACTGGCGATGTGCAGATTCGACCCGAAGCCAGCTGCTTGATCATGACTACCGAGATTCTACGAAGCATGTTGTACCGGGGCGCAGATCTCATCCGAGATGTTGAATTCGTTATTTTCGACGAAGTGCACTACGTTAATGACCTGGAGCGAGGTGTCGTGTGGGAGGAGGTGATCATAATGTTACCGGAACACGTTACCCTCATTCTCCTTTCCGCTACCGTTCCGAACACTCACGAGTTTGCCTCTTGGGTAGGAAGAACGAAGAAGAAGAACATATACGTTATCTCCACGCCTAAGCGTCCTATCCCTCTCGAGCACTATCTATGGGCTGGTAAGGGCATCCATAAGATCGTAACGGCGGATAAAAAGTTTGTGGAAAGTGGGTGGAAGGACGCAAACGATATTTTCTCTGGTAGAGATAAAGTCAAAGCACCGCCCACTAACGAGGTTCAAGGTGGACGAGGAGGCGGTGGTAGAGGCGATCGAGGCAGGGGCGGCCAAAACCAACGTGGCAGAGGCCAACAACAGGGGCAGCGTGGGGGTGGTAGAGGAGGCGGCCCACCAGCTCAGCGAAGCCGTGGCAACATTGCTCGTACCGGAAGAGGCGGTGGTAGAACAACAGCCGCGCAAGACCGCAATATCTGGGTTCACTTAATCTCGTTCTTGCGCAACAAAGACCTCCTCCCGGCCTGTATATTCGTGTTTTCAAAAAAGAGATGCGAAGAGAATGCCGATGCTCTTTCAAACATCGACTATTGCACGGCCGCTGAGAAGAGTGCTATCCACATGACTGTTGAAAAGTCGCTCGCCCGACTTAGTCCGGAGGATCGAGCGCTTCCTCAAATTACACGCCTACGGGAGCTATTGAGTCGAGGAATTGCAGTACATCACGGAGGCATGCTACCTATCGTCAAGGAAGTGGTCGAGATATTGTTCGCGAAGACACTCGTCAAAGTTCTCTTCGCTACGGAGACATTCGCCATGGGCCTCAACCTGCCTACAAGGACGGTCGTGTTCTCTGGATTCCGCAAACACGACGGCCGACAGTTCCGAGACCTCTTGCCGGGAGAATACACTCAGATGGCGGGCCGCGCCGGTAGGAGAGGTCTTGACACCGTGGGTACTGTCATAATATGTGCCCCAGGGGTAGACGAAGCACCACCCGTTGCACGTCTTAGGCAAATGATGCTAGGAGAGCCTACCAAGCTTAGGTCTCAATTCCGCCTTACCTACAACATGATGCTCAATCTTCTCCGCGTAGAAGCCCTCAAGATCGAAGAGATGATCAAGCGAAGTTTCAGCGAAAATGCCACCCAGGCCCTGTTACCGGAACATGAGAAGAAAGTTAAGATTTCTGAGGCCGATCTTGAAAAGCTAAAGCGCGAGCCTTGCAAGACCTGTGATGTCGACCTGGAGGCCTGTCACCAAGCTTGCATGGACTATCAGCGCCTGACGAATGAGCTTCATCTCTCGTTGCTGAATTATCCTGCCGGGAGAGCGGTGTATGTGCAGAACCGTTTGATCGTTTATAAGAAGGTACAAATCATAGCAGCATAAACCTCTCAAATTTGAAGCTGACCGATACAGAATGACATTCGAACGGTTGGCATGCTGCTCCGAGGTGTGGTGAACAGCAGAGGCGAAGAGCCTACCGTGCAGGTGCTGGAGATCGCGGCGAACGAACAACGCAAAGCCGACGACTTACTCCCGTATCTGGCACCACTAGCCAGATTCTTCCGACCTCTACCAAAGGCCAAGAAGGACCTCATAATGAAGCGTGCCCTCATCCCGCTAAGCGATATAGAATGCTTTACAGCTACCGTCATCGATATTCCAGAAGGCGTTGAGAATCTTTTCAGGAAGAAGGGTATGCAAACTTACTAATCACACCTTATGAGAGTACTAATAGTGAGCAGATGCTCTCAAACTTGCACAAGATCAGTTCATCCCTCTTTGCCAGTCCTGGAACTACCAAGATTGGGACGAGTTCGACTACGAGAAGATCAAGAAGCTCGAATTCAGGGAAATTGACATGGCCCGGCGAAAGGCAGGCAGAGAAGCCACGGGCAAAACTTGTCTCGGATGCCCCAACTTCCTCAAGCACTACGCGATGGAGCACGACGAGTGGCTTATCAAAGAAAACATTGTGCAGCTTCGCCAGCTCATGTCTGACCAAAACCTCCAGCTCTTGCCCGACTATGAGCAGCGAATTTCGGTGCTCAAGGACCTAGGCTTCATTGACGAGGATTCCCGGGTCGAACTCAAAGGCAAGGTAGCCTGCGAGATCCACTCTGCCGATGAGCTTGTCCTCACTGAGCTGATCCTCGAGAACGTCCTCGCCGAATATGAGCCGGAAGAGATCGTCGCGCTCCTCTCTGCCTTCGTCTTCCAAGAGAAAACCGACGTGGAGCCCACACTAACCGCCAGCCTGGAACGCGGCGTGGCCAAGATCGTCGAGATCTCGGAGAAGGTCAACCAACTGCAGACGCTGCACCAGGTCATCCTCTCGGCAGACGACAGCAACGACTTCGTTAGCAAGCCGCGCTTCGGCATGGTCGAGGTCGTGTACGAGTGGGCGCGCGGCATGTCGTTCAACCGCATTACGGACCTGACGGATGTCATGGAGGGCACGATCGTGCGTGTCATCACGCGACTGGACGAAACTTGCCGTGAAGTCAAAAACGCCGCAAGAATCATCGGGGATCCCACGCTGTTCCAGAAGATGGGAACATGCCAGGAGTTGATCAAACGGTATGTTGATTTCCGTTCATCCCATCCCAACTCCCCGCTAGCGAAGACATGCATTCCCGGGGCAAGAAATGGAGGGTTGATGCTGACATATGTAACAGGGATATCTGTAACTGCGCGAGCTTGTACCTATAGGGTGTTTCGCAACGACATAGCGAGCGAGCGTTTCGAGATATAAATACCGCGAGCGTCAACTCGAGTTGGCGAGACGCATGACGGAGTGTCGCTATTATGAGCATATAAGGCTGCAGGACGAGGCTGTCACGGGGAATGTCGCAGGCAACGCATGGTATGGTTGCGCACCGCTGAATGGGCAGATGCGGCATGGGTGTTGCACGAATCGAATTGGGGCCGCAGTCGGAGTCTCCCAGCTCAAGTGCGCCAGGTACCTCGAATGTAATCGAAAGCGTCTCAATTGCAGGACATGTCTAGGTCCCGATCCCAAGCGGACACATGACGACGACAACATTGGGCGGCTAAGGAGGCGATAAAGTTGCATTTGTGGTTCATGTTTTGCGTTCTTCCAGCTTGTTATGCCACTGCTCAATCAACGTTCTTCCAACTTGTGGCTAGTCGGAAAAGAAATTCTGCAAGTTTGTCTCTCCGAAGCTTGTCGGCCGACCTGAGCACAAGCACGTGCAACATACTCCTCCAGGCGGTACACCCTGAAGTAACGTACTATAGCATTGTGCCAGATGCGCTCCTGGAGAACGAGGGACGAGCATCCTGGCCCGCAAGGCAAGATAATGCAATGCGGGGGAGAAAGGCCCGCTCACGATTGGACGGGTCCTGCCGAAGCGGGCATGCGCAGCTGCAGTCCCCTTCTGCTGCCGGCCGATGCAACCAAGGCGCTGAAGGAGCCTTATTTTGATGTCTCCAGATTGCCATTGCCCAGCGCCCTGGGGTAGGCCGCCGGCAGCGAGTTCATCGTGTGCGAGGCAGGGCGCTAACCCTGGCGGTGGCTAGCGTCGCTATCGCACACGAAACTTTACAGTGTACAGCCCCTCCATCTTTCCCTTGCCCGTATACCCTGAGCACACGCCAAAGGGGCCTAAAGGTGACCAGACAATAGGCCTGCTCGCGGCCTTTGCCAGCTTCTCCCGCAGTTTTACGCACCCCCGCCGCCGCACGCAGGCGCCCCACGGCCGAGCGATACCGCCTGCCCTCGCTGCGCCCTCACGTAGACCCTCGAAGAGGTCCCGCTACCCACCTGGCCCGCACCGCCAGACTGCACCACGACCGCCAACATGGACGTCGCAGCACTGCGGGAGCGTGTTAAGAACACGCTGGACATCAATGCTGCCATCCGCCAGCAAGCCGAGCTTGACCTCAAACACGTAGGCGTCGCCGCTGCTGCCCACGCAAGGTACGGCAGCTAACTGACCGCTGCAGGCCGAAGAACAGCCCGGTTTCACAGACGCGCTGCTCAACGTGCTCGAGAACGAGCAGGAAGATGCCATCCGCCTGTCCAGTAAGGCCGCGCCCCGCACAACTGCGCCCGCCCTGAGCTAACGTGTCTGCAGCGTCCATCTACCTCAAGAACCGCGTCTCCAAGGGCTGGTCGCCTGCCGAGGAGTTCAGCCAAGCGAAGCCCATCCCCGAGGAGGAGAAGCAGTCCTTCAAGAGCCGTCTCGTGCCCGTCCTCGTCGCCTCTCAGCCGAACGTGCGCGCCCAACTTATTCCTACCCTCCAGAAGGTCCTCGCCTACGACTTCCCCCAGAAGTGGCCCGACTTCCTGGATATCACTATCCAACTGCTGAATACAGGAGACGTTGCGTCAGTGTTTGCTGGTGTGCAGTGTTTGCTTGCGATATGCAAAATCTACCGCTTCAAGTCGGGCGAGAACCGCGCCGATTTCGAGAAGATTGTGGCACTATCATTCCCCCAGCTTCTGAATCTGGGCAACGGGTTGGCCAACGAGACGAGCCTGGAAGCCGGCGAAATATTGCGGACAGTGCTCAAGGTGTACAAGCATGCGATATACGTAAGACAGCAGCACTAACGACCCGGAAGCACGAGGGCTAACGCCAGCTAGTATGATCTCCCCGCTTCGTTGCGCGAACAGTCCGTCATGGTGGGTTGGTGCACATTGTTCCTAAATGTTATCAGCAAGGACCCGCCGGAGTGCGCCATGTCCGAAGACGTCGATGAGCGCGAAGTGAACCACTGGTGGAAGGCAAAGAAATGGTCGTATGCCAACTTGAACCGACTCTACGTCAGGTATGATCCGAAGAGCAATGCAGGCCGCAAAGTTGCTAACCCGGTCCAGGTACGGCAACCCCGGAGGCCTGACCAAGAATAACGACGTAGACTACACCGAAGTCGCCAAATATTTCATCGCCAACTTTGCACCCGAAATTCTCACGCGATACCTGCAGCAAGTCGAGAAGTGGGTCAAAAAGGAGACGTGGTTATCAAAGGCGAGCTTATACTACACCCTCAACTTCCTAGACGAGTGCATCAAGCCCAAGTCCATGTGGAACCTGCTGAAGCCGCACACGGATAACCTTATTTCACATTTGTTATTCCCTGTGCTGTGCCAAACAGACGAGGACATCGAACTGTTCGAGGACGAGCCGCAAGAGTATTTGCACCGCAAACTCAACTTCTACGAAGAGGTCACCTCGCCAGATGTTGCAGCCACTAACTTTTTGGTCACTCTAACAAAGAGTCGGAGAAAGCAGACTTACACCGTCCTTAACTTCATCAACGGAATCGTAAACCAATACGAGGCGGCACCAGACAATGAGAAGAACCCACGGGAAAAGGAGGGCGCATTGCGCATGATTGGAACGCTCCCTGGCGTTCTCCTGTCGAAGAAAAGCCCCATTGCCGATCAGGTTGAGTACTTCTTTGTCCGCCACGTTTTCCCCGAATTCCGAAGCCCTCACGGATTCTTGCGAGCGCGCGCCTGCGACACGCTGGAGAAGTTCGAGCAACTCGATTTTAAAGACCCCAATAACCTCATCATTATCTACCGTAATATCCTGGAGTCAATGGCAGATCCCACTCTCCCCGTCCGAGTTGCCGCCGCGTTGGCACTCCAACCTCTCATCCGCCACGATATCATCCGGACCAACATGAAACAAAACATTCCCCAAGTCATGCAGCAGCTTCTGAAACTCGCAAACGAGGTTGACGTAGATGCTCTTGCGAACGTTATGGAGGATTTCGTCGAGGTCTTTGCTCCCGAGCTCACGCCATTCGCCGTGGCGCTCAGCGAACAGCTCCGAGATACCTACCTCCGCATAGTCGGCGAGTTGCTCTCTCGGAACCAAGAAAAGGGAGGAGATGATGAATTTGGCGACTTCCTTGACGAGAAGAGCATTACCGCCCTCGGTGTCCTGCAGACTATCGGCACGCTCATTCTTACATTGGAGAGCACACCCGACGTTCTACTCCACCTCGAAACCATATTGATGCCCGTCATCACCATCACATTGGAGAATAAGCTCTACGATCTGTACAACGAGGTCTTCGAAATCATCGATAGCTGCACATTTGCCGCCAAGAGCATTTCGTCGACCATGTGGCAAGCATTCGAGTTGATTCATCGGACATTCAAGGCTGGCGCGGAGCTCTATCTCGAAGACATGCTGCCTGCGCTAGAGAACTTCGTCAACTATGGTACAGCGACATTGGTGCAGAACCGCCAGTACCTCGATGCCATAGTCGATATGGTCCGAACAATCTTCAAGGACGACAAGGTCGGCGGCGTTGATCGCATTTGTGGATGCAAGTTGGCAGAAATTATCATGCTCAACATGCGCGGCCACGTTGATGAATACGTGCCTGAGTTTATCAACCTCACCATGAACGTTCTAACGAACGACGAACTCAAAGTCAAGTCCCTTAGGATACACCTGATGGAAGTGGTCATCAACGCGATATACTACAACCCTGTCTTGGCGCTACACGTTCTTGAGACGAATGGCTGGACTAACAAGTTCTTTAGCCTATGGTTCTCCACCATCGACAGCTTCACCAGGGTGCATGACAAGAAGCTGTGTATTTCGGGTATCTGCGCGCTCTTGACCCTCAAGGGCCAGGATGTACCCGTCAGTGTCCAACAGGGCTGGCCTCGTCTCCTCCAAGGCATCGTTCGCTTGTTCCAGACACTGCCCGCCGCTTTGAAGAGTAAGTACCTCCGCCAGCCTTCTGGTAAGAACCACATTAACCTTTTGCAGACCGCGAAGAGGCTAAGAAGGAGGACAACTTCGAATACGCGAACTACGATGACGAAGAAGAAGACGAAGAATGGGGTGACGAGAATGAGTGGACCAACGAGCCCGAGGAGGCGGAAGACGTCAAGGACGAAAGCGCCGCTTACCTCGAATTCCTGAACGAAGAAGCCCAGAAATTCACCTCGGTCACCGATGATGATGACGACGAGCTTGAGGAGGAGAGCCTTCTCGAGACGCCGCTTGACAAGGTTGAGCCGTACAGCATGTTCAAGCATGCATTGATGAGTAAGTTGCACACCAGGGCTACTACTCACCGTCTGGGTTTGTTAGTAACAACTTCTAGGACTCCAACAAGAACAGCCTGCCCTTTACGAAAACCTCACCAAGAACCTAAACCCCGAAGAACAGCAGATCGTCCAGGGCGCCGTCCACCAGGCCGATGTCATCGCCCAAGCTGCTGCTCAAGCCGCAGCTGCGGCAGCAGCCGGCACCCAGCCCAATGGCGGTGCAGTAGCTGGACAATAGGATTGGCGGAAATATGCCCATCATAAGGCCAGGTCTGAGCGCAGCGTGCGCGACTTGTTTTACGACTCATAGATAGCCTTTCTGTCTGTTTTGGATTCCCCTCCTCTTATACATGTTGCCCACAACCCCTGTTTAGCGAGCATTTTGTCACGATTTCGTCGGCGTTGGTGAAAGCGGAGTGCTTTCCTGGCGGCTTTGCTCCGGCGCATCTTCAACCGGGCGGACTGGTGGAGGGACGATGTTATGATGCGAAGAAGAATGAGGGGTGTGCATGTGGGTGTCATGAGGAGAGTTGGGATAATCAAGGTATAGTGCGGAGGAGAGTTGAGATCGGTGTGGCCGACCACAAGATAAGAGATGGAAAAGTTGAGGGCTTCGGGATGGAGAAGGGGAAGGGGCAACAGGGCGGGTGAGGTAGATAGCGTCCTTTGAATAGGATCACGCGAATGAGAAAGAGCACGTTCATGTCTGCATGTTGGAATACGTAGATATCCCCAGATATATCTTAGAGCGACTGTTCGTAAACGAATAGTCAAAACGTTCAATCTAGTCAGGTTTGCATTCATCTGGTGAATCGAGCCACTGTCTGTGTGCAACGACAAGCGAAAGCTCGGTCAATGACGACCATGTTCCGAATTGATCGCGAAACTCCGTGCATCGTGCAAAGAAGCCTGGGAGGGTGTGTGCATGCAAGGTTGCTGCATTGATCAAAATGCGCAGATACAAACGATGCATATGTGGTGAAGGTTCCCGTGTTGACGTCTGGTCCAGAATCAGAAACAGTAGCTGCCTAAAGCGTGCCCTCATTGGATCGGTCAAAACTCCAGGAAATACTATGGCCATCTCGATTTCTCACAGTCGATGCGTGATACTGTGTCATGAGGAATGTCACATAGAAGGGCAGGATACCACAATTGATCACCATAGGTGCGCAGAGCATGTTTCGAGCTCATGCAAACGCTTCTACTGCAATACATGAACGTTTGGCTCATGAACGTTTGGCTCATGAACGTTTGGCTCATGAAGTACCGGTAGGTCCACGCTAGCGCAAACGTAACAGGCCGAGAGCAAGATCGCCAATGTACCATGCACCTTCACTTGCGCTAGTACTTCAAGAGCAGCATAAAGCTTTTCTGACGTCCGGCTCGCTTCCCTAACGCCGCATACCCAAACACGCCCAAATACACTTCGGCGTTGCAGCGATGCCGCCTGCGGTCGACACCATCAATGCTCTGGAGCAGGGCAATGCTGTTGAACGCGAGACACTGGAGAAGTTGAAGGAAGGCGCTGTGACACTTTTGGACGGCCTCATTACAAGCGGGGTGCTGCTCTTCAAGAGCTCAAGATCACCGCTCAAGAGGCGAGTATCCATAAAATGTGCAATTCAAGACCATTTAGGCTAACAAACTCGAAAGTTGCCCTCGAATCTGCTTTGGTGCCGGTCAATCACTTTGCACTTCTCATACAGATGTTCGGAAAGCTCCTGGAAGATTGCGAAGCAGCTGGAGAGAGGCGCAGTCAACGCCGTCGAAAAAATAAAGATGACATTGATCTTAACCACGACGCCGGCTGGAAGGATGTAGTGGAAGTGTGGGAAGAGATCAAGACATTTCGCTCATCACTTATCGACCTGGAAAATGTCGGATACTCTGGGCGAGACTATCGATTCCGCAGAGTGATGCAGGAGACATTGGATACGGCCATTCCAACGTGCGATCGGATTGAAAAGAAGCTCAGGAGCATGAGAAAAGTATGCGACGATACAAAAAGGAGGCAGAATATGTGGTCAACAAGGATGACGACGACGAGCGGCACGAGCAGCGGAAATATCGAGATCATCTCCGTGAACTAGCACAGCTGATGCAAAGACTTCGACACTAAATTGAAGGCTGAAAGTGGACCAAGAGCGGTGAGGATGAAAATGGCTGGAAGAGGGTTTGCTCGAACGATATGGAAACGACATCATGCAGGGGATTGTAGTCTGTCGCGTTTGCAGACCAGTTGCGCGACCTCGATACATAGTCTAATCCGATTCATTGGAGCATTGAAGACTGTCGCTCGATAGATAGTCCAAATATGGATGATCTGCAAAGGCGCCCTGTCCTCACTCTTGCCGTTCACCAGTCGTGCCTCCCTCCTTTGCGCGGCTCTTCCCGCACACTCACCAACAATTTTCCGACAACTTATGATTCCCTTCCCACTACATGATACCTCCGAAACTACGTACGTTTACCACCTGACAGCCGTAGTCGTAACACTATCCTCTCACCATGGCACCTACCTCTAGCACCCTAGCCGCACTCAAGGCATGCAATCAGCTCGAGCGAGATATACTTGAGCAAATGAAAGAGGGAATGCTTTCGCTGCTAGACGGCCTGATCGCGGAGGCAGACAAGCGCGACGCAACAATGGAAGAGCTAGAGGAGGAATTGGACACGGTTAGGGCCCTTTTCACGTGGAATCAAACGAGCGCTACCGGTAACGGGAGTAGGACAAATGCAAGATGTGCAGTATCATTTTCGAAGAGGCACGCATCTTTTCTTCACTCCATTCTGCACTCCAAAAGGTCGACCGCATTATGGATGACGAGATCCGCGAGATCAAGAACGACATGATCGATTCGTACGATCGCTACCTCGCCGCCACGGAGCAAGCTCGGGCGGAGTACGATCGAAGCGTCAACGACGGCGATTCCAGTTACAAGGACGTTCAGCTTTTGCAGGAATCTCGGAACCTTCTGGAGTCCAAGAGTGGCCAGAGTCAAGATTTGGTAGTCCGTGTCGATGAGATCAAGCGTAAACTCAACGGGCTACTATCGCGAAGTGCGATGATACCACTAAAGTACTGGGCTCATCAGCGGCGGAACAGATAAGAGATCTCGCAACCAGGAGGCTCAAGGCAGGTACTTGAATGGGAGGAAGGCTATGGACAGCCGTGGCAAGCGATTAGAGGACAATGGAAAGCTGATCAAAGATATACTCAAAGCCCTCGAGCCGTACACTGCATGAGCTGAGCTCGACTCCCGTACGGTGTTCAGTCATGCAAACGATGTAGCATGCGGCTCACACAATATATGTGTACATGGTGCAGGCAGTCGAGAAGTTTCATTCCGCTTGATGACTGCACAAAAAAACCTGCTCAACGAATCTGGGACAAACTCAAGATGGTTGGAGATGGCACAATGATCTTCGCGATAGCTCGAAATCCAAGTAATACATTCGCTCCCCTAGACCACTGATGTACTCAGTCTGAACCCATTCTAGAACATCAATCGCGTCTCCGGAGACCCTTCCCCCTCCGTAACACCATGCTAGATAGATAACCCAAACACGAATATAAAAACACACGTCCCCTACCTCGACTTCTGATAAGTTACATCAACATGGAATAAACTATCCCAAATACTCCCCTTCCGCCCAGGCGGCTGCTTCCTTGGGCTCGTCGCCGGACTAGCCGTCCTCGCAGCCTCGCCCTCACGCACAACCCTCTGCGTATCCGGCGGCCCCATCCTCGCCTCAGCACCGCGCAACACACCACTACCACTACCAGCCATACTCGACGACCCAAGCGAGAAGCCCCTGCTTGGCGAGACATACCGCTCAGACGAAGACGCGCGACCCTGTCACAAGTCAGCCCGGCTCGACGGCAACGCGGGCGCTTAGATTTACACTGCGCAGCAACTGCAAACCTAAGGGCCCCAGAGGTGGTCCTTCCTGACCTGGTACTCGCTCGCTGCACCGCTAGCCTCGCTCTCCCTCAGATGACTTGGGCCTGGCCCATTTCCCCCAGCCGGACTCGCGCCTCTCGTCGCGTTATTGGAATTAGGACCCGAGTCCACGACCGCCTCGCCGACGTCCATTGAGTTGCGGTGGCTCACCACGGGGACGCTCTTCCTGCTAGTTCCGCTGCTGCGCCGGCTGTCGAGCGACTTGCCCAGCGTCTTCGCGGGGTCGGCGCCGGGGGCTTTCTTTTCCATTTTGCCTTGCCCGTCGATGCGGGTTACTGCGGCGGCGGCGGCAGACTTGCCGAGCCCGGGGCCGCCCGGCGCGCCGGGCTTCTCTTCGGTGGCTTCGATGAGATACCACCGCAGCCCGTCGGAGAGCTCGAAGGGGTTGTCGTCTTCGAAGGAGACGGCGCTGCTGGAGGCAACGGAGCGGCCGTCGATGGAGGCGCGGGCTGCTGTGTCAATTGTTTTGGAGAGGTCGACGATACGCTCTTCAACTTTGGAGATGCGCGCTACGAGCCAGTCGCGGCCTTGCAGTCTGTGCGATTCTTCTTCGCGGAGGAAGAAGTGCGGGGCTCCGACGTTGAAGGCGGCCCAGGGTCGGGTGGCCTGGTTGCGCGTAGGGAGGAAGAGGGCTAGATCGCCTTCTTTAAATGAGCGGTAGGCGATCTTGTTGTGCGATTCGGTCTGAAGAGCTTTGGCTTTCTCGCGGTAGGCACGGGTCTCGTGCTTGAATTTACGAGCTGTGTATTCAATGTCTCGCATGCGCTTAGAAAAGAACTCGCAGAAAGTGTCCAGATCGAATCTGTTGAGGTTGTCCATGAGCTCGTGGTAGCGTTGGTCCTCTTCCTCGGGATCTGTCGACTCCGTCCAGTGTAGGAATGCAAGGTCAGCGTAGTTCTCAAGCTGCTGCTTCAGAGGTGTAGGCGAAGGCGTGGTAGTGCTCCTGCCCAGACCGATGGTGTCGGACAGTGTCGTGCTATTACCGACCTTTGACGCTCGATGCAAGGTCATGGTGCCGTCTTCGAAAGTGATGACATATCCGAGCGAATCTACGAGACGAAGCAAACGATCCTGTTGCGAGTATACGCGCTTGCTGAGTTCCTTGGCACGGCGCAATCGCTCGTGGGTTCTTGAAGAATCAAATTCTTCGTACTTTAGGATCTTCTTCTGCAGGTGCATAAGCTCGACATCCAGGCTGTTTGAGTGGCCTCTCTCCTCCGCGAGTTCCATCTGGAGTCGCCCGAGTTTCTCTTCTTCCTCTTCCACACGCTTTCTGAGTGCTTCGGAACCTGTTTCACCTTCTGCGAACTTGGCCCTCAAATCATGGAGGTGTTGGCGTTCTTCGTCGAGCTCTGTGGAGATAGATGTGACCTTTGCATTTGCCTTGTCCAACTGCTCACGTAAGGACAGTGTTGTCGTCTCCTCATTGACGAGCTTAGACTTCAGGGCCGTTTCTTGCTCATTTGCTGTGCGACGAGCACTCTCGTTCTCTGCTTTTGCCATCGCTACAGCTTGTTGGAGCGCATGAAGGTGATCTGAAGAACGCTCAGCCAGAACTTCGATATGCCTGACCAGCGACTGGGTGTCGCTAGGGACTTCTGTAGCGGGCTGCAGATGAGTGAATGCGTTGGAGAGTGATTGGTATTGCTCGTCGTGCGCTCTATTCCGTTTTTCAAGCTCGGCTCGTACGTCGGCAACCCGCTTATTTGCTTCTTTGCTTTGCTCTGCGGCGTGTTTACGGACCCTCTCAATCTCAGCCACCAGTTCCTGAATTTTTGCATCGACGCCTGTCCGCTCGTGGTCACGACTGCCAAGTACGCGATCTAGCTCATCCTCAGCCTCTTCGATCTTGCTCTTATACGCCTGTATCTCTTGTTCCAAGGAGCGTCGCTCATCAGCGAATTCCTTCTGCTGTGCTTTCATGTTCTCCATGAGCTCAGCTTTGGTAGAAACCGCTTCGTTGATCTGTGTTTGCAGTGTCAACTCTTCGTCTTTCTTCGCTTGTGCCTCTTTCTCAAGACTGGTGCGTGCCTCCTTCTCAGTCGCCAGTTCTTGCTCTAGGCGTACAATTCGACGCTTGTCGTCTTGGCCTTGATTCGTAGAGAAACGCCGTGAAGACACTGACGATCTTCGAGAATGTTCTACCATTGGCCCAGGGGATGGTGCCTCGATTGTCGGGGTGGAGGGATCAGCAGGGCTCTGCGGTCCAAAAGATGGCATACCACCTCCAATCGAGAGCCTATTGATGTGGTTCTGGCGGTGTAGGACATCCTCCAAGCGTCGCACTCTACTCTTGGAGCCCCTTAGTTCGTCCTCTAGCTTGGCATTTGCCTCTTTCAGCACGCGAAGCTCTTCGTCTCCTCTCAACATAAGCTGGGAATTTTTGCCAAAGGCAGGCTCATGAACACTTCCCATCTTGAAGGCTTTTGCGCGCTTGACTTGCTGCCGCGTAGGCCGGTCCAGGTCTTTGATGGTCTGAGCCAGCGTCTCAGCCTCAGTACTCTGTCCTTCGAGCCCTTGCAGTATCTTGTGGTAGTCGTTGAGCTCGACACGAGTGACTTCTGGCCAATTCTTCTCAGGCTGGATGTTCATCTCGAAGCCCGATGGGCTCGTCTGTACAGCCTCCAGGTTGACCACATCCGAGACCTGTTTCAGCCATTTCTTTCTGCGGCGGTCCTCTTCTTCTTGGAACGTAGCCATCTCTTCGGCAAGCGATGATGTATCTCTCTGCATCTTCTCAGCCCATTCGCGCCGGCGCACGGATTCGACCATGAGTGTCCCATAGACAAAAGGCAGTCTTCCGACGAGCGATATCAACTCAAACGCAGCCATGCCTTCTGGCGGGAGATTAATGTTGTCCAGTTCCGCGTGAAGTCTCGCTATATTGGATCCGATATCAGCAACTCCGCGCATGCTCTCAACTGCGCCCCGAACCGCGTTGTTCTTCTGCTCTACAGACCGTCTGACCAGATCGCTCATCTCGATGCTGTACTCCTTGATCGCAGGTAGGAAATTTCGGGTATGCAGTAATGCCATCTTGGATACCGAGGCCACCGATTTGGGATCTGAAGGGAGGCCCATGACGTGTCCCAGATCCGAATTTACTTTCTTGACCACCAGATCGATCTCGTTGTACAGCCGAGGGGGTTCCTCCGAGTCGTCTACCAATGACCTACTTTGACTCTGCCCTGCCGCGCCCTGAAGGTCGTTGTATTCGCCACCGATCCTCTCCACTTGAGCACCCATGTCCGCCAAATGTTTCTTGAACACTTCGCGAACGGCTTTGCTCACGCCTGTGGCTTGTTTAATCGAGTCAAAGTCCAGAAAGTCCTGCAGAGACATTGCCCGACCAGCAGAGGAGCTCTTGCGGACGCTCTGTACTGTTTGCGCCGATCGTAACTCCTTGGCCAAGAATTGAATGAATTCGCCCTTGGCTGGTATTGCCCCCAGTTGACCATAATCCGCATCCAGTCTTCGCAGGTTCTCGACTGCTTCTTTCTCGACCCCATCGAACCACTCCTTTGCCTCGCGGTGTTTCTGCTCTAAACCTTTGACGTGTGCGCCAGGATTTCCGACAGCAACTTGCGTTGCTTTCTCTATGGTTGCTTGCTCGGCGAAGGTCTGGGAGGCCGCGCGGGACATGGAGAGTGCCTGCTCCAGGACAGCGTAGGCCCAGTCGCGGCGGGCCTGGAATAGTGTCTGCCATGCTCTGAGGTCGGTGTGGCTGGATAAGGTATCGGGTGGGTCATCGGGGGCAAAGGGTTCGGGGAGCGGTGCTTCGATGGAGGCAGCCTGGGACACAGCGGAGAGCTCGCGATCGTAGACGAAGAGGTCCTTCTATGACAATGTCAGCGTGGGGAACGGCTACAGGAGAGCTGGAAGTACCTCTGTCAGCAGTGTCTGCAGCTTTACGTGCTTCCCGCGCGGCGTCAGTAGTATCTGGTGCTCGGGCGGTATGTTCACTACGGTCGCGATCCACTGCTTCAGCGCATCGACCGAATTGAAGCCGACGGGATCAGCGTCAAAACGCTGGCCCGTATGAGCTACAGCTATCTGCAGCGACATTCGGGGCCCGCTCCAGCTGCACAGCTTCTGCCTGGTCAGCTCGTGGAGGAGAAAGAGAGCTCGAGTGTAGGAAGTCCACGGCGTTAGGCACGGTACCGCTAGGGCGCGTGGTTGCAGGGATTAGCGGCACGGGCCCACCGAGGCTGATCATCTACCACCTGGAGTACCCACCAAAGACGCGCTCAGGTGGGCGATCCATGTTTCTTAAACGTGATACCTGATCGCGATAGCACTCATGGCGACTTCAGACGATGTCCACATGGGCGATGCTGCGACTTCTAAACCTATCAACGCGAACGACTATACCGATTTGCTCCAAACGCCGCACACTGACGCGTTCGCGTTCTCAGAAACCGAGCAATTCGCGCTGCAGCTCTACGACCAACTGCGGGAGCTTGAGCTAGAAAAGAGCCTCCTCGAGGCGCACGTGAAAGGTACATCTTCGTCATTATCATGTGCACATATGAGAAAGTCAACCAATCTAACGTCATTTTGTCAGATGTGTCTGACGTTTCAGCACTATCAGATGATGTCTTACACGAGCACCTGATGGCCGCAGAGCGCGAGGCCATGGAAGCCAAGGCAAAGTTCGAAATTCGTAACAAAGTATCTCAAAACGTACTAATAATGGATCCCGTCCTCAAGGCTGTTCATGGTGGCCAGCACCACACCGTCGAAAAGTATGTGTACGTGCGAGATTTGCTCCACGTAGGCTGATCTTTCGCAGACGCTTGTTGCCTCTAATCTCTGAAAACGATGCCGTGTCCATGGTCCATGGTTTGTTGACCACGAAATTGGCAAACACACAACGTATCTTGAGCGCTGCTGAGCGAGGCAACATTGCCACCAACAAAGAGAACCGCAATCAATCCAGAACTGTCTTGGAGTTAGCTGAAGAGGCGAAGGCCCAGTCGATCGAAGACATTGGCAACCTTTCGCTCCGCGAACAAGTTGGAAAAGCCGAGGCAAACGTCAAAGAATCCCGAAAACGCACAGCTATCATCAAAGGAATTCTGTCTGCGATGATCGTTGGAAGCGGCATCAATTGGGCAGCCGACGAAGAGCTACGTGAGCTCGTCATGGATGACGAAGAAGCCGGATGAGACCCGTGTACCAACAAGATCTTCGAGCATACCGCTTGCCCCTGATTCTAAGATTGAAAGCTGCAAATGAGGATGGTAGCAATAGCTCATGGACACAACCATCTGCCGGCACGCGCGGTATGTGGTGGTCTTCGCTCGAGATGGGACATGGAGCTTCAAGTTATCGATGGAACGCGACCTTCAAGCAACGGTGCGCTCAAAGCCAGCGGCATTTTCACCATCAAGCTAAGGAAAGCTGGCCACAAATACCCCCGAGCCCAGCCTGCAGCGGCATGTTAATGGCCACAGTATCGGAGGGTGCAAGAAGACTTCAAAGCATAGGGTAGGGACAGAGGTAGCCTCCCGTAGATGCCAGCGATGAAGTTCAGCCGTGTTGTCGCAATGAAACGAAATTCTTCCGTTCCTGATTGTGTTGGTCAAGTTCATGAGCACGACTTCGGGACCCACTCGACATCCCAATGATGTATCGTCTCGATGCAATGCGTTATGTGCTTCTGCAATGACCCCCGGTGAATTAGTAATGCCCACTGCCAGTGCGAGACGTTTGGTTTTGGGACAGTGACGATTAAGCGATGGCACGGGGGAGTTGTCCCGGGAGGCCATTTGTCGGCTCCGCTGGGGTCCAAGGGTTACGTGGGGTATGAGACACGCCCCATGGCTGTGCTCTCTGCAGGATCAAAGCAGTGGTACCGACCGATCTTGGAGAGAGGAAAAGAATGAGCAATGCCATGGTCTTACGAATTGCCGAAAGGGCGGTTCAAGGTGCCCAACACGTGGGGCGACAGGAGTCTTCGCTGGGCACATGGCGATTTTGAGGGAGTGAGCAGCGCGACCAGGGGCATCGCCATGTCTACACTGTACGGTCTACTGATAGCTGTGCAGCGACAAGGCTGGGCGGGCTGGAGCTGGGATGCTACCGGTTGTGGTTAGACGGGTCGAGACGCAAGCGGCCGTCGAAACCAAGGTGGATAGTCGCGCGTCGTACTGCTGCGACTTGGAAGCATCAACGAGTGTGCAATGCTTGTCTGATTGCTGCGGGCTGAAAAGGCGCATGCGCAAGCTGATTAGCCACGGCGGTCCGCCGAGCGCGCCTGGACTCGATGGTTCCAGTGAGCCAGCCCTAGACGCATGGAGCAGAAGGGGAATGGGATGATATACACGGCATCGCCTCGAGAGCTCCGCTGCGCACGCCGGACCGGTCACGCAGCAACGGCGGCGAGCTGGGAGGAGGTGTCATTTCGCGCAGGACGAATTAGAGTTCCCTGCCCTCAGCGGCCTGCATGAAACGAGGCAGGAAGGCACCACCAGTACCATGTTCGCTCATTCCAGCAATCGTGCCTGCCCTCCGACGCCCGACACGCAGGCCGGTAGCAGCACGGCGGCGCAGAGAGGCGGCGAGAGGGCATGCATCCCAATGGTGCGAAGACGGCCGATCCGCGCGCACCGTCTGCGGCTCTTGCACGCGACACGGCGAGCGCGCAGTCGCGGCCTGGACAGTGGGAGGGGTCGGGTCGGTCTGTTGTTGCTGTGTTTAGCGGCAAGCGCGAAGGGGCTGGGCCGTGCACGCCGCGCTGTTGGGTAGTCGCGCGCCCGCCGCACAGCAAAGCTGTCCTGCGCAGCCAGTTCCTCACCCAGCACACCTCTGCTCATACAAATCGACGTCCGCAACTTTCGCCCTCAAGGTGAGTCTCGCGTACCATAACTTGCACCGCCAGCACCCGCATTGCGCGCGCAACACAACATGTCTTTTTTTGCGCGTTTTCACGCCATCATGCCCTCTGCAGCTTCATCTCTTGCTTCTTCAGAGCGTCATCGCGTTCCATTTATTTCGTCGTCGCCGTCATCAGCTTCCCGCGCATACCAGTACTGATACACCACAGACTTCAGTCAACGGCGAATTATCCAGCATTTTCAAACACATCCGTAAGTACTTCCGCATGCTTCTTGCTCGTCTCGCGCAATCTCGCGACACCGCCATGTGGTGTTGTGCGAACGCGGCGCTCCACGCACGCGCAGCGACGCGATGCGCCCTGGTCACCATGCACCGCAGCAACTGTCTGCGTTTGCCATGGCACCTGCTCTGCTCTCACTTCACCCACATGTAACCTGTGCCGCCGCCCCCCATTTTGTTCATTGCACCGTACCCCTCGGCCTCAGCTCAACCCACAGCTCCTCTGACTTCCGCTTCAGACAGCTACAGCAGCTACATACACCACCATGCCTAAGGAGAAGTCTACCCGCGGCAAGGGCAAAGCCACCAAGGCCGACGCCGGCAAGAAGAAGAAGGGTAAGTCTCACGTGCCCTGCACATTTCCAAGGTTGCGTCATTGTGTTGACAATAACAGACCCCAACGCACCCAAGCGCGGTCTCTCTGCCTACATGTTCTTCGCCAACGACCAGCGTGACAAGGTCCGCGAGGAGAACCCCGGAATCAAGTTCGGTAAGTCTTCGTATGCTGTTTGTCTTCACAAGGCTGACATGTATTAGGTGAGGTTGGCAAGATGCTCGGTGAGAAGTGGAAGACTCTCTCCGAGAAGCAGCGCCAGCCCTACGAGGCCAAGGCCGCCGCCGACAAGAAGCGCTACGAGGAGGAGAAGGTAGCCTACCAGGTAAGTCTCCCTGCTCACGTCTATCACGCATCGCAACTGACCACATCCAGAACGCCGCAGAGGAAGAGGAAGAGGAGTCCGAGTAGGCTGCTTGCTGTTGATCAGTGCTCGCACACCTGGCCCACCTCCTGACCAAATCCTCCGATCCATTGACTTCTACGGGTGTCAAGGGCTAGGATATTGTATCAGGTTTTCATGTTTCTCTCATCTGTCATCTTATTCCAGGATGGGTCTTTCGGGGGAGCTTTCTCGTCTTGGTAATTTTCAGAAGACCGCAGGAAGCTTTTGCATGAGGCTTCTTAATGATGCTTGGGCGTCCCAGCAACTTCGGGCGCGGGAGGCATCACGAAGCTCATGACTACCATGTATATTAGTTGTCTGCGGAACGAAAAGTGCTGGCAGATCTTTCAACTTGCCGTGACTAACTTTTGGTGTTGTTGAGCTACTGTTGAACAACGCGTTGTTCGTGGAGTGTCTCCGCGTAGAGCTGCTCATGGCCTCGCGTATTTTGGATCCCTAACAGTGTTCAACCTCTGCCACACAAGCCTTAACCTGCTACAGCATCTCGTCAAGTGTTTGAGGCCATCAAGGGGAGCACGCAGTGCCCACACCGATGCCCTGTTCCTCTAACATGTACCTGTCTCGCCGCCATGCCCTTCTCGTCTTCACCCCAAGCCGTGACGCATGCATATACATCTGCATAACATACCTAACATCGGACCTGTGCCATGCTATACTATACTTGTTGTGAATGATCTACCACTCTACCACGAGGTGTCCCTTTTTTCTGTATGGAAAGACAAGTAAAGAATCCCAGCAGTCCACGCAAACGGATTCTGTGCAGATTCGCCCTGTCGTCTCCTCGCGTGCTTGCGCCTACCCCGACCGCCTCATCGGAAACCCGCAGCGACAAACGCACGCTGCCGTTGCTCTTCTCGTACCCCCTCCCCTAACCCCCGGTCCTTCCATTCTCTTCTCGCAATCGAACCGTTTCTCCCTTCGGGGCCGTGTTTCCTGGGGGTCATATATCGTGATCAAGACACGATGGTAGCATCAAACAAGAGCACAGAAAGCGCCGTTGGTGCAGTGGTTAGCATACTGCCTTCCCAGTGCTTTGCGGCTGAGAGGCAGGGGTCCGGGGTTCGAACCCCCGACGGCGCAGTTGCTTGCTTCCTTTTTTCTTTCGGTGGCGTGGTGGAGGAAGGAGGAGTGGACTGTCTTTCTGGGCTGCCCGAGGTTCGGGCTCGTCCGGATCGAAAAGTGTGTGTTTGGGACTGGGATATGGAATGACGGAGTAGGATGGAATATATGGAGCGGAATAAGCATGCAGGAGTGCTGGAGGTGAGACATTGGGTAGTATGACGCAAAGTACGCATAACAATCATTTGACATCATGACGTGGTATATGTAGTAGAAGATGGATATCTCCTTCTTATATGGATGACCAAAGTACTGATACTGTTAAACGCCATACTACCGAGGCTGCAAATATAGACCCCACCATGACTTACTCCAACGGCGTGGCTGCAATACGCTGTCCCAATTTCGAAACAGGGTGTCAAGACAGGAAGATCTAGGCTTCGTGATACCTTCTTCCCCAATGAAAGACCTCTTCCATCAATAGCTCCCTAGCGCCTACTCGCGCTGTAGTACCACCATCAACCCCATTATGCCCAGCATGGCCTGTTTCAACCATGGGTATTCGCTCAGCAAGATCGTGACGTACCCGACAAAAGGGATGAAGCCGACGACGCTGCCGATGACATCCTCCTTGCGGTTCAGGTGGGTTTGACCTGCGGCGTAAAGCTCCGTGTCGTCCGCGAGGTTGTTGTCACCTTTTGTGAGGAGACGGAGAGGTGATTTTCTGAATTCGAATATCAGCACTCTTAGGCCCCGAAACAGAGAGGTCAAGACAGCGGTGTCAGAGAGAGAGCTTTTACAAGCTTCTCATGCTCGTCGCAACCACCGCAGCCTGCGCGCGGGTGTTTTCTTACCCTCCGCCGAATCTCCGCACCACACGATGCACAATCGGAATGTCCTTCCCCTTCACATTGTATACGACGACCTCCCCCAGCTGTGTATCCAGTCCCCGGTTCCACAGGAACAGCAGGTCTCCTCTTTGGAAGGCGGGCTCCATGGATCCTGACAGCACGACGACAATTGGTGAGGGCGAGTCCGCGACGACAGAGATGCCCTTCCATAGCATGAATGCGGTAGAGAGGACGAGCGCGAAATTGAGGACTTGGGTGGCCAGCTGCCGGGGCTGCATGTTCGCTATGCCCATCATCTTTGTGGCGGGGACGGAGGTCGGATTTGGATCGTGAGTCGGATTTTGGTATGTCTCGTGGGTGCGTCGCGTGCGTCTAATCTCGCTTGTATGGTTCGAAGCTGTCCCGAGTGATCATGGGGCCGTGGGTAGTTGCGCGGGTTGTGCTGTTGCGGAGCGAGAGCTTGATGCCAGATGTTCGTGAAACCGGTGATTGGCTAGTGGTGGACCCTGGTTTACCTCGCCTGACTAAGCTGCAACACCTACACCACAGCACTTTCACAATTCACCTCTGTGATCAGTGCTGTCGATGATCATGCACACTGATGCTGCTGGCTCTGAGGAATTCGTCTGCTTTTGAAATGGAAGAAGCGGGGTCATCCTCTCTCACGTCTGATTGCTTCAGCAGCAACTTACCTTCACCTTTGCTAATTGCCTTCCCCCACGGTTGCAAGAAATATGTTATTCCAACTTGCCAGTGTTTCTCTTCTCAACTTTCTACCCGCTCGTTCCTGACGGACCTGTGCGAACTTTTTAGAGTACATGCCAACTGGAGCCAAATAGTGATCTCTCAGTACTACCACAACCTCTGGGACACGGCAATAACGATTGAGCCAGCCCATCATACCAGACAATAAGCTTACCTCCGGATACAATGATTCAGATACCGTCCCCCGGAGTATACGTCCTCCTTCGACGCATGGGAAGACCAGACTGGCCAGCAATGATTTGCACAGATGATATGGCTCCCAATGACCTGCCACGGCCAAATGGGTTTCTCACCCTTGTCCTTTTGATCGACAGAAACCCGACCTTGTGAGTTCATACCATCCAAAAACATATCGAAATGCCTTGAGTCTGACCCCGAAACGATAGCTACTACGCAGCGTCAGGAGAGCTCCTTGAATTCGAACCCGTCGGAGAACATCCTGACAAAGAACTGCAAGCTGCCCACGATCGCGTACTACAGTCGATGGACTCGTCGCGATCGAGCCTCGATTATTGGAGGCTCAGAACTGAGCACCAACGGGGACCATCGAAAGTCACTGTACCACTGACTACACTGACGCCTATATCATCACACAAAAGCGATTACGTTTCCGACTGTGGCGAGATCGAAATAGCGAAAATTCTGAGTCTCAGCGCGTGGAACGAACGCACGGAGAGGAATCGGATGTCTCTATCGCCACCAGCACCCACGGCCCAATCACGCTTTGCAACAGCGGCCCTGGGACGCGACCCGCGGCGGAGGATGGAGTCTGCTCAAGGGGGCTGTCTAGCCGGATTCAGCCGTCCACGGCCACGAATATTCAAGAGTGCTCGGGCCGCAGCCGATCTTCGAGAACACTTTCGACCCATACGAAGTGGGAATAGGACAATCTCAACTGGGTCAAATGCGAAGCGATACAAACCAAATCAAAAAGACTATATCAATGGTGAATTGTAAGTACGGTATCACGTCCATGATTGTGTCTCAAGCGTGATTCTGACTGTTATTCTCAAGGTCAAGTAGCTGCGAGCTCGTCAAAGTCCACGTGGGAACAGGAAATGACGAGTTCTTGATTCCGAAATCGGAGGTAGAAAAGCTTCCTTTCCTATCTGATCCGCAGATTGGGTGTATGTCTACCATGGACGATGGAACATCGAGACTTGACTTGCAATGTCTCCAAGACTTCGATCCCGCTCACTTCAGGTTCGTGGCCGAATTCCTCTCTACGGGCCAGTTCGGCCACTCCATCGTCAACGAACAGACGCGCGAGGCCGTTCTTGAGGAATGTGCGGATGCATGGCCGATCGCAGACCGTATCGTGCTGGAAGATATGTTAGACCATATTGTGGCGAAAGTACAACAAGCGCAAGTGCAGGAGTGGGAATTGGCCTGGGCTTTGGCTCTCATAGTTTATGAGACGTCCGGAACGCCGCTTGATGCGTACAAGCTTATGAAAGAGTTACTCGTCGAAGTCATCGCGGCCGACTTCCTCGCCAAGGTTGATACGTATGCTACCGAGCACGGCAATGATATCATTGACCATCTCCGAGATCTACCTGAACTTGAGCGGGATATTTACAGGAGACTGTTAGAGACTGCGGAGCAACGAGTCGGTGAAAATTGATCGTGCTGTAACTTGAACTACAACATTTACTCAAACGATTGACCAAGCGTGGCACAACGGCTATACGATATTTCGTTCCACTTCAGCACTGAAACTTCTCATCCAAGTATCTGAAACTACCATTAAGATCTGCACTAGAAGCTGTTCGACCTAGGGTTACTTAAGGCGTCGTCACGGACCGCCATTCTACCTACCAACTCGTCGGAGAAAATCACCTATCCCGGTTCATCAGTGAGTTTGAGCAGCGGCTTCGCGAGGTGTTATAAGGATGTTTGAGGAGTTGCGCTCAAGTTGGGCAGACAGTATGCACAAGGCTCGGTCTGCTCACATTGGCGGCAGTATTTGTAAACTATCTACCATCAATATATTCCTTCGAGACAATAGCATTTCGTGGTTTTCCTAGCTGATATATGGGTGTAGAAAGTGACTGCACTGTGTGCGCGATGGATAACACGAAATATCTGCCACTCTCTTCCATGTTCTGTTCGCTTTGCGTTGCGTACGTCAACGCCTACCACAAGCCCTTGATCTGCGATACGCGTTGCGTAGGCGCAATGCCTTCCATACTATCCGCGTTCCCCTGCACTCCCTCCGACCTCGAGAAGCTTCCACTGTCCTGGAAAGTCGCGAAATTCCCAGTGTTTCGGTCCGCGCTGGCATCCCAGCCAAGGGCCTCTTCTTCGTTGTTATTGTAGTCCACAGGCTCCCACTGGGTATCTTCTTCTTCACCTTGATTCACGAATAGAGACTCTGGATCGTCTTGCAGCCGGGTTGGCGACGATGGCTGGCGGGAGCCTACTTGGCGTCGAGTGGACCGTCGAGAGGCTGGTTCCACAGGCGGTGGCATGCTGCGATTGTCACGAGCATCCGGGGCAGCTGCAGATATAGCGCGAGATGCGACGCGGCTTGCAATTTGGGGAGCAACAGGAGCGGGTGTCGGCGGGGCAGTTCCCCCATTGTAGTCTCCTGATGTCATGAGCGTGAACTCGCAGAGCAGACCGTCAGAGCCGTAACTGAACTGTAGTGGACGTGTGGGTTGCGAATAATATGCCTTCAAACTAGTTTTAAGCGTGTCAGCGTGTATGACAATCGCCTTGAAGTCCTTCACGCTGATGACGATGTGTAGCCCGGGCTGGACCTTGAACTCTTCGAAGTCGGATGTGTTGACAGCAACGGCGGTTACGAGTGGATGCTTCAAGATCTCTTTGCCATTCGCAATCTTCTCTGTATAGCTCTTGAACACAGCGCGCCCATCATCCCCGGCGAAGACATCTAGCATCTCTGTCTTGGTGCCGAAGAACTCGATGTATTCTTTCATGGCGCCTGCGTTCATGCTCCAACGATTTACCGCCGCGTTGCGGTCGAATAGGGCGTGCATGACATCCACAGCTTCGTAGGTGAGTTTGTAGGTCTTGATGACTCCCTGGTTGCAAACCATTTTGACTATAAAGCGACATTGCGTCTCATCTGCGCGATCTTGCACGCTCACCTCGCACCTGTCGATTGCACCGTCTCGGCCTAGAGGATCATACAAACGCCCTTTGAAGACCGAGAGAAGAGCTTTGGTGTACATGCTGCACGTGAAACGTCCTTCGGGACCGCCATGACTGGGTATACACTCGTAAGTGGAAAAGAACTGCTTCCCGTCGAGCGTCAAGGCGGCATAGGCGGATTTGGAAGAATTGAGAGCGGTGAAGACGAGCTAAGGGAAAGGAATGAGACACCGATATGTTAGAGGAAGTGATCAACCTACTCGTTCGCGACGCGACTCAATGGCGACCGTGTCGCTGAATTTTCCTAGGCAGACGAGCAGGTCATGAATTTTGGACGCTGCCTCAGGCGTGAGGGTGAAGTTGAGCACGACCATCGCGTATCATGGTGATAGCATATACCGTTATTATTCAGTGTCCCAATTGGATGGAAGGTGTTGGCGGGTCGAGGCATGTGCGTGCGGAAGGCGCGCAAACCGAAAGCGGCTAAGCGCTGTTCCTCGTGACGTTGTGCACCACACTGCGCGAGGGCCCGGACGACGTACGCCGTCGGCACCAACGATAACAAAACATTCGATATGGCTCCAGCACTTCCAGATGACATCTTACACTTGCTATGCGAGCAGTTGGGCGAGCAGGAACAGTTTGACGCGCTGTTCAATTGCGCATGCGCTAGCCGAAGTCTTGCTATACCTGCCTTAACCAATCTGTATCGGTACGTTTTGATTGATGTTGTATCACCTCAAGTCGATGCAAGCTTGTGCAAAGTCTGAACTTGAATGCGACGAAGATGTGGACTCAACAGCTTATACGAAGCTAACAGACGTATAGTGCTCATCACAAATCTCCCATTCGCGGAGCTGATCAAGACGATGTTGCTTTTCAACGCTCCATGAGGCTATTGGTTGTACAAAAATGGTCGTACGTAGATGAACTCAGCTACACCTTCTCGTATGTATAGAGCTCTCGCTAAGATCCTGTCATTGCTAGCATCCTATGGAAGGCCATCATCGCCTCGGCTCTGGACGCAACGCTATTTCCATATTGTCGGTATATCAGGGCGCTCGATTTCCGGGACCTGGAAAACTTGCTGGAAGACGACCAGTTCACGGCCAAGGTGTCAAAACATTTCTTTGGTGGCCCGATGAAACAGTTCCACAAGACGGAACCAGTGACCCAGCACAACGGGAGGAAGCTCGAACGACTGAACGTCAAGTCGATCGTTAACGCGATCGGAGAGGTGGTGACTCAGCATACACCTACCCTCGAGATGATCAGCGGCCAATTGTCCTCTACGGCCTTGATGCAGTGGGCTCCCAGGGTTCCCCGCCTCCAGGAACTGGAGCTGTGGGACGGTAGCACCCTCGAAGATGGACTTGTGGCAGCTTCTATTCACGAAAATTGCCCCAACTTCAACTCTCTCATGATCTTCCTTTGGACCGGTATAGACAAGGATCATAAGTTTGCTCAGTTCTTATCAGCGTTACGACCAAACACGTTGCAAAAGCTAAATACGATCAGCGACATTGGTGCCGCTGCGGAATCTTTCCTTGCGCTCAGCGCTCACGGCCAGTCGCTGAAAAGCTTGAAGTGCGTTTCCACTCACGCTGTATTAGAAAAACTGAAGCTAACCGTATCTTGATTCACAGGATCTGTGTATCCGATGATTCATTGCCACATTTGTCACTACTATCAGGCTGTACCGCTCTGGAAGAAGTACGCATTGAAGATGTTCATAGCAGGACGACGCTTGAAGATACACAGAATGACGTATTTCTAGAGACGATCAATTGGCTCCGCAGTTGCGAGAAGCTATACCGCATCAGGTTCACGGGACTGCTCTCTGCTGCAACACTCCTCACGCCCATTCTTCTGGAGCAAAAGATTCAGTTGAGGTCACTCGAGATTGACTCCTATGTTTTGAAAGATAGCCGCCAGTTCCACCAGGCTCTCGTTCACCAGAAAGATTCCCTGGCCTACTTATCGCTCAGTGGCGACACGGATGGGATGTTCCGTGATGATGTTGACATTCTTGTCGACTCTCTCAAAGAGCTGAAACAGATGGAAACCCTTCGCTTGCTCTTGCAAGAGATGTTCCGGGAGGAACATTTGATTAATGTGGTCAGCAATCTCAGTCGACTGCAGGAGCTCTATGTTAGCGGTCTCGAGCTTACAGACAGCCTTTTGGAAGTAGTCGGCACGCTCCCAAACTTACGCAGCGTAGCCTTTGCGGGCATTTCAAAGTTCACCATGGGCGGGCTTACCGGCTTCATCCACCAGCTAGGCCCGACTAACGCTGGCATACGCGTCATGATTGACATGGCCGATCCTGACACTCTGATCGATGATGGGGAGGTCAATGACCTAAGGGCCCTATTAGCAGAAAAGGTCGGGGGGACTTTAGATTATACACCATGGAGAGGTACGAGGCTTGCCAATCTGGCTCGATCAGTATGACTAACATGTCCTACAGATCCGAATGTCTCAGAATTCGAAGGCGACTCGGACTAGGATGATTTTTGCTTTTCGAATCGATGTGAAACCAGAAGAAGGATCAAGTTATGACAGGGTCGGTATTAGCGGGGTTACCAAGAGGCTAGTGTTACCTCTAGCGCTCTACTTTTGTATGCAAAAGATTATCATTCTCGATAGTCATGATACCAGAAACGAAGAGAAGATGGTCTAAAACTCAAATGTTGCTTCACAAATCACATTGCTCCTGCTCTGCATGTGAGCAGTTGTGAAGTGCCTACGCTAAGATGACGTTGGTCTCGCTTAGCGGGGCGCATGAAGAACATTTCTAGAACCTCGTCCATGCTCCCATGTCGTCCCATTGATCGTAGTACCAGCATTGCCATGTCCCCAAAACGGATATTAGTAATTGCCGGCTCCGATAGTTCGGGCGGAGCGTACGTTCCGCTAGAATCGAAGTCTTAACCTGGAGTCGCTAACTCATCATGGTAGCGGCCTCGAAGCAGACCAGAAGGTCATTGCAGCGCATGGATGCTATGCGATGACTGCAACAACCGCTTTAACGGCGCAAAACACATTAGGCGTTCAAGACGT
Source organism: Paraphaeosphaeria sporulosa (assembly GCF_001642045.1). Lineage (NCBI taxonomy): Eukaryota > Fungi > Ascomycota > Dothideomycetes > Pleosporales > Didymosphaeriaceae > Paraphaeosphaeria > Paraphaeosphaeria sporulosa. The sequence goes on along the minus strand of NW_017253362.1, from coordinate 895,692 downwards.
CCACCATACCCCCCCGCCATTTGTGAAAAAGCAGATCGATGCCTGCATTGATGACATTGGCGTCGATGTCGTCAAGACTGGTAGCATTCCCATTGACATGCGATACGAAACATTCTTGCTGACACCATTGAGGTATGCTCGCATCTGCAGAAACAGTCGAAGTCGTTGCCGATGCCTTTCGTCGGCACAATATCACTACCTCTGTCGTTGACCCTGTATGTCTCCCAATTCAGCAACGCTGCCTTAGCTCATGCTACATCAGGTTATGGTATCGACAAGCGGGTCCAATCTTCTTCCCACCGCCGCAATTGCAACCTTGATTGGCTCTCTCCTTCCTTTGACAACGCTTCTCACCCCGAATCTTCCTGAAGCAGAGCTCCTTCTCAAAACGGCTGGCAAGGAGCTGAGATCACCTGAGAGTGTAGACGACATCATCCGCATCGCCAAGGCAATCAAAGAGCTTGGACCCAAATATGTTTTGGTGAAAGGCGGACATATTCCTATGACGAAGGGGAGACTCGTGCCTAAAGATGAAGCGGAGAAGCACATCGTGCTGAATGTATTAATTGGCGATAAAGACGATGTGACTGTCATGGAAACAGCATATCTAAGGAGCCGCAATACACATGGGACTGGATGTTCGCTTGCATGTATGTCTTGATCAAGCGCTTCGATGCATGACGCTGACCGATAAATCAGCCGCCATTGCTTGCAATCTTGCCTCTGGGATGAATATGAAGAGCGCTGTCCAGAAAGCTAATCTGTACATCGAGGCGGGGATCAGAACCGGTTCAGATATTGGACGGGGCAGCGGTCCTATCAATCACTTCCATTCGACATACACATTACCTTTCGCTCCGTAAGTAACGTTAAATTGCGTTACGAGGATTGCTAACATACGCCAGTGGCGCTTTCATCAACTACTTACTCGACCGTGATGACGTGAGAGGACCTTGGCAGAAGTTTACACAGTGAGCTATCTCGCTCATTATGCAGAACACATTCGCTGATGATAGCTCCGCCAGCCACGACTTCGTGCAGCGGATGGCGGATGGAACGTTACCTGTCGCCAACTTCAAGCACTACTTAGTTCAAGACTATTTGTTTCTGGCAAGGCACTCATCACAACCCAGGAAACCAAAGATCAAGCTAACCTACAAGGCCAGATTCACTTTGCAAGAGCGAATGCGCTAGCATCCTACAAATCCAAGTCCATGGATGACATTGGCCGCGTGAGTCTGTCTACATAGTATTGCGGCTTTGGCTGATGATTTACAGTCCGCGCGGCAAGTCTTGCACCTTCAGACGGAGATCAATCTTCATGTGCAATTTTGCAAAGACTATGGATTGAATCCAGAAGATTTGGAAAGGCAAGAAGAAGATCAAGGTGAGCGCTCGCACGAGTAGAAGAGTGTGACCTGCTGATTGTTCTCAAGCATGCACCGCATACACAAGGTATATCACTCTTCGCCTACCATAACATTATTGACACCCGGCAGATACGTCTTAGACATTGGCCAGTCTGAGGATTGGCTCGCCCTGCAGATCGCACTCCTGCCCTGTCTCATCGGATATGGCATCATCGCCCGGCGGTTATATGATGATCAAGACACAGTACGAGAAGGAAGCAAGTACTGGAAATGGATCGAGACATATGTAGCCGATGACTACCTGGAGGCGATGCAAATCGGAAGAGGTAAGATGTAGCACGATGAAAGCCATGACCGTGGCGGGATCAGCTAACCTCCCAGACCTGATCGAGACACACGCGAGAAAGCAAAGTTCATCGCGGATAGACGAGCTGGCTCAAATCTTCGTACACGCGACTAATGTAAGTTTTTGATGCAGAACGAGAACATCGTGTACGCTTGCTCATCAGCATAGATGGAGAAGGGCTTCTGGGACATGGGCCTGGCCGCTAAAGGGTAGTGAGTTCCGACAGCGTCAATCGATGATTCTGTAGAGCTAGTTGCAAATCACAAAACCGGGACGAATTGAAAACTCAGATTGCGCTTGAGCCGGACGCATGTTGCCACTGCGAAAAACTAGGCTCATGCTCGCCCGAACCATGTTGGCAGTGCCAAGCTTGATAAGATAAGCCGAAGCCCCTGCCTCCGCATCAAGGCTAGCGCCTGTCTGTTAGCGTTTGCGACTGACTTTTTCAAATGTTCTTCTGCCTCGCCTCCGACGTCTCTTCCAACACATCTCTCTCACCCCAACACATATCCCTCAACCGACGTGTCAAGTCACACGCCTCACACTCTCTCTTACAGCACGTCTCTCGCGCTGTACTCATTCAAACAGGCACTCGCTCAGTCACCAGCCTGCACCTGACACAAGCAACGCTCCTTAACGACCCACTCCTTTCTTCTCGATAACATGTCGTACGGAGGTGGCAGCTACGGCGGCGGCGGCGGCTATGGCGGCGGACGTCATGGCGGCGGCGGTGGTGGATACGGCGGCAGCAACGGGTACGATACAACCGCTGGGGGATATGGCGGATCCGCTTACTACGATTACTCCGGCGGCCAATATGCTTATGGGTAGGCATGATCGGCGTGGTTTTATCGGCGGCCCCATACATCCTGCATTTTCTTTGCTCATCTCTTCTACGTGCAGAAAGAGTAATGACGCGGCTCAAGCGGCGGCTCACGCAGCCCTCGCACTCCGGCCGGCCGGTCAAAAACTCTCTGCGTTGACGTAGAAGCCCTCGTCTCATTCCTGCTCGAATATGTGCTAACTTTAACTCAGATACAGCGGTGGCTCCAACGGCTACAGCGGTGGCGGCGGCGGCGGTTACGGAGGTGACCGACGCGGTGGAGGCTTCGGCGGTGGCGGTGATCGCATGAGCAATCTCGGCGATGGTCTTCAGACACAAAACTGGGGTATGTGGATGGCCCTATCACGTCTCACAACGCAGGCTAACAGTGTAAACAGACCTTGAGACAATGCCCAAATTCGAGAAGTCCTTCTACAAAGAGGACCCGGCCGTGAGCGCCCGCGATGAATCAGAGGTCGCCGCGTTCCGCAAGGAAAAGGAAATTACTGTGCAGGGCAAGAACGTCCCCCGGCCTGTAACAACATTCGATGAGGCTGGTTTCCCTTCATACGTTATGAGCGAGGTCAAGGCACAGGGCTTCCCCCACCCCACGGCTATCCAGTCTCAGGGTTGGCCTATGGCTTTGTCCGGACGCGATGTCGTCGGTGTCGCTGAGACCGGTTCCGGAAAAACGCTCACCTACTGCCTTCCGGCCATTGTTCACATCAACGCCCAGCCTCTGCTTGCACCCGGCGACGGGCCCATCGTCTTGATCCTTGCCCCGACTCGTGAACTGGCGGTTCAGATTCAGCAAGAAATCAGCAAGTTCGGAAAGTCTTCCAGGATCAGGAACACCTGTGTCTACGGAGGTGTTCCCAAGGGCCCGCAAATCCGTGATCTCGCCCGTGGTGTCGAGGTCTGCATTGCTACGCCTGGTCGTTTGATCGACATGCTCGAGGCTGGCAAGACCAACCTGCGCCGTGTAACCTACCTCGTTCTTGACGAGGCTGATCGTATGCTTGATATGGGTTTCGAGCCCCAGATCCGCAAAATCATTGGCCAGATTCGTCCGGACCGTCAGACTTGCATGTGGTCAGCTACCTGGCCCAAGGAGGTTCGTCAGCTTGCTTCCGACTACCAGAAAGACTTCATTCAGGTCAACATCGGTTCTATGGAGCTTTCTGCCAATCACCGTATTCAACAAATCGTTGAGGTTGTTACCGATTTTGAGAAGCGCGACAGAATGAGCAAGCACCTCGAGACAATCATGAACGACAAGGAGAACAAGGTCTTAGTCTTCACAGGCACCAAGCGTGTTGCAGACGAGATTACCCGGTTCCTCCGACAAGACGGATGGCCAGCGCTTTCCATCCACGGCGACAAGCAGCAAAACGAGCGAGATTGGGTCTTAGACCAATTCAAGACGGGCAAGAGCCCCATCATGGTTGCCACCGACGTGGCTTCCCGTGGTATCGGTATGATTGAAAACCCCCCGCACTCCCCCCCATTGACGCCCTCGGGTATTTTTATGCGTGATCTGTTCGATGCTCTGCTTAGGTCGTCTCGTGCGCTCGCTGCTTTTGTTTCCATGACATCGTCCAGGGCTTTACGTTTCTCGAATCTGATCACCAGGGTTCCTTGGATATGCTGGTGAAGCTTTCTTCACCGCTCTTTGTTTCAAGTATCGTTCTGATACTTCTGAGGCAAGTTGAGATGTTTGCGTCCTCGCAAGTTTTAATCTCTTCCAAGGTGCTCTGGCCAGGAGACAGTCACAGCCATCCCCATTGGACCCGGATGCCATGACCATTTGTAGCGCACAGAGACGGTTGCATGCAACATACTGCAGCTTCACGCGACCTGTTCTGGTCGTCTTTTGCTCGCCACTTTGATTCTTATGCTAACATATCGCGTTCAAGATGTTCGTAACATTACCCACGTGCTCAACTATGACTACCCGAACAATTCGGAGGACTACGTCCACCGAATTGGTCGTACCGGTCGTGCTGGTGCCAAGGGTACTGCCATTACTTTCTTTACCACTGAGAGTAAGTTGTTCAGCCCGACTTGCCGAGACGAAGCTAACATTCTCCAGACTCCAAGCAAGCTCGTGACCTCGTCGGTATACTCACCGAGTCCAAGCAGCAGATTGATCCTCGCCTTCACGAGATGGCTCGCTACGGCGGCGGTGGAGGTGGCGGTGGTCGCTGGGGAGGCGGTCGTGGCCGTGGCCGTGGCGGAGGTGGTGGTAAGTCGCTCTGGAATCACGACGTTGCTAGATGCTAACTCATCAACAGGCTGGACTGGCGGTAACAACGCTCCTGTCCGCAACAGCCGCTGGTAGAGCACCCAGCAACCCTGTTCCTCTGTCGCCGTTGTCGCTTGCTTCACTCTGAAGCCAGCCTCAGAACTAAGGCGTTTTCATCATCACCGGCGTACTGACATAGATATTTCGTTATGGGTTGGCTTTCTTTATGTCGTTTGTTTCCTCCAGCAGTGGACAGCCAAATCCTCTGCCAATGTATGCTGATACCCAGGAGGAGAAGCAACCGGGCCACCAAGCTTCGGGTCGGCCCTATTAGACTGGCATCTTCAAGTAATACGTGCGAGCTGCGCAGTCGTTAGCTCATTTTTGCAAGAGCCAGGCTACCCGTTGGGAAGCTGTGCCGCATTGCGATAGGAGCTGAAGGCGTTTTCTAAGTAAAAAGTCATGTTCATAATTAGTTCATATGAATTAAACCACTGCATCGTATGCCTTGCCTGCTACTAATCAGTACTCCTTACGACTGTCTGAAATGCTGCAAATGTCACTGAACGTTTCAGTACTGATGTGCCATGTCCGCATGCCGCCTCTGCAGCGAGGAGCGGGCTAGACTCGATTACCTTTTGCAACGGACGTTCCTGAGGGTGTCAGATTCCTCGTATCACTAACGACCATTTGTGGTGATGATGATGCTCCATCCTAAGACAAGATACGCAATATTGTCGTGGTATACCATACTTTGTTCATATGGTTATCATTTCATATAGATTGGTCGGATCATAAAAGCTACATAGGTACATGGAACAAGATATCAATCAGCACTCTGCACACACCATGGCACCTGTCAGCCAGTTCTTTTCTACAATTTCTCCTTCTCCAGACCCTTCCAACCCCATTGCTGGGCAATCAGTTCCGCAGCCCTCTCGCCGATGCCCAGCACCGTCAACATGGGGTTGATGGTCGGCATCTCCGGGAACACACCGGCATCCGCAATCCTGATGCCCTGCAGCCCCCTCACGCGCAGCTCGTGATCCACGACGGCGAGCTCGTCCTTGGCAACATCCCCCATCTTGGTGGTGCCCGCGGGGTGGTACACGGTGTGGGCGACGCGACGGCCGTACTCGGAGAGCTGCTCGTCGGTGGTGATGTCGGGCCCGGGGGCGACTTCGCGCTTGAGCCAGTCTTTGAAGGGAGCTTGTTGGGCGACTTTGCGCGCAGCTTTGAGGCCTGCGACGATGGTGGCGGCGTCGTAGCCTTCGGGGTCGGTGAAGTAGCGGAAGTCGAGGGCGGGCTTGACGCTAGGGTCCGCCGAGGTGAGGTAGATGCGGCCGCGGGAGCGGGGGCGCGGGATGTTGGGCGTCATGCAGAAGGCGTCGATGGGGGTGTCGTAACCGAGTCTGTAAGACGGGTGTTAGTCTGGGATGGAGCATGGGTAGGAGGAGGGGTCAGGGCTTACCGGGAGGTGTTGAGGCAGAAGGGAATCTGGTAGCAGTGCATCATCACGTCGGCCCAGTCGCTGTCGCCGCCGGCGGCGTTGGGGACCTCGCGGCGGAGGAAGATGCCCGCGTCCGAGTCCATGGTGGTCTGGTTCTGGGGTACGGGCTTGTTGAGCTCCCAGATGATGATGCTTTCCGGGTGGTCGAGAAGGTTCTCACCCACGCCGGGGATGTCCTTGACGACGGGGATGTTGAGGGAGGAGAGCTGGTCCTTGGGGCCGAGCCCGGAGAGCAGCATGAGGCGCGGGGTGTCGACGGCGCCGGCGCAGAGGATGGTCTCGCAGGCGGGGGAGAGCACGCGCTGCTCGCCGTTCTGGAGGGTGAGGTTGACGCCCGTGACTTTGCTGCCTTGGACGTTGATCTTGCTGACCCAGGCGTTGGTCAGGACGGTGAGATTCTCCCGCTTCTCTTCGTCGCGGAGGATGGGGTGGATGTAGGCGACGGAGGCACTGCTTCGTCGGCCGTCCTCGGGGTTGTAGGAGACGGAGAAGAAGCCGACGCTGGGCTTGAGGCCGCCCTTTGTCTTGATCTCGTGGTTGAAATCGTGGATCACGGGGATGTCGAGGGAAGTGGAGCATGACTCGATCCAGTCCAGGCACAGCTGGTTCCTGTGCTTCTCGTGGACAGGCTGGACGGTGTTGCGCAGGTTGTCCAAGACGCGCATGAAGGTCTTGAAGCTCCAGCCCTTGCAGCCCTGGGCCTCCCACCTCTTGCAGTCATATTCAAACGGCCTGAAGGAGATCAAGGTGTTGTGGGAGGAGCAGCCTCCGAGGACCTTGGCGCGCGAGTGTCTGATGTGCGAGTTGCCCATGGGCTGCTCGGTGGTGCCATAGTCGTAGTCGAGCTCTCCGCCCAGCAGATTGAGCCAGTCCTTGAGCAGGAGCACGCGGTCGTCCATGAAGTCGCTAGGGCCAGCCTCGATCAACAGGACCTTCTTGTCGGGCAGGTACTCGGTGAGGCGCGAGGCAATAACGCAGCCGGCGGTGCCGCCGCCCACGATGACGAAGTCATACTGGGCATTGGAGGGGATGGTGGTGGTGGTGGGCGCCATGGCTTCGACTTCAGACAATGAGGAAGAACAGAGAGCAAGCTTGAGCTTGAACTTGTCGTGTGCTTGCGGCGAAAAAGCTTCGGGCCGGAGCTTCTAAATAGCTCCGCTAGGTACCAAACGGCCAGCAAAAGCGTTAGCGAGACACTATCCGACGACGCGCAAAGCGCAGGGCGATCGAACGATAACTTGCGGTGTCAAGGGTTGACCGGAAGCACAGACGGAGAGTTGCGCTGCACGGCACGCCTGGCCTCTGCGCGCTCGAAGGTGAAGATACAGCCGTGAAGTCAGCGCGCTACTGCAAAAGCTGTAGCTGAGCTACCCGGATAAGATATGGCTCGACCAGAGATGGGTGGGCCCAGGCCGCAATCCACGTGCTGGGAGTGAGCGATGCAGCTGGCCTCGCTGGTGGCCGTCGACGACTGCACCATGCCTGATGGAACTCGAGGCACTGAAGAGGCGGCCCTGCTCCACCCAGCTGCTTCCCCAGATTCCCAGGCTCGAGGCGCGCTGCGCTGCACACGAGCGGTCGTCAGACTCTTCGCTGATGATGTGATTGCGATGCGAGGTTCGGGCCGACCCCACCTGGGTTTGCTCAGAGGCTGCAAAAGATGGGGTGCTTCCCTGCCAGCGCGCGCTCGTCTAACCAGGCGCGGCCTAGCGCAAACGGCCGAGGCAAGCCGATCCTACGTATGCCAACGCGCTTGGGGCATGTCTATCCAGCGCTGCGACGGTCGCCATGGTGCATCTCGCGACGTGCCGTCTCGCCCGGATCGCTTGTCTCTTCGTGTCGACCGGCTGCTGGCCGTTATCGTGCAGAGAGCTACCCCGCCGGGCGCGCTCGATCCATCTCTGCGAGGGGGACCACGCGCTGATTGCCACCGCAAGACGAACCCAGCGCCGCGCTGCAACGACTGCTCCCAGACCGGAGTCTTTGCTGGGCGTCACTAGCAGTGGAGCTCTGACCCTGGCGCAACGCAGTGCCTTGCGCCGTCGACAGCCAACCACACGCTGATCGCGTGTGAGCTCCGTTGCTGAACACACGGCTGCATATTCCTACCACTCCCACGTGCCGTCAATGCCTTGCCTCCACGACGACACCGCCATGTCTCTCCCGTACCCCCCGCGCTCCGCCTACTACGACGGCAAGCTGCAATCCGCATCCTCGACCTCCTCCTTCCAGACCATCGACCCCGCCACCGCAAAGCCTCTCGCAAACATCCACACTACCTCGCAGTCCGGTATAGACGCCGCAGTCGCCTCGGCGAAAAAGGCGTTCCCCGCATGGTCCGCGACACCACACATCGAGCGCGCGCGCATACTCCAGAAAGCTGCCGCCATCCTCCGCGCGCGGAACGATGAGCTGGCCAAGGTCGAGACGCACGACACGGGCAAGGCGTTCTCCGAGACGTCGACCGTGGATGTCGTGACCGGAGCCGACGTGCTCGAATACTTTGCCAACATGGTCGGCGGCGGCGGGCTGAATGGCGAGACGATACAGCTGCGTCCCAATGCGTGGGTATACACAACCAAGAACGCCCTAGGCGTGTGTGCAGGCATCGGCGCCTGGAACTATCCCATCCAGATCGCCCTGTGGAAGTCTGCGCCGTGCCTCGCTGCTGGCAACACCATGGTGTACAAGCCCTCCGAGTTCACCCCGCTGCATTCCACTCTGCTCGCAGAGATATACGCCGAGGCGGGTGTGCCTCCGGGTGTCTTCAACGTTGTCCAGGGAGGAGGCGACGTTGGCGCATACCTCACCAAGCACCCGGATGTTGCAAAGGTCAGCTTCACAGGCCAGGTCTCGACGGGACAAAAGGTTGCGGGAAGTGCTGCGGGCGGCATGAAATATGTCACCATGGAGCTGGGCGGAAAGTCTGCATGCATCATTCTCCCAGACGCCGATATCGACCAAGCCGTCGACGGCGCCATGATGGCCAACTTCTTCTCCACCGGCCAAGTCTGCACAAACGGAACACGCGTCTTCGTCCCCCAGTCCATCAAGGCAGCTTTCGAGAAGAAGCTCCTCGACAAAGTCAAGCACATCCGCGCCGGTGATGTTTCGGATCCAAACACAAACTTCGGGCCTCTCGTGAGCAAACCACACTACGAAAAGGTCCTCTCTTACATCAAGCACGGCATCCAAGTGGACAAGGCCACACTGCTCTGCGGAGGGCCCGAGAAGCCCGCCTGGCTCTCCTCGCACAAGAACAAGGACTACCAGAACGGGTACTGGGTCACCCCCACCATCTTCACCGACTGCACCGATAATATGCGCATCGTGCAGGAAGAGATTTTTGGTCCCGTCATGTCCCTCCTTTCTTACGCCGACAACGACATCGCCTCGCTCATCGCGCGCGCCAACAACACAGACGTCGGCCTCGCCGCAGGCGTTTTCACCAAGAACCTCAATCTCGCGCACCAGGTCATCGGACAGCTCGAGGCCGGCATCACCTGGATCAACACATGGGGTGAGAGCCCCGCGGAAATGAGCGTCGGAGGGTGGAAGTTGAGCGGAGTGGGCGTCGAGAATGGACGGAAGGGGCTGGAGGCGTGGGTCAAGAATAAGAGCACGCTTGTAGATATGGGCGGTGAGGTGCCGACGGTGTTTGCGAAGTTGTAGGTTGAAGAGATAGGCTGATGCTGTAAATATTATGACTTGTACGTGTTCTAACGTTGCCAAGTGTGGGTGCAGTTGGGAGGTGAAGCCTGCCCTGCTCTTTCCTGGATTGTCCTGCGTCGCGCTCTCCTCGTTACTTCAAGTGATGTGTCTGCTCCAAGCAGAGATGCCTGATCAATCAACCGCACTCGCCATTTGTGTATTCTCGTTTGCATCCGGTGACACAACGGCCAATCGGTCAGGCAGCGGTGGTGACCAACACATGTTTTGTATGAAACGGTGATCAATTTCCAAAGCGTCCGAAGACCGACCCTTCTCGCGTTCAACAACAGACGTTTTCTCCTTTCCACCAGCATCGCTAGCATCCGACTGCATCTTCATGTCAATGGGCCGATGCCTCCGACATCTCTACCACAGCCTCTACAAGTCACGACAAAGCTTCTAATAGAGCTCCTCTTGACGTTACTTGCGGGGTCTGGCTTACGCCCACCTCGCTTCTCTAGTTTGGAACTTCTATGGCGCGCGATTCGAGTTAGCATAGCGGTGTTTCAAAGGCCGGACGCAGCATTGGGAACCGACGGTTCCAAATAGACGAGGAGATCTAGGTCACCTGCACAACGACCGACATGCCAACAGAAATCTCAATATTAGATCTGACTCGAGCTTTGCTCCCTCACACAGCGTTGCATTGGAAGGGTGTCAGTTATTCGTAGACAGCTAAGGACTTGATCCGCCCACGCAGTCGAGCTAGCATTTGCTCTGGTCACTCCAGGCTCTACCGCATGTCTTCTCCCCAACAACGCCAAAAAGCAATCAGGTCGAGATCTACGGCAGCAGAGGATCTCGGTTGGACGCCAAAGCAATTCCCTGTAAACGCAAGCTACTTCCAGATGGCCTCACACTCCACACACCCAACGAAGCGCGGCAGTGCCGCTCCGTTGTTCGCATCGCGCGTACAACCACGAGGCATGACAGGCTGTATCCGCTTGACCTCTTAAGGCCTTGATTCTGACAGCGTTCGGAACGCTTGCAATGCTGGTCTGTTATGTCAAAGCAGCCATTAAGTTGCCACGCCAATGCCCCAAGCGGTAAGAGCAACCGCACAGTCGGTACCCTGCCCCCGATGGAAACGTCAAAGTCGCGGAGGCCAGGCGCCGTACCACCGACTTCCGTCTCCGCTCCACCACATCAGTGATCAACACCGGGCTGCACTGAGGAGAGCCGACGAAGCCTCCAACCCCAACACGCGGCGTCTCATCGCGCGTCACCATCAATGTGAGACCGCGTCTGCCGATATGTCGCAAGGGTCTGTCCAAACAGTTTCGAAACAGCTGGGTTGACTCCTGTAAAATGTTTACCTGCATTCAGTGTTGGGGATGTGTACATTTGCGAGAATAGTATGCGCAGCCACAGTGGCTATCGACTTGATGAGCTGAGCGCTGCTACAACGTTACCACGGCGTGCATGCGCTTAGTTCTCATTACACGCACAGAGAATCGCCGGGTCCCCGTTCCAGCAAGGCGCAGGCCCGTAAACCTAGGCCGAGCCAGGAACTGCTGTACGCCTTCTACCTGAAATGACTAGGCTATGCGATTTCGATTGGTTTGCTTTTCCGTTTCATGTGCGTCGTGGGCGCACTGCCGTCATCCATTGAACTCACGCTAGAGCTATTCATGGTTCTAAGGCAAGGTTGAGCCGTTTCCGGCCCCACCCCATGTGAGAACAGCTGGGCTGGATGTCTGATATATGTCCCAACCTCCCTGATCTTTGCATTGATCCTTTTGCCTAGTCATCATACCGAAAGCACTTGCTGAACATGTCTTCCACAGGTGGTCCAGGACAAGCTGTAAGTGGCTGGGTACCGCATAAGAGTGCAACAGTTGACATCTTAAAGGGTCCACCACAATCTGCGCCGTATGCACCTCGATACATCGGCCTGGGCGGCAGGCCAGCAATAATCCCAGATATACCGATAACGTCGGCCTTTCTCGTTTTCTATCTCATCTTCGCCGTGATCCACATAAAGATTATGAAATACAACAAGCATCGGGGGCATAAGTTCATCTTCAATGGAGCGTTATTCGGTAAGTTCAGCATTTTGCGGCGAGGCGAACCAACAGACTGACAGCATTAGGGTTCTGCAAAGTGCGATTGATTACCATGTCCTTGAGAATAGCCTGGGCATGCTACCCAACGAATGTCAGCCTCGGAATCGCAGCGCAAGTCTTTGTCTACGTCGGAACGATCATTCTCTATCTCTGCAACTGGTTCTTTGTCCAACGCGTTATCCGAGCCCAGCATCCGCACATTGGATGGTCAACTCCGTACCGAATTTTCCACCGGGGCGGTATGATAGCACTCATCCTTGCTTTGTTAATGATCATCGTGGCCTCTATACAGCAATTCTTCACTCTGGACTTTACTATACTTCGAGTCGACCGGGACTTGCAACTTGCGGCATTCACATTCTTCGGAGCCTTTACCCTCGCACCATTGTTTATGTTGCTTGTATCCTTCGTCATACCCCGCGAAGCAACAGAGAAGTTTGGTGCTGGTCGTCTGAGGAACGCTATTGGTGTACTCTTCATCGGAAGTTTCATCTTGGCGCTCGGCCAGTGTTTCCGTACTATCACCGGGTGGCTTCCAGAGGTGCCGTTGCGCAATGATCAAGGTCAGCCCAACGCAGTCCCGTGGTACTTCTCCAAGGCCTGCTTTTACGTATTCAACTTCTTGACCGAGCTGTTGGTCGTAATCTTCTACGCTGTCATGCGCGTCGATCTTCGCTTCTACGTTCCCGATGGAGCCAAAAAGCCAGGAGACTACCGAGCATACCGCCAAAGCCAGTTCAATGTGGACGTGATTGGCAATGAGAAGAGGCTCAAGCGCCAATCTGGGCCCGCCGCAAGCGTCAATACGGTTGCCTCAAATGAGACCCTCCATGAGTACGATGCTTCCATCTTTGAAGATACACGCACTTTAGCCGACTCACTCCGTTTCCAGTCATCTGTAATGGAAATCGATGACAAGACTGGCAACTGGAAAGTCAAGCGCCCGTCGATGTCAAACAACGGCTCAATCAGAAGCAGCTCACGACCTTCAAGCAGGTCACAATCCTCGCTGTGGGATCCCACCCGAGCAACCCTCCTGAGCGAGCTGGCGCCACCGGTCCCATTGCTACCCCAATCCGCGGACTGGCCTCTGCGCGGATCTCGAATGCCCCTTGGCCAGCACCCAGTCAAACAGCAACGAGTCCGTTCAAGCAGTTCACCTAACCAATCCTCTCATCTGATCTATGCGAATTTTGCGAGCACCCCGGACATTGAGAAGAGCGATGCCATCGACATGGCCTCCAGAAAACTCGAGGGAAACGCACCGCCGGACTATAGTTTTGTGGTCCTCCCAGCACCGATGCCGACATACCATCCTAGCTTTGACGTGCCCCAAAAGCATACTTACGCACCCGCTTCTTCGACTCCGGACATTCTCAGCAAGAGGGACTACACGCCTACCCCTTTCACCCTAGCCGCGTTCGATCTGCCTGCGAAAAAGGACTGCTCTGCGCCCGTTGCGGATGCGTTGCCGCAGGGGCAGACGTCCTCGACATACAGCGAGGCCAACAAAACGAGCATCAATACCGAGGCGGCAGAGAGTGAGTTTGTGCGCTTCAGCTTCGAGGCATCGCCGAGGAACCGCAGTTTTGAGGACGAGCGGAAGGCGCCGCGAAGGTTTCTATGACGGCTAAACATTTATTCTTTTGTCACGTGAGCGTTGGCATTTGGCGTTTTTCTCATCATGCCGCTGGCACCCTTTGCATGTGTATATACATAACTGGTACCATAAGGAGGTTGAGATAGGATAGTAATTCTTCTAGACTCGACTTGATCACTGCGGCGACGACCATCCCTCCGTGCTCACTCACACGGCCATGTTCATCAATCCAGTCTCCGGAAGCCCATCCACACTCTCTCGAATCCAAACACGGGGTTCTTGAGATTCTTCGCAGCTTCCCAGCGTTGCCCCGGCACCAGCAGCTGCATGGCCCCCTCACCCACAGCCCACCCGAGAATAGCCCAGTAGCGTACCGAGCCCCTACCCCTCTTGTTCACAGTCCGCGCGCCTAGCGTACCGTGCCCGAGCGTCAGGCTGGCAACACCAAGGCGAGGGGCTGTGGCAGTAGCGGTGGCGTGAGCATGAGCGTGGGCGTGGGCGTGGGCGTGTGCGAGGACGCTTGCAAAGGTGTTTGAAGTGGCTGACGGGGTCCTTGCCGTACCGACAAAGGAGGAGGCATCGTGCGTCGACGGGCTGGATTTGTGTGGGTGAAACGAGCGAAGAGTACACGGAGGGGAGAGTACGAGTGGAGCTGCAGCTGCAGTGGCGAGGAGGGAGGGTGAGGTCGCTACGCTGTGCTACAACACAAAGAGCAGTTCAGGACTTGCTTCGTTTGTAAGCTAGATATTGTACATGGTGATAACTTCTCTGATCCATAATGACTTGCTTGACTTGGCGTCGGAGAGTATGGCTGTTTTCACTTGGTATATTTGATTACAGAGGTTGTGTTGAAAGTTTCGAGTCGATTGTGAATATTGGACGCATTGCTGTGTCCCGTGAATGCATCAAAGGGCAAGGGTACTATTTGATACCACCGAATCGGAGAAACAGGCCTGAGCAGGTTGCTATTTGATCATCCAACCGATCCTTGATGTGGGATCGCCCTCGGAAGAGATCTAGGGAGTCTGGCTTGGAAAGTTGGACCACGGTGCTCGAGATCCTGTATTTCTTCGATGCTGTACTGGAGCACCTGTGCACTACCGAGGAGACCACGGACAACGCGCCGGCATGAGTCAGAGCTGAGAGAAGAGGCGGTTCTGCTGCAAGAGATCCTTTCGGACACGCTAGGCAAAGTGTAAGCCAGATCGTGTGATGGTAAAATGCCTTTTTAGGAGAGGCGGACATCTGTGTGGACTCTCTGTTGTAAAACACAACATCAGAAGTGCAAGAGCCCACCCTTCAGCCTGGCGTAACGCACTACAGGGAGAAGTGACGAAGTGAATCAGATTTCTATTACTGTACGAAGTACTGGTGTCTATGCGGGATGGGAGAGTGTTCTTTGGCTTCTCTATTTTTGAGGCGCCTATCGCTCTCATAGCCAAAGCAAACTACTTTTTAATACCTTACCTTGTAGGAAGTTACTGGATGATACAGTTATAAAAGCACAATTAGACTGTCTGTCCCGGAATTCTACAGCCACAGAAAGTCCAGTATTCTTTGGTCACGCACTGTGATCGCGATACTGGCTTGACGATTTTGACCACTCTCAGGTCGCGGTGAAGGGCACGTGACTATCGCAGCGGGTTCACAGCCATGGAACCTGGCACTGAGCTTTCATAGGACTAGCCTTACACCGCGAATGCAGCCGGCCGGAGGATGCGCCAGCCAGCTGACGGCCAACACGGCCAGGCCGAGCGCCTCAGTACTTATGCGACATTGAGACAACCTGTGAGGTGCTGGCGCAATTGAGCGGTCAAAAATGTGGACGCATGCAAGCCGCAGCACAGCCTTCATACACGCGCGTAGCCCCAATAATGTTAGCTTGGCGTGGACGGCTCTGGAGTATTCCGACTCTTTTCGCTAGCTTGCGTGACAGGCTGGAAGAGATAAGAGATGACCATCCCGCTGATTGAAATGCTACCGACTAGCTGTCAATACATGGATGGTCGAAATTGCCATCACCCGACATTACAAGCCTTCTTTCATGTGCTCGCGCTGACATAGCAAGCTAAAATTAGGCCCGCAAGAGCGAGGGGCTTCAAGCATTCTTTATCACGAAGCCAACACGCCCGCGTTATTGCAGGTGAGAGATTTGGATCGACATCGCGAAATCATCTTATCCACGCTGGCCTACAATAGCAAGAGGGACAGTTCGCGTGGTGTTTCGGGTATTTTTGTTTCCAGTCCTCCATACGGCTGACATCATCGCGTACGCCACGTGCATGACGCGGTCTCTCATAGGGCCAAGCTGTTGATCTAGCCAGGCCGACTGCTCTAGATAGCTGGGCGGTACCCAGCTAACAAATCCGAAGCATCGGCGCTGAGGAGGGCCGTCAGCAGCTTATTATACCCCGTCTCCAGCTGTCCTGCGCACTTTTCGCCCTCTTCACGACCCCAGCGACCCCCATCACCATGGGCCTCACCAGGAAGAAAACCACCTACATCAACATTACGCCGATACCGAGCTTCATACCCCGACAGCTCGCGATAGACATGCTACACAGCCATGGGGAGATAATCGAACTGAACCCGCTCGTGTTGAGCTTCGAAGCCGTCAAAGCGCCCCGTGATGCGCCCGCTGACGAGTTCTATGCGACGTGGTACGAAATTACGGAGCGCATCCAGTATATTCCAGGTATCGGCAAGCTTGGCTCTGGCATTATCAAATTCAAGGGATGCTTTCACGACATGCCATGGGGTTTGCAGACACATACCTATGCGCCTGCGAATGTAGATGTGCGGAACAAATGGCAGATATGTGGTACTCAACCAGGCGAACCGCCTGAGACTCAAGAGTTGGGTATTGGGGCACCGGCGGAGGGCTTGTACCTGCGCGAAGATATCGAGATCAAATGCAACATGACCATGACCAGTTTCGTGAAGAAGGAGATGAAGGCCGCTTCGAAGGTGCTGGTGGACAGGATGCTTAAGAAAGCCGAGCTGTTGGACTCTGGAGCTATATCAGCAATGATGGAGAACGGAAAGCTCAAGACTATCAATCCTGCAGACCGCTCGAGCGTTGCTAAACTCGCTGCATCACCAGACTCGCCAAACCAGCAACCATATAAATTGCCCAACTCACCTATGCGATCACCGGCTTTTCCGGCGACACAAATGTACCATCCGTCAAAGCACACAGGGGAGCAGGGCGCTGTGATGGAGCTACCGGGCGACTTCTACCACCCGCAACCATCGCCAAACCATCTGAATCCGCAAGATAGGCGTTATTCGATTGCTTCGGAATTATCTAGCAACGAGCAGAATGCTCCAGACAGCCGATGGTCCTACCAGAGCGCCAGTACGAGGCCAAGCTCTTACAACTCGAGTGGCGGTATGCGCTCACCCGGACTCGAGTACAACAAAGAATACTTGGCCGAGCTTCCGACCATGAATGAAGCGCACGAAGAACATGCAGAGCGGAGGGAGCTCCAAGAAGTTCCGTGGCCGAGTAAAGAGCAACACCAGTATCGGTACAATCCTCAGGATTTCGCGCGCATGCAACAACAATACACGCAACCTCCACAATACTCCGCCTACGATACGCGACGGCCGAGCGGGGCTTGAGAAATAATTCGTTCTGTTTGCTCTGTTTATTTGATTGTATCAAGATTCCCCGCGGGCACGCATTTTGATGATGAAAGGTTTCGAAGGCGTTATCTCGGATTGAGCACGTGTAGCGATATCACTGTATTTGTTGGAGTTGGCTCCTCATGTCTAATACCAAAATCCTTCCCGCTTGCACGCACACCCTCTTTCTGTCTTGAAAGCCGTTCGTCAATCCCGAATCACCCACCATCCACGGCGTGCGTTGCGTTGACCTGCCAATTGCCGGCAAATTGCGTGCAGATCACGATGACCGGAGTGAGGAGAAACAGCCGCATTTCCCCCATTGGTTCGCATTACCCCGTCCGCGCTACGATAGCCAGGCGCACGTGGCACCGCTGTTTCTTTGTCCGACGGTTGTGTCCGCTGCACGACTTGTGAGCCGCGGCGGTGGGCTCTGGGGCAGCGGTGACCGGCGATCCTTCGCTCTCACTCGTCAAGACGATGAGCTTCATCGCGCTTATCTTCTCCTAGCGTGCTTTGCCCGCTCTTGTCGCAAAGCTTCGTCTATAAACCGTGCAGCTCTCCCCGCATTCTTTCCCCAGACTTCCCCAGCATTGCTCCATCATGGCAGAACACGCGCTAAGGGACAGCGATATCATCGGCACGGTGGAGAAGGCGGAGGTCATGCACCAGGAAGATGCTGACTCTCACCATGACGAATTGACCGATGAGGAGAAGAGGATTGCGAAGAAGCTGGTGCGCAAGATAGATATGCGAATTATGCCTCTGGTTATTCTGGTTTACCTCATGAACTACATTGACCGGTATGTCGAGGTTGCGGCTGTTTACGCGAAACATGCTGACCGATTAATGCAGGAACAACTACGCCGCTGCCAAATTGCAGGGGCTGGTCGAAGATTTGCATCTCGTGAGCGATCAGTATCAGACTGGTCTTTCGATCCTCTTCGTTGGATACATCTTGATGCAGGTGCGTAATGCCCGGACACAAAGCTGCCATGTTTCGCACATAACTGCACAAGAGCCATGCTGACTCATCTTGCGTGTATAGGTACCGTCCAACTTGGCACTCAACTATGTCGGTAGGCCTTCTTGGTACCTTGGCTTCTTCACCATCGCATGGGGTCTGGTCAGCGCCTGCACCTCTCAAGTGAGGACCTATGGTGGCATCGTGGCTTGCCGGTTCATTCTCGGTTTGGTCGAAGCCCCATTCTTTGCAGGTGTTCTGTTCTATCTGTCAAAGTGGTACACGAAGTAAGTCTACAGTATCGTCATACCTGAAGACCTGCTTGCTGACCGTTGCTCCACCCTAGGGATGAACTTGCTAAGCGTAACGCCATATTCTACTCCGGATCTCTCGTGTCCGGCGCCTTCGGCAACCTCATCGCTGCTGGTATATTGCACGGCTTGGCTGGCGAGAGGGGAATGGACGCGTGGCAGTGGCTGTACATCATTGAGGGCGCGATTACTGTCGCAGTCGGCATCCTCGTAGTACTCATCCTACCTGACTTCCCAAACACCTGGGGTGCGCTCTCGCCTGAAGAAAAGCATGTCGCAAACCGACGTCTCGCCATCGATGCCGCAGAAGCAGACGTTGACGAAGCAGGCGGCATGTCGCAGATCCGAGGCATGAAGCTCGCGTTCCAGGACCCGAAAACATACCTGCTCGCAATCGCATACATGGGCATCACAGGCGCTGCTGGTTTCCAGAACTTCTTCCCCACTTTGACGAAGACACTCGGTTACAGCGAGACGATTTCGCTACTGCTGGTCGCGCCACCATACGTCTTCATGGTGTTTTACTCGTTTGCGCACTGCTATGCGAGCGACTACTACGGCAACCGTTTCTGGTTCTTGACATACCCAGTCTTCGTGAGCACTATCGGCTTCGTGATCTTCATGACTACCGATACTTTCGGGCCTCGCTACTTCTCCTTCTTTTTGATGAACTTCGTCTTCGCCCAGAACGGTACGATCTACGCCTGGATTTCGAGTGCCATCCCACGGCCACCGGCTAAGCGTGCTGCTGCGCTCGCATTCATCAATAGTATTGGAAACAGTGCGTCTATCTGGACGCCCTTTACTTATGCTCCGTCTTCGGCGCCGCACTATCGACCTGCGCTCGGGGTGTGCATCGGTCTCCAATTCCTCGCGCTTGCGTGCTTCATAAGCTTGAGACTCTATCTTCAAATGCAGAACCGACAGTTGGAGCAGATGGAGAAGGAAGACAGGGAGCTAAGCGAGGCAGAGAGACGCAAGTTGGAGAAGACGGCTGAGATGGAGGGCGTAGACATCAGCAAGGCCAGGAAGATGCAGAAGGGGTACAGGTATATGCTTTGATTGCGTTCGGAGATGGGTCTCGCGAAGCTGTAGAAGACATAAGGAGAAGAGCAGTTGAGGGTACATTAGTGAAATACAATAAGGCGAGACCAGCTCAGCCATAAAGGAGGGCTACACGAGCGCCAGACCACTCCCCTAGTACTCCGGTCCTCGTACCCCTCATCGCCCCCATCCGCCTCCAAGATCACGATCTTGTCGTCCTCGTCCTCGATAGCTCCCTCCATCTCCTCGTTCTCTTCCACAACCACTGCCTCCAGGTCGTCATCGTCCACAAAGACTACTTCCACCTCACTCTCACTCTCGCTCTGCATCTCTCCAAACGCACTCGGCCCCCTGCTAAGACTAGCCGTCCTCCTCTCCATCGCCATCTCCCCCCGGAAAGCCCACTCGCTAGTGATCGGCCGCTTCCAAGCCGGCAGCCCGTTCTCCTCGCCCTGCAGCTCGTTCTCCAGGTCCTCCTCGTCCAGCCCAGACTGCACTATGCACTCGCGCGTGCCACGCGACTCCTCCGCGAACGAGCGCCAAGCGAGGTACGCGCCGCCTTCGGTCGCCGTGCGGTTGCGGACCAGCAGCGGCTTGTGCTCGGTCTGCTCGTCGGCGGACAGCGGGGCAGGCGCGACGTGCCGTCACGCGCGCGGATTTGGCGATCGTAGGCGCCACGAAGTTGCCCTCTGTAGCGGCGTCGGCGGAGTGGTGCTCGGCTAGCTGAGGCGGGCGGTGCTGGATGGTGATGGTGGCCGGGATGGCCAGGGCGAGGTTGAGGCGCGGGTGCGGTGGCGAGGGGTGCGCTTCTCCTTGGGCGGCTCGTCGTCCGAGTCGGGGTCGGAGTCCGAATCGGAGTCGGAGAAGATGATATGGTCTTCTTTGGTGCCTGGAGCTGGAGTGGAGAAGAGGGTTGAGGTGGATGAGAAGTCGGAGTCTGAGATGGGGTTGGCTTCGGTTCCGGAAGGCATGTTGATGAAAATCGGTTGATTTGTGGCATAGAGGGAAGTGGTAATGGAGATATGAAGGGTAGTCATCCAGCACAAGATAAAGAGAGTGGGTATGAGATGTGATGAAAGTCATGTCGAAAGCACGAACGTGAGGAAGAAAGCAGGAGCGAGAGCGCTGACTTATAAGTTCGAAGAGCTCCGAGAATACCTCAAAAAGTTTACAAGCAGCCCCCTCAAACTTTTCGCGAAACCAAACCTTTGAAAAAGTCGAACCTGTTGCTGTCACTCTGTAAGCTCACCATCCGACCCGTCGGCCTCTCCCCATCACCCAGTTCTTCCGCAAGCAGAAGACCCCAATCCCTCGTGATACCTTTGACGCGCGCTTTCATCCCGCCATGTGTGTCCAACTGAACAACCTGTTCACTGTGTAACCAATTCTCGTAGTACAGCTCTTCCAGCTGTCTGCTCCACCCCGACCTGCAGAAGGTTCTATACAGCGACTCGAAGGACGCGAGAATGCTGGCAAGGAGCTTCTCGTTCGTCATGGCTTTGAGACCGAGAGCACTGATCAGACTGTTGAGTGAAATGGTGGGCAGAGGGTTGTCCAGGTTGAGACCGATTCCGACCGTGAGCGAGTAGTCACTACCGGAGTAGCTGGAGTTGACTAAGATGCCTACGATCTTGACCAAAGGATTGGTAGGGGAGCCGGGGATCTGGGCATAGATATCGTTGGGCCATTTGAGCTTGACTGACACATTCTCGTAGCCTGGTGCGTAGGTTTTTATGCCCTGAACGACAGCTAGAGCGGCGATGTATTGTACAAAGATGACAGGTGCGTTTTGTGTCAGCGAGAAGGGGTGGTGGATAACGGTGGAAAACATAAGCGCTCCGGGAGGTGCGATCCAGACATTTGAGCCACGACCACGGCCCGCAACTTGTGTCCTGGCAGTCGCCGTAAAGCCTGTGGGAAGGTTCCGCAGCAAAGACGGATTCTTTTCGAGGATCGTGTTGGTAGAGGTCGTGACTTCGCTGTAGAGCAGATTCGTGCCAAAGGTAGGGCCGTGATTTTGTGCTTTCTGGTGGTGATGTGCAAGATTTGCGTAATACGACTCGTGGTCAAAAAATGGAGTTGCTTGCTTAGAGGGGAGTTCATTTACATAGTAGACGACTCTCTTGATGATCTTATCGTAGTCAATGTCTCGGTCTGGTGAAGCCGATGATGTATACGCCACGCGCTCGCGGATCTGTTCTTCTTTCGTCTTGGGCTTCTTCTGGTCATCGGAACTCTGCTCGCTCTTCTGTCCGCTATCTGGCGTCTTCTTATCGTCCTGACCCGTAAGAGCTTTAGGCAGAACGTCGAGAGCAACGTCGGAGACTGCTCTTGTCAAGCCTCGCACGCTCCAAGTCCCATCATTCTTCTTAACATGGAAAACATCGTTTACATCCACGATGTAGTCTTCGTCATCGACTATAGTGAAGCTTTCAGACCACGTCGCAACGAGGTCGGCGACACCTGTCGGCTTATGAGACGAGAGGTGCAGACGGGAAAGGGGTGGTACCGCTTGTTGTTCTTCGTTGACACTAAGGGCGAATTTCGAAAGAAGAAGCCTCATGAAAGCGACCCGAGTAGAATCCGTGGCGGCAATTGCATCAATCGTCTGAGAATATTTCGGATCCCCAGTGGGTTTCGTGAGATTAGCAGGAGCGAATCTGGACCGTGGTCAGCAGGACAGTGGGAGGTTTGTAGGGAGGACCTTACTCGGGATGCGGTCCAGTGAGAATGACGTGACCCTGGCCAAGTTTACGGTACACAACCGCAGCTTTGCCTTCACCAGAGTCGACATGCAAGTCCTCGGTGTAGCTCGCCAGAACTTCGACGCCTCGGCTTGCGAACGTCTTCGCATCCACGAAGACTCCGCCACCGTTGTAGTAGCTCTTGAAGCTGTTTGGCAGCTCTTCTTTAGCATCGCTAAAAGCATCCTTGTGAATCTTCAGATCCGCAGCCCTCGCGCCAGCCTCAGAGTGATACACAAATCCTGGAAATGCAAGTCCTCGACATACTCCTGGAAAGAACTCAAGCTCCCTTGTACCAACAACGGCTAACTCAGGGTTGTCGGGTTCAAATTCGCACTTGGAAGAGCCATAGTACCCTCCAGCACAGAAGCCCAGATACGAACCTCCGTTGTTGACATAACGACTTATACGGCGGTTCCCCTCCCCATTGAGCGTGCGACAGTAGCCTAGATCGGCACCGCCGGGGAACACGAGAAGTGCACACGACGCCATCCATGGTTCTTTAACGAGGACGTCTCCAGTCACGGGAATGACCGCATAGCTAGGGGATAGCAACCGGCGCAGTGTGAACAAGCAATGCCGAACCGATTCCGTCGTCGTCCCAGTCCCTTCCACAGATCAGCATATCCTAAAAACGAAACTCAGCCGCGAGTGATCAATACCGGAATAGACCATAACATTCATCTTGGCCGCCATGGCTGATGTGACCGTGTCTCGGCGCCGTGTTTCTCCGCCGAGTGACAACCTCACCCGTGCACTGCTCACTCCACTGCGTCTAGTCCGGAAATCCCGACACCCACAAGAGACTACGAACCGAAGCAATGTCGAACGACGCAGCACGAACCGACGCCTTGTCCAAGATGCAGGACGATGATGAGCCGGATGACTGGTGCGTACGGCCAATTGCTGTTTTCGTTGGGCGAGCGGGGACGTGAGTGGACGGCGAAAGCTTAGCTAACGACCACGCGAAGGGACAAGCGGATATTCAGCACGGGATGCGCAGGTACGCCGACGTTCAGTATCGGAGCCGGAGAACGCGGGAATACTGATTTAGCACTGCAGACGAAAACATGAAATTGACCGATTGCTACTACGAGAAGAAAGATTGGCGCTTGTGCAAGAAGGAGGTTAGTCCCGATTGAGCGCCGACCCGAGGCCTTCCACCGATCCCGATGAGAGCTTTATCCCTACCAAAACATTCTGACCCGAGTACCGGCATGTTGGTGCGGTCATGTTTGAACGCCGAGGACTAACTGGTGCCTTGCAGATGGAAATTTTCCGAGCATGCTGGAAGAAGCATGGCAATGACAAGCGAACTGCAGCCAAAGATGTTTGAAAGAGGTGATCTTTCGGACCGGGGCAAGTGTTCCTGTATTGCAACTGTTTCACTACTGTACTATATGCCGTAATCGTAACAATTTACAATGGTGTTGAAATGAGAATGTGCGAACCCTTGTACTCTCATTCAGTTTTGCTGAGAGCTCGGGTACTATGCCTGGACACCCCTTTGAGTGCCTTGTGTTTCTCTCCGAGGGGCAGTACAGTACTGAGTTTGATGGGCCTAGCAATGCAGCGTTTTTAATCGCATGCCGCATGTCGCTTCCAGCATACCTAAGGAAATGACGATCTAGTAGACGGCCTTGAGCTTCATGTACAGCGGCTCCTTCTGGTTAAGAATGAAAATCTTCTGGTCGGTCCAGCCGTCACTTTCGGGGCTGAGCTCAAAGTCAAACTGATGATGAACTTTCGCAGCAATGAGACGCATCTCGTGCCATGCCAAGCTGTATGGCTGTTAGCATTCCAACTCAAACGTTTCGGCGGACTAGCGAAACGTACTTCTTGCCCAGGCAATCACGAGGACCAACGTGGAACGGCTCGAACGCTTTTCGGTTGTCGCTCTCAAAGCGTTCGTCGCCCAGCCAGCGCTCAGGTATATACTCGAGAGCGTGCTTGAAGTTGGTCTCTGATCGGTACATGGCATACTGCGGGATAGATACAACAGTCTGCGAAGATTAGTGCACTGCACACTGTTTCGTAGAGGCATGACATCTTACATTCGGAGGCATGAACTCTCCCATGACCGTGGTTCCATCCGCAGGCGTAAGCATAGGCTGAGCGTTGCTAACTGGTGGGTACACACGAAGAGCCTCTTTCAGGCAGGCGTTAAGGTATGGCAGAGCTTGAGCCCTTTCGATGTTGATCTCGTCTTGGCTCTTGAATGTTTCGCGGACCTCCTTCTTGAATTTCGCGTACACTTCAGGATTCTTGCACATTAGGTATGCAAATCCGGCGCTGATAGTGGCAGTAGTCTCTGTTCCAGCAACCATGAACAGGTTGGCGTTGGCAAACATCTCCCCACGAGACAAACCTTCACGCTTTCCTTCTTTGTCCAATACGAGAGTCCAAAGATCATGACCATCGGTTGCACGGCCTTGGTCGACACGCTTGTTGACCTTGTCAACAGTGTATTGGAAATGCTCCTGTCTCTGCTTGGCCATGAGCTTCATCAGCTGGCGGACGCCGTACCGGGTAACCGCGTAGTACTGGCACATCTCAAGGAACGTAAAGGTCTTCAAGTACTCAAACGTGTTCGCCACCCATGGGTCATACTCATCGTTGTTCAACATGTGTAATGATTCTCCGAAAGCCAGATCGCCCATGACATCAAATGTTGTGAAGTTGAAGTATTTGACAATGTCGATAGCTCCCTGCGGTGCCTTTTCCCTAAGCCGTTCTCGGAGTAAGTCGATGTACTTGATAATAAGCGGCTCCTGGAGCTTTAGAGAACGGTCAGAGAAGGCAGAGTGGAATACACGTCGCATGCGAGAGTGAGATCCAGTAGGCGCAAAGAGAAGAGACGGGGTATCGGTGACATCATTCCCAGAGCGGATCCAGTGTTTTTGCGGCCTCGAGCCTTGAGCTTTTGTGTCGCCGTGGCCGTGGACGAATTTCCATGCTTCAGGATCGATGTAGCTGATTTCATCTGGGGCAGTTCGGACCACACGTCCATACTTTGCGTGAATAGCTTCAATGCGTTTATGTGGCTCTCCCTTCCATAGGCCAATCATCTGCGGGATCCTCGTGAAGGCATGGAGCTTAGGACCAGGGTATTTGGAAAGAGGATGGAAATAGACACGGTAGACGCCTCTCAGAATGAAACGAGCAGTCAACTGCAGCATATCAGTTAACTTTACCCCGGCATACCACACGGCGATACTTACAATAACAATGAAAGAAAGGAAAATCTGCGAGGCGGATGCGCTGGTCAGCTGGCCGACTAGGCCAGTGCTCGCCGCGGCCGTAGACATAATTGCTGCTGAGACGTCGTTCAGTCGATTAATGCAGTGGCTAGAAGATTCCTCGGTTGTTATATATGATCGGCTGTTGCTATCCCATGCATCCTCCCAGACTATCAGGCTGTGCTAACGAGGGTTGTAGCGTCGAACCATTAGATGGCGTACATCACCGAGTTCCCGGAGTCCGGGCTGAATCCAACCGACATATTCGTGGGTAGTGGCTGTCAGAAATCATGATTCGTTGCTGGGGGCCTTCATTGATGGTGCACCACTGTCAGAATCGCTCGGCCAACGTCAGCAACTGCGAACATCGGTTATGCGTCACGAGCAACAATGTAAGTAGAAGAAGTAATAGGAAACATGGCGTTTTGGTGCTGCTGTATAGCAATGTTCTCTCGATACGAACTCTTGATGTTGCGGTGAGGCTGCTAGAACGAAATCCCTGCGTGAATCAACTACGGTCCCCGACCGAGATGCAAGCTAGAGAAACGAGATGTCGGCCGAGATGTTGGAAAAAAGTCATCCCATTCTTATTGGTCCCATTAGCCTTCTTCACAAGCGCAACTGGACATGTACTGCTGGGGGTGGCTCTTTCCCGCCCGGAGCATTGGTATGGTGGTGTGAGCGAGGTACACTGCCGATGATGTGCTAGGCCGTTGTTGGTACACAGTTGACCGAATTATCTGTACTGAATCGTAAATAGACTGATCGATGATTGCTGCAGCAATAGTCTGCGGTCGGTGGGCATTGAATGGTGGCGTGAAGTTGGCTTGATCGTCCGACATTCTAAGCATGCAATGAGCCTCCTTGTCCTCACGGACGCATCGATACACTAGGCGGCTATCTATCTGTCGCTCGGTATTCAAACGCTTGTCAAGCCAAGTGAGTTGTCACTTGATGGAGTGAGAAACTTGGAAGATGATACAGAAAGTCCTTGAGTCGGAAGCAGCTTCACCCTGATTGGCCAGCGAAATGACAGGCAGGACCGTGACTTCGCGTCCAGCAACTCGTCGCCATACTGGAACGACAGCACCGCGCCATATCTCACAATGGCAGCACGCAGGGGAGTCTCGTCTCTAATCACATCTTCCTGCTCAAGAAGCACTCCTTCTGCCTACCGGGCCACCCACCGCGCCTTCTCCTCGTCCCCAGCCTCCGGCGCATTCGTGAACAGCACGCCACGCGCCTCAACAGCCTCGACGAGCACAGCAGCGAAACCTGCGTCAACGACCACAGCTACCAAGCCAGCATCGGCTACCTCACCGTCGTACTCCTCGACCCAGCGCACAGTCACGCCCAGCTTCCCTGCGAAAGAGCCTCCTGTCCCGACCGCTCGAAATGCCTCAGCAACTGAGGCCACGACTGGGCAGCGGTCCCTCACTGACGGCCTGTCAGATCAGCCAGCCGAGATCGAAGGCGTCCCAGCAATTGACTGGACGCGCTCATACCACGGTCTTGGTAGCGTGTCCTTCTCGCCCGAGCAGGCCGAGGTCCTCCTTGCGCCAATCGTGCAGGATGATGTAGAAGTCAAGCCGGACGGTATAATATACCTGCCTGAGATCAAGTACAGGCGGATATTGAACAAGGCTTTCGGACCTGGAGGATGGGGTCTCGCACCCAGGGGTGAGAGCATTGTGACGGGGAAGATTGTCACCAGGGAATACGGCTTGATTGTTCAAGGAAGGTGAGCTATATCGGCATACTCGAAAATACGCAGTTGAACTAATTTGGGGCAGGCTTGTTGCCATTGCGCGCGGCGAGCAGCAATATTTCGACCCAGACGGCATACCCACCGCCACAGAGGGCTGCAAGTCTAATGCCTTGATGCGCTGCTGCAAGGATCTCGGTATCGCGTCTGAGCTGTGGGACCCGCGCTTTATCCGCACCTTTACCAAGGACAACACCAAGGAGATCTGGGTTGAGCATGTGGTGAACAAGAAGAAGAAGAAGGTTGTGATACGCAAAGACGACGTCGTTCGCTACCCGTTCAAGGCGACACAGTAGATGGCTTGACTTGTGCATATGGACACATTGAGTATACGCAGGGTATGAGAAAGCCAGCCGCTGGAAAGCTGGGTTTGTGCGCCTGAAAGGACGATGTAGGATATTGTAGAGTACGGGACAGACAAGATGAAGGACCGAGCTGAAAGCTCAGAGCATAGACATGGATGTGGATGCACATCTATATATATAATGTAAGATCACATCAGTGTCTCGACTTACATGGAGAAGACAGTTGTCCAAGGTCCAAATCGTTGCAATACCTGATATCCATTGTGCCCTTTTCTCAGCCAAGCCAAGATGGTTAGAACACGTTTGGAGCATTTTATCTAGCTCCCGATCCAACGTAGTATTATTAACGCCGTAATTTGAGAATAACGAGAACGGATCCCACAGCATGCACCAACTAACGGTCACCAGCGTCGTAGCCCGTAGAATGACCCTGATCACGTCGCGAACCAGGCTCCCTGCCATAGGCAAGCGGGTCGTCTTCCCGTGGCGGTGGTGGCGGCGGTCCGCGCTGCCAATTCCAAGGCATCCACCCGCTGCTCGTTCTCCGATCAAATGCTGGCGGAGTGATGGGATACGGCGGTCGCTCTGAGCCAGAGCCAGAGCTCGCCTCGTCAACCTCAATCCTATCGAACTCGGCCTCACTCCTGCTCTTCGACAGCCCGCCGGTTCCCTCGTAGTACCTGCTTCCGCCCTCCCGCTGAGCACGCACGTTATCGGCTTCGCGGTCGAACGCCTGGAGGAGTGTCATCAGGCGCTCTCGCTGCGAGGAGACGTAGTTGAGCCGGTCGTCGTTATTGCGGATGTTATCCGGGATGATGTTTGCGCTTCGGCTGAGCTCTGCAGCTTGGGCGTCTCTGTTTCCTGCGTAGAGCGCGCTTGCGCCGCTGAGCGCTTGGTTGACCAAGCCGTACAGGTTGTCACTTCCGCGCGCAGAAGGCATATTAAACCTCGACATGAGGTTTTGGGCGTAGCTTTGACCCGGGGTGGGCGAGGGAGCGCGCTCCTGCGGCGCGAAGCCCAGCACATTGACCTTAGCCCATTCGACGGCTTGCTGGAGGTATGCTAGCCCCGCCTTCTTTGAATTGTCGTGTGCCTGGGTTATGAAGTCATCGATTTCGCGCTCGTGGTGGTACAGGAACGGCTCGATGTACTCCTGGTAGAGGAAAGTTGCGCCTTGGGAACCCGGCAGGATGAGGTAGAGATGCGCGAAGAAGCGGATCCAAGAATAGAATGGAACCCATGCTAGGATGAAGTCGAAAGTGTTCTCAATTGTATGGAAGAGAAGGAGGGTAATGAAGTAGATAAGCCACGGTGCGAGTTGGGCTGGATCGGAGGTGTGGAGGGCTTTGTAGGAAGCGAAGATCGGAAGGAGGACGGTGATGGCGACGCTGAGGGTTCGTTAGCCTATCTATAAGGACCTGATATACTGGCTCAAAGCTCTTAGAAGCTATAATGGCTTTGCGAATGTACCCATAGCTGAGGTTCGCATGCTCTCATGGCGGGGGCGGGGTACACTCACGTCAACCCGTCGGCAATGAAGCCAAACATTTTCACTAAGTCCGAATCCCAGCGGCAGCTGGTTGTGAAGAATAGAAGAGGAGTTGCGAGGCCAGGTATGCGGCGGTCGTGTGAGGTAGGGCTTAAAGCTGCCTGGTACCGTATCGGAGTTGGGTTACTCAGCTTCAACTGGTGGGAGCTCACGCTCGAGCCCCGCTATTTCGACGGTGCCGTTGCCGGCCATCCGTGGTGTCCATGACGCAGCTTTCCCGAACAAAGAGAGAAAACCCGCAGCTCGAATCTGTAACCATCAAGCGCAACGTGCACGATACTAAAGGCAGACTGTAGCTGATGGAGTGCACACCAAGCTAATCTAACCAATGTTGCGGAAAGAGCCGAGGCACCCTAAGGCACCATGTCACTCTTTCCACGCAGTACTTATATACTTTAGTACACTGTGTTTCCCTAGGAGGAGCAATGCAGGGCCCCATTTGTGTGGTAATTTATGTTAAAGAAGTTCACTTCGGTATTGACGTTGTACTTAAAAATGCGGATCAACTTGGAAGGGATGTTTGTTGTCCTTAGTCTACCACATCGATGCTTAGTTTCAATGGACAGCTGGTATGTATCTCAGTGCAAGATGCAAACCGGGTTAGTCGGGCAATATAGTAAAGCAAGACTGAGCCCATGCACGGCTCGAGGACAAGGCAAGCCTGGCTAACAAAATGTTCTAGGACAGGAGCAAGAGTATTGAAAATCTGACAGATTGAAAGAACGAACGGATTGCTTTAGTAGTCATAGAAGCCCTTGCCGGACTTCTTGCCCAACCATCCAGCATCCACCATCTTCTTGAGCAGCACTGCAGGCCTGTATTTTGAGTCCCCAGTGTCGTTGTACAGCACCTGCATGATCGAGAGACAGGTGTCGATGCCAATGAAGTCAGCCAGTTGCAGCGGTCCCATCGGCACGTTGGTGCCGTTTTTCATGATGCTATCAATGTCCTCTTTCTTTCCCACGCCTGTTTCCAAGCATATGATAGCCTCGTTGATGTATGGCATCAAGATGCGATTTGCGAGAAAGCCAGGCGAGTCTGCACTCGTCGAAGGGATCTTGCCCATGCGCTTGCATAGTTCGAGAGCGGTCTCGAGCGTGGCCTCGGAGGTTTGAAGTCCAGTTATGATTTCCACACCTTTCTGGATTGGAACAGGGTTCATAAAATGCGTGCTGATAACGCGCGACGAGGCGGACAGGTCCGTGGGGTCGTTTGTAGTCGCAGCGGCGATCTTCGTGATCGATATCGAGGAAGTATTCGTTGCTAGGATAGCGTGTGATGGGCATATTTGCGCGAGCTGGGCAAAGATTTTGTTCTTTAGCTCTACAATTTCCTGCGAGCAGTGTGAGCTTGGAGTTGGGTCATCAGACGGGCGGACGAACGGGAACAGCTTCGATCACGAAATCGACGTCTGAGAGATCTTCTAATTTTGTGCTGGACGTGAGACGCTCCCTAGTTGCGGCAGCATCCTCTTTGGATATTCTTCCTTTGCCGACGTCCTTCTCAAGCAGCTTGTCTGCGAACTTCAAGCCTTTGTCGATGGAGGCTTGCGAAGAGTCAATCAATTGCACAGGGAGATTGGCTCTTTGCGCTGCTACAAGCGCGATACCGAGACCCTGCACCTGTTGGCAATCTAATTATTTCGAGCACAGTCTCTACGTACCATTTGGCCAGCTCCGATCACACCAAGCTTCTTGACCTCCGCTGCTGCGCCAACAGCAGCCGTCGAGCTGAAGCTACGGCATTGCCTTTTCGCGGCAGAACTAATTGCTCGTCTGGAAACTGCTGCAAACATGGTAAACTCTGTGGTAAAATTCGAAAGTGTCAAAAGCGTCGAGAAAACAACGTGGAAAGCTGGGGCTCAATCGAAGCCCGTGGGGAAGCGAGGAAAGCCGAGGCATGACGTTCGGACCGCGCTGTGAGAGCCGGGGGCCTGTGCGCGATGCGCCACTATAGCACTTTATGAGTACGCGTGCTAGCGCGACGCGTTCGCGCAATGTGAGCAGCGTGGGATTGCGACCTCAACCACACCAATGGCCCAACAAACGACTCTGGATGAGTGGGCGAAGGATCCCGTGGATCCTGAGATCCGTGCTCATGTTTACAGTCTTATCACCGCTGTAGGCACGATTCTACCATGTTATGAGTTCTATTGCTAATGAACAGTAGCTCGGTGGTACTGGCGACGACGGCACTTACTCCTTCGGAGACGACGCCCTTCTCTGTCTGAAGGACCTACGCAAGTGGCTCAAGTTCGCCGACGGACAATTAAACCGCCGCGATGTGGCACGATGCATGGCCGAGGCGAACCTAGTGAAAGGAGACCTACTAGAGATCCTTGCGAA
Source organism: Paraphaeosphaeria sporulosa (assembly GCF_001642045.1). Taxonomy (NCBI): domain Eukaryota; kingdom Fungi; phylum Ascomycota; class Dothideomycetes; order Pleosporales; family Didymosphaeriaceae; genus Paraphaeosphaeria; species Paraphaeosphaeria sporulosa. Next base: position 864,128 of record NW_017253362.1, on the reverse strand, counting down.
GGTGTCCCCAAAGGTGACGGATGATCGTCTGAAGCATAAGCTCGCTGTTGCGACATGTACGACATGTGGGAGAGCCTGACGACCACGAGAGCTGACATAGGGCAGTGGAACTTCTTGTACCTTTGACCTGGCCGTTCGAGATCGACCCCGTCGAAGCGACCGTAAACCACCACCGCCATGGACCGTATATCCAACTCGCACAGATCGCCTACAAACGTGCAATCCTGCAGTATGATCGTACACACATCCTCCAGACCGCTGTTCGCATCGCTCTCCCTTCCATGGCCATTCCCCTACGCGAACGAACACCTCGAGACGATGGCATCATCCGCATCGCTTTATACTTTATCCGAAACGTAGTTATGCTTTCACCCCCCAAAAGCGTACCAATAGACATAGATGAGGCGGAGGTATCCAGGTCAGCTGTGATTGATGCCTTTCAGCAACAGGACATCTTCCAGGTCATTCTCAGCGTCGCCTCGAGCATCGGAGAGGACTTCGTTTCGCAAGATGTTATTGTACTAGAGATCCTGTTCTATTTGCTCAAAGGCATTGACGCGGAGAAATTGTTCATGGAAGAAAAGAAACTTAGGAGCAAAAACACCGATGAGCTCAAGAGTTTAATCCAAAAAGAGAAGTCAATGCTGGCTGGGTACGCGCGACATGCTCCGTCACGGCACAACAGATTCGGCACTATGATTTGGCTCAAGCGTGGGGACGACGAGCAGGTATCAACGATTTCTGGACAAGATGTGCTCGGTAAAGCACAAAAGAGTATGCAGAAGATGGATATGACAAAAAAGTGGAATAAACCGAAGCGCCCAGGACGAAAAACGGATGGTGAACAGGAGCGCGAGGAATTCGACCTACCAGTTGCCCTCACCTCTTCCGCACAGAAGCACATCAAAACGTTTGTTGAGGAGTTTCTCGACTCTTCGTTCAATCCGCTTTTCCTCCATCTCAGGAAAGCAATCGAACGAGAAACCGAACGAGTAGAGGATCGCCATTCACGGCAGTTCTTCTACCTTGTATCGTGGTTCCTGCAAGCGGAGTGTGCCCGTCGGCGTACTATGAAGGAGAAGGCAGCTGACTCAAAGAGCAAGCAAGTTCTCAGTGCCGAAGACGAAAGCTATGGTCTAGTGGCAGAGGTGATGAATCAAGAGACGTTCATCCTGATGAACCGTTTCATGCAGAAGAGTGAAGATGAGAAAGCATGGCAAGATCTCAACGCCGGCATGAAGTGCTTCACGCAGGTTCTGCTTACAGTACAGGAGATGTCTGACTCGGCAGTAGAGGATGACCAAGAAATCGCCGAGAACATACAGAATCGAATTTTCTACGAGGAGTCGACGCATGACCGGATAGTCCACACTCTGCGATCGTATAAAGACCAGGGTTTCGGGTATCTTGATGCGGTTACTGAGCTTTCTCACGTTTTTTTGCGCATGCTGGAACGCTATTCGAAGCAAAATGTGGATATGCAAGTTCGGTCGAAACGGCGCGCTCGAACGATTCGTAAGAAGCAAGCCGAAGCCCAGGGAGAAGATGGTGAACCAGAGGGCCACGTCTCGGAAAGGGAAGACCTCGAGGCAGCACAAAAAACAGTATCGGAGCGTAAATTTGACTTCTCTCGCTTTGCGGCCAAGTTCATCAATCAAAGCAGCGTCAACACGTTCATTGCGTTTTTAAAATATTACAACGAACTCGATCTGGACCAACTGAAACGGGTACACCGATTCTTCCACAGGGTGGCCTTCAAGATGGAACTGGGCGTCTTACTGTACCGCGTGGATATCCTCCAGCTATTCAACAAGATGATCAAGGGCCCAGAGGGGTTAGATTCCGACTCGCCATCGTTCAAAGAGTGGGAGGAGTTCGTGAGACACTTCTTCCGGACCGTTGTGAAACGGATACAGGACAGACCTGAGCTCATTGTGGAGATGCTCTTTAGCAAAATTCCACAAACCATATTCTTCTTGGAGCACGGATACGACCGACAGCTGCCCACAAGGACACCACGCGCCCCAGCCGAGCTTGAAGTCAAACCTGGTATGGAAAAGCCTGAACAGATTGGTGTCGTTGTGGGTGTACTTGTCAATCAACAGAAATCAGACGCTTTGCACTGGGTGCGAGACGTCTTAGCCTCAGCCGTTGAAGAGCGAAAAGCATGGGAAGACATGCATGAAGCGCAGAAAGAACTAGCAGCAGTAGTAGAACCAGATGGACAGGCTGCTATAGATCAAGACGAAGCAGAGGCTCCCAAGCCGCCATCTATACGTAAGTCCGGTTGCCACTGCGTCATTTTATATTGCTGATTGTTTGCAGTAATTAAGCCTGACAGCGAGGAGCGTCGCGTGGCAATGTTCAAAGACAACAAGCTTCGTCTTCTGTTGACGCTTGTGGGCTTCACCCGCTTGGGCGCCAACGACGATCTTGATGCGAGCTGGGTGATACCATCTTATTTGACATCCGCAGAGCTACAACAAGCAATCGACCTTATCCGCAAGTATGAGTTCGATCCGCCAACGTACGATGACGGCAAAGGCCCTGAGGACATGCTTCGCAGCAAGGCCGCGGCAGCACGTCGCCCCACTCGTCGCGTGGATTGGGACGATGATGATGACGGCATCGATCACGATTCTGGAGAAGATCGCGGAGAGTATGCCTTGGACGAGCCGACTGCAAGAAAGGCTGATCGAAGCGGGAAGAAAGTACTCAAGGGTCGTCGAAGGGCACGCACGCCGGTTGAGCTTGATGATGAGGAGAAAGAAGAGAGGGCAAACGCTCGACGCCAAAAAGAAATCGAGAAGCAGCTCAAAGTCAAAAGTACAATGTTTGTCCACGACTCCGACGAAGAAGATGATCCAGAAGCGGACGCGGCATTCTTTGCAAGGGAAGAAGCACTTCGGGCGCAAACCAAGGCAAACATCGCCAAGTCACTAGTGTTGGGAAACACGGAGCCTGCTGCGTCAAAAAAGAGAAAGGCGGATGGAACGACAGGAATGGATAGCAAGAGAAGAAAAAACCCGCCAAAGCAGAAACAGAGAGCGGGACCATTCGACTCGGATGAGAGCGATGAGGAAGAGGCTGATGACGGGTCTGAGGGTAATCCTAGCAGCAGAGCCCAGTCAGAAGAGAGGCAGGTCAACATGGATGACAGTGAGGAGGAGCCTCCTGATACGCCCCTGTCGTCCCAACTTGCCAGTGCAGCAGAACTACCGGCGAAATCTGCTCCTAACGCGTCTGCAGATGGCGATGTGACAATGGCTGATCCGGATGATGATGATGCTGAAGACGAAGTCGTCACCGTTCGGCGGCCTTCGAGGAACACGCGGGCTGGTTTCGTCATTGACAGTGATTCGGAGTAGAACATTTGCATTGATTTTGCATGGCTCAGGTGGCGTTCTTAGCATGGTATGTGAATTCGGATACCCTCTATCTCATAGATCATCAATTACGCTGTATATGCGACCATGGCGCTTCATTTGCTTGCCGCTCACGTATTGTCTGTGTCCGTTCTTGGATTTGTGCATTACCGAGAGAGCACGTTATCGCTGAGGTTGAATGTGTGAGGGGTTGAACCGTTTCCGTCGTTCTTTCCTGTTTGTGGAGAGCGGACGTCACGTTGTTTACGTCGAAATGTATCGTTACTGCCTGTTCACTCCACCTTCGCAACTTCGTCTCACATTCGCAGCTCTTCGTGCACCCTTTCATGTACGTGCCATCCTTAATCCCCGCATTGCCACGTTAGGAAGTATGCTGAGTTATCCAGATCGTCAGAGGTTTGAAGAAATTCGCTCGCGGTGGGAAGCGGCGCAGGTCGCGAACAGCGAGACGCAACTGAAAATGGTTGGCCGCAAAGAGAGAGTGGCCACTCAGCCGCTCAACGGCGACGATAGCAACAATACGAGCAAGTTCCGCCGAAAGCTCAGCCAGGGCTTGTCCCTCATATCACTCTCGCAGCGCAAGACCACACCAGTGCGCCCGTTGCTTCTTTCAAACGACCTGAGCGGCTCCATCAATCTCCCGCACGCACACAAATCGACGAGGCTCTTGTCTCCTATGCGCGAATCGTCTTCTTACGGCGTCTCGGTACGCAAGACGACGCCGGTAAAACATGTGAGCCCGCAAAGGGATCCGAATACAGAGACCATGTCCAAGCACCTCCCACGTTCGCGCACTATGAGCTTTATCCCGCGCCCCAGTCGAAACGAAAGCGCATCGCTAGTACTTGACATAGATCAGGCACGCAGGCCAAGTCTTCCTTGCCCACTTGAAGAGGAAACTTACGTTACACCCACAAAGATCCCATCACCTGACTCTTCCGCACCAGCACACCGGAACTCAAGCCCTCGTCAGTATAACTCGAACCTTACAACTCAGGAAGAGAGGCAAATAGGTGCCGGGAATGCCTTTCCTGAGGCCAAAGAGCAATCGCCTTCCAAGTCATCGCCGGTAAGATCTTATACGACACCGAATCTGGTGAAGACAGCGCACGCGCACGGCCTCAACACCTTAACGTCACACCGAAGGCTCAATCAGCATAGGATTTCCGGCATTCCTGGTCCTCCGAGACCGCATCTGAAAGAGAATTCGACGCCAATCACTCAACGTCATGTCAAGCCATTGTCCAACATCCAAGAACGCTCGCCACAGCCACCAAGACGAGATGGTCTGATGGCTCCTATCATCACATCGAAGATGGGTTCGATTGGACCTGCCACACCGCCAGCATCCAGCAAACGCAAGCACCGGCAGAATGTGGCCCAGACTCCGTTCGCAGCCCAACGAGCTGTGCCTAAGAAGCGAAGCCCTGTTCACCCCCTAAGTTCGCAGCCTGGTTTAAATGAAAATACTTACAGAAATACGCGTCTGCTTGGGTCTATCAGTCCACCTAATTCGACGAAGATCGGCTATGCTGCTACACGGTCGGCCTTGCCTCGAGCATCCACCGAGAAAACCCTCCGGAAGCGCACGTTCCCTGGACCAAAGAAGCGGATGGGCGGTGGTGCACTGGCGCGCTCTCAGGCTATGGTGAATAATGAGGTGAGACTCCCTCGTTCCTCTACTTTTCACCACTTTGTGGGTGCAGGGGATGTTCCACCTGTGCCTCCGATTCCCGAGAAGTACAAGAGCGCGTCTATGTCTATGCTTGTTCCAGCAAAAGAGCCCTTCGAGAGTTCCACGAGAAATCCGACAGGGACAATACAAGAAGAATCTCGAAAGACGAGTCCTGATTCCGGCGATAGCTCAGTTACTGCGCTTCCGACTATGCTCGGCTCTGGCGACGTGCAGCAGAACAATGGTTCCGATAAAGCCTGGATTAAGAAGCCTCGTTTGGCGGGAAAGAAGTCAAAACTTAGCATCCACATCCCAACAACTGGTCGATCGTTCTCTGCCAAGTCTAGTTGCGTGTGGTCTGCGAAGACCCCGCAAGACCTAGACATCGCTGACATTGGTGTCTCTCTACAGGTGAAAGACTACATGCCAGCGTTGTACTGGGCCGGCCGTTTTCAATCGCGTTACGACCAATGGCGCACCGAGGCGATGCAGGACGAGCTGAATCCTGACTATCATATGAGCGGACCGCTCGCGCACTATAACGTGCATCAAGAGAATGTAGCAGCATGCCACATTTTCATTCAGCTTCGAGAATTATGTCTCTCGCATCTAGCAGCAGACAGTCTATGGGTAAGCAACCGTGCAATAGTGAAACCTAGCTATACTCACAGTTGCTAGGAATTCGAATATAAATACCGTCAAGACCACAACTTGCTTGGAACCGATGTGCCCCCATTGAACGCTAAGCCTGAAGACGGAAATCAAGGGCCGTTAGGCCGCGCCATACGGAAGATGACGCCGCGGAAGAGTAGCTTTGTCAATCTGTTGAAAGGAAAGGGTTGGAATGCGGAAGACGTGACTGACCGTGATGTCACACTTCGCAAGGCCTCCGAGACATCTGAAGAGAGCCACCTAGGATGAGACCGCCGGCTACAATGGAACACGATGCCTCTACAATATAAGATGGACGATGTGACGAAACGTATGACATTATGGACACGACTTCCGAGAATTGCTTCTGTATCATGTGGAAAGCGATGTTGTTCGGAGCGAAAGATGTTGAGGTATCGTACCGCGTCGCGTATGCACTATACGCTACATTCGCTGTCCACTATAGTCAAATTGATTCAGGGTGTTGTGACAAGGTTTCGCTGCGCTATAGCATAGTAATATACGTATCGAAAGCGGTTCGTTATGTATTGATTCTTGATGAAGGATCTCTTGGTCTTGCTGGAGTACCAGGATGAAGATCTCAGTACTCTCGGCCTACGTATAGCCTACATTGGGATACCACACTGTGTTCAGGCTGTCGTCTTGGTGCAGCAGTCTACTCTTTCTTTTCCACCCTGGGGGACAATTCTCCGGTGATGTTGTTCGGATCTTTCCAGGCCAATGCGATAAACTTTGTGTGACTCCCACGTGCAAACACCTCGTCTTTCTCATTCTTGAACTGGATAGACGTGAATGCCATAGTCTTCCCAACTACGGTACGTCAATATCGCACTTGGAGTTACTTGCTTGGGTCACTGGCATGGGAAATGAAGAGGAGACTTACACTTGTCGCACGATACTTCCGCCCTGATGAGATCTCCTATCTTGCCCCCGGATGAGAGGTAAGTAACGTTCAGGTCGGTTGAGACACCAGTTGCGAAAAGGCCACGCGAGGCTACGGCCAGGGAGCCTCCGAGGTCTACCATGCTGGCGATGGTGCCGCCATGGAGAATATTCAAGCGATTCTAGGAGCTATTAGAGGGCCTGGAAAGTGGACACAGGAGATATAGTTGTAGACGGACTGTGTGATGTTTCTCGATTGGGAGCTCGAACTTCACACGGCCGGGGACCGCGGAGGTTACTTTGAGCTGGGCGGCTGATTAGACTGATGGTTTCTGGGATACTTTTTGTTCTTAGTATCATACGCCGTCAAGTAATCTAGAACGGTCTCAGTATCGTAGCATCGCTTTCTGGGAGAGATATCTGTATACCTCGGCTCCAGGCCGGATGATGCTCGGAATGACTCCCACACCTACACAGTTGATTAGATGCCATGTGCTGTAATGAATATAGTATATGTAAATCATACAGATCGCACAAATTTGAGGGCAGGCATCTTTGCAATGTTGGCTATCTTGCCGTGTAGGAGCGATGTCTCGCTCCGCTCGGCAGTTGTCGAAACCACCGTTAGGCGAACAAGGGGGTGGAGCGGACGCTGCTACCCGCTCCCTGGCGGCTTGGCACGCGTCAATGAACCTCGCGGCCTCCCGCGTTTGCTTTACCTGCCACTACTTTTCTACACGACACAAGCAGCTCGTCGAGAACGAACCCCACCGCAAGATCATATCATGATATCGCGGTAGTCCATAGTCTTTCGCCCACATCCCCCACGATGTCGGCCTCATCCTTCCAGGCGCTCGACTACCTCGAGCAGCTGCCCGTGCAAACGCACAGGAAACTCTACGAGCAGCCCTCCACCGTACTGGCCATCTTCCGCTGCATGTTGCCGCACCTGGGTATGTTACTCCTTTCCCTCCATCCCAGTCCGCTTTGTAGACGTGTATGCAAATGCTCACGCGCTTCAGCAAAATCCATCGTCATGGCCCTGCTCTACATGCCCGCGCCGTTTCCTGCCGCCGACCTGGACGCCTGGTTCCGCGCAGACTCCGCGCAGACGAAGCGAGGCGCCATGTATATCCTTGAGAAACTGCACATTACTGTTCAGAAGCAGGACGACGCGCGGACGCTCTCGTATGAGCTGTATCCTAGCTTTGCTTCGAGCCTGCGGCAGGCGCTCGAGGGGAGCGGGTCACACCGCTCGTTCGGCGTGCCATCGCACAAGAGCGAGGAGAAGAGGGTCAGCGTGGAGTTCCTGGATAGTTACTCGCAACGGCAGTGGGAGAACATCTTGTTCTACCTGGTTGGAGGCACGGTGGGATTCAGGAACACAGGAGGACAGGATATTGGCACCGGAACAAAAAATCTGCTGCAGATGGCAGGCTTCTTCCATCATGGCATGATCACGCGAGAGGGTTTCACGTTTGTGCTTAGGGACACGAATGCACAGGTCTGGAGCTTGCTCGTTGCCTACCTGAGGAACGCGCCTCAGCTTTCCATGTCCGAGACCGACATTCTCAACTTTCTCTTCATGCTCGGCTCCCTCGAGCTGGGGCAAGACTATTCCACCGCCACCCTCTCCGCAACACAACTGCAAATGCTCGAAGACCTCGCCGAGTTCGGCATCATCTACCGCTCGCACAAAGCCGCCTCCACCTTCTACCCGACCCGCCTCGCTGTAGCCCTCACCTCCGACGCAGGCGCTCTCTCGCAAGGCGCCGGCTCCGCCACCGGCGGCGGGTCTACCCAAAAAGGCTTCATCATCATCGAGACCAACTACCGCCTCTACGCCTACACCAACAGCCTTCTGCAAATCGCCATCCTCTCCCTCTTCACACATATGCGCACGCGCTTCCCCAACCTCGTGACGGGCAAAATAACGCGGCGCTCCATCGGGCGTGCAATCTCCTACGGTATCACATCCGCGCAGATTATCGAGTACCTCGACACGCACGCGCATCCGCAGATGCAGAAGACGAAGCCGTTCCTGCCGCCCACCGTCATGGATCAGATCCGCCTGTGGGAGTACGAGCGGGAGCGCATGGAGACGACCCAGGGGTATCTGATGAGAGAGTTCCCGAGCGAGTTGGTGTACAAGGAGTACGTGCAGTATGCGAAGGATAACGGGGTCCTCGTCTGGCAAAGTGACAAACTGCGGATGTTTTTTGTTGACAGTTTTGAGGTTGTGCAGGCAAAGGTCAAGAGGGACAGGGAGAGGACGCAGGCGCGAGGGGTACGGTGAGGCGACTGCTTCACAGGGTGGGAGTTGCATTTCTGTGCGTCATGATACCTTGCATTCGGATTTGCAACCGACTTTGATTATACAAGAACGATAGGCGCCTCAGGGAGCTTCACGATCTGTACCACCAAAATACCACGCACTTGCCAAGGAAACAAGACCGACTCAACATACAAGCGGCTTCGAGCGTACGGGCTCGCAGGATTGGATGTCCCGTTGGCTGACATGCATTGCCGGAGCTACATCTGTGGCGCCGTTGTCTGGAACTGGAGGCTCGACAACTGCCGCGGACGCTGTTTCCCCGGATTCGGCTGGTCCCGTTGTACGCCCAGCAAGATTTCCAACGCGCCTAGCAGCATCCTGAGATGGCCTGTCGTAGCAGAGGTCCCAAGGCAGCGTATGCGCCACAGTGAGCCTGTCCTCAGGCAAAGGGCTTGAATAAGGCGGAGGCTGTACTGGCTCGTCGGGCATGCTCCCACGCCCTGGAACCCTTGGCTGCCGAAGGTGGTGATGGTTAGACTTGGAGCTTGTTAAACGCTTGCAGTTGAGCAACTTGGAGGCTCGTATTTGGAGAGCACGGCGCTTGTGGTGGCGGTAGTGGTGGGGATCGTGCTTTTGGGCCGCGCTGGCTGGGTCGCGCATCACGGCGCGAGGTGCGACTGCGATGTGAAGATCGATCCGCATGGTCAACAGTAACGTGCCTAGCAGTAAAAAAGGCACGAGTCGTAAGACATGATAAGAGAACGAAGGAACATGGCGTAGTGATCAAATGTAGCTTAGATAAAGTTTCTAAGGATGGGTTGTCTATGAAAACGACGGTTTGCGGATGTTGAGATGAGGGTCGAAGGCGCCGGACAGGAGGTTACGCGACCTCGCCCTGGGTGGTTGTTGGGAAGCAGCGACCATGGGTCGCTTTCGCTTCTGACAGTTGAACCTATAATTCGTGAACCAGGATAGGCAGGCGCTGGTTCAGCACTCTGCAGTGTCGTAGCTGGTTTCGACCAACTAAGACTAGTGTAGCCGTTGGGCTGACATGATGCAGGCCTACAAGTATTTGTGCATCTCTTGGGAACAACGTATTGTAATTTATGAAGTTCATACCTAATGGACGTACAGAAAGCTCGGAAGCCCCCAATACCCATTTTTGTAAATGTGTCCGAGTTTACCGTGATCTCTTAGTCCGAAATCCCCGGTAAATGAAAAATCAGGAGACGTCCGCCCATATGTTGTTTCGCTTTGGATGATCCAAGCCTCCATTCAGCTCCCGAGTAGAACGCCAATAACGCCAATCCATATGCCAAAGTGAACTTGCGTATATGTGAATGAGACTCGCAGACGAACAGAGCGGGTGAGAAAGCCTGAGCTGGAAAGTAGGATCACTTTGCCACTTGCTGTGGCGGAGGCACTGGTATTACTCAGGTCATGGTACCCTCGCAGCCGTGCTGCGTAGACACTTGGTCGAAATTACCTTGCGTGACCACTGAGGCAGTCAGGCAAAGCCAGAAGCTTCAAGACCAATTGACAAAATCCCATTCGTCGTCAGAAGTCGAACCGGCAGTCTCCTGCTTGACGTTGGAATCTGACTTGATGGTAGGCTCTGATTTGATAGCAGACTCTAGCTTGACGGTGACGTCTGGCTTGATAACTTCCCAGGGGCCAGGGTCGTGGAATGGGTTCGACGGAACAAGGTCTGTGAAGGGCTTTGCAAACGGATCGGTCGCTGTCGGGGAATGGGTCAGGACCGGCTCGGTTTGTGACTCAGGCTTTGGGCGGTGGACGAGCGAGAATCCGAATTCGTCGCTCGAGCTCTCGGAGTCACTATCGCTTGCTGAACAGGTCGCTCCTCCACCAAGTGTCCTGGGTCTGTGAACAAGAGTGAAGCCTCCGTGCGACGGCTCTTGCTTCTTCGTGTGACTGCTACCCTCGGTGTCGTTGCCTTCCAAAGCAGGTCCCTCATCATCCTGGAATATCTCGTATTGGAAATCACCGATAGCGCGCTTGAGCAGGGTAGCCTGCGAGTGTGGCGTTGGGCGACACACGGGTAGTTGCACGATCTCGTTCGCTCCGTCATCCTCGAAGTTTCGACGCATGCTGGTTCTACAAAGGTCTTGGTGGAAGGTAAAGTTTTCGAAGGCGGTCTGGCGGAAATCCACCCGGTCACCAAGCAATTGGTATTTGAAGACGGAGACACAGTAATTAAGGATCGTGTCCAGAAGAGATCTATGTTCATCCGAGTTGGAATTTCGCCCCCCAAAGTGTTCGTAGATGAACCTGATGGTTTCGCATAGATCCGAAGGGGGCGTTGCGTTGCAACAGGCGAATTCGGTCTCTCGTGTGAAGTTGACATAGGCCTGCACTTGGAACTCGGGGACGTCAAAGTCCTCGGCGACCTTGAAAGCTTCGGCATGGGGGAGAAGAGAGCCTAAGCATTCTTCTGGGTCAGAAACGTAGGTACCGGTGTACAGGAACCTGAGTAGCGATACAACGGCGGATCGCGACGTAGCCTTGATGAATGGTCAGCCGAGTCCAGCACTCGTACATTACCAAAACGTACCTCTATGCTAGCTTGTTCGACCTCACTGAACTCACGGAACTCGAAGGCGTGGTACAAGAGCGGACATTTGTCGAGAAGTGCGAACCTGCTGATGTTGTGGATCTGGACGACGGAGCCGTCAGGCAACAGCACCATGAGAGTTGACGTCGCCGAAGCGTCGGCAGCAGCAGCTTGCTCCAAGAAATTGAGGTCGTCCATGGCGCGACTGGCCATGTACGGAGAGGACAGTCTGGATCTGGTGATATGCAGCAACAATGGGGTGCGGAGGGACAGAAGCTAGGGATCGACTCAGTCGGGAGTGATCGAGGCTTCCTCACGGTGAAGGTGATTCGCCAGCTCGTCCCTTGCTAGGCTCCAACTTGGACACTGGTGCATGCGAAGGCTTGGGTGAAGACGGGCAAGCTGACAGCTACCGGTGAGTCGGCTGTGCCTGAGTCAATCAATGAACAGCCGCAATTGCAGCTGAAGTGGGTTCGTGGACAACATTGCACGGCAAATGGAGAGTTTGCGGGGAAGGCTGGGAGCGTTTGGTGGCACCGCGATACAGACACGGATTGGCTGTGCTGGTCAAGGTCAAGCGCGTGCTCTCAGCGTGGCCGTCTTCCTGCGGCCCTGGGTAGTGATTGGGGCTGATGGTGGGATGACGCAGGACTGTTGTGTTCGGTGAGCTCTTAGGAGTCCAGCCACACCTCGCCAGGCCGCCATGACGGCTGTGTTGGTCGTGGTGCCGACGGGACACCCTGTGACCTATGTAGCTAATGGTGTAGTAAACACAACCCCGGTATGCGAACGGGCGTTGCGGGTACGCTGCCGCACCAGCCACAGTGTAGGGGGCTATCGATAAGGACGGCGTGGGATGCTCCTGTCGCCGTTCCGCGTTCCGCGAATTTCCTCAACAACATTGCACCAAAGCTCGCACTCGTTGATGCCTTCGCTGGCTTGGCTCTTTGCGACTCTCTGAGACTGCCTGCGCGGTGACGTTGTTCTGCATCCTCGCTCTGCAGTCGCGTTCGTTCTCTCGCTGAGTCGGGCGTCCTGCCTTCTGCTCTCGCGCGCCCCGTCCTGCCATGGGCCTGCTCTCCTTGCTCCCTGACGAGTATGCGTCGGTGGAGACATGGCTCAAGCGATTGTTTGTGAGGCGCCAACTCTTCCATCGTAGCTATTGTTATTCTAACGGCTCTGCATGGCAGTTCCTTTTGGGTGTCGTCACGCTCGGGCCGTGGGCCTTTCTCGTTGTCTACGACCTCGTCTTGTACATTGTCCGCTCCGTCACGTATGAGATTCCGTTCGTCGGCGGCCGCGCGCGCGGCAAAGCCCGTCCTCGAGCTCCGAGCCTAACCGAGCGACCCAGCGGACACAGGCGCAAGTTCAGTCTCGCTCGACGGCGCGAGCCTGAGAGTCCCACGAGTAGTGCTTTCCAATCGAGTCCCCAAGACACACGATGGCGCAACATACAAGAGGAGACGCACGATGCTGCAAACAAGACTTCGTTGAGCTCGGACTCAACGGACTGATTGGGTCTGTGAGTTGCCGCTGGAGGTTACATTGTTGGGTATTGCGCGGCCTGCTTGCGCGAAGCCAACAGGACCGACAGCAGAGAACGTGGACACGGTCCAATCGGCGCTGTCCAGCCTTGCACGCAGACTTCTGGAGCTGTTTGCTATCGGACATGTTGTGCTGTACCGGACGCGTCATATGTATTGGCATGGTTGATACCGTACCGTCTCCGTAGTGAGCGTTTCAACGATGCCACTGGTCACAGGATGCTCACGCAAGCCATTTCGAAACAGCTACCAGTCTTCGCGCAATGAATATCGCGATCTGATCCATGCGTGCTCATAATCTGCACCTCACGAGTCTGATTCTCTGCCGTCTGTTGGCAAATCTGTCAACATGACCCCACAACAACCACCATGCTCGTGCAAACGCCCGCGTGCTCTTCAGAATTTCCTTTCTGCTGAAGAAGTTTGACAAAAGTGTACGGATGCTCTGCACTATAAACATGAATGCAACGTCTGATAGGCGGCACATATGGGGCACCTTCCCTCGATTGTTTGCTTCATCGTCGTACACATCCTTTCCGGTGCTGCAGCCCATGAAGAACTCACCGCTCTGTGCTCTGGCCTGATCTTGCTAGCCACTCAATTGACTCAAGGGGTAACGCCGAATCAGCACGGACATGGACACTCAACCAAGGCCAACTGGTCAATGCCATCGCATATGTGCGAACAAGTGCCAACGTATTATCAAGATCCTGCATTTCGTTCCCTTTATGCCCTAAACTCTGCAGTCTCTGCACTGCAACCCTGACACCACACATTGTCACCACCTCGCTTTTTGCGAGGCAATCAGTCTTTACCTATCACTCCCCAGCTTCTTATACAAATGACTTTCGACTACGGTGTCTTTGAACAATCGAGGCTTCCATTCCGACCTCGTCCTCCGCCAATGTCCAGTCTGCCTCGGCCCCCAATGCACATCCCAATGGACGAACAACTGCATCGCGCGACGTCGGGATCTCCATTCGTAGAAATAAATCCGCGAGATCCCCGCGTTATGAGTGCGCCCTTCGATTCCAGGCTGGGCATGGAGGTACCCGACTATTTGTCTGCACTGGGCTCGCCCATAGGCAAAGGGACGTTCGGATCTCGCAACCAAAGAAGCTCGTATCCTCCAGGCTTCGAACCAGAAACTATGATGAGCGGCCCTGAGCAGTATATCGATGAGCTGGTACGCAGGTGAGATGGGCACATAGCGAAATTATCGACGGAACTAACGCGTTCAGAACCAATCTGATGGTACAATTCGTCAATAGCCAGATCCGGCCTGGAGCGCGATACTGCCAGCTGCAGCCCAAAATGTGCCACGATGCGAAGTTCCCTCCCGAGTTCAGAATTCCCAAGACTGTCGATGAAGTGAGGGCCATGGACCGTACGCATGCTGTATCCCGATCGCCAGTTGAACGCTGACATATGTGAAGCATCTTCGGTGGACAGAGTCCTACGAGCTTACAACCTTCCAACTGACCTGCGGTCGTTTCGTGCAATGACGCAGGACACGATCAACCCCAGGACCGCCCATCAAGCGAAGCTGTGTACACTGTTTGATTTTCTGGGCGCGACACAGATATCAGAGCGGCAGAGGAGCAAGAGGAACAACGGACCGCCGTACTAATGCAATATGAGTAAGAACCTCACTCGTATGGGACAACTGTTAGACAAATGCATCAATGCTGAGTACCTGGGCTTCTCGTCATAGATGCTGCCTTTCCATTGCTTACCGTTGAATACATCATAACGCTCAACAAGAGTACAATGAAACAAACCATACATGTTCATATCACTCCATCGGACTCCGAAGCATGACTTGCGGTACCTTACTCAAAGTCCATTGTATGAGCGTGCCCCATATGTTGCCTTCCCCGCAGCTAAGCGCCGCTTGGCCGAATCAGGAAAACAAATGCCCGATCACCAGCACTCCTCTCAAAAAAATTACGCTATACACGCCCTAGTCGCCATCTCGATGAGTCGATGAACGAAGCATAGGTACTTACAAGGACGCTGTACAGCTGGCGCAACAGCTTGTGCACTCGTGCGGACTCCGTACCAACATCCATTGTCGTCATGATACAGCCAGACATGACCCAGAGCCCTTTCGCCTGGTTGCTATTGCTACTCGGTGTTTCTGCCTTTGCAGCCCGGTGGGTTCTGAGAAGACCTCAAGCAAAGGTATTTTGATAATCCGACGACCATTCATTCTCTCGGAAGGCGCCGAAGTGACATGTTCCACAGTCTACTTCACAACCATTCGCGCCTCGCACAAAGCAGCAGCCAGAATATTCCGAAGATGCATACAACAGCATCGAACCTCTGCATAGTCTGCAATTGGAATCGGAGCAACCCATTCAGCTCCGAACTTTCAAGCCAAAGTATCACCTCACTATGGGTACCTATGCACGCCGTCCTTAGTTCTTCTAAACTACTAAACAGCTCTCAGCGCTCGAGAACACAACCATGTCTGACTTAGTAGCCATGGACAACACCTATGAGTCGCGCATCAAGCTTCGCTCAGACCTGATTCGTGAGAATCAACACGATGTGCTTGCGCATCGTCCAGTCGTTGGCCCAGCAGTTCTTGAGTTCTACACCTGGATGCTGGAATATCTCCCTTCCCGCTTTCCCACCGTATACACCCGCACACCTAGCGGCCTCCTCAATACCATCACCAACCTCACCCTCCCACAAAATATCACAGACACGGAGCAAGCCCTCTCCCTCCTCGGCTCAAACGTCGACACCGATTTCCTATTCCTCCTGCCCATCCCTGCCACCGACTCCGATCCCCCCCCCTCTGAAGGCACAAAATACCACCTCGAAGGCTTCATAACCTGCTTCCCCTCAGGCTTCTCCACGCGCTCCAAGCTCGGCCTCTCCCTTGCCGCCATCCACACGCCCGTCCCAGGCTACGCCACAAAACTACAAAAGTCAATGGACCGCTTCTTCGCCGCCCTCCCCGTCGGCCGCATCGTCAAGCGGCACAATTGGACCATCAACACACGGCCCGACCTCTTCGTGACCAGCGGAACGCACATCCACTCCGACGACGAACTCACAGAGGCCGATGCACAGGAGGAGGTGGACCTCAGCAGGACGGTGCTGCGGTGCGAGAGGCAAACGCTGCACCGGCTGCCGGGGACGGGAGCGTTGGTATTTGCGTTCAAAACGTATACGTATCCGATAGAGCAGGTGCGGGCGGAGGGGAGTGGGGAGGCGCTGGCGGAGGCGATTGAGGGGCTGGGGAGGGGGAACGTGCCTGAGATGACGGTGTATAAGAGGCAGGTGGTTTGGGCGCCAAAGGTTACTGCGTTTTTAAGGGGGGAGATAGACGAGTAGGGCGGTGAGGAGAGGGAGGGGTTGTTCGGTAGAATAACTGTTCTGGAGCGTATTTGGGGGCGTTGGCAAGTAGTCTCGCTGGTAGGCTCGTTTGTGGCCTTGCCTAATATACTTGCTTGCTTATGCTGATCCGAGAATAACAAATATCATGTTTGTATGTAACACAAGCTATACCCTCCTTGCACAGCTCACGTGCATGCACATCAGCCGAGTCATAATTTTAGCATGAGTTTAACCGATCTTGAATCCTGCATCTCCCACCATCACCGATCAGCTCTACACGACATGTTGACAGTGCTTCCCTATCGGTTTCAAGCCCCCTAAAATAAAACTCTCTCAAAATGATGTCTTGCGACTAGGAACAAAAGTCCCCACGTGCCAGTCACTACACCAATGAGCCCTCCCACAGACCTCTGTGGCCCCTCTAATCACACCCCTAGCCCCGTATATTCGCGCGACATTTTCTGCCCCAAACGTCCTACACACCACCGTGGCTAGGCGGACCCACTTCCTACCCTGTGCGTGGGGCGCAATCCGCAGGATGCGGTTCCCTGCGAGCACGGCGTATGTTTGCGGTGAGAAGCTTGTGGTGGGTCGAGCTTGGTTTTACCGTGGGTGGTGTGAGGTTTTGGGATGGAGAGGTGGGTGGCGTAGGTGTGAGGGTGAAGGACGAGAGTGGATGGGCGTGGGTGGGCGTGGGTGCGTGCGGGTGCTCGAGGACGTATGCTGGTCTTTCTACTGGCAGTTTAGGCTGGTGGTAGATGCGGATAGCCCTACGAGTCGCATTCGGTGTAGCGAATGGTTGATGGGTGGATGCGTGTGTTTACTGGAATGGCACATGCTCACGAGGAATATGGGAGGCTTCAAGCGTGTGTAGCTGCGTCGCGGCTTATTTGTATTTCCGGTCTGGATGGGTCAGTCACTGCCATGCTTGTGAATGAAAACTTATAGAATACCTAGCGTAGATGTGTTCGTGTAAACAGCATAGTTATGTCTCCGTTCCTGGGGGTTCCGAGCCTCCTTCCCGCGGACAGGGCGTAACGTCTTGTGGGAAAGAAAAAGTATCGCGTGGAATGCTGCTAGACTAACTTCCTGGCTTCAAGACTTCCATTGATCCGCGCTCAGGAGCTGGGAGGATGGCGTGAGTGCGGTGACGGTTTTGACATCATGCCGACGGTCACATAATTCGTAATCGTTCTTGATGGTCGGAGCGTCCACTGCTGAAAAGCATCCGACTGTCACCGTCATTGTTTGAAGGGGACCAAGAGACGATTGGCCGTCGAGGGTATGCGAATGCGAGCATACACCCGTCTAGATAAACTCTCTTTCCTTTTTTAGACGAAAGAAAGACATTTCGAGTCGTCGTCGTCGACGTCTCTCTTACAATCTCTTCTGTTGCCCCATAGTAGTTGACAATCCCCGACGACTGCACGCCACTCTTCCGATACACTCCTACTCCCCGTCTTCCACACTCCAAATCACGCTAAAGTAAGGGTCGTAGGTGAAGGACATCGCAAACCGAACGCGGTATTTTAACTTGCAGGGGCAAACATTCCAGCTACGCCGACAGGACAATCCTAACGGAAGAATAATCCGCTGATGTTGTCTAGCGGGGCAATCACTTCGTGGACATGACTCGTAGCTGCAACACGAAAGCTTGGAGGCTTGGTACGGTCCGTCGGATGCGGCACGTCCATGTACGCTGATAGGGTGTACAACAACTAGGATCGGGGTTGGTCTCCATGCATGACGAAACGTACATTTCGAATAGATAGCAATACAGCAAGCTGAAATGATGTATTGAGCGATAGAGCCCAGCCAAGAGGAACCAGTGATGACATGCACGTGCGCTATGCAACTACAAGAAGGCCAAAGGGAAAGGGTCCCGACGGCAAGAATACCGCCAAGTGCGTAGACCGCGTCAGAACTTGACGTACTTTTCGACGGGCACGCCGTTGCACATCATGTAGTTGACGCCTATCTGGCGGTCGGCCATGTTGACGTTGACAAAGACGTCTTGCACACGCTTGCTCTCCTGGACCTGGCTGCTGTCTCTGCATTTGTTTGTAAGCGGGAGCCAGTTGTCGGCCCCCGGATCCACAGCGAGGTCCATGCCTTCCTCTAGCTTGATGCAATGAAGTGCGACCATAGCGGCGCCAAACGAGTCCCAAACGCCTTCGCGTCGGCGGCAATTCATCAGGATTGCTACAGCGCGGCGGCGAAGAATTGGGTCGCGACAACGACAGGCTGTTACGAAAAGTGGCACGATCGGCGAAAGTTCGAATGATGGAGAAAATGATGGAGGTTTTCTCTTGGATGTGGACGGTAGGGTAAACTCGGACGGGCTCCCTGTAGGCTGTCTAGTTGGCGAGGGTGAGGAGAAGTAGGTCGTGGTTGCAGGGCCAGTAGGTGACGGAACGGAAGGTACAGCAGGGTTTGGTGCAATGGAACGGTGCTTCGATGATGGCGGCTGTGGTGTCTCGGTTCGAGACGGCGGTGTCGAGGTCTGCGGCGAAACTGGCGGTACACTTGCTGTCAGGGTAGGTAATGTTTCTGCCAAATCGACGATCGTCTTGAATGAGTCTTTGAACATGTCCCAGGCCATCTCTGTCCTCATACCAGTCCCTGCGGCCATGATGATACGCGTCATAATGAAAGACATTTTCAGCAGAGTATTTCCAGCGTACACTTTCGGGTCGCCCTGCTCGTGTGGTGGCAGATTGTTTTGATACAAGTCGAAAGCCCGTTCCCATGGGTCAAAGAAGGTGACGACTTGTGAATATAATCGGAGCCAAATAGGGTTGTCTGTTGCGTTCAGGTTGATGTTGGCAATTCCAGACACCCACATCATACACCTCATCAGACCTACAAGGTCGTTCCTTGCATCCGAATTTCTTGTGTACATCTCCGGTATCTGTGGACAGTCTGGGGGATTGTCAAAACCATAGTCGTAAGGTGAAGTATTGTCCGAGAAAGTCATGGCCTGTAGATCGAAGCGGTACAGCACATTGCCGATGGATTCTTGCGCAGCAGTTCGGACCTCTGGGGCAACCCCACGCTTGTGTTGGTTGAGAATAAGCAGCCCATTACGCAGATGCATATTTGCAGCTCTGTAGTTGCCCGCTAGATTCTCGTAGCAGGTGAAGATTATACATGCAATCAAAACTTTCTCAACGTCAACCCTGCCTTGGCTATGCGCCCTGAGTAGTTCGTTGGAATGTTTTACCGCTTGCATGTATTGCACAAACGCAAAATCATTTGATTTACTGGTGAAAATTGGCGATGTGCTTTCGAAACGTTCATGCATAGTGCTCAACGCGAGGATGCCATGCTTGATAGCCGGTTCAACATGGCTCAGCTGCATGATTTTTTGACTCCATAGATCCGAGTCGAAGAATTCTGTCCACTTTGGAAGCGTGTGGGCTTGGAAGTAGAGAAAAGAGCGATTCTCCATGGCATCTGGTGAAAGACTTCGGGTAGGAGTTTTGGGTACATTGGGTGACGGAGGTTGCTGAGGAACAACCAGGAATGACGAATTTCGGAACGAGGCAGCAGCTGAAGGCGAGCCGTGCCGTGCTGTCTGAACATGTTTGTAGCCCTCGCACTTGCGACCGGTTTTGGTGCAGCGCAGGCACTCTGGCTTAGTTTCATCGCATTTGACACGACGAGCTCTAAAGACAGGTCACTACTTCACTGTACTGAAGGGTTGAGGAGTTCCCTACGTACCTGCAGGTCTCGCAGCCAGTCTTGACACGTAACTTGTGCTGACGTTCGAGCTGACGCAGCTGGTTTTCATCCATTGTCAACAGCGAGTGCCACAGGTGTTACGGTTGAGGTAAATGGTGCATGGTGTGGCTCATGGAGTGCTAAATAACTCAGCGCGTCCACATACGGTGCGCTCGGCGACTGTCAGCGGGAGGGGAACGTGCGCCGGCCTCGCATAAATCATAACCCTATCTGACTGGCCTCTGCATCAACGGTGGTGACGGAACAAGAAAGATGAGATAAGCCAGCTGAATCCTTCGTGTGCTTTCTCGCCAGCTCGTGTAGTATTCCTTCATAATCGCGCTTAGTCCCCAAACGTGTACGTAGGCACTTTTCATGACATGGTGTTGCGGTTGTGCAATGCCCATGACCGGTGGACCGCCAAAGCCGATTCGCGTACGTGCCTGCAGCCACCCGTGGCGGAAATAACGACACTGTGTGTCGTAGGAACAGGAACGGTTGTACACAAATCATATCTTCGAGGTTTGGAGGTGCGTGCGCTGACGCCATTGATCCCCTGTACTTACAGACAATACCTAGCGATACACCGGATAGAGACAGGAGGCATGTCGAACGACATCTGATGACACTCATAGACTCGTGGAAACGATGCCGTGTTGTCGTTCTTCGTGCACCGAACCAGGACGACTGGGGATCCATTGTGTACAATACGGTTACCGAGGCGGTGGAAGCAACCGCTTCGAGAAGCACTACCGATAGAGTCGAGTAGGATCGTTTATACAGTACCTTGGCAATTGGTTAGCGCCATTCGGCGGCTGTCTTGGAAGCTGTACCAAAACCATCAACATTGAACTTCGAACATCACAAGTGCGAGGCGGCAAGGAGAGATTGCAAACGCGCGATGGAATAACGGCCATCCCGGCTATTCATTCAACATAAATTCCCATGATTTATACATTCGCCTTTATGGTCCTGCGCGGAAGATCGAACAGAGCCTTCCTGTCCGACTTCGCCAAAGCCTCATTCCCTGGGATTATATATGCTCCCAAATGTCCTTCCCAGACGAAAGAAGGACACATACATAGATACTCCAACACGATGCGTGGGTGCGGCGCACGCGGAACACAGACAAGAACGCCTTAGGAGCTCAACAATCCAGTATGCGCTTGAGCTCCGTATGCAAAACAGAGACGAGAAAGAAATCGTGGAACAAGACATGGTTCCAGTCCTGCTGGGGAAAGCCAGAGACGATTATGTAGAAGTTGCATGTACCATGTCGATGCTTGTACAGAGTTTGGTGCAGGAAAAAAGGCGCTAAACAGCAACAGCAATCGAGCTATGCAGATGAAAAGACAAAAGATAACGTTCACCCGGGGCGTCTGAAAGCTTCTACAGCGAGAGTGGGTGTTTCAACTTGTCTGTTCGAAGGGACTCCTTCGTTCTTCCGACGATCGAAGAAGTTCTGGCATTCGTGTGAAACAAACGTCCATTCAGCAAGTGCACGCCCAGCATAGGTACTGGACGTAGCCGCAGGCCCAGTTGGTTGTGCACTTAAGACTGGATTGATATTGATTCCTTTCTCCTGGAGGAGCACCTGCGCAGGTAATGGTAGACGCGGTGGACTGAGGCGCATGTTCTGATAGGTACCAAATCGTTTGTCTACCCACTCCAAGGAGAAACGGAAGCTGTAGCTACGGTGGGCGGGTACCGGGTGGGAATATGCGGTGACAGGCGCTTCTTTGATATCCGGCACAGGATCAAGTTCGCTATTCGGCGCCGCAGGGCCAATCGGTTTAGTGTTTTCCTTTTCCTTTTTAAGTGCGTCGCTGCTCTTTGATTTTGTCGACTGTTTCGGCGCACCACCTATGAAACTGCGGAGGATGTTCCATCGCCCTTTCGGTGCGGCTTCGTCTGGGAAATCCTGAGAGTCGACCGAAGCGGACGATAAAGGACGCTCGGGTGTGGATTTCGAGGAAGGCGAAGCTCGTCTTGACGATGGCGACTGCATGACACCGTCGAACGAGAGGAATGGCTGAGTATTGGTGACAATAGGATTATCATTACGTATGATGAGAAAACGACGACCGGGTGCGGGATTGCAAGCTTGTGTAGACGGGGGAAGAATCCGCTTATTCTCTGCTTGCTCGCGAAGCCACAGATAGTGAGACCATACTGAGCGCAGTCGGTCGCTCAAAGTTTTCATAATAGTTCTATTCCAATGATTAGTAGGGCAGGGAACATGGACGAAATTACTCACAACTCCAACGCTCCATCCCCCCCATCGAAGCGGGCGACCCTCCAACACAATATCCGCATATAGTAAGAACGAACCATCGGACACCAGTGGTTGAATCTACTCTCAAAGAATTCCGACTCGAGTAGGAATTGAAGGCAAAGGCTTTCCTTGCGACGTTCGTCCAAAACCAGGACCGACCAAGTACTGTATAGGAAAGAGAAGAGCTTGATCTCGGTTGCGGTATTGTGACTTGAGGCCATCAGTTTGCAGACCGACATCCAGAATGGCCAGTCTAGCACTGAGTGACGCTCATCCAGCATCTGTTCGTATCGTGCCAAGATTACAAACGCCTCTTCCAAAAAGTCACAAAGCCTATAGCAGGCGTTATTATCATAGACGGAGACTCTCCGAGCCGCTGCCTTCAGCAGGCAGCTGAAACCCTCCGCAAAGATCTGTCTAGCGGAAGTAATGTGAGAATTCCGCTCGGAGAGAAAATCGCGTATCAGCATAATGATACGATTTTCGGCCATTTGTCGAGTGGCGTTCGCTGGAGGGATAGGCACAGTCGAGGCAGAAGCATCTGGATCCGCTAGAACATCATCGAAGGTGATGGAAGATGTACTGTTCGTGGGTTCCTCGGTCTGCTGCGGAGCGGCAAAACGGTTGATTGTTGCATCCAAGTTCACCAGGATTTGACTATGAACCATGATCATACCCGGAGCGCAGAGACGCTGTACGCTTGTTGATGTCTTCGGGAGAAACTCAGAGACGAGTATGTGGTAGTGCTTCACGAAGACGTAAAATAGGTCACTCTCGGCACCCGACCAGCGTTTGACCCAGGCACCGTACCAATCTAAACTGGCAGTCCCAAGCGGCATAATTGCCGAACGACGTAGGGACCGGGCCGTGGTGGCCAAGGACTTAAATTTTAACGAATGGAGCGTTGGAGGGAAGGCGGAAACAATGTGCTCTGAGACGTCGTCGAGCCTATCCAGTCTTGTGATGCCCGACTCTTCCATGACCCGCTTCATCGCATCATGAGCAGGCGTCCAGAGACGTACCAAGATATCAGCAATTCCAGGGCAGAAGCAAAACGCATATGCGCATGTCTTCCCACAGAAAGTCACCAAGCTAGCAGCTGCGTTTCGAAGTGCCATCTTCTCGATCACAAAGGCCATCTGCGCAAGTAGATTTTGCGTGAAGATGTTGCGAACGTTGTGGTAAACTGATTCCGTGAGAAAATCAGAGGACGACGATGAAGCCGACCCCGCAGATTTTGTAGTAGTTGTAGACGCAGTCTCGACCCGGTCGGCAAGGGCACAGAATGGCGACGGTGAAAGTCTCCATTCTGGTCTTTCCATGATTCCAGAAATGCCCTCCAATATGGCAGGACGGTCGGTTCCAGATATGGATTGGTTGTTGCGCCCCGAGAGGAGCTCCAAAAGCGCTGTCCACCAACCATTCAAAATGTTGGCGCGTCGGTCCAGATCTTCCGGACGAAGTTTGTGGTTTGAGGGGTGGACGGCGTAGGCTCGGAGGAACGGCAGCAGCCCAGTGCGCAGGACATTGGCCTTGAAGGCAATGGACTTGTGTTGGAACTTGCGGAGGTCCCCCTCGAGCGTCCGGAACACCGTCCAGAGCTCGTCCTTCTTACGTGGCTCCGTCTTGGGACCTTTGATCTTGTCTGGAGCGATGCTCTGCGGTAGCGGAGGAATGTGGGTCGGACTGGTTGGCGATCTGACATAGGAAGGTAGCTTGTCAGTGGAGAATGATTTCGGGAACGAAGGAACGGGCGGTTCGTTTGCGTTTGCAGGCTGTGGAACGGGATCCGTGGACGACGGAGTGAAGATGCCACTGAGTCGTTTGTTTTTCTTGGTAAGAAAACGGCTCTTGTGTGTCGTGGGGCTATCGCTCGCCTCCTGCGTTGATCTGGACTCCTCTGGAATGCTGGCATTTACTTCCAAGCCCTTCCGCTTGTTTGCCTCGACACTCAGCGAATTCTTGCGCGAGTCGTCGTCTTTCTTGGGACTACCAGTCTCCTTGGTGGGCGAGGAGGACCTCGAACCGACAAAGCTCTTCCGCCGCAGGCGCGTCAGCCCGCGGACTGGCGATATGGCATTCGAGCTCTCTGATCGCTTTAAGCTGTCGCTGCGGGTGCGGTCGGCTTTGCGCTCTCGGGAGGGCTCGCGGCTTTTGCTAGAAAAAGACAGGAATATCGACGACCGGCGTGAATTACGGGGCCTCAGCTGCGGCATTTCTGGCATTCGCTCCTCGGGTAGCCCCTCCTCGTCGGGGCTCGAACCATCCGACGATGTGTACGACTCATCTGGGCTGACGCCCGTCTTCAGTTCTTCTTCTGATATCGTCCCCTTCAATTCCAAGAGGTGCGGGTCATCCAGGTCTTTGACGCGCGGAAAGTAGGTGTAACTGGCGGCTTTGGGCAGCTGCGGCTGCTCACGCGGGCGTTCGGACGGAGGAGGCAGGGCTTCTGAAACAGCCCGGTTGCGGCCTCGAAGCGCGTTGGAGAGCAAATCGTGGCCGCGCTGGACGGAGGCAACAGCGTGCATGTTGGTGAATCAGGACGATGGCCCGGACTCGCTTCCCCACGAGCTCGCTCGTGGTGTTGGTGCGGAGCTTTCTAAGGGCTCATATTTCCCAGCGAGTGGCTCAACATAGGCGGGTTCAGGATAGTACGTTCGTTAGCCGTCTCTGTGCGGTGCAAGAGGCTGGGGTGAAGATGTCAGCGGGGCGGCGAGGCAGACGGAGGCTTCAGAGCGGAAATGGGCGGGTGTTGCGGCGGAACGAGAGAAGGGGAACGCGCTGGGGCAACGAGTGTGGTGGGCAGTGAGGTAGCGACCGACAGGAGCTGTGGATGGAGACGCCGTCTGCAAGCACTGAATGCTGCGGACCCTCCGCGATGGACCGTTGATGCTGATTTCGGTAAATTGGGCCATGTAATGGCACCGCCGCGAGCTAGCAGGGATGGCGAGCAGGTTTGATCTCGGATGGCTTCGCCTCGCGGCGATCAAGATTCAGGTTGCGCTCCTGCCGCGAATCTGCATGCTTCGGGGCATTTTGCCATCCATATCCAGATGCAATCATGCGCGGCCTTCCGGCCTGCTGCCGCCTGCGTGCTGCATTCGCACAGGGGCGCAGCGTGTGACATCAGGACCACGCTTCACATAAAGAGAACGTGGGTCGTGCGATATGCAGAACCTCTTTCGCCTTTAGCGGACTTAAAGCCTGGATGGTGGAGAGCGCCCGGTGCCGGCCTCGTCGCCCAGTTAATTTCGAACGTGTTTGAGAACCGGTCTTGATGATCCAAGTATAAGTAAGCTTCATGACGCACTGCAGAGCTGCTACGGAGCATGCACAGTGCACAGCGCGTCTTCCTCCACCGTCGACTGTTATTGCCGTGGCCATGGGCTGCTCTCTAGCGCGGCTTGTGATGGCGACACAAAACGCCATTCCTAAGCCATGTGGACAGAAATGTAGTGCATCACAGCCTCTCCTGCAGCAGCGGGTGCTGGGGCTCGGCGTGGGTCTCGCATGCGAGTAGCGCAATTTCATGAAGTATTTCTGCAACCGATCTACCCGTGAGTCGTGACCGGCTGGTGGTCGTCAACCCAGAGCACCGGACTTCCGGCTGCATGATTTGAGCAGGAGTCAACGCTGGGATAGCCAGTAGCAAAAGACTTCTCAGGGCGACGTATTGCGTAACTCGCTCCAACATAACGATGGCGATTGCTGCCAACAATGTATGCTCTTGCATGTCCATGTGCACAGTCAATTGATAGCTGCATGCATAACCTCCGAAGTAGTTTCTATTCTTAGCAGCAGTGGCAAACAATGAAACCATCATGCCCAGGTGTGGGCTGGACATGGCGTATAAGTACATGTGAGCTCGCTACTGGATGCTTACAGCCCTGGTCATGCGAGCATATTCGACGGAATGGCAGATGTTACAGGGGAGACTTTGGGATTAGAACGCGGTTACCAGGAAATATAGGAAATCACGTGATATGGTGCGGCCCAGATTGGCACCTGGGTGTAATCAGGACGTGGAATGCTTAGTCGGCACTTTCTGGATGCAGCTATGTTGCCCGATAATGAGACACCCGATTATTTTGTACACGTTGTATCCTACTCGCCAGTGCTTTAATGGGCAGCAGCAGGCGCCTCCTCTGCCTCCTCCTCGAACCAGTCCTCCTCAACTGGTGCCGCGCCCGATTCCGATGAAGACGAGCCCTCGAGCTCCACCTGCTGCGTCTCGTACGCCTTCAAGTCGTTTGCGAGGTCGCTCTCTTCGGGGGATGGCGGGGCCTTGGGGAGGGCGAACTTCTGGACGTGGCCGTCGGCGTCGGATGCCTTGACCTGAGGAACCTTGTAGTTCTTGAGCTCGCGGAGGTACAGGTCCTGGACAAGATCGGCTAAAAGGCGCCAATGGCATTAGTAAAGCCCTTTCGCATGCTGCTAGGGATGATGTACCTTGTCGGACAGCCGTCGGGGCGATGAAGGTGCGGCGAGCGATCAAGGCAGGTTGCTGGCGGGCGACGCGGGCGAGCGTCTGGCGCTGCATTGGGTCAGTAGAGGTCCTCAATTGGATTGCTGGTCGCACGCACCGAAGCCCTGATGGATTGCGCAAGCATGATGGCGGATTGGGGGTGCAAGCTGAGCTGTAGAGTTGTGATCCGTCGGCTGTAGCGTTTTCTCAGGGAAAGAGCGGCCGTCCTGGGACGCACGGGCCATCTTGTCTTGGCTAGCAAACCGCGCCTGCCTGATCATAATCCCGCTCCTTCTGCCTCACACCCTCTCTCTCTGTAACTCTTGCCACAACGACCCATCGCAGCTCTGAGTGAACACACACTCAACTCCGTCCCTACCGCCGAACGCTATAGCAGCCGCTCGCTCGCTCGCTCGCTCGTACAGGAAGGTCGTGCCGTGAACCGGGTACTTTGTGCTCCTCAGATAGACAATACAAAGACCGACCGTGCTTCAATACCATCATGTCACTCAGCGTCCCCGCGTTCGCGCCCGACGGCCGCCAGCTGTCGCCTGGCGAAGTCTGGGAAGAGACAACGTCCGCTCCGAAGCAGGAGGAGTGGCGTCAAGATCTCAACGTACTCCTCATTTGCCCCGACTGTCGCGAGGTCCCGCCGAACCTAGTCGAGAACTTCTCCCGCGGTGACACGGTGTGCGGAGACTGTGGCCGGGTCCTGTCAGAGCGGAACCTTGACTTCCGCTCTGAGTGGCGCACCTTCTCCAACGATGACCAAGGCAACGATGACCCCTCGCGTATTGGAGACGCAGCCAACCCTCTGCTTCATGGCTCCCAGCTGCACACCGAGATTGCATACGGCGATGCAAGCAACAAACATCGTGAACTCTCCCGCGCCCAGAACAAGTCCAACGACAACAAGACCAACAAGTCTCTGTCCTCCGCCTATGCCTCCATCGGTCATCTCTGTGAGCAACACTCCATGAACAAGGTGATTGCTGAGTCTGCCAAGCTGCTCTACAAGATGACGGACGACGGAAAGCTGTTCAAGGGCAAATCGCAGGACGCCGTCATCGCCGGTTGCATCTTCATCGCGTGTCGTCAGCATGGCTACGGACGCTCGTTCCGTGAAATCTATAAGCTCACCCGCGTCTCCAAGAAGGAGATTGGCCGAACCTTCAAGATCCTTGAGGCCTACATCAACAAGAAGAAGAAGGAGCAAGACGGCCCCAAGGCAGCTGGCAGTGGTGCTGTGATCAACGCTGGCAACTTCAACCTCACCAAAGCCACTACGGCCTCCGAGCTTATTGGCCGAGCCTGTTCAAGGTTGCATATCGGGAAACTGGAGATGATTGCGAAAGACTGCGCCAACAAGGTCAACCAACTCGGTGTAGCTGCTGGTCGATCTCCTCTGTCAATCACGGGAGCTGTCCTTTTCCTCGTTTCGCATCTCATGGGCAGCCCGAAGAGCCCCAAAGAGATTGGCGCGGTTGTGGATGTCTCCGACGGTACTATTCGTACCGCCTACAAGCTCATGTACGCGCGCCTAGACGAAATCGTGGAGCCTGGGTGGATCGAGAAGGGCGGCGACAAGTCTCGGGTCCCAGTCGCTTAGATTGTGGGTGGGCCACCACGGCACGATGTGAGAGTTCGTTCTGCCCCAGAGCAAGCACTGCACGGGAAGGTTGTACCCAATTGTTCAATCTGGTACCACTTGGATGAGCAGTATGGAGCTTGAAGGATGTTCGTTCTACGGTACAGATTGTTCTCATTGTTTCGTTCTTCCAACTGATTTCTTATCATTTCATTGCATGGACGACGGCGTTGCAGATGGCACTGTTCGATTACGGTCATGATTACGGCTCTCGTCTCTGCCTTTGCTTTCTTTCCAAATTGTTCTCCTTGATACCCGCCGCACAACATGCGGTACAATAGATGCCCCATTTGTAATACAGACTTTGCCACACCGGCAAATCAAAAACACAAAAAAAACCTGATGCTCTCTTGAATATCCTTTCCGTTCAGTCTTCGCAGTGACGCCTGTGAGTCCGATAGGAAGAGATTAGAAAACAGGACCGCCTCCTTCAAGTCAATACAGCATTCAGTATTCGGATCCGTACGATTGGTTTATTTGCAAAGGACTTGAGGCCACCTTTAGATGTTTGTACTTCGACTAAGTGGATCTGTTGAGAGACGTGCGGGCTGTGCTTTCGAACTTGTTGAGAAGTTTGCGGGTCGTGTCTTCCTTCCACCGCTGCTGGAGCTGTCCACTTCGTCGAATGAGCACAATTCGATTATTTCTCGTCTTGTATGCGGGCTGGTTACCATTCCCAAGGTTGTTCTCCCACTTCACCATGGCGGAGTGACCGCCTTTGTTCTGACGGTGCAGCAGCCATTGAACGACGCTTGGTTTGCGCGGTCTGTCCGCCATTATACCGCTGTGGTGGTAGATTTTGTGATCCCACAGGTCAAGATCTGTAGCTGCGGCTGTCAGTGATGGGAGGCTTGCAAGGTGTCAGTTCTGTAGGATTCCAGTGACGCTCTTCTCAAATCGTTGCGGATCGATTCCACTGGGGAACAGCCTCCCCCTAACGAGCCTCTTTTGCGGCCACTTGCTCAACATCATGCATAACACGCAGTGTCTTCATGCCTGTTACTCGGATGCGATGGTTTCTCCTTGTGATAGGCTCTCACTTTCGAGACGTTGGAAGTAGATCTGCGGGACTTTTATCACCAGCGGGGTTCAAGTGAGTGTTACCGTGGCACCCCGAAAAGCCGCCCAGTTTGCATGCCGGAATAACAGACAGCAGGCGACCATTTCCCTGATGGATGAGCTCTGTTCCGTACACCTGCCCCTCGCTTTTTACTTACCCTCCATCCCATACCCGCCTCCTCAAGCTTTTTATCCCCTGGCGCACAGAATACGTTGCTTGCGAGTGACTTGCGCGACATCGCAACTTCGTACCAGCATGGATCTCTGAGGGAAAGCAACATCTACCTGTCCAGAATTCGTACCTGATTCCTGCTGTCACGGCCCTTCTGTTTACAAACATGGCTCAATCTTTCGGTATCGCCACGTTCCGCTTTTTGTTCTTCCTCAGTATCCTACTGCTTTTGCTCCAGACTCAAAGTACAGACGCAGCCAACACCGTGATCTGGAAGAACCACTGCGACTACGACCTTTACTTTTGGGTTGTGCCCCCCGGAGGACCAGAGCGCAACGATGCCTTCACACGTGTCCCTGCCCGTGGCGAGCATATCCACCAGATGATTTGGCACAAAGACGGCGGCATCGTCCTCAAATATCGAGATGTTCCTTACTACACCAGAGCCCCTGCCGGAATTCTTCAGGCAGAGTATTACATGGATCGGCGCGAGAATAAGCTCTGGTACGACTCCAGCATCATCGACTGCGATAGGGGTCTGGGTCCCCAGAACCCCTACTATTGCCCGTTTGCACACGGTGGTGTGAACATGTACGTAATCGGAAACAGAGGGGGCAATCCCTTTTGTAGAGATTCGTCCTGCCAATTAGGAGGCCAATGTGACGAGGCCACATACTTGGTGCCAGGAGGCTGGGTGGGTGAGCCGACTCTATCGTGTCCCCTTGGTGTGGATTTGGTATTCGAGACTTGCACCAAGAGATACATGGAGAAGACGTGGGTGAAAGGACAAGTTGGCCCTGCACCTGCACCAGTACCTGCACCATGGCAACCGCAGCCAGCTCCGGTGCAACCACCTCTGCCTCCACCTGCTCCATGGATATCTCACAGTATTCCCGGGACTACGGTACTGACTTCGTCTATCAACAAGGCGACAGCATCCTTTGTCGTTGTTCCTACACGCCTAACACGACCGCTAAAGCCGCAGACGTTCCCAGTCCCACAAGGATACCCTGAAGGAACAATCTGTTTCGATCCAGGCTGCAGGTGCTATGCGTTCTCGGGTCCAAGGCGGCCCGGACGAGCTGACTGTACGGGCTTTGAGGGTGCCCTTGAGTGCATCTTGGGTAAAGATTGTGGGACGTGGCGGCAAACCGAAAGAAGAAGAAGACAGGAATGGCAGTGAGAATGGGCCAGCGTCGTGGGGTTACACAGTGAGGCTTCCAGGGACGTCTAAGTGTATGTTCTCTTCTCTCCTTCGTCGACCTGGTTCTGTACGAATCCCAGTCCTCATCACAACAAGGCAATGCTAAACAGAGTCCAGGTATGTGAGCTTGGTGATAGTGCAGTGACTGGCGTGGGTTTCCATATCGCCCAAACTATTTGATGATGGTCAGGCTCTGGAGTACGACCGGAAGCTCTGAGCTGACTCTCAGCGGTTGGATTGTGCTGGCCTATGTTCCAAGGTTCCTCACGGTTGCTGGGTCAAGTTTTGAAATGACGTTTTTGGCGTCGGTTGTGTGGTCCTTGATTCACTCCTCTGTTTCACGCGGTATATAGCTCAGGATTATGAGCTTGGATATGCTCAGTTGTTGTTGTTGCCGGGTGCCGGGGTAGCTGCCTGGGCGAAGTTCCGTAGCGTTGCTTATTCACAGGTCTCCACTCGGTTCGCGGTGCTCATGTGCGACGGGTATCTCATGAAGAGAGGCCGTGAAGGGTTCAACAGCCCAACAATGGTGGTCACTGCCGTCAGCGGACCAGCAGTAAGGATAGCAGAAGGACGTCGGATGGGAGCTTGATCGGTTTAGGCAGTTCTTGAATCAGAGCCTGCCCCGATTGGCCCGCAGCGACCAGAACTAGCCCGGTTGCCACGCGCAGGCTCAGGGTCCCTGCGGCGCTGCGGCACTGGCATGTCGTCCGCGTCCGCGAGGAGCAAAAGAAACAAGACCGTTTCGCACTCGGACCTTTGCTACGCGGCGTCGACATTCTTTTAGCCCTCACTGCACGCGCCGAGACGTGTTGCGACCACTCGAGTTCCACAAGGCGCAGCAATTGTGCCTCGACGGTCGAAGAACATCTGGCGCCCTGCTCGTCCGGACATCGCAACGCACGACTCAACTCCTGAGCCCACAGGCGTGACAGTGCTGGCCCCGTCCCACGCTTGCCCGCGCCCGCTGCAAGCCACCACACATTCTTTACCTCGAGCCCACGCCAATTGATCGCCCCTGCCGCTACCATCCGCCATGGCCGCAAAGAAGTACCAGCCCCTCACCCTCACGCCCATTAACTTCTCGCTCACTGAGGGCACCTCGATCCCCGCGCCCGTCGACACGCCGCCAGAGACGCCGCACCAGCCTGCGCCGGGAAAGGGCCCTCTCTCGTCGCACCCGACCCCCAAGTCGGCCGTCTTCCCGCACCACGAAGCGACTCCTCCGGCCAAAGAATCCTCGGAGACAGCAGAGCCGAACCTCCACCAGACCGCTACCAACGATGGCGCCAGCACCATGTCGCCGTCGAGCCCCTCGAGCA
Source organism: Paraphaeosphaeria sporulosa (assembly GCF_001642045.1). Classification (NCBI taxonomy): domain Eukaryota; kingdom Fungi; phylum Ascomycota; class Dothideomycetes; order Pleosporales; family Didymosphaeriaceae; genus Paraphaeosphaeria; species Paraphaeosphaeria sporulosa. The sequence continues at coordinate 831,903 of NW_017253362.1, read as the reverse complement.
GGCGCCCGTCCTCGGTGCGCAAGTTCCTGGGCCTGCGCCCGCTCTCGTCACACGATAGCCTGAAGTCGGAGCGACCGGGTTCACCGGCTACAATTGCCAGCCAGCCAAGTCTGTCCAGGAAGAAGAGTGGCAGCTGGTTCGGCAAGAACAAGAGGCAGAGCTCCTTCATCATCGGTTCGCTGCCGGAAGGTAAAGAGAGCACCACAAACTACCAAGCCAACGGGGCCAAATCACCGCCCGTGAAGAAGGGCCCGCCGCCCCCGGCGTTACCAGACCTCAAGAGCTTTGGCGTCAGCTCGGACCTCGGAGCAGATGACATGTTCAAGGGCATAAACTAAAGACGAACACGGGGTAGCATGCAAGGATGGGTACACGTTTACGATGGATTCTAATGGACCGAGTTTAATGACGCTTGTCGATTCTTTTGGTGGATACGCCGGATATGGTTGGGCGTTTGTCCAGCTTGTGGATATATATTTTTTGCTAGCATTGCACACGATACCCCCAGTCGGAGGAAAAGGCGGATGTTGGCGCGTCACGAAAACGGTGGAGGCAGGCATGCCCTGCGAAGACCCTCGAGAGCAACGGGGAGACTGGGGAAGAAGAGGAGACTTGGAGCATAATTTCTCACCCCACGTTTGCAGTACGCTGCAGCATTCCATCTGCCGCCTTCTATGTATCTTCTTCTTTTCCTACCGGAGATGCTTCCGGGAGTCACCTAAAATTCAAGATCACGTTTCTTATGTCGAGTCACCCGTGTCCTATGCAGCACGGTCTCCGGTGATTGTTAATTTGCAGTGTGATCCTGGCTAGAGTCGACGTGGCTGGGCATCAATGTCAACAACGCAGCTCGTGTGCCCAATCATGGGTGCAGGTGGCTGCTGCCGTTGCTGGGCAGCTCTAGGACGGATTGGGACACCACAACAAACAAGACCCTGGCCCAGTCAACACCATTGTCGCCGCCACCTTCTACCGCCGCACCACTACCGCACTGCATACTTTTTGCTTGAATACCAGCTGCTTTGCGCATTTTGAACCACGGCTCTGTTGCGACACAAAGTACCATGGCCCATGATCCGGGCCTTTTCTCCGTCCGCCGCCAGGTAAGGCCCCGAGCGTTCGCCTGTTGCAGCGCAATATGCGGCTCTCTCTCTAACAATGCGCGCAGACTCTGGCGCCCATGAACAACAACATCACATCGATCCCCATGCCCTCGTCCGCCATGAAGCGCCAAAGCTCTGTCAACGGAATGCAGCAGATGGGCGCGCCTTTCACCGCAAACCACGCGCGATCGCAGTCCGGCTCCCGAATGTCGCTCGCGCCGGGTCGCCCGAGCCAGCCCGTTTTCCAGCGCTCCTCGTCTGGAACGAATCTCGCTGAGCAGGGTCTCCACTCGGCACATCGCAATTCCACAAGTAACATGTTTGGCGCAAGCAGCACTGGAGCCAGAAAGAGTTTTGCGCCGGGCGCGTCCATCTTCCAGGCGACACCTGCGCCCCCACCCAAATTCCAGCAAGAATCACAGAGACGAAGTAGTGTTTTCAAATCGCGAACCTCTCAAGTGCCTGGGCAGAGCGGCATTAAGCAATCGTTCTTTCAGACGGCACCACAACCATCCGGCGTTCCAAACGATCCCCGCCGGTTGAAGGATGCTAGCACGCGGCAACAGCTGGCCGCTGAGCTGCTGGAATACCTCACGCTTAATAACTTTGAGATGGAGTCTAAGCATGTGCTTTCACCAAAATGCATGTCTTCGCCCACACAGAAAGACTTTGTCAGCATGTTCCAATGGCTTTACCACCGCATCGACCCTTCATACCGCTTTCAAAAATCGATCGACGCAGAAGTGCCAGTGCTGCTCAAACAGCTGCGATACCCTTATGAGAAGTCTATCATGAAGTCACAACTCGCAGCCGTTGGCGGCAACAATTGGCCCACATTTCTGGGACTGCTCCACTGGATGATGCAGCTATCCAAGATGATCAACGCCTATGAACAAGGCTCCTACGATGATGCGTGTTTTGCCAGTGGCCACGATGTCTCAGGAGACCGAATCATCTTCGATTTCTTGTCCGACGCATACGCCACATGGCTTTCTGCTGAGGACGTCGAGGAAGGAGGAGACGAAGAGGAAGCCCAGCGGAAGATCATCGAACCACACATACAGAACATGGCTCGCAAGTTTGACGAATCCAACGCCCAGCATGTCGAGGAGGTCAAGTTACTGGAAGCAGAGCACAAAGCGCTCCAGGATCAAATCGACAAGCTCTCCGAGGCTGGTCCCCGGATCCAAGAACTGACACTCCAGATCAAGACTCTTGAGGACGATCGATCTAAGTTTGAAGCCTACAACAACTCTCTCGACCAACGCGTTCAGAAGTATACGGATCGGAGTACTCTCCTTCAACAAGAAATAGAAAAGACTGAAGGCGAGCTGAAGGCGTCAGAGGAAGAGCGACAGGAATTGCAAGCCATTATCGATGGACGCGGCATGACTATCGCCGACATCGATCGCATGTCTTCTGAGAAGGAGCGTCTTGACACGTCTCTCCAAGCAGCCTCCGCTCGTGTCGAGGAGTCCAAGAAGCGGGTTGCAGAGAAGGAACTCGCCGCATCCCGCAAACTCGACGAGCTAGAGCATACCATTGAGCGATTCAACAACCTAGGTTACCAGATCGGCGTGATCCCGTCAACTGCCGCGAACGCGAAGGGCCTTGAATATGAGCTCGTTCTCACCATCAACGACGGGCCAAACTTCTCCGGTAGCCAGATGGGCTCCTCAGCGCGAGAAGCGTCGGACCGTCTGCTCGCAGACAGTGGTACAGGGTACTCGCCACACCACCTTCTGAACTTGGACGTGCGAGGCACCATCAAACAAAATATCATCAGCCTTCGCAAGGATATCGCTGAGCGCCGCAACTCAGCGCTCGAAGCCGACATGTGCAACCACGACATGCTCGACAAAGTGAAGGAAGCCATCGACGACAAACAGGCCGAGGTCGAGGCACTAGGGCACCGCGTCGCGCAGGCTGAAGAGGAGCTCGAGAAGCTGCGCGAGATTACCAGCACGCAAAAGACGGCGTCTGACGCGCAGATTGAGAAGATGGAGAAGGAGCTGGGGAGAATGCGGAGCGGGCTCGGCGAGAGCGTGCAGCTGATGGTGCAGAGGGAGATGGCGGTCAACATCGAGTAAGTGATTCACCAACCCTGGGGAGTAGTTTACCGGGAGCTAACGCACGCAGATATGAGCAATTGCAATTGCGGGCTAATACCCTGCGCGAGGAACTGCACACGGAAATTGAGCGCATGCTTGATGATATCGTGCGCTTCAAGCTGCATATTCAGAAGAGCCTGGAGGAGTACGAGCAGTTCATCGCTGATGAGGTGGAGAGGAGCTGTCAGGAGGAGGACCAGCTCGGCGACGTCGAGGACGCGGACGAGATGTAGTGCGCGCGTACTGCACCATTGACGTTTGATGATGCATAATGCGGGGTCTTGGTTAATACGGTTTATGACGGACGGCGTTTTAGAGTGTGTGTTTGGGATGCCTCTGCTCTGTTGTTGTTGATTATGGCGGTGCGGTGCGGAAGGGTTGGGCTGAGGGTTTCCATGTTTGCGAATGATACCTCTTCTTTTGCACTGAGCTTCGTCTTACATAGGAGTTGGGTTGGATTGGATCCTGGAATTTCAACTGTGCGATTCACGTCTCCAGATTGTACGTTTGCGTCGATTTGTGCTTTCATCTATTCCTGTTTTCGTGATGGGGAAAAGGCGTACTGATTCATTCAACATTGCATACATACAGGTGTCGTTTCAAAACATGGGTCTTTCGAGATGCATGTTTCTTCGTACAGTTGCGTGTGCCCGAACCGAAAAACTCCCTCCCGCCAGAGACAAACTGCAGATTACGCACAACTTCACAGCGCGCATCTCTACTGCTGCATCTTGTTTTGCGACGGACGCCCGCTGAGAATGTCCACGTACTCCTTGAGATCCATCCAGAACTCCTTCTTGGGCCGTCGTCGGTGCCAGTCGGTCTCCTGGTAGTCATTAGCAATGCATTCAACGACAATAGTCCGGATCAGTGAAGATGATAAGGGGAGAACAGAACGTACCTTCTTCTCAATGGCCTCCATGGGCGAAAACAGCACCTTCGCGCCCTTGATCCCAATGACCGCCGTGCTCATCGCGTCGTCGTCGATATCATCCGGATCCATGCCAGCATACTGCTCGATATGCTCCAGACTTCTGAACGCGAATCTTACCGCCCTGACGCGGTCCATGGGGCTCGGCGTGGTACCCTGCTGAAAATGGCCGGGGACGCCGTGCCTGCTTTCGAACTTGCCCTTGCCGGCCTCGGCAATCATGTCGGCGATGATCTGCACCGAGTACGTCTTTGACGCCTTCTCGTTGACGAGGACGATCTTACCCGCGCGGTTCTGGCCCTTGTCCTTCTTGAACGTCTCGCGGAGGGAGTCGATGTCATGGTCGAGCATCTTGAGTGAGATGCCGTCCTCGGGGGTGTACACGGCGAAGGCGCCGATGGAGAGACCCGCGATGGTGGCGATGTAGCCGGACTCGCCGCCCTGGGTTTCGATGACGAAGACGCGGCGGCGGCTGGCCGAGGCCGACTGGCGGCAGGCGTCGCAGTACTGGATGAGGGCGTTGAGGCACGTGTCGGAGCCGATGGAATATTCGGTTCCCGGGACGTTATTGGAGATAGTGGCGGGGAGGACGACCATTGGGATCTTGAACGACTTGTAGTGCTCCCTGCCCTTGCGTAGCTCGCTGACTGCGGTGAAGGCCTCGAAGCCGCCGACGACGAAGAGAGCTTGGATGTTGTATTGCTTGAATACATACGATACGGTCTCGAGATCTTCACTGGGAAGGCCGCGGTTGGTACCGATCTCGGAACCGCCCTTGTTGGCCCAGCTTTCGGCGTCGAGCCAGGCGATGTCTCGTACTGCACCAAGAGGCTTGTCTGAGTGGTGTCGGATGAGTCCGGGGAAACCGTTGTGGAGAGCAACGGGGGTGTGTCCGCGTGCCAAACAGTAAGCAACAGCCGCGCGCGTTGCTGCATTCATGCCACCTGCTGGGGCTCCGACGTGGATGATACCAATACGCATCCGCTTCTCCTTTGGGAGCAAGAGCTCTGGCTGGTCCGTTGATGTCGTGATTTGGTACGACTTAAAGTACTCAGCAAATTCAGCATCGCGCAGTTCCATAGCTGTCTTGAAATCCTTCCTTTCGATAGCCTCGGCAACCTTCTTGGTCTGGGCGACTGCTTCGAGTAGCGGACGGCGCACAATTTTGTTTTCAATCATGCAAATGACGGGAGAGGGCGTCTCAGGGGTTGCCTCGAGGACAGCCTTCACAGCCTCGACACCTTGCAACGTTGACAGCATCCTGTCGTATGCCGCAGGCTGCCCACCGCGCTGAACGTGGCCAAGGGTGGTGACTCGAGTATCAAGGCCAGCTCCGGAAAGGATCTCCTTGATCTGGTGCGGTGTGATCTTGTTGAGGTTCTCATCAATAGCGCCCTCGGCCACAATGACGATGGTCTTTCTCTTGCCCAAATGACGGTGCTTTTGGATGACAGAGAGCATGTTGCCCTCCCAGCCCTCCTTCGCAGGCTGCTCCGGAATGAATATGAAATCGCTGCCGGTAGCGACACCAGCCATGAGTGTGAGCCATCCGCAATGTCTTCCCATAGTCTCCACGACGAAGGCACGTTGGTGACTAGTCGCAGTCGTGTCCACCGAATCGATTGCCTCGCAGATTCTCGCGAGCGAGCTGTAGCAGCCAATGGTTGCGTCTGTCATGCTGAGATCGTTGTCGATGGAGCCGACGAGTCCGACGATGTTGAGGTGCTTGAACGGTGCGACCTGCTCGGAAGTGAGCTCCTTCTTCTCAACAAGCTCCTCTAGCAGACTGGGCCATTCGTCGCGGAACTTGTCTGCTCCCGTAAGACTGCCATCACCACCGCAGATGACGAGGGCGTCGATGCCCTTGAGGATCATGTTCTTGGCCGCTGTTCTTCGGCCGTCGCGCTGCATGAACTCCATGCATCGTGCCTGCGAGATGCGTCAGTGCCCGCAGTTCTGCGGCTGCCCGGGGTGTCGTACTGTGCCAATGAGTGTGCCGCCCTCAGACAAAAAGCCTCTCACGTCCTCCCACTGCATCTCCTTGATCATGTCGCCGCCTTTGACCAGGCCGTCGTAGCCTTCGTAGATGGCGTATGCTTCGCAGTTGCTGTACAGAGCCATGCGGACCACGGCCCGCACGCTTCCGTTCATGCCTGGCGCGTCGCCTCCAGAAGTCATGACCCCAATCCTCCTCTTCTTGCCCTCCAGGGGCGGCGGGATGTCTGTGGGTGCCATGTTTTGCGCTGTGCTGTGCACAATGGGTCTCAGAGTGAAAGGCGGGAGGGCTGCGGGGTGCAGCTGCCAGAGTCGGATTCCGATCAGCTGGGGGATTGTTGGTTGCCCTGCAGGCGTATAAGCAATTCGCCAGACACAGTCGTGCAGCCTGGACGCACCTGGTGGGTTTTGCAGCGAATTGGGTCGCTGTCCTGCTGGCGGTGAGCTCTGAGCGGGTCTTCGCAGCTTGTTGAGGGGCGCGATGCTGAGAAGGGTTTATATGGCAGCTTTCGCCGTGATTCCTCTGCGAGAGACGATGGCGAGCGCGTGAGGAGAGAAAGGCAGGCGGTCACGCATACAGCCAGGTAATAGGAATGGAGTAAGATTTTGCTGCGATAAGGTACCTCTGGAACGCTCGCAATGACGTGGGAGTCGCGAAAAACAAAGCTCCCTGGTCCACTTGACTGCGGCGCCGGCGGCGGGGCACCTCTCGCACGCGGGCCGCCCAAGTCGCTCACCACCTCACGCCACGACCCCCAGCCAAGCGCTGCAAAACGCACGCCTCACGCCCAAGCCGGCCCCCGAGTCTTGACGGATGCAAACAAGAAATACCCATACACGGAGCGGGCGATGCGACAAGGCCAATGCGACGCTCCCGGCGACCCCACGTTCCAGCATGCGCCTTTATCCAACGTTTAACACCTCGTGCGTGGGAGACATGAGGCTAGCTACATGCAATATCTGACCCTCGCTGTTCCGACTTCCGATCGGCCTGCTCATGGGTCTCCAAGCGATTCCTTGTGAAAACCATGCGAGAGCCGTGCTTGGTACTCAAGAGCGCCCGCTTCTAGAGACGCATTGCTGAGACCGTCCAAGGCGAAGGAATCGCAAAGACTGTATTTGACATCAAGCTCGCATGCCGCAAACCCTCATTATAAGCCGTGCGTGATTCTCTGAGGCCTTCGTTGACCCCACGAAGCTGCGCCACTGCAGGTACTGTCAGGCCATCACCAGACCTGCAGGCATTAAGTTGCTGTCTGCATCAAGTACGTGGCATTCGAGAAGAATGACCAGAGAATTTTTCGTCTCTCGAAGAGACTGTGTTCCCTCAGGATGAGCAATTCGGCACCCACGCTACTAGCCTAGTCTTCACTCCAGCTCCTCTTACTCGACCTATCTACCTAATGGACAAGCCAAAAGCCAATAGATACACATTGCAGTGGAAGTCAATCCACCGCCTCGACCAGCCCAATCATTGACATTTTTGCACTGTAATTGCATCTATGAGAAGCCCAGTTATGCTCAAAAACCCAAAAGCTTGCCAGAGGGGCATGGATGAAGAAGACCAGGCATCCACACAAACCTATGTAACCCATCGCTTCTACGCGTCCCTCCAGCCTCATGTTTCCAACCGAGCGATCCTCCACAAACAATACAAAGGCAGCATCAAATCTATAGGACCGAATAACTGACCCCTTTTGTAAAAACCAGACAGCTGGCGTATTGCTTCGCGCAGTCCACGACTCGAGGGTAAAAAGGACCACACACAAATCGGGCCGAAGCCGTACTGTGCCCGCCGCAAAGGCAGTGCCCTACATCTGGCGTACGAGCACACGGTACAGCACCTCCAAGTCAGACCAAATGCAAACCTATTCACGCAAGCAGCCTTGTGGTCCCTGAACAGACTTTGATGTACGTGTGCAGCACACCAACGCTTCCCAAAACGGCAACCCCCACCCCCCATCGAACACAGCCGTTGTCCTTCGCTTTCACCCGGCCCAGCATCACTTCCTCGGAGCATTTCCTAGCCTACCAGCTGCAGCCGCACAGCGTCGAACTTCCCTTCGCGGCAAGATGCGCAAAGGTCGTTGAATGCCGTTGTATGATATCCTCGCGTTCAAGAATCGGCCGATCGCCGCAGGGGGGCAGAGGGCCAGTGGCTAAGACATGGACATATGGAGCGGAGGGGGATGTTACACTGCGCTACCCCAAGGCAACGATATGCGGGGTAGCACAGCGGTTCGGTGAGACTTTCGAGAACGGTACAGAGAGTATCACATTAAGCTAATCCAGGGGTATTCCATCGTGAACGCATCAGAAGCTAAACGCCCTTGCAGCCTCGCACAAACCGGAAATAAAAAAAAAGACGAGTGAAATCGAGACGAGCAGATAGAACGCAGATAGCAAAGTCACTCAAAACAGATCCTGTATCTCCACCGCGCTCCTCGCGATGTTCCCACCAGCAGCATGCCGACACCCACTCGAAGAACTAGCGACCTCCCACTCGCCCATGACATCGTCGATCCCTGTGATCCACTCGTGCACATACTCCTCGTCTTCATCTACCGCTTCGCGATTCCGGTCAGGCTTCAGGTCGTACGTGATGTTGCTGCGCAAGTCGCCCAAAAATCCGCCAATGTTGGTCTCCACTCGTACGTTGTCTTCCGGATCTGTCACTCTGACGGCTACGGCGGGGTTCTCGCGTGCGCAGAGGATACGCGCATGTGCTGCGAGACGCGAACGTGCGGGTGTGGGTTGTGGGATGTCTTGGAGGTGGCTGGCGAACCTTGCGGACGAGGGCGAGAGCATGACCGAATCGGCGCGTCCGTCGGGGGCTGTGTTCAAGAATTCCTTGAGTGAGCACGTAGTTTCCTTCTCGGGGTTTTTGAGTGTGGACTGCGCGGATGAGTGGTCAAGCTTCAGCGCTGCTGCGAGATGTGATGTGTCTGATCGGAATAAGGCAGTACCGAGAGGCTTGCAGAGCGCTTGGAGGACGCCTTGCGGGTCGTGGGGTGCACGAATCCGTCGTAGACCGGGTAGAAGGCCATCTTTGATACTGTTTGCAAGCACTCCTGTTGCGAGACACGCCACGAGCTCTTCATTCGAGCAGCAAAGTGGCTGTGGAGCTCTGACCGAGAGGGAAGATTGTGTGGTAGGCGGCCGGGTGACTTGGGAACGTAACTCCCAGTGAACGCTTTTCAATACATTTGATCGGAAGATGGGACAGCCTGAGCCGGCGTGTCGTGTCGGAGCTCTGTGCTGACAAAGGGTGAACTTTTCGAGGTGCTGCAAGTGCGGTGACAAGAAGGCTGCTAGTACGTCCAGGTTATTGATTTCCAGGTCAATGAGTGCAAGTGTCTTCAAGGACGTCACAACATATGATGACGACAGCCGCTGAAGACCTTTTTCATTGATGCCGGGCAAATTTTCCAGCCGCAAAGAAAGGAGGTCGGGTGGAAGAGCGCTCAAGGCGAGGTTGGGAAACGACGAACTGGACAACCCAGACAATGACAGGTGGCGAAGCAATGGCAGCTGTCTTATGGTGCCAATTACAGCTCGGTAAGTCAGATCGATGACTGGTCGAGCAGATTCTTGATGTAGAACCAAGGTTGATAGGTACTGCAGGTTCGTGTTGAGCTCCAGGAATTTCTCCGTAGGATCGCAGGCTGCGTGGTAATATCCTTGCACTGAGCCGTCATCGTACTCATCCTCTTCCACGTTTGCGTCCGCTATAACCCATAACCTCTCCTTCAGATTTGGTCTGGTAGATAGCGCATATGATAGGCGATCAAACGTGTGGGTATAGGGGATATGGAATCCAACCAGTCGCTCTAAGCTAGGACAAGCCATGACGAGCGAGGCCACGAGGTTGACGATTTCTTCCCGTTCTATAGTCGCGAAGGAGTAAAGTGCCTGAAGATCAGGCAAGTGGATCTCCCGCACTATCTTTGCCAAAGCTGTGTGCTCACGGAGAGTTCGTCGAAGCAATTTGAGCCGACTTGTCCCTGCGACACGCAGCTTTGGAAGTCTGCAACCGTCCTCATGACTGAGGACATGAATTTTGCGATACCTAACGATTACTGTTAGTCAATTTTTCAAGATCCACATACAGTCTTTGGTGATGATGAACCCGACCCAGTTGTTGTCCTTGCAGTGGAGCGTACTGTTAAGACTAAATTGATGCACGACATATAATCCAATTCGGTCGCAAACAACGGTGAGACTCGACCGCTTGACAGATCGCAAAACTTTCAGGTGATGGGTGAGGTAAATCAACGAAATAAGGACGTACAGTTGGATTGTAGCAGCTCGGTCCCATGCTCGACTGGTCAAAGATAGACTACAGAGATCTCTGAGATAGCATGGCGGACAGTGCTGGTCCTTTCCGAAGTACTGCAGCTCTAACCATTCGAGAACGCAGTCGTAGACCTCTCGTGGAAGGTTCTTGAATACGTGCTGGGGCAACTGAGCTTCCTGGGGTGCGCGTTTCCAGACGGAGTTTCTCTTGTAGCGTTCAACTTCCCAGGGCGTTCTAGTGAGGCGGGGGATCTCGTACGTATCGTAAGCCATGGTATCCGGCGAAGTCGCCAAAGAAGCCTTGCGAAAGACAATTGACCGGTTTACTCTGACACCATCAAATGGTTTGCTATGCGGAGTACCGGAAGGATTGTCGCCAATCGTCGCGAACGATGAGGAAGGGTACCTAGCACTTGCATAAGGAATAGTTCATGATTGCAGACGCCGTTCGTAGCGAGTCAAGAACACGACAAGCGCTTCACGTGCAGATTGGATCGGAGATGTTGATGACTCGGGTCTGGTACCGTCGGTGATCGTAATCAGGCATCCAATGTGTTTAAGTAAACTTTACTTACGAGTTGGTCGCATCGTTGGGCGAGAGGTGAACTCGTGTGGTGCGGAGTTGCAACATGGTCGCATGGACAGAGTTGAGATCGATAGCAGGCTGAGTTGACTCGAACCCAGGAGAACCCTTGACATAAAAAGCAGGTCATTAACAGAAAGCAATAAAGAGGAGCAGGGTCCACGATGGCGATACGATGACCCTCACTTCGAAGATGCAGCAAGCAAGGCTACCCCAGGCACATCGTAATATATTAGGCCCTGCGTAGGGAGGGCTGGTCAGGGTTCACACTCTAGAGGCAGAGAGACGCAAAGACGCGTCTTGCGGTTAAAACGACCTCCAATCAGGAGTAAGCGTCTGAAATGCAAGCAAATTCAAAGTCAGCGGACAAATGGCAGCAGTGGCGCTAAGTTGGTCTGAGGTAAACCGTGGTAATTGGCACAGAACAGCATGTTCGGCGAGGAAGGTACCGTGCGGATAGCGACAGATTGTCCCCTGCAATGTGCGAAGAGCTGAGAGGTAGAGATCACGTCGTAGAACAGCGGCGGTTTGCATCGTTGCTCTTTGCGAAACAAGCCAGCGACGGCCACAGAGAACGTTGCTGTGCGACGCGTCCGGTAGCTGGTCATGGCGTCAACGAGACGCGCGAAGGCTGGAGTGAGGTCGGAGGCTTGAGCGGGGCTGGGCTGAGTCCAGGAGATTGGCGAGCAGATGCGCGAAGATCCGGCGATCATTGCGCCGCCGTAGCCAGCCATGAACTGCATCCTGGGACCTGACACGCAGCCTCTCTAACGTTAACTTTCGTATATGCTCTGTGCATCCCACGTGGGAACGGAATCTGCAATCTGACGCATCTGGCGTCCACTCGGCTCTCCCACCTCGCGTCGCCAATGCGCAATGTGGTCTTCCTGCTCACGAGCACCCGCGAGCATGCTCCCTGATGCATCTTCAAACTGCGATACGCACGGGCGGGCGAGGTGTGCGGTGCGCCAAGTGTGGCACCACGGCTTGGGAAATGAGCTGAAGCGCTGCGTTTTCAATCTCATAGCGTCCAACGTCCACTAATAGATTAGTGGTAGTACAGCGCCAACTGAAACATTCCACTGAGCTGGACAGCGGCCATCCAGCCTAGCAGGTGGTGAAAGGAAGGGAAGCATGTAACTCCAGAGCAGAGGTCTGTTTGGGGAATCTCACCAGGAAGAACGGTCCGTGTGACTCGCTACCGAGATAAGTAACACCCCGGCGCCGACCGTCTCTTCCTTACGCTACACATGCTGCTACGCTGTCACATGTACCATGCAACGATGATGGACTCGATCACCGACGCAGGAGATCTAATGCGCCGACGGAGAAGATGCATGCACGAATTGGAGCAAATGAGTGACGAGCTGCAGGGCAAGTTGAAGTTGTGTCATTACACATGAGTTGTCCTTATCGATCTCTTGGTATCGCTACAACATGGACAATATGAAAACTAGAAACGCTAAAGCACACTTTTACAGCTTCCTTGCATATGGAGCTTGCTCCGGCCGGCGAAGGTGCTGCATCGACCCTCAATATTGTACAGTGACGAAACCATCGTCGACTCCTTACTCCTCCTCCGGCCAGACGTTGTAGCCGAAAGTGTCCTTCATGTTGACGAAGCGCGTGTGACGTCCCTTTGCGACGCTCTGGACGGCCTCAAAGTCTTCGTCGCTCAACTCGGGAATGAGCCAGTTGCTGTCGATGCGCTTCGGTGTGGAGCTCTTCGGGAGCACCACATAACCCCTCCTCAATCCCCAAGCAAGCAATACCTGTGCCAGATCGTGACCGCTCCTCTCAGCCACTTCCTTCAGTGTCTTGTTCTCGCGCACCGTCTCGCCAGTGGTAGGCACCTGGTTCTGACTACCAAGCGGCGAGTATGCCTCAGGCAGGATGTTGTTCTTGATACAGAACTGCACCAACTCGTCGTTGGGAAGGAAGGGGTGGCATTCGATCTGGTTCACCGCAGGCTTGACCTCAGCGTACGAGAGGAGCTTCTTAAGACCTTCGATCGTCCAGTTTGAGCAACCGATCGCCTTGGCCTTGCCTGAGCGGTTGATTTCCTCCAAAGCCCGCCATGAAGGTTCCAGGTTCTCGGTTAATCCCTTCTTCAGGATATATTTGCCATCAGCGCCAATCTTAGGCATGCGGTCCTCATTGGACTCAACTGCAAATGGCCAATGCAGCAAGAACAGGTCGATGTAGTCCATCCGCAGCTTCTGCAACGAGTTGTTGAAGCTCCACTTGATATCCTCGGGTTCCATCAAGTGAGGCCACACCTTTGTGCAGATGAAGAGGTCCGAGCGCTTGACTGAGGGGTTCGACTTGAGGAAGTCGTGGACTGCATCTCCAACCTCAGCTTCGTTCTGGTAGAACCAAGCGCAATCGAGATGTCGGTAGCCCGTGTTCAACGCGTGTGTGACGGCCTTGTAGGTCTCTCCGGTGGCTCCTTCGTTCGCAAAGGTACCGAAACCGACTGCGGGGATGGTGACGCCATTGTTCAGCTTGTACGTCTTGGTGTTCGCGAGGGGTGCCATTTTGAAATATGGTAATGCGTAACAGGATCAAGTCGTGTAGATGCAGCTCAAGGTAAATTCAGAAGTTGTGGTTATGCTCAAGCTAATGATGTACAGTTGTGATGATGGAATGCTAGGTATCTGCGCGGGGTCAATGTGAATGCACATATACCCAGTTTCAAGGCTCCGACAGAGAATTATCGAGAATTCTACGCCACAGCATGACCGCCCGATCTCACCGTACTCTTTCCACGGCCGGCTCCAGACGATGCTCGTACCAGTACCCATCTTCCGCCGCGCCAAATCTCGTAATCTCCATAAATCAGCATCCAACAGTTTCATCCTGTGCAGTTTTCTGCCAGAGCTTAACCAGGCATTACATCATTACGGCGGAGACTCGGTGGACCCTTCCTCACTAAGCCGACACAAGCCAGCACAAGCCAGGAGAGCCGAGCGGTGCGCTGCCGATTCGCCGGCCCAAGGAAACCTCCAAATTTGGGCGGTGCAACTTTGCCGACTTTTCCACGCGGTCAGGCCTTTCTTCGGACACCCAGGCAACGTCAAGCGCGATCAGCAGGAACGGACCGTTTTAATTGTGGGTCGTATGGAAATAAGGCCGAACACTCGGCGAACGACGTCGAGGTCAAGCATCACACCTTTCGCATACCCACTTTTCGGGCAGGCTCCTCGTGGCCTGCAGCCAATCGAGGCGCTTCCACGATGAGGCTCCTCGCTTGAGGCGCCGAGAGACAGCTCATTATCAGCGCTTGTACGCTTTTCGCACAGCTTGCGCGCAGCTCATCGTCTGCGCTGCAGGCGCGGGTAGCGACAATGTTGATGCGGACACGGCATAGATATGGTAGGTCTAGCGGTGAGTGTGGAGAGAGGCGTGCAGCATAGACACATGGAGTTGAGACCACTTTTGGAACCAGTGATGACATTCGTCGATCGGATCTCTACCGTGTGGCGAATCTGCCACGTTCATTCAGCACCGCACCCATTTTTACCCGCTTTTCGGGGTGACGAAACTTGGTCGAAATAGGTTTGCTGGTGCTTACGCTAAACAGACGCGATAACGGTCGTTCCAGTGCGGCCACCGAGCACCGTTGAGGCCAAACAGTGGTTCCGGTCAAGGCGACGCCTTTCGTCATCATGCCTTGTCTGTGGAGTATGACGGTGGAACCCAATAAGGGTTTCAGGATCTCAAGAATGGAGCATATCGGGAGGCCACGGGTAGGGCTGCGGCCGAACAAAAGAATACGCGAAGACTTTGACCAGAGTTCTACCTCTAGGACGGCGTAGCGTGGTAACGTGTAATGCTGCCTGCCCACTGACATCAGATATATACTCTGTCCCTCCGCACTTAGGGTTGCTCGTCCCTCTCATCTCATCTTAACAGTCTCTCTGGTCAAGAGGCCCTTCTACCGTTCATCTTACCTCATTTACCTTCTTGAACCTTGACAACACACTACATCATGCCTGCCTTCGACGACTCTGACTTCGGCGTGAACACGCCCCTTGCTCCTGTCAAGACCAATGGCAGTACCAATGGAACTACCAACGGCTCCTACAAGGAGACGCTCAGCATCCCCGCTGACAACAATGGCACCACCTCCATCGAGGTTCCCGCAACCCGTTCCTCCATCTCCGATGCTTCCGCCTACATGCACAACCTGTCTCTCTCGCCCAGCATGAGGGACCGCCGTGGATCAAGAAATTCTTTCGGTGCTTCTCTTCCCATTCCTCGCTCAAAGCGTCAGTCCCGGCTCTCGAGCGTGCACTACGCGGAGGATGGCAAGCCCTCCCGTCCCGGCATGCCTCCGGTCCAGCCTACTCGAGACATCCTAGCTGCTCAAATGCAAGACTTGAGCGGTGAGAAGGTTACTGCTGCCAAGGATATGGCATTCGTCTTCGACATTGATGGTGTCCTTGTCCACGGTGACCGGTTGATTCCCGAGGGCAAGCGCGTCCTTGAGATCCTCAACGGCGACAATGAACTCGGCATCAAGATTCCCCACATCTTCCTCACCAACGGCTCCGGAAAGGTCGAGACGCAGCGTGTGGCTCAACTGAGCAAGATCCTGCACAACCCCATCTCCACCGAGCAATTCATTCAGTCTCACACGCCTATGCGTGCTCTGGCCGAGTACTACAAGACTGTACTCGTCGTCGGTGGTGAAGGCTACAAGTGCCGCGAGGTCGCTGAGGAGTATGGTTTCCAAGATATCGTCGTTCCCAACGACATCATTGCCTGGGACCCAACCATCGCCCCCTACCGCGTCTTCACCGAGGAGGAGCGCAAAACCAGCCGACCCCGCGACTTCAGCAAGTGCAACATTGACGCGATCATGGTCTTCTCCGACAGCCGAGATTACGCCACCGATATGCAGATCATCATGGACCTGCTCCAGTCTGAGGACGGCCGCTTCGGCACCCGCGCCAAGGACCCCGTCTCCCAGCGCATCCCCATCTATTTCTCCCAGGGCGACCTGCTGTGCCCCACCGAGCACCCCTTCCCTCGCATGTCGCAGGGCGCCTTCCGCATCGGCCTCGAAGCTATGTACAAGGCGCTCACCGGCGTTGACCTCGAGCGTGTCGTCTACGGCAAGCCCGAGCTGGCGACCTACAAGTACGCCGACGAGATCATCACCAGCTGGATGGAAACGATCCACAGCGAGGAGAAGCTGCCCAAGAACATCTACATGATCGGCGACAACCCGGCCTCGGACATCATTGGCGGCAACATGTACGGCTGGAACACGTGCCTGGTGCGCACCGGCGTGTACCAGGGCGAGGGCAATGACAAGGAGAACCCCGCCTCCTTCGGCGTCTTCGCCAACGTGCTCGCCGCCGTGCAGACGGCTATCAAGAAGGAGCTCGGCGAAGAATTTAGGTTCCAGTTTGACGAGTCGATGAACCCCATCAACGGACAGGGTGTGTCGGCGATTGAGTAAAGGGTGGATGGCTCAAGTGCTGAGTCTGGTTCCCGATGGCATATCTAGGCGTTTTTTTGGGATGCAGTTTTGGGTCTACAGTTTTCTTTTTCTTCCCTTTTTATTTGTTTCACGCATAGCTTGCCTTTGCATATGAATAACTGCTGCTGCATAGCTCAGACGATTCCCAATTTGATACCAAAAGCATTTCATTACCTCTATATATGATTGAACGTTCTCTTCGTGTGCATGTGACGTTGTATCCTCGGACCTCCTGTGAACTCACTACGATACTCTTGATGCCTTGCAATATCAACACAAAAGCGGCGCAGGTGTTCAATGCCAAGAAGAGCTTGGTGGCGTAGACGACGCTACTGTCCGTAGCATCTGGGTCACAAATACATGCAAGCTGCGATCAACGCACGACATCCCATGAGATGATTAAAAAGGTGATTGGAAAATGGCGTGGTGGGACGACGCGTGTTCTCATTGTCTACTTCATCTCGGCATACTGTCCATCAGGTTTTGTTTACATCAGTAGACTGTCATGATCGATCCCTATCTCAGCTTGTATGTATAGACACAGTCTAGCCTACTAAGCGTCACGCAGACACTTTCCGTAATCTCGGAGATTTACATGCTCCTCGCTGTTCGACGGCGCTTGACCCCAACAACCTTGTGGTTGTTCATGTGAGGCGCCTTCGGTGGACGATGCTGGACCGCAATGACCCTAGGAGCATTGGGATATACCGTGATGGACCAAACATGTGGGCAATGCCATGGTCTGGTGTGACAGCGAGCAGAAACTTTTTGCCAAGACACCTTGATAGAGGGTGTTTTTGTTTATGAGAGTTCGGCCAGGGCCGGATGGTAGGAGATCCTTAGGGTGAGGACCCTGGCTATCGCGCGAATGTATCCTGTGCAGTGGGAGCCAGGCGTGGTGCTGATATGCGGCATGCGAGTATTGTTCATGTGGCCAAGAAGCCATCCAGCAGCGCAATATTCCTTTTCTCGTCTTGGGTTTTCTTCTGCTCTGAGACCCCCCGGTTTGTCTGGTGAGGAGCGCTGGAATGATACTTGATCAACACCAAATCTTCAAAATGCTCCTTTGTGAACTGCATAGCAATCTGCGCATCCGCCAGCTTCTCTTCTTTGATTAATTGCTGTGCGGCTCCTAGGCACATCCGCACAAAAAATCTTTGTCTACTTGGCTTTGAATGGGTAGACGCAAGGAAGCTGTCTGCATTCTTGATGATCTTGAGTGCGGGCTGGGGATCAGGATTCGTGGGATGGCACAGACAAAGCATCGCTTGTACAACAGGCTTCCACGCAAATAACCATCCATGGGTAGACAGCGCAAATTGTTCGTAAAGTTCCGGTGTACATGGAATCTGAGAATCGGCGACGATCAGGTCCACGAGTCGGGCTCCAGCTACTTGAAGGCTGTTAACATAGGCCTTGTTCTTGCCAGCCTCAGCCAATTGGAATGCGTGCTGGAAGATTGCGAATGCTTCATCGCGAGTTCGCGCCCCGTTGACCATCTCTTTCAGCAGTTGGCACTTGAACGGTGATAATTGAGCTTGATTGAGCATATCGCCCTCTTCCGGCTCATAGGTATACCAGCGCCATAACGGAGCGTGGTTACCTTCGGTGAGTAATAATGGGACCAGTCTGTTAACAAGGCTTCTCCTAGGAGCACCTTTGGCAGGTAATTGGCTGATCAAGAATGCTTTCGAGGTCTCCTCGCCGCTCGTACGCAGCCATTCTGCAATCACTGACGCCGGCCTCCGATCGCCATTTGATATTGACCCTCTGCGCCCCTTTGTTTTGTTCTGAGCTCTTTGTAATAGGTCGAGGCACAACGCAGCCTTCGGAATGTCGGCTGTGCCGATAGCCGCCTGGTCTAGGAACCAGGCGAAAGGATCGTTCAGCGCATTTGCTGCAGCGGAATCGGATCCTCTCCGGGATGGTTTCCTCGCAAACAGCGGGTTCGAGAGGATCGAGTCGATGTGCTCGGAGGCCGAATCATACGACGATGACAGACGCCTGGACTGTTCTACCTTGACAAGCTGGGTGGTGGTGCTCGCAGGTGGCGCCTCTGACGGCCCGGCGGGGTACTCGCGGTCGAGGTGGGATCTGAACGAGGTGGTGAGGAGATTAAGCAACTGCTGGCTCTCCCGCGGAGTGAGCGGTAGCTGTGGGTGGATTTTGGAGGCGAGCGAACTCAAGGCACGTCGGGCTACGGCTGCCTGCATGGTGACCGAGATCGCTGTCGAAGTAGCCAGTCGACACGCGCGGACGCGGTTTTGGGGGTGGTGGTGGTGGGCTGGGGCGGCGCGTCCGGTGAGACGTGGGCGTGGGCGTGGGCGTGGGCGTGATGACGGCCTGCGCGGGCAGCTTGGGCTTGGGCGAGCGACCCACACGGGCAGAGGATTGCAAGGGCACGTGATGCTCAGCCCGACCAGCCCAGGAAAGAAATGCAGCAGCGCACAGCCAGCGCGCGGCTCAGCCCTGCAGTCGATTCTTGCACCCGCTTCACCTCACATGCAATCACCTCTCCCGTAACTCCAGAGCCTGAGACAGCGCCAAACCCCAGCGCGCCTGCCTGCGCCAAGCTTCTTACCTCGTTTAGCCCCATCCCCATCTCTCCTTCCAAACGACATCATCCCCCACAATACCCTTCTCCTCACGCCAATCTCGCAGAGGCACACACATCACAACACACACATGTCTGACGTACAGTCCAGGCCTGCGCGCGGCAGGAGTGCCGCTCGCGGCGGCAGGGGAGGCCACGGCTCGCGAGGGCCGCGATCAAACAAACAGACAAACGGCGATGCCGCCATCGACACATCCGCAGACCAGGGCCAGCTCGGCGAGCTCAAGAAACAATATTCGTCGCAATTGAGCACTCTGAAAGAGCTCTTTCCCGACTGGGCTGATGTAGATCTTGTCCTGGCGCTCGAAGAATCTGATGGAGACCTTGCCTCGACTGTCGAGAAGATTACTGAGGGTGAGTGTTACGAGCTGCACCCCACGCGTATGCAGCCTGCTGCGCGTGGTGCATAGCGACCCCGATGCGCCTGACGAGCTTTGCTGACCATCCCGCCAGGACATGTTTCCCAATTCGCTGAGGTCAAGAAGGCCAGCGATCGATCCCGCTCCAAGGTCAAGGACACCACTGCTGCAAACGATAGCGCGCCCACTCCTCGCGGAGGTAGTGCCCGAGCCCGTGGAGGCGACAGCATTCGTGGTCGAGGACGCGGCACAGACCGTGGTCGAGGAGGATTCCGGGGCCGTGGAGGGGCTGCGAACGGAACACGCACTGGCGGACCTTCTGGCCCGACTTCAGTTCCTACCACTGAGTCGAACGCTTGGGAGACTCCTGCTGCCACGGAAGCAAAGGAAGACGCACAGCCCAAGGCCGCCGAGGCCCCGACCGCAAAGCTAGAGGCACCCAAGCCTGCAGCTGCAGCCCCCGCCGCGAAGACGTGGGCCAGCATGTTTGCCTCCGTCCCGAAGCCTGCAGTTCCGAAGCCTGTCGCGAAACCAGCGCCGCCGCCAGAAGAGCCCACTCCTTCTGCAGAGGTACCCGAAGTCGCACAGGAACCCCCGGTCGAAGTAGCGGAAGTGCCTCCACCGCTAGTCGCGGATGATATTGTTGAAGAACCGCCCATCGAAGAGACGTCCCAGGTGACGCCCGATAAGGAAGAAGGCGCCGGTCCCGAGCTTACCCTCACGCCTTCCAAGGATGAGTTGACGAAGGATAACATCGAGCATCTACCCGATGACTCAAACGGCCCGCCCACGGAAACTGTTGCTAGTACGGTTGCTAGCTCAAAGGATATCGGAAGTCTCGCGAGTGTTGCAACCCCGCTGAGCACTGGGGGCCAGGCCCCGATTGGTCGTCCCGGCATTGGAGGATACCAAACGACGGCACTCAAGGCCACCTCTGGCTCGCACCGTAGCACGAGCTTCCAGAGAAGGCTTCAGGAACAACAGGAGGCGGTTGTCATGCCCGGAAACCACGCGGTGAACCAGGCAGCAGTTCAGTTCGGCAGTTTGGGCCTGAACGGCGATGTTGATGCGGACCTCGATGTTGATGAAGATAGGGAAGATGCAGAGACACGCACTCAGCCTCCTCAGCACTCGCCGGTTGCGCAACCGAGGGCGGCTCTCCCTCCTGCGCCGCGACAAGCGCCTGCCGCCGAGTCGCAACCGGAGTCGATCCCCACACCCAAGCAGGCTCCCGGTCTACCTCCCGTTCCCCAGCAGCCGCTCTCCCAACAATCTCCGTCAATCCCCCTCACCTCGCAGGCAATGCAAAACCAGGGCTCGCAAAGCCAGCAGCCCTACAACCAGTTCGGTCGCTACGGCCAGGCAGAGACCGCGGCACCCCCGCAGAAGCCTTACGATCCATTTGGCCAGCAAGCACCGCAGTCCAGCCAGTACGACTACCCCGGTCAACAGCAGGCTCAGCAACAACCATCTCAGACTCAGATCGGCGGGTTCTCATCTGCCCCAGAAGCCTTTGGGTCTCAATACCCAACTTCCGAACAACAGCGCTCTGCCGCATACCAGCAGTACTACGGCAACTATGGCCAGCAAGGCACCCCAAGCCAACAAGAAGCCGGAGTCGCTCAACAGCGTAGCGGCAGTGCTTTTGGGGCAGGGCCCAATGACTCCACCTTTTCCCAGAGTCAATCCCAACAGCAGTCTCGATACAACGAGGCGCAAAACAGCGGCCACAACACTCCCAACCCAGCTTTGGGTGGTCAGCACCCGAGCGGGCCTGCATCGCAGCAACAAGGTCAGCACATGCAGCAACCGCATGGCCAGCCAGGACACGCGGGCAACTACCCTTACACTCACCCGTATTATGCATCGAACCCATACTACGCCAACTATGCCAGCCAGTATGGCGGCTATGGCCAAGGTGGGTACGCCAACTTTGGAAAGAGTATGTATGGCCAATCGCACCATTACGGTGGGATGCCTCCTCAGGGTTCTTTCGATCAACATTCGTCCTCCCCGGCTAATGTAGGCGCCTTTGGCGGCTCCTCTGTTCACGGCCGCGACTCCGGACTGGGTGGAGGACTGGGCGACTACGGCAGGTCGGTGTCAGGTGCTGGACAGAACCAGCACAATGCTACTGCTGGCTCTGGCGCATTCGGTGGCATCCCGGACTCTTACCGCCAGCCTCAAGGTGGTTACGGAGGTCAAAGCTCCTACGGTCAACAACAGCAAGGCCCCAGCGAGGATTCCCTGAAGCCGTTTGGCGACACCAAGAGTGCCGGACCCAGCCCTTCCGCTCTTGGGGCTCAGCCTGGCCGCCCCGGATCTGCTACGAACAACCCGCAGAGCCAGGGGAGCCAAACTGGCCTGCCTCAGCAGCAGGGCTTCGGCGGTTACCCAGGTCATCTTAACCAGGGCCAGGGCAACCAGTACGGTGGTGGTCTTGGTGGATTGGGGCACCAGGGTGCCGGAAGCCATCAAAACAACTTTGGCCAGTATGGTGGATTCGGTGGTGGTTACGGGTCTTACAGCCGTGGCGGCTGGGGCACAAACTATCAACAGCACTAGAGGTTCCGTTGCGGACCTCGTATTGAGTTGAAATTGGAGGATGGCATTCTGGCTGCGCTTTTGCTCAAGATGTCGCGGCTAGACTTTGAAAAGGTTATCAAACAGTATAGCCTTTTCATTTCTATCTCTTCTTCTCCGGCTCTTTCTCTCCTCACTCTGTCTGCATATCTGATTGATTAACGGCTAAAAGTGGCCTAACTTGTATTATGACGGGGACTTGTTCATCTCTTTTTCTCTGGAATTTGGCTTTGCTCTTGCATCCTCTCACTTCTGGACCGGATCAGAATGGCGTTTTGCGTCTTGAGCAAGGGTGGGTCCACTTTATAAGCATCGATGCAAAAAACTTGTTTTGTTTCTTGGTTTTGTTCTTCAGGAAAGGGAGAGGATAGGGATGTCTAAACATTAGTCTAGTTTGGGATGGAATGGGGATTATGGAGTTTGCAACACGGCAACTGGCGGAAGTGGGTGGGATGGGATGGATCGGGATAGTGAAATGTCAATGAACATGTGTGAATGGGAAAGTGCTGTCCCGAATGATTGAGATGTCTCGTGAATGCAGCCAGAATGAAAGTGGCACCTTTCGTTGACGTTGTTCACTCACCGCTTGATATGTGACCACTGATTCCATGAAAATAATTGAGCCCCTCATTGGTCGTAGAGGGTTTATCCGGATTTATTTCACTGCGCAGCAAGGTTGGTGCAATCTAGTGGCCGCAAGTAGAGCTCTCTACAAAGTCCGTCCAGTTCAGGCTTTTGCATGTATTTCTGGTATAACAGGGCTCCCTAGGTATGCCTTTACTCACACTGGTCGAAGTAAGGCTTTCAATATGTTTATTGTAAATAGGGCGTTCCATCCCATCCATTGCATTTTGGATTTCAAGTCTATGAAGTTCCGGTGAGGCTGTTGTCGTACGAGCAGCACTCGCCTCCAAAGGATTTGCGCAGGGATCATTGTAATTCGGCTGCAGGGGCAAGATCTGTTCCTGGCCGAATATACGAGTGGCGCTGACTTCCGATGAGACATAGCAGCGCGATGTGTACTAATCGCGTATATGTGCCAGTAAAAGTGTTGACACGGCCGCAGCATTTGCGTATGAGTGAACAAGAATGAAATTCGGTGCCAGCGCAATGCCGCAGGATTGCATGTAGCCGATCGCCTTTCCAGTGATATCCATGCTCCTCGGAGACTAGAATTACGTTGGACAAGGCGCCTCTCGCTGACCATTCCTGAGAGTATGTTGACCGCCAGACCTCCTCTGCGCGAGGGTCGTCGAATCGCGCGCAAACGTCATCCCGGCTAGATCCACTGCATCGAGAAAAACGGCGTCTAACGGCGCCGCTACTGCATGTCGCACGTCGGTGCTGCGCTGCTTGGGGCATCGGTGTCGGGGCGGCTCGGGGAATTGAGAAAAAGTTAAGCTTATCGCACCATGATGGCTTTAAGATGTGGGAAGGCCGGCTCAAAAGGCAAGGACGCCCAATTGTCGGAGTGATTCTGGGAATTCCTTTTGGTATGAAGAGGCAATTTGGAGCAGACTCTAATTGTAAGACGAGAATACCTGTGCTGGTGTAAGAAGAGAGAGGTACGCTGCGCTGGTTCTGGACGTGGTCTTTCGTAAGTATGGAGCACCTGCATGGACGACGCGTGACTGAACTGACCTCATTGCAGAACGATATTTTCCACGATTGAGACCGCGTCTTCGTTCAAAACATATGCTCGAGAATAATATTGCTAGAAAGAAAATTACCGCACTGCCAGAAACATGGCCGAACCAACCTCACCGCTGCTTCGCCTTCCCTTTGAGATCCGCCTCATGGTATATGAATACCTGCTCTTCCCTTCTGCGACACCTTCATCCTCGCACTCGACCTCCGTCGCCAATCTCCTCCCGGACTTCCACACATATCACTCAAGCGACACAAACGATACGCCCTTCACCCTCGCCGTCCGCACCATCGACCCTTACGCCGGCGTAAACAGCTCCCGCGGCTGGAGACTCCGGTCCACCTACCACGTCCGCACTGGTAAGCTTCTTTCCCCGACCTAGTACAAACGGTTTCCGCGCGCATTGTGTATTTACCTGGCTCGCAAAACCCAAAGGCTTAATAACCGGCGCGACAGGCCCCTTCCTCACCACCACAACGCCCACCACCTACCGCGTGCTGCTCTCACCGTACACCGCGCACCTCCGACACACCGTGCCGTCCCTCTTGTCGCTGAGCCACCAGATTCACGCCGAAGCCGCGAAAGTCCTCTACGCGAACTACACGTTCAGCTTCCACACCAGCATCGAGGCCGCGGTCCCGTTCTTCTCGGATCTGACGCCGATAGCGAGGGATTCTGTGAGGCATGTCGCGCTCACCAAGAAGGGACTGCCGTACACCAAGGAATTCGATCGTCTGGAGTGGGGCGCGCTGTGCGGCTACCTGGCACGCGAGGTCTGCTTGTCGCACCTGTATCTCTCCGTCGTTGCAGGGAAGCCTGGGGACAACGGGTGGGATAGTGTAGCCCCTATTTCGAAGGAGGCGTTTGCGTTGATGCAGCGCATGAAGAATGATTGGGGGAGTAGTGTTGGGGGTGCGGATTTGACGTGGGTGGATCAGCTGTTTGAGGTGAGGGGGTTTAGGGAAGTTAGTGTGAAGGCGCTGGTGGAGCATTGTCCGCCGGCGGTGAGCGAGACGATGGCGTTTTGGATTGCGTTTAGTAAGAGTGTGGAGGGGGGGTTTGGGGAGTGGGTTCGGGGGGTTATGGTTGGGGGTGAGACGAGGTGAGGTGAGGATGGTGGGAATGTCGGAACGAAGACCTTGGGTTCTGCATATCTATGCTGAAATTATAGCACTCATTGCTCAACATATTAGCGCGTACGTAATAGGTCTTTTAGAAGGGTTCGGGTAGGACTCGAAGGAGGAACTTTATACATATTCATTGGGTATCATGGCAACTCTACGCACCCTTCTCATCACCCTCCTCCTTCCTCTCACCAAATAGTTCTGCTCCCAGCTCATTCAAGAACCGGTCAGCTTGGCCCTTTGCCTTCTTCTCCTGAATCGCGCGTTTCTTCTCCTTAATCATCTCCTTCCTCTTCTCAATCTGCTCTTTGCGCTCGCGCCGCGCCCGCTCCGTCTCCTGTCTCTCCTTCTCCAGATTCGACATCTGCTTCCTCCTCTCCTCCTCATCCTTGGAGAAGTGCATGAACGCCGTGCCACGCTGCCGCACCTCTTGGCGCCCATCAAAGTGCTCGTCCGGAGGCGGAGTAAGCTCCTTGTCGCGCTTGGCCGCAAGCTCGGCCATCTGCTGCGCGATAGTCTCGTCGGGGTTGAAGGCCTGGCTCTGCACGGCATCCCCGTATATGATATTCGTTGGCATGCTCGGCCGCGCGGTGAAGCGATCCGGCTCGTCAGCCGCAAGCGTGCGTTTCCGTCGCTCCTCCCGCGCCATCTCCGCCCGCGTGCCCTTCCGCGTCCGGCCAAACTCGTCCTGGTACTCAACCAGCTCCTCGTCCGACGCTTCAGACTCGGAGCTCGACGAGTCTGCACCTGCGCCTCCCTTCTCCTGCTGCTCCGCCCACTTGGCATCAAAGTCTACGCCGTACTTGTCGTCGACATCTTCTATGTCGCCCCGCTTCAGTGCGTTGTATAGGCGTGCCTTTTCCTCCATGCGCCGCTTTGCGCGCTTCCAGTGCGCCTCATCCTCTGCCTTCTCGTCGCTCGTGAGCTTGCGGTGTTTCTGTGTGAATTGGGAGTCTTCCAAGTCTTTTGCTGCGCGCTTGTTTACGCCTTTGTTGTGTGACTTGAAGATGTCTTCTTTCGTGGATCGTGCGCGGCCGGCGGCGGGCTTGGAGGCGTCGGAGGAGGCGGTTTTGATGAGGCTCGAAAGCGTGGAGGAGAGGGCTATGGAGCTGGCCGAGGAGATGGGCTTGCCTTTCGGGCGGGAGCTTGGTCGGTCTTGGTTGTAGAGGTGCGCGTCTTTCTTGGACAAGTGCGACATTGTTGAGATAATCAGCCGTGGCGGCTGCGAGGGGTGACTTGCGAGCGCGTGCTGATGTCGGGTGCTGGTGCTGGCCGTCGGCTTGGCAAGCTTGTTTGGTCCACGGTCGCGCTTCCTGGAAAGGCGCTTCGTGGACGACCAACGCGCGTGCAGACAACAGAGCTGTTGGACGCAACAATGGTCGGGGTGCCGTAGCGTTATCGATATCGGTAGGGCTGAACGATCCCTGGCGGCGATGTCGGACCAGGAGCTAGGGAGCTTCGGTGGTGGGGTGTCCGCAAACACGAGTCCAAAGCGGGGTGGATGTTTCTTGTCACCATATACGGCAAAACCCTAATTGCTCCGATCAGCACCGGGAGATAATCTCTCAATCACTTCCTCGTCTAACAGAAACTCCATCCGCATTTCCCTATTCAGATAACCACACAATCATGCCTCTCCCACGCCAGGTCTTCGTTGCAGTCATTGGTAGCTATTCCTCCTCATGGCACATGCCATTGACTAAACTGCTGACCATGAACAGGTGCCGGAGGCGTTGGAAAGTGCTTCCTAGCCCAGCTATCGTCCCTCGCACAATCGCTCTCCCAATCCCCCGCCGCTCCCACCTACCTCTCCCTCATCTACCTCAGCACATCCAAAAAGGCCCTCTTGCACGCCGACTACAAGTCCCAACAGCTCTCGAGCTGGGAGTCGGAGCTCCAAGCCTCCTCTACCGCCCCCTTGCCTCCTCCACAGCTCGCCGACTACCTAGTAAAAGCCCCAGGCAAGGTCATCCTTGTCGACAACACCTCGAACCAGGAGGTCGCCGACTCATACCCTCTCTTCCTGAAGAAAGGCATCTCGATCGTGACGCCCAACAAGAAGGCCTTCTCCGGCTCCTACAAGCTCTGGGAGGACATCTTCAACGTCGCATCCAACGGCACCGGCGCCAATGGCCTGGGCGCCGGCGGCTACGTCTTCCATGAGTCCTCCGTCGGCGCGGGCCTGCCCGTCATCGTCACCCTGAAGGATCTCATACGGACCGGCGATGAGATCCGCAAGATCGAGGGCGTCTTCAGCGGCACCATGAGTTTCCTCTTCAACTCGTTCCAGCCGACCAACGGCGGCGGAGGCAAGTTCTCGGCTGAAGTGAAGAAGGCAAAGGACCTGGGATACACGGAGCCGGATCCAAGAGACGATCTAAATGGTCTGGATGTCGCGCGCAAGCTCACTATTCTGGTACGTAGTCACCGCCATCATTGATCTTCTCGAGCATGCTGACCCTCACCGCAACCAGGCCCGTATCGCCGGCCTGAAAGTCGAGTCGCCCACCTCCTTCCCCGTCCAATCCCTCATCCCCAAGGAGCTCGAGTCTGCCTCCTCAGGCGACGAGTTCCTCTCCCGTCTGCCCGAGTTCGACGGCCAGATGGACCAACTCAAAGCCGACGCCGAGAAGGAAGACAAGGTCGTCCGCTTTGTCGGTAGCATAGACGTGCAGAATGGCGACGTCAAGGTCGGGCTGGAGAAGTTCGACAAGAGCCACCCTATTGCTGCTCTCAAGGGTAGCGACAACATCATCGCTTTCTACACGAAGCGCTACGGTGACAACCCGCTCATCATCCAGGGTGCGGGTGCGGGCGGCGATGTCACGGCTATGGGTGTTACTGGTGACCTGTTGAGGGTGCTTAGGCTCATCCGTTAGGTGCAGTAGGTAGTGACTATGGGCAGCGCTATATGTTCTAAGGTTCACTTTGTTTGACCAACAACGACATCTTTGATAGAATGTTCTCTACAAAATTGGATTAGGTAGAATGAAGCAATAGTGGAATAAGTACGCGCTCGAATTATCGCAATAATAGAGATGCGCTACATCTGAGAAAAGATACACTCTTCGAGTAGCCATCCAAGCTTGGAGCTCTTCGGCGCCGCCAGCAAAGCCGTTCTTCACATATTGTATTGGACTCAAGGTACACGTTAGCTACAATTGAGAGCACAGTTAGAAGGCTAATTAAGAACACTAGCGTAGTAAAGCCGATATTTGGATGTTGTATTAATATACTGGATTGACATAGTCGCGGCGACAGTCCAGATGCCTTCTCCCGCACAAGATCTCAGTCGAGCAAAACTCCTATCAATCGCCTTCTTGACCAACAATACAATGAAATGGTGGAGGATGTTACATACAAAATCGCTTCGTCATCAGAGCAGTACAAGCGTGCAAGTGGAGAGGCACACAAAGACAGCAGAGCCGTCCTGCCACCCAAACAATGCAATGGCTTTCTCCCTCTCATCTGCGGCATTAGCCACGCTCTTCCACTCGGACACCCCATCCGACACACTTACCGCATCATTATGATCGATCGAGCCGAGACGCAAGACTATAACAAGTCCCAAGCAATGTCGCCACGAACAACAAAACTATCATCGACAAGGTACCCTCATTTTCGTCGAGCTTCTTCGATTCGCCCTTCGAGCTCTTCTGGGTGGACTTACTCTGCGGCTATAGCAGTCCGGTCGGGTTTTCATGAACGAGTGCACAGTGCGTACACTAAACCCAAAATGAGACAGCATCATTCAACGACTGCGCCCAATACGACCATGCCTCGCCCCTTTTGTAAATCTCCGATTGATACTACTTACATCCGAGGACGGTAGAGGATGACGGGAGAACGGGAGGGCATTTTGGCCCCGCGAAAATGAAGCAGGCGGTTCGGTTCGCTAGTCATTGGTTGCCCCACGTACCCCACGGCTGTATCATTGCGTATACTAAGCCCTTTTGGTCCCTTTACATCAGTACTACAATCCCGACCATAGCACCGGCGTCCGCTTGGTCGCTTCTACCGTGTACGCCTTCACTGTGCCAGACAAACATAGAACTGAGATGCAGAATTTCTTGCCACGAAAAGAATCAGTACACCCAAAATCTCCGCTATCGTTAAACATTGGGCTGCACCGGTCTTGTTTCGGCATCATGGGAGATAGAGAGCCGTAGAACCCTCGGGGCGGATGGCTGCAGCAAGGAGTTGAAATGCATCAGGGATTAATCGGGACTGTGTTTCCTTGGGGAGAGGCAGTGCTAATCATGGCCCTTGTTCTTGGTCGTACTCGTGCTGGGTGGTGTCTAGTCCCTGTAGATTAATGTCGCCCATGTGGTTCTTAACCGGAGAACTCTAGTTTGGGCTTTCTGAGTGGGTGTAGCTTACCTAGGTAGTTACAGTTGCCGGAGTCCGATAAGATTGGCATGGCTACATCTGTCTTTAAAACGATATTGGGAAGCCCTTGGAACCGTGGATCCTGCCACCAGCTCTTTCCAAATCTCCAACAGACGATAAACTATATGTTCTTTCTGCATCCCATCGCATCCAATCTTTAAGCACGCATCTCTTCTACATTATGTTAGCCAATTCCATGTTATTAGGACGCGATCCAGATCCGAATGCAGCTTTCGTCGATACCGCGCTATTCAGCGTCGCGATTTCGCTTCCGACTATTGCAACCACGGCTGTTATATTGAGATGCATGGCCAAAAGATGGACTGGCAAGAAGATTTTCTCTGGCGATGACTGGATGATATTTATCACCTTGGTGAGCGACAATTATTATCGTAATATCTCGAGCACTACTAAGATTCAAAAAGGTCTTCTGCTGGGGCCATTCAGTCAACACGTTTGTTGCTGCCGGCTTGGGGGGAATCAATAGGATCACCATAGGCCAACGCGAGTACGCAAACCTAGCCTTGAGGGTATGGAAAATATCCAAAAACAACATTTTTGTTTGACACTAAAAGGATGGCAGACGTTGTGGATATCAAACTTTCTGCTAGTGACGGCGCTCTACACCGTCAAGGTGTCAATACTGCTCTTCTATTGGCAAATATTTTACATAAGCCATCGATTTCGCAAAGCCTGTATGGCCATGATTGGCTTGCTATCCCTCTGGTGGATATCTGCCATCATTGTATATAGCCAAGATCTTATTGAAAGATTCTTGCTAACATATTACAGGTCATCTTCTTGATCGGTGATCCAATAGATTCCTCATGGAAGAATGCTGCCCTCGCGAAGCATCGCTTTGACTTCAATGCGTGGTATCTGGCCTTTTGTGGTCTGTCCATCGTGTTCGACATCGCCATCCTCTGCTTCCCGATCCCTGTGATCCGGACCCTCAAGATTGACACAAGGCGGAAATTATCGATTGTCGGTATCTTCTGGCTCGGAAGCTTTGTCTGCATCAGTGCAATTGTTCGATTTGTGCTCTTCTATCAATCCATCAATGGGCTTTCCGATTTCGGCAAGAATCAGTACAGCTCGATTACCAACGCTTTCATCTGGTCAGGAATCGAACCAAACACTTCAGTCATTGCCGCTTGCTTGCCGACGTATGGACCTTTCTTTAGGGACAGCGGGATTGTGCCGAAATTCATACAATCCGTCAAGTCGACGTTCGGGACATCGAGCGCCTCGGAATACAAGACAGAGTTTTCATTCCAGAGCAAGTCACTATCCAATGGCACGTACATGGAACTCGAGAAGACAAAGGGTAGCGAGAGGATTGCGGTGAGAAAGGCAAATGAAGATACCGAGCGCATTGGCTAGAGATCCAGAATATGAGCATCAGAAGATACCAGAGGCTTTCCCAGCGGGAAGGGAAAACAACCCTGATTGCAAACAAGGTCCCGCGTCAGTCTCAGATGTTCATTGTGCAGTCAGAATAGTGTTCCAACCTTCTTACTCAGTTCTCCAGTCTTCCCACTCAGCCCACGCCGCTTTAAGAGAGGGGCGCTGAAAGTCATCGTAAGAATATGTCACCCTCGTACACAGCTTTACAATGAGTTCTTCTCGTGAGTATACTCGACTTGTTGAACAGCTATCCTTCACCCACAGCCTGTCAGTCTCTAAACGACCTCATGTCACGCTACACCGTCTCATCAACGCCGCACTCCCCTCATAGGACGCCGTACGAGCTCCTCCCAACTGCCGGCCGCCAACGCTGCACAAAGGGTCCGCGACGATCCGACCCAAGACCCGGGCACAGAACCGCTGTCATATGCGCCTGGGTATAAGCACCGCGCGTAGAGCGCCAAAGCCTCGCAGTGTGGTCTGGACCCCCCGGGTCTATAAACAGAACTATCGTCCTCTGCTGTCGTGCAACCGTGGTGGTGAGCCAGAACTGCTGAGTAGGCCACTGCGTGTGCCACTGCGTGGTGAGCCATCGGGTTAGTCGGCATGCCGAAGGCTTGCTTTGCCGGGCTGGCTGGCGCCGGCGTATAATAAGTGATGGGTAAAAGTGGCGCGAGCTGACCGAGTGCGGGGATGGCTCGGCAGGCGGAGAGGGCTGGGGTCTTGGTGTTGTCTAAGACACTCTTCTCTTGTCTGTGTTTCATCCGTTTTAGACATTGTCTTGAGTAGTCTCGACTATGCTGCTGGAGTCAGTTGACAAACTGACTGCCTAGGCAAGAACATGCTGATTACACGGGTGTTTTGGGCGTGCTTTATGGGCTGGGGAGGTCGTGTGCGATATGTTGTGGTGCGAAGAGGCGGAAGGATGGACGGGCGCCAAGGAGACCAAGCCTCACCAAGCTGCGGAAACTTGCTCGGGGCTGAGAGCGGGATCGGGATCGAGGACCAGCCAGTGTGACATGGTGAAGGAGAATGGCATGTGGACGGTGTTGGTGTGCAGGCGCTGGCAGACGTGAGCAGGGATGTTGTGGTGACTGACCGAAAGCCCATAACGGCGAACAGCTTGTGACATAGTGGAGGACCTGGCCCGCGCTTGTGTAGACATGAACGCTAGGAATGCAGTATCAGGTGAAGATAAAGAAGACCTTCAATAGTCTAAGTTGCCCTAAGGTCCACTGTCAAGTATTCGAATGGAGAACTTCCAAGCCTAGAAGTAGAGAAATCCGCTGGGCACATTGATCGCATACTTTGCTAAGTCGGCTAAAGGCATACAGTCTTCTGGGATATTTTTTGGGACACATCAAGTCATATGCCGTGTCCGTTTAGGTGTTTTAATGCAGAGGAGTTGCAGCGTTGTCCATGTATGATGAACCTGGTAGTCGGCAATAGCTGCCTAGGATTCGACAGATTGGACATATAGCACAGATTTCCGCAAACCAGAATGCAAGTATGCCGGCTGTCGAACCCTGCTGTGACGTGTGGTCTACATAATAGAGTCTGGAATGCTGCAGACTCGTCCGTTATCCGGTCAAGGCCCACTCCGAAGCACGAAGTATAGCGATACTAGCGCTTGCTGGGGATTGTGGGGTAAGTTGGCCGTGAAGCTACGGAGCCGGGATCTACCTCACAAGATAAGACGCGCTGCCGCTGAAGAGGGTGACGTGACCGCGGGGTTGGAACCTCCAGCGTCTTGTCGGGTTCTTGGTCTTCAGGACCCAGCATGGTGAGACTTTGTTTCCCCAGACACGCAGAGCTGAACGACTTCTTGGCATGTAGGGGCCTCCGCGTGCGTTCGCCTCGGCTTGTGTCGCGTTCCATTGGACATGCGACAGTGTGACGGCGCGCGTGGCATCGTGTGTTGGTTCCGCGAGCGGGGTCGCAAGCTCGCGGCCAAGCAGGCCAAGTCGCTGCCAAGGGCATGGGGAGGAGCGGAATCGAATGGCGGACGGCGCCGCGACTAGGGTGCAGGATGGCGTTGGGGCTGTGCCAGAATCTGGGATCCCTGCTTGCGGCAGCGATACTGTCTGTGTGTCTCAACTTCTCCTTTCCGCGTCAGCCCGCACGGTGATGGGATGGATTGATAATCTGCCATGGATGTATGTGGGAGGAGCGGACTCTGCCGCAAAATGGGTCGATAACGTGGGGCTTTGGCCCAAAACAGGGCCAGTCTTTGCTTTGGTTGACATGCGACCAACGAGAGGATGTGACGGATTGGGATATTGCGCAGGAATGGTGCCTTCTCACCGCACATCGCAACGGTACGCCTCTCGCTGCGCGTCCAGCTCAACGTGCCCACAGAGACCCCAGCACGCTAAGGTTTGATAGTCCACGTCCGTGTAACTAGCTGGGTATCTGAAGGATGCTTGCTTCTTCGACCATTGGGCCGGGCGATCTCGCGTTATCTTTCTTTGTTACACCTGCACAGTCGACATACTGGGTTGCTATGCTTTGTTCTGCAGCAGATGAGTGTGGCACGATCAAACGCGACAGGGATGCCGTGCAGGCGCCAGAGGGTGATTCCGCCGCGATTTAGGCATGACTTCATCAAAAAAGAAACAGGCGGCTCGTTGGATGGATTCACCCGCTCTGTGTTCCCCGGGCATGTTTCCCTGCTGGTGCTCGCTACCGACGGCTGATAGCGGCACCTCCTAAGGACCACGTTTGCATGCACACAAAGCAAAGGTTTGATGATGTTGGGCGCATGCGAGGTCCTTGGGCACAGCTGACAAGCCGGGACGGCGGGAGGAAAGCGACGGTGCCGTCTTGGACGGGCCTTGGGGCACTCGCCCTCGCCTCGCCCAGGACGGCTGTTTTGACACCGTCGTCTGGCCTCGGTGCTTCGTGCGCGGGACGACTCTTGGTGATCCCCGGCCCCTGCCCCCCTGCCAGTCGCCGTTTGGGCAGACTCAAGGGCGGGCCTCAGCTCCCTTCTCGAAGCATCGTCGGGACAGGAGTCAGGACGCTCGTAGCACAGACTCACCGCATCCTCAGACAGGTGCGCCCTGCAGCCAATGGCGCCTCCACGTTGCGACCGCACCGCGACATGTCGACGCCGCAGCGCCAGTGCGGTGAGATTGGCAGTGCTGGCGGGTGTTGTCGAGCCCAACGCACTGGTAACAGATCTGCCGGGGGCCGTCACCAACTGTCGCTAGCTCCTTTTCCGCGTGCTCCTCGTCCCGCGAGTGAATGTCTAGCCTGCTTGCGGAAACGCACAAGACCTCCTGGCCTGCTTGGGACGCGACGTCGCCAGGCGACAATCTCCACCCGAGCTAGGGGTCTTCCATGTGTACTCAAGCCTCCGCCCAGCTGCCCCAACGCCCTGGGACACTTATTAAAGCGGGCTCCGCCGCCATGGTGGTGCCGTCTGATTCACCCTACGCCGCCTGTTGCAGTAGACAAGGCTGACCATCCGTTTGTCGTCCTGCATTTGCATTCCACACGCCCCGTCACCACCGCTACCAGCACCCGCACCTTCCGCTGCTGAGCATCTGGCTTGCTCATTCCTGCTCCTGCACCCTCGCCTGCGTCATTCCGGCTGCTTCACGCAACCAAGGAAGGAACCAAGGGGGATCATCACCACCCCGTCCACCTATCACCATCGCCGGCTTGGCACACGACCTCGTTGCACCGCCTGCATCGCCATATCAGACCACGTCCTCGTTACGCACTGGAAACACCGTCTCCCCACCTTGTCATCGGTGCCCCGTGCATGTCCCATACATAGCCCGCCGCCTTTCGATCGACGCCGTGGCCGCTACGTCCAGCCATCGCTCCCGATTCACTCATCACGCTGCTACCACAGCCAACGCCACGCAGCCTTCACACCACCAGTCACTCTTCACGACGTCGTCTCTAGCAACCCACAGCCTGCCCGAAGGCAGCGTCCTTCCCACCCGGACATATCTCGACATCACTTGAAGCACCTTCCGACATCATGTGCGTTGCCGAACTCAACGTTTCCCTCATGCCTTGTCGGCACCGGTGGTACCACCTGTCGCGCGCCTGCAGCCCGTCCACCGACCTCTCCAACTGCGACAAGAAGCTCGGTCTAGCAGGATGGGAGATCAAATGCGACTTCTGTCCTTACTGCTCAGGATGGAACTTGACCAAATCCGAGTACCGCCTTGTCGGCAATGACCGAGCACCTGCCATAGGAGGTCTTTCCCGCACACCATCGCTTAGCCTGAATACTGCGCGTCGCGAGTCCCGTCGCGGCAGCCTGTCTAGGACCGACAGCAGCAACAGCATCGCAATTCTGGCACAAGAGAAAAATCGCGCCCTCAACGCTCGTGTGGACGCCTACCTGAAGGTCGCTCCCGAGCCGCCTCTGCCATCACCATACCCGGCTCCGCTGGCCGACGTGAATGAAGACGACGGGGTAGCCTTGTCCAGCAGCCCCAGTGACACTTCCAGCGAAGGGCCAGAGAGCGTGCGCCACTCATCCACCTCCACCCAGGGCGACTCTGTGAGCATTATCAAGAGGATGCGTCACAAGTCGAAGAGGCTATCGATGAGCCTCTTCAAGTGATCACACCACGATTGGGCATTCCCTAACCACTGACGCTTGGGGTCCGAAAAACATTCATGACGTGGTTTTAGCGTACCGCTTCTCGTTCTAGGCCATTTGCCGGTCTCCACGGTACCCGTTCCGCGACCCCCGGTTTGTGAAACGGCCCGATATCTCTATCCAGCATCAGGCGTCGTGTCACTCCATTTTTACTCAACGGCGCCTAAAATGACTCCACTCTTCGTTTCATCCTTGTCTTCAACACTATCGAATTAATCCAGCTCTACCGGCTTCCATCATCTCTTCTCTTTACACTTAGATACCCAGAGTGCGCTCAGGCACATCCGAGCGCGACCGAGTCACGGTCATGTCGATCGCTTTGTAACGATCGCAGGGGTCTACGCTTTCGGCGTTATTCAGAACAGGATCTGTGTATTTCAATGTTGGTTTGGGATCGGAACGGAACACAAGGCGGCCTTTGCGATCATGAGGCGTTAGTCAGGTGTGCGTACACACGGACGCACGAATTGATCATACCCCGTCTATGAACGCACATGGGCAGACATGTCGTCGCATCGTGTATAGGCTTTTCCTGCCTTCGTCGCTATCTGCGCCCTTTATAGCTACCTCCAAAACAATTTACTTGAACAATCTGCAATCATTTGTAGGATACCTTTGATTATGTGCCGAACACTCGAGAGTTTGGAAGTAATTGTTTCGGCACCCTACTGAGTTCATGTACTGTATCTCGCTGCAGCCTGCCAAAGTGCGCGAACTATTCGGTTTGATAATGTGTGACATCCAACGACATTGAAACACTGTATGGACTGACATACACAAGACAACAGGGCCTCAAAACTACTACTTCTTCTGACACTACCATTAGACCAAGTAGCGGTGGCATCAGAGTAGCATGAAGTAACCCTTTTTCTTCTCCGCTCGATCCATAACATCATATCATACACATCACAAAACGTCTCAACGTGACGTCCCCACTGACAACCCCTCAACCCTAAACTCCCAAATCCTCCACCCTCAGCATTCCGCTCTGCATCCCCGCCACAGCCCAAGCCCCACACTTCAAATTCGGATTCCACGCCACCCTTGTCGCCGCCGAATTCTCCTCGAACACGGTGATGAACTTCGCGCCATCCTTGTGCCGCTTCGTCGAGTCTGGATACTGCATGCTCGTCTGCACCGGCTTGTAGCCCTCGGTGATGCGCGTGAGTGGCCTCGACATAATGCCCGGATCATCTGGACAAGCAGGTTTGCCCTCGATCGATCCATCTGACTGTACGACAGGACTAGCGTTGTCCGCCTCGCTATCCTCCACGGGCCTTCTCCATTCGTGCTTGAACCACGTCAGACTCCACGGGATATCCTTCGCGTTCATGATCTTGCACAACCCATTCGACGCTGCGACACTCCCGTCTGACGACCCAACCAACACTGCTGGGTGGACCGGACTCGTCGCCACCGCCGTAAGCGTGCTGTCTGTCCTGAACGTGTAGATGGCCTGGTTGTAGCGGCGCAGCGTGCCGTGCTTGAGCAGGTAGTACTCATCGAGCATGACGAAGGACTGCGTGTGCTCGTGCCAGGCCTGGGAATGGACAATCATGCGGCCACGGAGAGACGATATGCAATCGGCGACGGGGGCGCGCAGGTCAATGAGGCGGGCGAAGCCGTCGGCGGTCGTCAAGGAGAGGAATTGGGGGCGAGAGGGGTAGCCAGATGAGACAGTCACAACATAAGTGTCTGCGAGCTGTTTGTGGAACCAAGGTCGAGGGCAGGGTCTTCCAGCGTCTGGTCTATTTAAGGGAGGAAACATTCCTGGATGCGTGAGCGTCCATATTGCGATGTTTCCAGAGGCGGTTCCGACCGCGATGGTAGTAGGTGAGAGCCAGCATAAGCAGCTCGGAAGCGTGCTCAGCTTTTCCACTGGGTTTCCAGCCTTGTCTGTAGAGGGCGGATCCCGGAAGGCGAGCTCCAGGGCGGCTTCTGTGTAGTGTACATACTGTGTGATAGAGGAGCCCGCCGTGGGATTTCTTAGTGACACATCTAATATCCTCACCATTCCATCAGACCAAATGCCAGCGAGAAGTCCGAGTCGAACCACGCCGTTCTGATCTGGCTCGATGGAATCTTCAGCGCCTATGGGCCACCACTGGATTGCTTTAGGTGCTCCCCAATCTGTACAGAGGACAAGTGCGAGGCGCGGCTCGTTCTTCGCGCTCATGGTGCCGTGTTTCGTTGAATCAAATGCCCAGATCTGTATCGATGCAGGAAAAGGGCTTGTCGCGATGAAAGCCGGCGCTTTCGGATTTCCAAAGCGTTTGTGCTTCTTCGCCGTCATATCATCTTGTTCGACGATGACTGCAAGGTATTGCGTTATTCCAAGTTGATTTGGGGCCCAGTTCACGTCTTGTATTCGCGAACCGAGATGGAAAATCCAACCTTTCCGCTTGCTGTCCGATCCGAACGGTGCTGCAGCGCTCATATGCCTTCTCTTCTTGAGCGAGAATATGCGTTGGTTGTTCAGAGCGCCCATCAACAGGTCCAAAGACTCTGGTCCCAGATTCAACAAGTAAGCTTGTGCCTGCTCTTCGTTCATCTGCACGGTTGTCTGCCCCTGGGCGAAGGCGGCCCGTCCGAAATTCGCATACCATTGGCGTACGTTTTTGATGTCCTTGGCTCTGGTTTCCTCCGTGACATACGGCGACGGTGCTAAGTGGTTGAATGATCGACTCGGTAAAGCCACCTGTGAGAGCCACGTCTTCTTCGCATCGAAGACTGGACGCAGATCTTCACCCGTGGGTCCGAAGAGGTTTCGCAGCCGGCTCTCCTGTCCTCCCTCACGCCATTCACCTACTGCTCTTTGGCGGGTCGTCGTTGCTCCAGCGGTGTTAGCACCCAAGGGAATGTACCGCGCGCCCGCAACACCCGGAGTACCGACGCAGCGCACGCCTGTCAAACCGGTAGTGCGTAGCGATTTCGTTTTGCCTGAGCGAACTGGTGTCGCAGGAGCACTGTCGAGACTACTGTTACGATGTTCCACAGTGATCGACCTGGCGCGTAGGACATCTCTGAGTGCCTTCATTGATACAACGATGTCTTCTTCCCTGACATGCTCTTCTTGCTCTTCTCCTTCCTCTTCCTCTACCTCAGCTTCTGCTGGCTCGTCTACCATGAACTCATCTGGGTCATCATCTTCAGCAGGCGGCACGAAGTCATCCTGTTCTTCTTCTCCGACTTCACCTGCATCGTTCTCTTCTGCTTCTGCCTCCGAGCCCGAGAGTTCTATACCACTGAATGCCTCTTTGTAGTTGTACGCCACGCGCCGGCCAGCATTGCGCGCTCGACTCTCTGCAGTACTGTCAATGCGCGTCTGGATATGATGGCTGGGGTGCATACCTCTAGCCATTTCGGTGCACTAGAGTGAGATCCGAGCACATGTCAAGCAGTTTCGCAGCTGTGGAGCGGAACTCGCGCTGGTAGAAGAGGTACTATGTATCGTGGCTGTGGTATTAGCAAATCGTTCCTCGCTCTTCGTATCAAATGTGTGGGCGCGTGTCTGTCTATTGTCGTAGTCTCGTAACGGCACAGAAAAGGTGGGCCTGCAAAAGGTCGCCAGAGAGTTAAAGACCCGAAGGTCGACCCCGCTGCCCCGCCGCACAGACCCGCTCTTTCTGCATGACGAGCTGGCGCGATCCCTCTTGCCCCAACAAGTCTCGCATGCCTCTCCCTCTGTGCAATTTTCAGGGATATATAATAACGTTGCCCAACTTCTTACATCAATCAAATACCACGGTGGTATGGTCTAGTGGTATGACGTCGCGTTGTGGTTCAAATACCGCGCCAGCCTGGGGTAGGTTGGCCCTCTCATCTGAGGATTATCAACGCAAGCAAGTGTACTGACTGTAGCAACAGTTCGATTCCCAGTACCGCCAAACAGCGGATTCGCTTCTTTTTTTTTTTTTTGCAGATTTTTCTTAGTGGGTTTGGGTACTTGTTTGCGAGGCTCGGCGGCTAGAAGCAGGGGCGGGGCATGCCTAGCCTGTCTGCTCTTTGCGGTGCGTAGGGCGCGTCTCAAGATTGACCTTTTAAGGACAAAATTGCTCTCCTTGCGTCATTCACTGTACTCATACTTCCCATTAATCACTTCAGCAAGTCTTGATATCTTAGTGAGAAGTACGTCCATAACAAGTGCAAAGACTTTACTGTTATACGAAGGCAAGATCTGAGTACAAGTCGCTTGCCTACTGTCTACCATGCGTAAAACACTGCATTCAACCTCTGGGCATAACGTTATACGCGTGACGCAATTGCACATGCTTTAAAAAAAAAATTCGCTGAACTGTGTACAT
Source organism: Paraphaeosphaeria sporulosa (assembly GCF_001642045.1). Lineage (NCBI taxonomy): Eukaryota > Fungi > Ascomycota > Dothideomycetes > Pleosporales > Didymosphaeriaceae > Paraphaeosphaeria > Paraphaeosphaeria sporulosa. The sequence continues at coordinate 792,338 of NW_017253362.1, read as the reverse complement.
TTGCTAATAAGCAGCGTGGTACCCTGAAGCCAACTGCCAATAGACCTGGTCAAACGCCCCGCGCAATGCTCAATCCGCGTGCCAATGCTACCGAAACCGATCTATCAAAGCTCACTTGCCAGCCTGCACACGCATGCAATAAGCCCCGCCCTACGTCGACTTGTTCTTCCTCTTGCCCTTGCTGCCGTCGTAATCCAGCACTTTGCGCTGGCGATGATTCTGCGCCGTCTTCCACCGCGCATACAATACAAAAGCGTCCTTCAAGCCAACAAGCAAACATCCGGCGACTATGCTTCGTGCCCATCTATTCTGCAGGAAACCGGTCGGTTTGCCGGAAGAGGGCGGTGTCACCCAGGATTTGGGCAGTGCAATCCTTAGCACTTCTCCAAAGGTCCCTGCGAGCCCAGGGAAGATGAAAGTGCCCAGAATTGTATCCACTATGCTTCCTGTTAAGGAGATGTTGTTTCGTTCGCGGCGAATGCGCGGGCGGCGCGGTTGTGCGTGCTGTTGTGGTACGTTTGGTGCAGGGGCAGCAGCATCCTCCTCCTCCTGGTTCGCCGCAGCTGCCACCGGAGCACCATCCTCCACTGGTGGGGCTTCAAGCGGTGGTGCTGCTGGCCCACGTGCGATAGGAACTGGCGGATTCTCGGGCGCGTTGTTGTTATCCGCCGCACCGCCTGCATTCCAGTCGAAGAGCAAGTCAACATCGACCTCCACCTCTACAATGTCCTCACCATCCTCACCATCTTCGTCTTCATCTGCTATAGCATTGAGTATAGCTTCCGCATCATCCTCCATATCTTGTGCGTCCGCCTCAATCTCATCTTCTGTGCCAGCTCGTGGCTGCACCTCTTTCAGCCAACGCCGCTCGTGCGGTGCCCAGAACCGATCGTAGTACGAGTTGTAGATACTCCGCACGTAGGGTAGAGCGGCGACGGTGAAGGCAGCACTCGGCGGCCATGTGATTTGCAGGAGGCTGTCGCCTTGCGCTGCGTCTGCTCCTCCACCAGCGAGGAATATGAGAGGGAGAAACGGCAGGAACGAATCTGCCATGCGTGTCCTGCTAAGAACTAGTATGACGGGTATAGCAGGTAGGCCGAGATCGATTTGCCAGTTCTTGCGAATGTGGTTAAGCAGATGCATGGTAATCGACTCGGAGGGGAGGCCCGACGGGACGCAACGGTGTCGAAGTATCGTCTGGGCATCTTGCACCCCAAAGATCTTGTACACGATGTCCTTTCCAAACCAGCGCAACGTAGTGTATGTTGCGGTTCCAGCGACGAAGAAGATGATAGGAAGCTGCAGCATCTTCGTCATTTTCTCAGTCATGCGCACGTACTCTACGATTACATTTCTTGGCCGGTCTAGCTTTATCTCGGCCTTGCATTGAGGACACAGAATCTTTCCTCTCGTGGTTCCGAGGCGCAGACGTGAGTCTGGTGCTTCCATATCCGCTATCCAGTCCAGCAGGCATTTCTCGTGCGCGACAAGGACGCAAGGGCATGGGGATCGCCATTCAGAGGTATTCTCGTCGTCCTCTGTCTCATCGTTGAAGCATATCCAGCACCGGCGTGGTTCGTTGTCTTCGGCAGATTGCGCCTCTGCCTGCGCCGGCGCATGCTGCTGCGTTGCATCAGCCTCGGTAGGCTTCACGGCTTCGGTGGGCGGGGAGTTGAGCAGGAGGGTCTGCGAGTCGACTGAGTCGGCGGAGAAGCTGTTGGTTCGAGCTGCGTTGCTCTGTTCCGGGCGCGCGGATTCTGCAGGCGGCGACGGCCTCCGCTGCTGGTGCTGCTGAGGCGGGAGTGAGGCCATGGCGAGTGTGGCCGAGTGTTTTGCAGCACAAGGAGGAGTAAGCGCGAAGAGACAGGGAGGGTGTCAAGTTGGCGCAAGGAGGTGGTGAGAGGGCGCATGCGCGTCGGTTTGCACCGTGTTGATGGTTTGCCGAATCGGACGGGGAAGACGTCACCGCTCGTGCCTTCACCACGCAGCCCGAGGCCGTGCTACGATACTATCTCCACAGCGGAAGCGCTCCGCTTTACTCGCTTGTGTAACATATGATAGCGCAGGGACCTCTGATGCCATTAAAGATTAAAGCTCTGCTGACGCTCTCACACTCAGGTTCCATTGAGCAGACCCTGGGGCGGATTGAGGCTACGTATCTACTATTCCGTATGAATATTTGACCCGATAGGATAATGCCAGTATTCACATTACGCAAGCGGAGGTTCTACTTGCTGCAAGACTGTATTGATTGAGTGCTGGCTACCAGCCCTCGATCTCATACTCAAACCTGCGATCACCCTTCCCCATCTCTATAGGCTTCGCATCTCTATCGTAAAGTGTTCGCTCTAAGAAATACACCTTCCCTTGCTTGTCCACCATGATAATGATGTTCTTCTGCGTCCCGTACACCCCATCAGTCGCATGAGCAGCTTTCTGCTTGACCGTGTCACCAATCTCATGCGCAGGCATTTTCAGCTCCTCCAGGTCGTCCCTCCCAATCGAAGGAACGAATATAGTGTGGCGTAGCTGATTCATGTACATGTCCCATTCCTCGTTCTCTTTCTGTTTGGGCATCGTGTCGGTGCTCAGCACATCCAACAGCCGCTGAACCAATTGCTCGCGTGTTTCGTTCAATTTGCTGCTCTGGGCGATTGCTTCCTTCGTCCACTTCTCACCATTGACGACTTTCGGCCAGCTTCGATCGCCGTACGCTGCATTGCTGAGAGCATATGTTTCTCCGGGCTGGCTCGCGAGATGGACAACGCCGTGGACATCAGGAGTCCGGTTGGAGATAATTCCGAGACCCTTCTCTGATCTCTTCACAACGTCTTGGACGAAGCCGTACAGCAGACTGAAGCCACCAACTCCCTTGACGCCGTCTTCCTCGATCATGCGCTTCTCGAATGCTTCGGTAGATTCTCTAGCTTCAGGGTCCGACTTTAACCAAGCATTGGGGATGAGACCTCGACTTCGAGCACCTTGGATAATGTCTTCGTTCTCTTCGCGGTAGTTGGTTAGGACTGCGATGCGGCCTTGCCGCGTTATTCCCAGCCACGTGCCGTGAGCCGGTCGATGCAGGTCGTAGCCGCCCAAAACTTGGTCATCTGGTGCAGGCCACCAATCCGCCTCTTGTGTAGGTCGGTGAAGGTATTCCTGGGTAAGTGTTAGCAGATGATTCGCAATCTGGGAGGTACAAAGTCACATCGCGGTTGTTGAGGATGATCAACGGATACTCAGGGTGCTCAGTCGTGACAATTGCGATGCACATGTTGAAGTTCTGCGCAGACTGATGTATCGCTATGAACGGAGGGAAGCAATGGGTGAATATTGAGGCGAAAGTGCGATGTCGCGAAGGATTAATCGAGGTTGGTGTGGAATGGTTGGTTCGACGTGGACGAATGATTCAGGCTCTTGAGGAGACTGCGCCTGTGCTACGTGTTATATGCTGTGTACGCTGGCACTGCCGGGTAGGAGCCCTGCGCATGTGTCTCCAGACCATCTTGGCTGTGAAGCTCGGCCCGGCGCTTCCCGATGGCGGGAGATGTGAAGACATCCTGGTCTCGTGAGATCGTGACAGCCGGTTTGTACCAATCATAGGAGGGCTGCTAAGCAAAGCTGCGCTACTCAATACACCAATTCTTGCGAGCAATGTTAGAGAGCCCAAGAAAGAAGTGGAACAAGAGCAGCATAGCATAGAAGATCAAACCGCTTGAGGTGCTTCCTGACATGCCCATGGTGAGCTTTGGATCCAATGCACTTTCGAAAAGCTGCAATTGTACTCATTTGTGATGCCCTAGTCTATGGAAGATTCCAACCTACTAATCACCTAGATACTAGAAAGAAATACCTAAAGCGGACGCGAGCCCAATTTTTGCGAGGACTCATGTCGCCCTGCGATTCACCGTGTTGGTGACAGAAGCCCAAGGAGCTTTTAGCCGCTTCAGGAAACAGGGTCAATGACGCGTTGCAAGGGACAGGGCCCACGCAAGCTCCGTGAGCTCAGCCCTATGCACCTCACAGGCACCACCACGCGGGTGCTGCCATCTCCTCGCTTTCGCAGCAAGCCACCGACAGCAAGCCGCTAAACACCTGCCATGGCAAACTTCGCGCCCTACCAAGACATCCCCGAGACCACGCGCGCCCTCAGCCCGCCCATCGTATCTCCGCGCACCTCTCTCGATCGCACGCGCAACATCGGCACCGTCGCCGTGACCTCGCCCACGACCCAGTCGTATCAGCAGCGGGACTACTTTAGCGGCGACGATGTGGAAGAGCAGCGGGAGCGCGTGGCGTGGAATGCGCCGCTGGGAGGATCGCGGGAGGACGTCGATATGTTCTCCACCAGCATCGGCTTGAGGATGGACCACGCGGCGTGTTTAGCATACTTGCTTCTCCCTCCCGCGGGCCCGGTGGCACTGTTGATATTCGAGCACCGGAGCGACTACGTCAGGTGAGCGACACGCAGCGTGCCCTTGTGTTGCGCTCGTAGGTTACTAGCATGCGACCGGGAGGCAATGCATGCAGGTGTGCGACTAGCGAAGTAGGAACAGTATTGATTGCACCACAGGTTTCACGCATGGCAGTCGAGCTTGCTGTTCGCCTTCATCTTCGTCATTCACATCATCTTCTCTTGGTCGAGCATAATCTCTTGGTTCTTGCTCATTGGAGACTTGGGCCTCATTTGCTTCCTTACCATGCATGCATATCAGGATGGTACGTACGTCTGCCTCTTCCTGGTAATGATATTGACCACCGCGTAGCATCGACCTTGGATCGCTATGAGATCCCCTTCTTCGGACCGCTTGCGACCTCGATCACCGACGACGAGTAATGGCGGGTCGACCTTTAACGGTTGAAGGTTCACGGCTTGCGAGATACATAGATGGGGACAAGGAGTTAACGGGCATCACTGGCGTCTCGCGTACCTAATGGGAAATTTTGGCCAGTCGGAGGTTATCTTGGAAGCTTAGTTTCATCTGAGACTTTTATGTCGATTTGTCTATGTTGATTTGTCTCCGGCTCGGGCATAGCTATCTTTCGTTGTAAAGACGTTATGGCCTCAGCCAAATCTCTCTTTTGCAATTTGCTTCAGAAAGTCCATGGTTTGCGCTTCTTTTGCCCTCCGATCCGCAAGTCGTTCCTCCCGCTCAGCATCCCGCGCGCGCATGATTTCCTCTTTTCGAATCTCACGTTCACTCTTCTGTCGCTCTGCGTCCCTCTTTTTCTTCTTGTACACCTCCACACCATCGTCGCCCATCAGATCAGCCTCTGCGACTTCGACGTCGCCGCTTTCCTTGGCGTCGCGGAAATCCATTAGTGTACTAGTGGTCTCTCGTTTCTTCTCCAGCTGCCGTTCCCTCGAACCAGGGTCTGCACGAGGCACCAGCTCGTCCAGTCGCTCCTTCTGCACATTGCGGTCCAGCTTGCGTTCGTATCGGATTCCGTCGACGTAGTTTGCCTGGGCGCGCGCACGGTCTTCAACTTGCATCTCGTTTCTCAGAGCTAGATCGTCGAATCTGGGCACTGTCGGGCCGTGGCCTGTACGTCTCGAGACGCCGCCAGGAGGTGGCGCGGGGCCGAAGTCGTCGTCATCGCTCTGAGGCTCCAGAGTTTTGGGAGAGTAGACGGGTGACGCGCGGCGCTTGCTCTCCGTTGTTTGTAGAGAATGCGCGGTTTCCCGGGCCTGCTTGAGCATTGACGGGTCGTACCAGCTGCGCGAAAGCTCCCCGCGGTTCCTGAGACTTGTTAGCAGCTTATTAAAGTACAGCATGACATGACATAGCTAACCATCGTCCTATGAAGCTCTTCCAGCGGCCTTTCGCTTCACGTTCGTCTAGCTCATCGAGGATAATCTGTTTCTGTATGTCCAGATAGGATTGGAATAAGGGCTTGTATTCTTCGAAGTGCCGCTTCGACAACTCTTTCGCATGATACGGCAGCGTCACCGGGTGCGGGAGAGGCGAACGCGAGCGGCGCCGCTTGTGCTTGTCGTCATCGCGTCGAGGAGATCGCGAGCGCGGATGCCGGGAGTTGTGGTGGTGTCTGTGGCGATGCCCACTAGAGGGTGACTTCCGGTGCGATCGAGAGTCTCGTTCGTCCAGTTGTCGTTCAGAGGATTGTGGCATGGTGGGTTGTTGACGATTAAGGAAATAGTTGGGTGGAGATTAGTTCGTAAGCCGCGGTTCGGCTGCACCTTCCTTACCTCACCCAATAACCTTCAACAGGTCTATAATTTATACTCGAAGACTCAACGTGATAGCCATAATTTTACGCTAATATCAAGGCAGGCTATCTGACATTGTCGTTCTTCACGAACATGATACTGCCCAGAGCTCACAGGTTTCTAGCACCCCGATCTCCGGTATTTCAACAGGATGCTTGAAGCTTCCTTAACGGGCGTCAAGACCACATTTCGACTTGCATCGGACTAGAGCTCATGAGAATGAAGATATAAAGTTCACTTAAAAGGGTTTGAGTTCCATATTGCTGAACCTGGGATAGCACAGTGTATCAAAATTGCTGGCGAGGTACTAAACTCCCCTTACTCATTTTCTGCCTTCATCGCCCAGTCCGCAGCGGCGGTTGCATGTATTGTTGTAGTGTCAAAAACCGGTATATCACTATGTGCCTCATGAATCAAAAACGCTATCTCGGTACAGCCGAGGGACAAACATTCCGCACGAGCAAACTCTGAGGTAACTCGTCGATAGATCTCCTGAGAGGATTCCCTGATGACGCCGTATACGAGCCCGGTGTATATCGAATTGTGTACAGCTTGGCGGCGCTGCTCGTCAGCGACAATGACTTCTAGCCCAAACTTCTCGGTCAGATGCGCTTTGTAGAAGTCCTGCTCCATCGTGAACCACGTACCCAGTAGGCTAACTTTCTGGAACCCGGCTTTGAGTATGCACTCAGCCGTGGAGCCGGCGATGTGGAGAAGGGGAAGCTGCGTTGTTCAAAAGCAGACTAACCTCTTCCCACTCATCGGCGTGTTGGAGCTCTGCAATTCTTGCGAAGTCGAAAGAACACATGAGTAGAGACGCATATGCAGGCCGCCCTTGACCTCCCGCACTCGTCGTTTGATCACTTGGTAATATTTGACTGTAAATTCCCGGCTCATTCCTCCCAATCATCTGAGCGTCTTCATCGTGGATTGAAAAGAAGAACCTCGAGCAGTATCGAGCAGATGCCACACCGGGCCAAGGGCATCAATGTTGTGGAATATTGAAGACAGCACTGTCGCAAACGAGGATTACGTGGCTGACTCCTTCGCCGTATGGCTGACGCACTGAAGAGCCGAGCAAGCCGGTTACTGAAATAGCATCGTAGCCTTGCTTAGCATGCTCGACCATCAACACGAGATGTTTTTTCTTCGGAAAAAGGGTTCGTGTCTCTTTCTGTGTTCGTCCTAATCGAGGGCCTTGCTATGTTACACGAATGAAGATGGCTTTGGGACCCACTCATTCTTTTCACGCAAGTGACATCACCGAGGATGGGAAGGGGTCTCAGCCCAGCGGGACTGAGGTCGCACCTGCAAAATTCTAACTGATCTCCAAGTTTCCGTGGGTACAACGACTCATTGAATCCTGGCCCTGCTAGATCGTGATGTTTGCTTCCGACAAGGAGTATCGAATACGCTCTCTCGACTCCTTTCGATGCCGTGAACGGTATAGAAATCGACAGTTTCGATGCGCTGGTATGACTTTGCTGTAATACGATACTTCGCGTTCGGTCTGTAGTAGGTTCGCTAGGTATTGGATACGCCTTCGAAGACAGTGTCACGGCTCACAACCGAAGAAGCAAGTCTCGGTTCCAACGTAGTGCAGTCGTATATGATTGTTGGAATATCATCTGTGACATTATATCACCAGATGTGCGAAGCAGCGAAAGAGGCTTTCCAGGACTAATCAGATCGAGCAGAGTCAAGGACCAACAGACAGCCTGGATGGCAAGGAGAACGGCCATGAAGAGACGCAAAGAGGAATCTTTGACCATTTTAGACTCCTGTCAAATTGAGAGGCCTAGCGCAGCTACCGTATATACACTTTATACGGGGGAAGCACACTGTACCTGTACGTGAGACGTAGCGTTGTGACAGAAAGATTGAAATCAACAAGGTGGGCGCTGGTTTTTAAGAACAGCTTCGTTCTGTGAAACGAGTGTAGAGAGAGTGAAAGCGAGCATAGTAAGCATGAGGCCTCCCTTGAATCTCCACATGTCTTCTTTGTAATAATGTCTCTGAAGTTGCAAAGTGGCCTTTTATTTTATTTTATACGAGGTTGCACGCGGACTGCCCTAAAGAACAGTGCACAACCATACCTTCATTTCTGCATATTGCAATGCCATCGGCAATTTCTCCGTGCGGACGTAGCCATCATTGTTAAATTATCGCCTTTGGACGGGGTTGTCAGTGAATGAGTGGAGTAGTGCCAAGGACCGAGGCGCTGGAAGGTGGATTGCGTAGGGCTAGCGACGGCAACGAATCATGGACTTTCGCACGTCCGTCGACCTTCGACTTGCGACAACGATGGCCGACGAGATGCAGATAAATCCACAGCGAGCAAAGCAGCTTGCAGAGAACCTCGCCAGCATAACCTCTCGCATCAATGCTGCCAACAAAAGCTCTAGACAAGTACGCAGCTGCCCCTCCACCCCGCCTGGATCACTCTAACAGCTGTAGATCCGGCTTATAGCCGTCTCCAAGCTCAAACCCGCCACCGACATCCTCGCGCTACACCAGCAGCCGCAACCTATACACTATCACTTCGGCGAGAACTATGTTCAGGAGCTGCTAGAGAAGTCGGAGCTTCTGCCACGGTCGATACGATGGCACTTTATTGGAGGTCTCCAATCAAATAAATGCAAGCAGCTGGCAGAAAAAATACCAAACCTCTGGTGCGTGAGCAGCGTAGATACCGAGAAGAAGTGCGATCAGCTGGAGAAGGGGCGCAAGGCGTTGGTCGAAAGTGATGCTTCGGTGGAACCGTTGCGCGTCATGGTACAGGTCAACACCAGCGGCGAGGAGTCCAAGTCTGGAGTTGAACCGGATGATGCGCTCGCACTGGCAAAGCACATTGTCGATAAGTGCCCTACTTTGCGCTTCACGGGGCTGATGACTATCGGCGCAATCGCGAGGAGCAAGGCCACCACAGCCGAGACGGAGAACGAAGACTTTGTGGCCTTGAGAGATATTAGAGACAAGGTTGCTGAGGGTCTGAGCTGGGAGAAGGAGAAGCTGGAGCTGAGCATGGGAATGAGTGCAGACTTCGAGGGCGCAATAACAATGGGCAGCGATGAAGTAAGAGTAGGGAGCGACATCTTCGGCACAAGGCCAGCAAAGAAAGATGCGGTGGTTGTGGAAAAGGGTTAGGGCTACACTAAGAGGAAAAGAAATAGCTCTTCAGTGCTTGTCCACAGCTGGTCATATCATTGTACACTGTGTGGCTGTTGTGACGCCTTCCGATGCGGATGCCATGTCTAAATCGGCGCTGCAGCCTGGCTCGGCGCTCTTTATCTAACTTCCGAGAAGATCCCTATTGTTCCTAAGATGTTATGGTCTATTTTGATTTCATCGCTGTTCTCTCAAGCACTCTCCTGGAACTTTGCGAGAGCGTCGTCATTCCAACTCAAAAATTTCCCACTCAAGTCTTTGCCCCCAGCCACAGCAAGCTTCGCGAGGACATGGCCCGGCTGTTCTGGCTTCAACAAACCTCCATCCTTCTTCAACCCAGCGAACTTCGCAGCATCTTTCTCAGTCATGGCCTTGTTATGGAGTTCCCTGATCTCTCGTTGCATCTCCGTGTCGACAACGCCTGGGCGAATGGATATAGTCGTCACATCAAGCTCCTCAACCGCCAAGGTGAGGGCCAGGTGGTTGAGCACAGCTTTGCCCGCACCATACGCACCCCAGCCCTGGTAAGCACCAACAGCGGCACCGCTAGAAGTGAGGATGATGCGACCTTGCGTTTTACGGAGTGAGGGCAAAGCAGCCTGGATCTAATTCGCGATACGTCAGTTAATGCACGTGATCTTTTGACGTCTGGTACGCTCTATTATACGTACCAAAGCAATCGCGCTAAAGACGTTGGTATCGAAAGCCTTGCTCCACTCCTCAGGAGTCGAGTCCGCGACCTTTTTCACAGGTTCCAACGCTCCGTGATTGACGATGAGTCCGTCGATGCGACCAAAGCGGTCATTGGCGACTTCGACCGCCTTCTTAGAGATGCTGAAGTCGGCAAGGTCACCAGCAACAACTTCGACTTTGTCGGCGCCGTACTGGTCGCGGAGTTGGGTAAGCGCAGATGCAGTACGAGAGACCAGGACAAGCTTGTGAGATTGTTTGAGCAGATAATGAGCAGCCGCCAGGCCGATGCCTTGAGGCCCGTCAGCAAATAATATTGAAGAGAGATTTCTTAAATTTCGATGATGGAATATCTCAAGCGAGGTGTAAGACATGCCAGAAAGTACGTGATCTTGAGAATTTTGGATGTGCGGGGTAGGAACAGCAATGGACATGAAATAAGTGCACTGTCTTACCCCTTGACGCGCCAGTCAGTATGATGACCATCTCTTTGGATTCAGACATGACGAAGATTCGGGAGTGTGGTGGGATGGGTAAGGCTATTGTACAAGATTGGATGGCCCAACATCATTGCGCGCTTACCATAATGGACCCACTAGCAATCAAGGCAGGTGCGGATAAGTATCCGTATTCCAGGTATGTACACCTTGATTGACAAACGAGCACTTTGAGAAACGCTGGCACACACAGAGAACGTCTGCCAGGTGTTGTACTCTCTTTATTCTGATCATGTGTTACAGAGATCATGCAAGTGCGCTATAGACAATCGGTATCTGAGGAGACATGTTGCAGCATGAATAACGAGAATGAGCAACTCGTACCGGACCCCAGTCAAAATCTATGCGCCTAACTCCGGAACTCCAAAGTGATGCCTCGATCCAACAGACTAGCTTAGTTCCTTAGTGCTCGGAGGCGCTCGTTCAGGCCTTGCTCCTCTTGTTCGGTAGGACCGATCTTTGTTTTGGCGGGCGTGGCCTCCTCGAGATCGGCCGACAGCTCGACGCCAACCTTATCTGCAGCTTGGGCCATCAGCCGGTCGACATCATCCTGGGGTGTTCCCACCGCGGTCGCTGAGGATGTCGCTTCACGGGTGAATTCGTCCACAACGTCGAGATCGTTGAAGTTCTTCTCGAAACCGTCCATGACAGCCGTTATCTGTGGCCCAAAAGTTAGAAGACCTATCTTCAGGGGTAATATGCGAGTGTGTTATAGCAAATCCAGAGTTCACGTACCCTTTCCAAGTTCATCGACTTCATAGCTACATCCATGCTCTTCACCACCTTCTGCATGTTGCCGGTGACCTGGCGCATCGTGACTGCGGTTTGTACCCGGCCGGCGACCGCGTCGACGCGCGAGGCAAGTTGCAGGAGGTTCAGCTTCTCGTTCTGCTTGCGGACGGCGTTTTGGGCGTAGATACGCGCGATATCGTGGTGGCCCTGCTTCATTGCCTGACATGCTGTTAGCGCACAACAGCACATAGGGAGCACAGCTCACCTTCTCTACCTTCGCTTTTTCTGCTGTTTCATCTTTCCCAGCCTTGAGCGCTTGTCGGTTCAGCGACTTCGCCGTGAACTGGTGTGCGTCAGCAGGCAGCAAGAGAGAAGGCGAGCGGCAGCGGACCTTCAGGTTGAAGAGGGCAGCTTCAAGACCAGACATGCTCAAAGCGGGTTGAGTGCGACTAGGATTGTCTGCGTGACGGGCGGCAGATGCAGTGTGGATGCGGTCGAGAACGCGGAGGTTGATGGATGCGGCTGATGCTCGGCGTTCAGTGAAATGGTGGGGTTGGGCGCAAACAACGTCATTGGCAGGCCTCGGCGCCTTTCACGTGGGGGCACTCACTCCAGGGCTCAGACCCTATCCGCCGCCCACCACGCGTTCGCATTAGCTTCGTGATAGCGATAAGGGAAAGTGCATATAGTATCTGCATGCATGTATGCCATGTAGTGTGCCTTCACCGATCACACCGATGACTTCATAACCGTAGAGCCGGGGAGTCATAGCCCACTCGCCTGCACAGTGATGCCGAGTCGTTGCAGCGGTAGGTTGGGTAACTTTTCCATTTGAAACGAAATCCAGATATAGGTATCATGCCATGCAAACGCCTCCCGTTACCACTAAGGTGGTTTTCCCAACTCCGAAAGAAGTAACCCGAACAATCCTACCACGTCAATCTCAAGAAGTAGGCTCCGAGTTGAATTTGTTTGTTGCGTTGCGGAATAGTTCCTCTTGCGCGCGAATAAGCTCCTCCTCGGTCATGCCGCTCTGCTCGATCTTTGTTTGTTTTTTCTCGCGATTCTAGGACAAGTCAGCAACGTATTCAAGGTGGCCTAGGAAGCAGCGGAAGATCATTTGCAAGCAGGTGTGTATCATGTACCCGCGAGTAACTTGGTCTTTGCAAGGCTGTTTTGATGGTGTGTGCGCGTACCTGTTGCTGCTTTTTGTAATCCGCCGCAACCTCAAGGATAGCCGGAACGTAGTCGTGGAAGTCTAGCTCTTCCAGCGCCTGCTTCACGTGCTCGCATGCGATCGTCTTCTTTGCATCCTTTTCTGCAATTTCGTTGGCCTCAGAGGATATGAGCGTGATGAACTCAACGCAGCACTCGATGAGCAGGTCGCGCGAGTCTTTCGCAAAAGTCATGCCCGGCTCGGACTGCAGGATCTCGGTGACAATCTTCTGCACCGTTGCTGCGCGCTGTTAGCTGGGTCCGAACCAAGCAAAAGTTTGCAGGGATGCGTGTACCCTTGGGCAGCGACAGGTCGTCGTTGCCACCGAACTCGCGATCTGACATGGTGTCGGGGTGGTGGAATGTGTATTGTGCATACTGCCTGTGGAGCGCGTTACATTATCTATGCGCGGCGACGGTCGCGCTTAGACGGAATTACATTGACCCCGCCCGTCAAAGCGCGCGGCCGATGCTCGTTTCCCAAAGCGGTAAGAACATGCTTTGGCACGGACGCGCTCTGGCTCGAGGGCTGTCACCGGGGCCTAGCACATGATGGTTTTCACTGACTCTGGAACTCGTCGTCCGCCCTGTCTCGCGCACTTCCTCTTTCGGATGATGCAGGGCAGGTCGGGTGCTGATCATACGAGCGACTGACGCGCTTTTGGCGGACTGCACAGGCACGAGCTATCTGGGTTTAGGCGCTCCAAGTGGAACTAACCTCCCTAGATATGCATCGAATTGTGGATAACCTGCCGAATCGATTGCGTGCAGCAACTTGACCGGAGCAAAACGGCAGCGTGTTTGTTCCTTTGCCGCCCCCTGCGCCTCGAGGCCCGCTGTCATCTTATTTTGAGCAGTCGCGAAACGCTAGGGTATGGTAGAGTAATACGAGCATGCAATGCAGCACGCCGAAGTGAGGCCTTGGATCTGTGATTTGCGACGGGAGCGTGCAACACCAGGCGGCTCCTCGACGTCAGTGTGTGCAGGGTGCTTGGCGCATCCGACAAGGGAAACAGGAATCCGCGAGCCTTACCCGAGCACGGTCTATCGGTGTGCGGATGACGATGAGGCGGTGAAAATCCGGAGGGGAAGGCAGCGTGTTTCATCGGTTGAGGCGGCGTACAGGCATGCGCACTGCAGTCAAAAGAAAGGCTGCTGCTGGCTGCGCAAAGAGCGTATCATCTCAGCAGCCCTTCCCAGTCCCGCCGCACCAAACGACGACAGCCGCTACAACCCCTACACTTTCCCGACTGTGGCCCGCAACTGTCCCTGCCCTTCATCAACGACGAGTGCACGCTCCAAGTACCAGTACACACTTGCCCCAGGTACCGGCCCTCACCGCCGTGGACCCTTTCGTCCTTGATTGATCGACTGGGCCTCGGATTGCCTGCTGCCCACGCGGCGCCCCTAGCAGGCCCGATAGAAGCGCAGCAGAGTTTTTCGATTCTGTGCACCGGCCTGTTTTTGGTTAAAAGCCGCCCAGACAGCCAGACAGGTCGGGTTGATTATTATGACGCGTGAACGCCGTGAGCCCGCCGTAATCCAGCACAGCCAGCGCAGCTCGCCGCTCTCCACGTCGCCGCCCGTCTCCCGCTCGTCCTTTTCAGCAATCGCCTCAGCAACACGCGCAGACACCCGTCCGCCATCGTCCAGAGGAGCCGATGGGAATGCACCTACTCGTCCAGCTCTAGTCTCACGTGCAACTGGCATACCCGTCCCGCCTTCACCTACCCGGCCTCGACCACGTCGCTCGGTACACAAGTCATCCAAGTCGACTTCGGCCGTCCCGACACTCTCCAGGTACGTTGTGTTGCTCCTGATTAGGAAGTCCTGAGCCATGTGCTGAAGCGTTTATCCAGCTTCGCCATCCCCCGCGCTCTCCCCACCTACTGGCTGCCGACCATGACGAACTCGACCGGTGGCGCCAGCTCTCAGACAGCCGCAGATCTGCTGCGGCAGGTTGCGATGCAGAGGTAAGCAGTCCGAATGTAACTTCGTGCGCGCCAGGCCCGCGTGGATGAGCTGTCTCAGCGCGCGTGTGCCCGAGTGCAAATAGCGAGAGGTGCGGCGTCGCTTAGGCTCTACATCGAGCCAGACAGACATGCCGGCGCTCAGGTTACACGCCGGCTTCCTGGAATAGTCCCGCAGCCGCACATGCACACCTATATTGCTCGCCGCCGCGCTCTCGTCTCACGCCCACCCACCGCCCATCCGCTCTCTCATCATGACGTCTTCGAGCGCCCTTCTAACGCCCAGTTACAGGATGAGCAACGACGACGAACATGACCAGATAGGCTCCAACAGCTCCACGCCGCCGGGCGCCTCGACGCCGCGCCCCGATCCGACCGATAAGCGACTGCCAGGTATCCTGCACAGTTACTTTGGCCAGGTTCGTGATTCTTTGATACCCCGTCGGAAGTCTTCTGCGGTCAACCCCTCCCCCGCACTTGCACCTGCCACTCAGACCGCAGACCCGTCATCGAAAGAGGATTCCGATGCTAGCCGTCTGCCGTCAAACACACTGCCCAGCCCCACGCCCAGTGCTTCTTCTACTTCCCGACATCCCTCAACCTCTCAGTTGAATGATGGAGAAACGGAGAAGCTAACAGAAGGCGCTTATGCGCCGCCGTATAACCAGGCCACGCCTCCTCAGACTCCCCGCACACGCTCGCAGGAAGGCAAGCGGCCTGCCTCGAGCCTGTCTCAATCCACCCTCGCCTCGAACCAGCAGAAGACGAAGGAGAAAGAGACCAGAGAGCGGGGCCCCGCTGATGTTGGCCCGCCAAAGGGCAAGCTGTCGGTCGCCATCTCTGAGGGAAGAGATCTTCGACCAAGCGTTGACCCGTACGTCGTGTGCCAATTCCAGTGGGCTGAGTACATTTCGGACGGACCGCGGAACGACGCAGCAAAGGACAAGCGGCATCCGCTTGCTATTCAGCGGACTGACAGTGAGACTGGCAAGCCAATGGCGATTCCAATGCGGAGCCGACAGAGCAGCAACAACGGCACCAGCTCAGACCCACGCGAGAACGGATCATTGAAAGATGTCACTAACCCCAAATGGGAGCATGAGGCCATATTGTGGGTATATTCATTTTCTACGTGGCCCCACTCAACTGACTTTGTGCAGCGACGTCGTCGGTGACCATTCTGAAATCGACATCTCCGTATACGATCGTAGCAATGCCGAAGCCTTCCTTGGCCACGTCCGGTTTTGCCCCAATCTTGTCGAGTACGAGAAGCCCTACGATGGATGGTTCACCCTTGAACCGCGGGATGGTGAGGAAGACTACGTGACTGGAGAGATCCACCTGAAAATCAATTTCCACAAAATCGATAAGAAACACTACGGACCCGAAGATTTCGAGATTTTGAAACTTATCGGAAAGGGCACATTCGGACAGGTCTTCCAGGTACGCAAGCGTGATACTCGACGCATCTACGCCATGAAAGTACTTTCCAAGAAGGTCATCGTACAGAAGAAAGAGGTGGCTCACACACTCGGCGAACGGAACATCCTGGTGCGAACAGCTATGGCCGACTCCGCGTTTATAGTTGGCTTGAAATTCTCTTTCCAGACGCCTTCCGACCTTTATTTGGTCACAGACTACATGTCGGGCGGTGAACTCTTCTGGCATCTCCAACGTGAGGGACGTTTCCAGGAAGGTCGCGCCAAGTTTTATATCGCCGAGTTGATCCTCGCTCTGCAGCATTTGCACGAGCACAATATCGTATACCGCGATCTGAAGCCAGAAAACATCCTTTTGGACGCCAAGGGTCATATCGCGCTCTGCGATTTCGGTCTGTCTAAGGCGAACTTGACTGAAAACGCTACCACGAACACTTTTTGTGGCACAACAGAATATTTGGCCCCCGAGGTACTGCTCGACGAACATGGTTACACCAAGATGGTGGACTTCTGGTCCTTGGGTGTGCTCGTCTTCGAGATGTGCTGCGGTTGGAGCCCTTTCTACGCGGAAGACACTCAGCAAATGTACAAGAACATTGCGTTCGGAAAAGTGCGATTCCCACGAGATGCTCTCAGCACTGAGGGGCGTAACTTTGTAAAGGGCTTACTCAACCGAAACCCCAAGCACCGACTCGGTGCAACGCGAGATGCCGAGGAGTTGAAAGCGCACCCTTTCTTCGCGGACATCGATTGGGACGCCTTACAAAAGAAGAACGTTGTCCCGCCATTCAAGCCCAAGTTGAAGTCCGAGCTAGACGTCTCGAACTTCGACCCGGAGTTCACGAATGCGTTGAACGGAAACGGATCTTTGAATGCGCGGGCCGCTGCTCTGGCCTCGGGCGTAAACCCTGCGTCGACACCGTTGTCGCCAACAATGCAAGCCAATTTTGCAGGCTTCACATTTGTGGACGAAAGCACCATGGACCAACAATTCGCCCACAAGAACAGGGAGCACGAACCTGAGCGTATGGACGAAGACGATAAGGATGACATAAATTGGGACAAGCCCGCAGGACGGGGTGACCGAATGAGTGGCGTCATCCCCAGTAACGACCACGACATATTCAATCACGGAAACTTCGACGTTTAATGAATCTCCAGCAGCGTTTCTATGTACTCGAGTTGTCCACTAGCTTTGTACCTCGACGTACTCACACTAAAAGTGTTTTTCACGTCCACTTGCGACTGCACCGGTGCTACGAAACCCCATGGGCAGTATCACATAGCCAAACTTATAAGGCTTGATCGAGTGCCCTGCACGCCGACCTACGTGTGCCTTAAGGTTATTCACGCCCTTTCGACTGTTCGAGATAGGTTGTATAATCTGCTACACGCATGGGCTGCGTATCTACACCCTAGGTGTGGATACGTATCGTTGGGCCTTTCTTCTCGGCCAAGCGTTTTCGCTTGGATCACTCTTTCTGGCTGCAGCATACCATCTAGTTTATCCGGAACGAACGTCACTGTCGACTATTACGCACATACACCCTGGAGTTAATTGTGGTTCCATGATAGCATTGCGTAGGTGATTATGCGGAGCATCTGAGCTTTCATCAACATTTATAGGTTTCGGGTTCTGCCTGGCTTTCCTCCATATCTTAGTTGCTATAAATTCACAGGACGCAAGCTGAGTATATTGCTACCTGCAAATGCGCATCGTATCTGTCACGTGGAGGTAGCTAATGACGCCGTTTGGCATGAATTGTACATATCGAATGGAAACCAATCAACATGGTAATAATCTCTGATGCACAGATACCACTTGCTTGTTCCTGTCTTTTGACAAGAGCTCTCGTGGTACCGCGATGAAATGCACTCTCACAATGGGCTGCAATTGTGCAAAGACAAACCTCGTTCCGATGCATCCGACATCGCTCATGCTGGGATCGTAGAGAGAGTGCCTCACTAGCTCTTTCGAAGCTAGCCAAGGTTGACATACGTGGGCGATTCAACCTCGGCAAAAACTGGTGAGCTCCGCTTAAGCTCCAGGACTTCGATTGCCGCCCCGCGTAAGACGCGATCCAGCTGTACCAACTTGCCAAATCTCTCTTCACTGAAGCTGCAACCTGCATCAAAGTTCCAGACATAGAGACCTCTATTTACTCAAGTCAACATGGGCGAACAAGGACCGGGTGTAGGATTTGAGTTTCCAACCTTCGAGGTGTCGTGGAAGAAGAGGGACTTGCTCCTCTTCGCGGCCAGCATTGGCGCAACATACCCCGACGAGCTTCATTTTCTCTATGTAAGTTCTATCACTTTGGGATGCGATTAAGAATCAGATGAATCCTCCCCATCAATACCCATCCTTGTCCAATTGGGTTGCTCATTTTGCTACAGGAACTCAACCCCAACTTCGCGGCGTTCCCGACCTACCCGATCATCCTCCCATTCAAGCACACGGATTCCGAAGTTATCGACTTCTATGCGCGCTCAAATAGTACGCCTATTGCAGGAGTTCCCAAGTTCGACACCAAGGGCGTTCTCGATGGCGAGCGCAAGCTCCAGTTCCTGAAGCCGATCCCGGTATCTAGCGAGGGTCGCAAGTTCGAGGTCAGGAGCAAGGTTCTGGGCGTGTATGACAAGGGGAAGCCGGGCACGGTAGTCGAGACAGAAAAGACGCTCGTGGATGCGCAGTCTGGTGAGGTGTACACCAGGGAAGTGGGCAGTGGATTCTACGTCGGACAGGGTGGTTGGGGGGGTCCCAAAGGTAAGTCACGCTGGCTGAGGTTTGCGCAGAGAAGCGATGCTAATGGTAGTATTCAGGCCCTAAGACCGTGAACTTCCCTCCGCCCGCGAATACTCCCCCGACCGCGACCCGTGTTACCCAAACCACGCTCGAAACTGCGCTCCTCTACCGCCTCAACGGCGATTACAACCCCCTCCACGCGACTCCCGAGCCGGGTGTCAAGATGGGTTTCGGTGGACCGATCATCCACGGTCTGTTCAGCTGGAACACAGCGGCGCATGCTGTCTTGCAGCAATTTGGTAGGTCAAAGCCTGAGAACATGAAGGAGTTCCAGGCGCGATTTGCAGCGCCGGTCAAACCGGGGGACAAGCTGATTACGGAAATGTGGCAGACTGGCCAGAAGGAGGGTGGTTTCGAGGAGATCAGATTTATTGTCAGGGTCGAGGGAGGTAAGACGGTCTTGACGAATGGAAGGGCGCTGGTGAAAGTGGAGGAGGTCAAGGCTAAGCTGTAGACACTTCAGCTGAGAAGCTAGTTTGAATTCGTATTCAAGCTCAAGTGATATTTTGACATGATTCTACAAGCTTTCTCCAAGCCGTTATGTCTTACTGCGCCTAGGGCTGACTTGAGTTGACTCAAATGGTTCAAATTGCTGGATTATACTGGACCTAGGTGTGACTTGAGATAGATGACTTGGCAGGTGCTGCCAGTGCACGTGCCATTAGCGTGCCCTTCGCTAAGAGTAGTCGTTGTGGGTCACTGTTTGTCGGAGGAGAGATGACACTCCGCATCTCATCTGATAAGATCGATGGCATTAATGTTGGAAAGCGCAGCCGATCAAAGTGTCACGTGCACTCGTCTTGGCTCTCCATGAAACACTAAGATCAGCCATCGGGAAAACGGCATTGGCTGCAACACTGCTCAAGGGGCACCTGTCTGACCTTCCTGTTGGACTCTGTACGTTTCGGCTAGCTGGCTCTTGAAACAGTTCACGATGTCCTGCCCGCAGCCCTGCGCTACATTCTGATACTCGCGCATGCCTTACGTCGCCGCTACTTCCACCTGACAGCATGTCAATGCTGTCAAGCATCCACCACACACCACAAACAACATGGCTTCCCGGTTGCCTCCTTTGCGAGGCGTGCTACTATGGCTGCATTTTTTCTTGCTAATCGGCTTGGGTACGGCATATAAACCCCTCTCCGACGGCTTCCTGCGCGCGATACCTTCCCCCGGCGACGAGTTCAACATCGATAACAGCACCGGCATACTCGCACCGCTCCTCATACCTCGAGTTCCCGGAACAGCCGGCCAAGTCGTCGCGCAGCGTCACCTAGTCGATTACTTCCAGCGCGAACTGCCGAAGTGGACTATCACATGGCAGAATAGCACACAGAAGACACCGACATCCAAGAACACCGAGCTCCCCTTTGCGAATCTCATAATCAGGCGCGAGCCGCCATGGGTCAAGCCCGGACAGACGAATTTTCTTACGCTTGTCGCGCATTACGATAGCAAGCTGAAGCCAGATGGATTCATTGGCGCGACGGACAGTGCGGCTCCATGCGCAATGATCATGTGGGCTGCCAAGGTGGTGGATGGATATGCACAGCAGATGTACGACGAGATGTCTGAGTTAGGAGAGGGTGGAGACGTGGATATGGACATGGGTATTCAGATCTTGTTCTTGGATGGCGAGGAGGCATTTGAGACATGGACGGACACGGATTCGCTATACGGCTCAAGGTATGTATTTACATTTCCTCTAAAACCTGTAGAATGCGGATCGCTGACACTGACTATAGATCCCTTTCTAACTTCTGGGTCAATAGCCCAAACCCACCAGCCCAAAAGTTTTACAAGTACAAAACGCCGCTTTCCCAGATATCCCTCTTCATGCTCCTCGACCTCCTCGGTTCTTCCGAACCCAGCGTGCCGTCCTACTACACCACCACGCACTGGGCTTACCGCGCCTTCTCTAACGTCGAGTCACGCATGCGCTCCCTTAATCTCCTCGAATCCTCACCCCCTTCGCCGTTCCTACCCGACGTGAACAAGACAATGGCCTTGGGCGGCATTTCGGACGACCACTTGCCTTTCATCTGGAGGGGCGTAGAAACCCTCCATGTTATCCCTCAGCCGTTTCCGAGGGTTTGGCACACGAGCGCGGACGACGGACCGCATTTAGATATGAAGGTCGTAAGAGACTGGGCGCGCATTGTGGCAGGCTTCATGTTGGAATGGTTGGACATGATGGAGGTTTGGAGTGGAGAGGAGCCGGAAGCAGGATCGACACTTGCGATCCATGATGGACGGTGACACGAGAATGAGCGGGCACCACGAAAACTGTCTTGAGCGTCAATATCGACGTTGCCAATATCTATGGTTTGGAGACTGATCGAAGTCAATCTAGATTATACATCGAACAACCAACTTTCCCGAAGCTTCAAAAGCTAGCGAGGTTCCAGTCGGGATCGGTGTCGGTGGAAAACACGCGTTGTGGTCTCGATCGGGTTATCAATCAGTTTGGAGTTATGAGGCTTAAGGAGGACATCTCTGGTGAGCTCGCGCTTTGTGCCAGCTGAGACGGTCGACCGTTCAACAATTTTGATATGGACTTAGGCCATAGCGGGAACAATACCCACCTTTTCTTTTGCTTCATTCCATCGCCTTTGAACCTATTCGCCGAGAGCACTAACAGCTCTATAGTGCTCAATCGTGTAGATGTGGGCTGGCGGGCCAATCTAAGGAATCCTCTTCTGGCCAATACTGGCCCTCGTGTCCTCATTTGGAAACCTTCATTTCTGCATTGATTCACAGAAATTTCGAAGGAATGACTCTCCTTTTAGAGATGCGATTATAGTTGTCAAGCAGATCGCATGGTAAGGCCTCCGCCACGCCAAGCTCAGCACAAGGATGTTTTCGCATTCGATGCGAAAGCAATGAGCAAGAGCGGAAACCGTCCTTTTATGTATTAATTGGGCCAGTCTTGATCTCAAAAGATGTTCCAAGCTCTTACATTCCCGAGGCTGCGACATGGTAGGATCGATGTGGTTGCACATGCTTTGCGTGTCGACGCTTGGGATTGCTGCGCAGGCACAAGGCGGTTGGGAACAGACGGAAAACGTGGTGCACGAAGCTCCAGGTAATACACACTCGAAGGGCTGTTATCCTTCGCCTTCGAGGGAGCGCATGGGAAGGGAGACGTGAGCCGAGATGCGAATTTGAATGTGAATGTGGAAGGATTTGCACATCTCTGTAAGTGATCTGGCGGCATGTTTAACGAAGGGTAGCCACTCACTGTTCGCGAACATCTAGTCCGCAGAGCTGGTTGCTCGATGTACGAAGCCGGCAAAACGTATACCTGCGTGGACTCCAGCGACATTTGCTGCACTGTAGGGGAACTGGGCTGGTGCTGTGCAAACACTGTCGCATGCGGGACGACATCGAGCCAGTGCACGTTTGATGTGTAAGTAACGAATGATCACTTTTAGAAGGAGCAAGGATTGTTGGGCTGTCTGGCTACTGCGTTACGTCAGATTATCTGACAAAAACCGAGTGTAGAGTGAACAAAGCCTCAATTGCGCATATTCCCTTTTGTAGCTCGCCTCAGCCCTTCCTGGGGTAACACCGCGTCGATAGTTCAGGGGAAGCAGGCCCTTATCACCCGTTGTGACATGTTACGCAGCAGTGGCTAATCCAGGCACAAAAAGATTGGTCCACATCCACGTATTGGAGAACGACGTACAGCACCAACTACTATTATTACACTTCCACTCTATACAGCACGTACTTCGTCATGTCTACCTACTTCAGTTACACCACGATAACCGCCGATGTGGATCCGGCTACGGAGTGGGTCACTGTGACTAGCGAGGCTCTTCGGACGGGTAGGAGAGGTATGCCAGCGGAGCCAACATCATCGATATCTCTTCCAGCCGCTCTCGTTCCACCACAAATACCGTCGTTACCTAGTGCAACGCTTGCTTCAGAAAGACTGCAACGTCTTGAGCTTCAAGATTCGAAGATTACCGCAGCGCCGCCTTATATCCAGATCCGAGGCTTGATTTTGCTCCGGCAAAGTCACACAGATACATTGGAAACAATAGTAACTGAAACGACTACGATCACAACGACAGGTGAGTCGACGATCTTCAGTACTTCCACAGTCAGCGATGTCGAGTGGACAACTTCGTGTGATACGCGCATTGCTGCGCTCAACGCGAAGACAACCGTGACTAGCACGGCGACCCTTCGCCTTCAACCTGGCGAAACAGGCCTCCCCTATGCAGAGGACGATGAAGATGTAGTCGGAAGTGGAGCTGGCAATACGGTGAGGAGGAAATATATATCCAGCGCAGCGAGAGCAGGTATCGGTGTCGATGTAGCGCTGGTCATCGCTGGAATCGCAGCGATCATAGGATATTTTGTCAAGAAACGGAAGAATAAGAAGACCGCCACTGCTGCGGGAGCTGGAGCTGAAATCCCAATGATAATCCGGAACCAATCATACAACGGCCCCTCACAAAACCCATCAGGCTCGCCGACGACAATGTTTGATTAGCGATACTCGTACACGACACCCACACCACCCATTAGCTACGGGACTCCCTCGCCGGTATATGGCTATCAGCAGCAGCAAAGCATGCCTGTTGATTCTTCGCCATTACAACAGTACCAGCAGCCTTACGTTGCGTATCAGTACCCTAGACCGCCAAGTCCGACTCTTGGAGGGCCACTGGAGCTCGCAAGCGGGGACGCGCGTCGGCATGCTGGCCCTGGTTTGCCAAGTGAGATGCCAGCTGTGTACAGTCCGCATCCACAGAGGCGTTCGTAGGGCACGAACGTTGGCAAATCCAGGATGACTCTTCACCGACCGCATCTCCCTGTGCATCACTCCAGAAAGTATGATACAAGGCTAGAGTCGAGAATTCAGCAGCTTTCCATGTGTCCTGGTGTCGGAAATAATAGGCCGTAAGTCCGTAACACGGATGCCCATATCAAAGCTTGGAGATGTGTGCTTGGTGAGCGAGAAACGCCGTGTATCTGAATCGTCAAAGAAGGAATTCCTAAACGATTTTAATACTGCCATGGAAAGAAATGGCTGTCTGACCAGTCGCTGCAAGGCGAACTGTAAGTATTATTAGTACATGTCTGTACAGGCGAGTCCTTGTTTCCTACTCGTCTTCATGAGTCCATCTCAACTCCTTACTGCATCTTTCATCCCAAGTTCTTGTCGTGTTCACACAAGCCTGTGTCATTGACGTCGCATTTCTGAATGCCAATCAGTGCATCATACCATCTTGACGACTACTTTTGATGGCATTTCTGGTTCAATTAGCAGAAGCTCAACAGCCGATATCAATTTTCCTTTACCTCCTCCAAGGTCTGCCAGCACGTTACCATCCTCAGTTATCAAACCTGCATCTGCATGCCTGTCAGCGAAGATCCGGGCTGTTGTCGGTCGTTTGGGATTCTTAACATACTCGCAAACTTGATCTGGTACGAAGTCCCTTCCTCGTGAGCAATGACAGGGTGCACTGGAAGCTTTTCGCTGTCGGCGCCAATCTTGAACCACCGTACAGGTTTGGGAAGGAAGCTTCTGTTCTCTACGGTTGCTCGTGCAAGAACCCAGTCACCAGACTGGAGCCTTCGGTCCTTCAGAGTGAACACTGCAGCATCAGGCCCGGTAGTCGCCTGCACGTGGTCTTCGGCGTCCGATCCTACTTTGGCAATAGGTTTACCATCGATTTCAATGATGAAGGGTCCGCTGAGAGTGTCCATTGTGTCCGTGAACGAAGGTTCCAAATCGGAAGTAGCAGGAGAAAAGCAGGCGCCAAACGGCCGATATGAGGCCGCGCGTTCTTGTAAATGCCAAGTTGCCAGGCGTCGGTGCACTGCTGGTCTCGTAGGAGCTAGAATGTGAAGGGGCAGGTGAGACGTGGTTCGCCTTGGTAGCAAGGCGGAAGTGGTAAACGGAGGAATAATACGCTTGTACACGTGCTTACGATGTTGTGAGAACCTTGGCTCGTCCCGGACAACGCCGATTTACTACCGTAGCATCAGGCTACACTTGTTCACCTGCCTGCGGTAAGCTAGCGTACTCGCTTATTTAGCCAGGAGATCTTTGTTCGCAGTGTTACGCGGGGGCTATGTGAAACACTAAGCCCAAGGCGGGGCAGATATATATTAGCCCCACGAATCACAGTTTGGAGCATAGCGATGGTGTGCGCCTTAATATACTCCATGTACTCATCCCGGAGGTTTCTTGCAGATCATCCTGCTACCCCGGTCTGCGCGCCCTCCAAGCATGTGTTTGCCGCCACCAAGACGTTTCAAAAGCTTATGACTTATGTTGATCTCTAGATGACCTCGTTAGTGGTACTCGCCCCGCCATACGCGCCCACTCCTCGACAATTGTTTTGAATCGTGCGCCACCGACAACTTATGGTATTGGATGTCTCCGAAATAAAAGTTTGTACTACAAACGAATGGGGAAAGTCAAAGCTACAATGCCCAAGCTCACCGAGGCTGGGATCGGAGGCAGTGTCCGGGGGGGCGAGATAAGCCCTGGACAAGCTTCCTGTTTAGAAACGCCAGTCAGGTACCAAGCGCCGGCGACGCACAGCAGATAGCAAATCGTCTCCACTACGACTGCTGTACATCCCGACCACACACGACTTAGAGTGAACCACAAACGGAAGGCAAGTAGCCAGCGCAGTCTTGGCTGTCTTGGATCCTTCACATCGATAGGCGGGGATTGTCGTGGCTCAAGATTTCGACATTGAGGCAATGTCGGCAAATTGTATAAGTATGCTGTGACCGACACACCTGTGGCAATCATCCGCTCGCTGCAGCTTCAGTTCTACACCTGTTACTCTTCGCCAGCGCCCAGTCCCGGGAATCTAGCCGATTCGAGCCTTCAAGATGGCCATCAAGTCCTTCCTGACCGCCGCCCTTGTGGCTCCCGCTGCCGTGTTCGGCGCTGCCATTCCCCCGACTGAGGCCGGTACTTCGAGCATCAACATCGTTGGTGGAGAGGCTGCCTCTGCAGGCGACTTCCCCTTTATCGTCTCTCTGCAAGTGAGCGGCTCTCACTTCTGCGGTGGTTCCCTCCTCAACGCGAACACTGTCGTCACTGCCGGTCACTGCGGTGTCGCCTACGCGGCTTCCCGCGTCACCGTCCGCGCTGGATCCTTGGTAAGTTGCTCCGCACTATAAGTTCACGAGTATGAACAGGGATTGATAGTTTGCAGAACAGGAACTCTGGTGGTACTGTCGTCAGCGTTTCGTCTATCAAGACGTACTCTGGCTTCAACTCGAACACCCTTGATGGCGATGTTTCCATCCTCAAGCTCGCAACCTCGATCCCCACGAGCTCTACCATCAGCTACGCTACCCTGGCCGCGTCTGGCTCTGACCCGGCCTCTGGAACTACCCTCACCGTTGCTGGATGGTAAGTCACTCACCATTGTTCCCGTTATGGAACTTCAGTGAGGCTAATCCACAGATAGGGGTACCACTACCGAGGGCGGCTCTTCGCTCCCCACTGCTCTTCGCAAGGTCAGCGTTCCGGTCGTTGCCCGTGATACCTGCGCTTCGCAGTACAAGGCCATCGACCAAAGCTACACCATCACGACCAACATGTTCTGCGCTGGTCTGGCCGCTGGTGGCAAGGACTCCTGCCAGGGTGACTCTGGAGGTCCCATTGTCGACTCGTCCAAGACTCTTGTCGGTCTTGTTTCCTGGGGCGAGGGCTGCGCTGAGCCCAACGCTCCTGGTGTCTACACTCGTGTTGGCTCTTCCGTAATCAGGTCTTTCATCACCTCTAACTCGTAAATATCGCATTTGGAAATGATGTCGGTAGTTCGCGATTGTGGAAAGCTTGGTTGCATTGAAATGAGCGTTTTGCATTGGGGGCTGACGGGGGGACTGTGTGGCAGAGTATCTATTCCATGATTATGATTTATGAAGTAGTAGTCTAAATACAGTTGCAAAGAAGCTTCTGCCAATTGTCAATCTGCCAATTTGCCAATGCCGGTGACAAGCGAACTTTAATATCCGTGAGCCTGGCGCGCAGATGTGGCACAGTCGAGGCCTAGATCGATCTGCTGCTCAAGTCTCAAGTCGGCATAGTTTGTAATACCTGTTGTGCATGGTATATGTAAATCATATGCCCGAAGGTTGTGACCAGGTACTTGAGATCCGCCGGGAAGCCGACAGAGCACTTATGTCACTCTGAACACGTAGAGTGTCGCGTGCTCACTGCGGATCCTCGAGCCAACAAATAAGCAAATTCGGCACTTTATGCCCTTATCCTTAGGTAGCTGCTAGACAAACTGCACGGCATGTCAAATAGTAAGTTGGGAATTTCAAAACCACAAAGCGATTACCTCAGGCTCCGGACTAATACTTCAACTCGTCTGTTATATTCCGTTGCCTATATCCCCCAAACAGTAGAGCGTAAATACTGGCCTATTTCTGGTGTTGTGGTCCTATCCTGGGAATGATGTCTCAGCAATCGGCCAACAAACGAATTGGTCTTTAAAGTACCACTTTGACACACGATCCAGTAACAGAGTATGTACCAAGTTTGTTTGGTGGCGGTTTTCGTGTCTAGTACTCACAAGAATACGATCCGAGTCAAAGTCTTTTGTTGATTTTAGCCTTTCGGACCGTGCTGACTTCTTACCAGCATACTCCATCGTGATGCTTCGTTTCTTTGACAAGACTACGCCTTGGGAGAAGGACACCAGTATGCGACTTCTGAAGAGGTTTATCAATTTTAGAACAGGAGCGCCCCCACACGGAACGAGGAGTTTAGCGCCCATGTTGACATCGGACCTGCAGCTGAAACAGTTTCCAATGCGGATACGAGTTATCTAACCCAATCGGGAACGGTCACATGAATGGAGGCTTGGGAATTGCCTTGGCATACGCGCAACCTCCCTATACAGTGACACCTACCCGCTGCATGTCTCTGTTCAAACTTAACTGCGATATATACCCAACAACGGAACGATGGCTTCACACACCACACCAGTCGGGTCCGCACACCCCATTATCGCTCCTGCCAACCCAGTCAACAGCCAGCTGAGCAGCTCACTAAACAACTTAAGCTTGCAAAGTCCTCCCGGTATGACGACTGCTAGCCTTGATTCTGCGAATAGCACGACCGCCTGGATTTCCGATGCTCCAACCAATTCGGAAGACTCTGGAAGCAATACAGGGGGCCAGCCTGTCAATAATGGAACGGGGGCTCATTTCGTCTTTAGTCCAATCGAGGAAACAGCAGATTCTGGCGAAACCGCCGATACTATAACTATTGAAACAATCACTCGCGACCCTCGGTTCAGTTGCTTCAGTCTAGAGGAGCTTAGAGTTGTTGACTACGCTCAAGGGAGGAAAGCTGTTGGATCGGGGACTACGAGTAGCGGCTTCTCGCACCAGAATCTATCTTCGCTTTCCACTCGTGCGAGGATCTTACATATGTGCGTCTTGCTGTCTATCACACCTTTACTTTTTGCAATCTTACTCGCTGCTGAATATTGTGTGCTAATCATTCTCAGGCTTAAAGGCTCAGGCATAGACATCGTTGTTGGGTCCAAAACCGCTACATTTGGCAAACAAGAGACATGGTGCTTGCCAAAGGCTCTGATATCATATCACTCGCTTTTCTTCAAGGCTGTATGTTTTCACGACTTCAAGGAGAAGGAGGAAAATCGCGTCATCTTAGAAGACGAAGACCCACGGGTATTCTCCCTCTTCGTCGAGTGGATGTTTTACAACAGGTATTCGCTCAGCTCCAGCTGTATGTTCAACGCGGATCTAAAAGCTTGGGTCTTAGGCGACAAGTTGATGTCAACGACATTCAAGAACCACGCTATGAAACGTCTCTACGATGCGCATCATATCGACAACTTGTCCGCTTCATTCGTTACGACGAACATGGTTAGCTTTGTATGCAATAATACTTGCGAAGGTGCGAAGCTACGGCAGTTCTACATCGACTTTGTGGTCACGCATTTCTCGAATCCGTACAAGGTTTTAGGAACAATCGAAGAGTGGGACAATGTTCTGCTGGACTTCGATGACATGCGAATGGCTCTTTTAACGGCCATGAGATCAGACGATCAGCTGGATCGGGTTGAGAAGCTAGAGTTCTACTTGGAGGATACGGATTCACAGATTCCGGATGACTGATTTGGTAGGGGTCTTTGATGTAGACTTTGAAAGGATGTGGCAATGAGTACACACTAGTGTATTAACTCGTAAAATTCAAAGTCCAAAATAAAGAGCAATGATCGAGGCAAGCAGAAGTTCCAAGACATCTAAGTGGAAACCCTCGTGTGGACAGAATCACCAATCAGTAGACATACTGCTTGCGATTTATGAGGACGAGGCAAAGAAAATGAACTGTTATATGGCGGGGCCCATAGCTCTGCACTTTATCGCTGCCTCGGATGCGTACTTGGCTCCTCAACAAGGCCGGAGCACTTGCATGGTAGAGATTGATATGTGTTTCGATGCAAAGACGGGCAAGAAGCTGATGAAGGCGATAACGAAGCGGGTACAGACCGGCAACCCTGGGTCAGACTCCACTGGGGATTGGATCTCGACACTGGGAAGCGAAGGACTTGTGGAACGCTACGAGGAGACTCCGCAGTGGTTGAAGGTGTATTTTGAGCTGAATCAGTCAGGGATCGTCAACGGTCCTCTCAATGTTAAAGCTGGGATTTCAACGAACGTTGGATTGCGATAGTAGGATTTGTGGTGGACAAATAGAATTGCCGGGGTAACGACGGTTTCGTGTTACTTATGCGTATGCGGTGCTGATACGTCCCTAAGCGGGTACCACTGGTGATACTGTTTTTACCGTGCTAGTCCATTGCTGGGCTCCGTAGGTGCCTTGGTATCTCGTGGTACGGAATTGCAGTGGGCTTATCTTAGCATGTAACGTGGTATTCACACGGCCCGGACGTGTGACTCGTGTTGCGAAAACACTGTCTCCTTCGTTCATGTAAAGCATGGTTGCCCCACCAATTCAGCGCGCGCAGCCCCAAGATATCTGCGCTTAAAATATTTCCGAAGGACTTGGAGATGTTGGTGAATGGGGGAGAGCTGTATGTTGAGTATGTGGTGTCGTCCAACGTAGTGGGCCAAGTCGCTAATGCGCAGTTATAGCTGCCTCACTTTGTCGAATCTCATACCTTCAGGCTCTAGCGTTTTTGTCCGCAAGAAGCTCTTCCATAACCTCTACGGCAAGTTCACTGTTTTGAATCGTAACCACATAAGCGAAAGATGGCGTGTAGACCAGAGGAACTCTCCGCGTCGACTGAAACCACGCAAGATCCCAGGACCGAGGAAGATGCCGCAACATCGCGAAACAGACCTACACCGCCTCCCCAGAACTCGCTAATCACGCAATACACCTTCACACAGCCGTACAGCAGCACGTCACAGGCCTCTTCACCGACATTGGCATCTGAGACCCGAGACGTCTTAACAACTGGATCGTGGATCGGGATATGTGCTGGGGTTTCCATCGGGGTTTTGTTGATCGCTGTTGCAGCCCTCTTCCTCGTTTTGCGTTTGCGGCGAAGAAAGAAAGACGCCAGCGAAGGATATAGAGCACAATCGTATCCTCTTAAGAGCATTCTGGACGAAAGAAGAGTACATACTTTGTTAGATATATCCAGACATAGAGGGCTGTCGAGCCCGACCTGAAGAGTCCTTGGATCAAGATGGCTGGACGGTATGACGGCATCTCCAATTCGTACGAAATGAGGCATGGGAAAATAGGACGGTAATGTCTAATGAGAAATCGCAAGCCTGCAAAGCGTCACAATCCGACCCAAATCTGACATATGGGGAGGACAAGCGGCAAGCCGCGTCCCAGAGAGGACCCGTACATATCTTACTTGCGCAATTCTTTTTCACTGCAGATGAGTCGCTGCTTACTTCTATATGCAGACTGTCGAAAAGGTAGGGCTTGCGCATGCAGAACAGCGTTACGCGCTAAACTAGCGCGCGGCTGACCGGTTGCGTGCACGGGCCGCCCAACCTCGCGAAGGACGAAAGCCAGCCACCTCAATCTTCCTCCATCATGAGAACCACAAAAGGCTTCGCCACCATGCATCTTCTAAGATCCAATTCCTTGCATTGGAGAACATCTGCTCTCCACGGTCCTCCGTCGATATTACCGTCCCCCTTCTTGCATCAACTTCAAGAGCTTCTTTGATATCTTTCATCATGCAGCTTACATCGCTGTACTTCACCTTACTGCTCTCTCTGACTTCTGGTCTACCTTTGGAGGGCGCACCGAACCGACATCTGGCAGCACGCTCAAAGACTTATGCAGTTGTCAACGTAGATGGAGGCTCGTCAATAGCAGCACAGCCAGGAACGACTACTATAGTCGACGATCAGACCAAAACCGTTCGAGTCACCGATGCTGCCTCCATAATCACCACCACGGACAGGCTGATAACTACAATTGTTCCTGCTCCGACACCGACGAGTTCGACGACGTCTATCAGCTCCACTAGCTCGAGCAGGTCGAGCAGTAGATCTGCAAGCTCAAGTGCCACTTTGGCCAAAACGTCAACCTCGGCTCAAACCACAACCATCCCCACGGCTGCATTCAATCCAGCAACGACGTCTGAGGCGTTGGCTACTACGCAATCAGAGAAAAATCCGGGAACCAGCCTTGTTACTGTGACCATTACAGAAGGTCCTGCGCCAACAGAATGGTACGATGACGGGTTTTGGCATACAAGATATGCCATCAAGACGAAATGGGACTAGTCTGCCTCTTCTCAGCTGCGCAACGCGGCACTTCAACGCAGACTTTGCCCATGACAATGTCGGAATGTGCTTTTCTTGAACATATTTGAAACGAGCGGTTTGAAGGGGTGAGGTGTGGTTCGAATGGTGAGTCTCGATCACGGTTGAGATAAGGATACACGATTCGATGCATCGGAATGGCGTTTTTCATGATAATGCAGTGCGCAAGACATGAGCTTAGAATATGAGTTTGAGCAATAATCCTAGCATAGCAACGGAGACCATGTACGAACATTACCTTCCTAGGGTTGCAAACACATCAGTCACTGAATTCTCATGTCGATCCCATATTCTTGCTCTGATATGCACAGAGAGTCGATGAGTTGCACGATGCCTGTAGTCTACCCAATTAGGGAAAGCGCTGTCCGCTGTGCCGTGCACTTCCCTCTCCACCTTCCATTCATAGTAGCTCCTTGCACCTAAAATCGAAAACTACCGCCGATATGGATTTTTTCCATCCCCTTTTTCAGAGTGAAGGGCTGCGATTATTGTTCGAATGCCTGCTGCTCAGTCATCCGGGTTAGCATTCCCCCGCAAGCGTCACGAAAAGGCCCGGCTACGAGTTCCCCACCTGTCACGTGTGCAGATCTTACCCCAGAACCCCGGAGTGAAGTGCGGAGGGAAAACGGTAGAATTGGATGGAACATGGTTTCCGAACCGCCGAGAGACCGCATGGCTTAGATCTACGCAGCGCCAGCAATATAACAACCGTTACCAGCCAGATAGCTTAATACTCCTTCAAACGACTGCTGGCCATTAGTAACAGTTCGCCATCATGACGGGATTTGCTCGCGCAAAGGAGGATAGGCCGACCCCGCCGGAAGTCGTAAGTCTGACCACCTTGTAATGTTGAGCTTTCACCAAAACACAGGTTCATAGTACAATTGGCGGGTGTATGCCATGGCATTAGTCATTAGCATGGGCGTCCTCACTTATGGCTACGATTCCTCGTTTATCGGGACGACCATCACACAGAAGAGCTTCCAGCGAGACTTTGGCATGGACAAGATGAGCAAGAAGGAATTGAACGACGTATCGTCAAATCTTACTTCAATTTGTAAGCTTGCATTCCTTCGAGAATTACAGATCAGTGTTAACGAACGCTCAGACTCGGCAGGCGGTTTCTTCGGAGCACTCTTCGCCTTCTTCTCTTTGGAGCTTCTCGGTCGTCGCTGGACTGTCATCTTGTCAGACATTGTTTTCATCGTCGGTGCGCTTTTCTGCACTATTGGAACAGTCCCATCCCGCTCCCTTGGCCTTATCTACACAGGACGCCTCCTTACCGGCCTCGGTGTCGGGGGCATCGCGGCTGTATCACCGATCTACATCGCCGAAATCTCTCCACCAGCCATCCGTGGTCGATTGACAGGTTTCTTCGAATCGTTCTATCAAACTGGAGCTGTGATCGGCTTCTCGATTAATTATGGCATCGTTCATAACCTGGACACGAACGACTCCAACGCGTGGAGGATCCCTATGGCGGTCCAGCTAATCCCGGCTGGAATCCTTGCCCTCATGGCGCCAATATTAAAGGAGAGCCCTACATGGTTGCTCAAGCGTGGCCGCGAAGAGGAAGCATATCAAGTGTATAGTTTCATTCGCATGCTACCGGCTGACCACGAGTATATTGCTGAAGACGTGCACTTCATCAAGGAGGGGATCGCAAAGGAACGCGCAGCTCTTGTGGGCTCAACTAACGCTACGCTGGGTCGCGTGATGAAGGGTGCGGCAAGAGAGTCATCGCTCAAAGGCATGCGGAATCGCTTCTTGCTCGTGTTTCTTATGTTCATGTGGCAGGCATGGTCCGGTGCCGCAGCCATCAACTGTAGGTGCACACTAAAACGTCAACATTCCGATGTACACCACGACTGACTAGTTGCGCAGACTACTCGCCCACAATCTTTACTTCGATTGGCCTGACTGACGTCACGCTCTGGACAGGTATTTACGGCGTCATCAAAGCTGCGGGATCCATCATCTTTTTCACCTGGTTTATCGACAAATTCGGACGAAAGTGGCCATGGATCATATCATCCCTTGCCTGCGCTTTTTGCCAGTATTATCTTGCAATTTACATTGCAATTGGACATCCGGAGACTGGCGTTCCGCAATCAGCGTCGACTGTTGCGGGCGGCAAGGGGGCTACGGCAATGATCATGATCTTTGGGGCGGCCTGGAGCTTCGGTGCCAATGGTCTGCCCTGGATTATCTCAGCTGAGATCTTTCCTTCTTCTTTGAGGTCTATATCTGGGGCGAGTACTACAACAGAGCTGTGGTCACGATCAAAGCTAATGACGTCAGTAGCCTTTTGCCGCCATGAGCGTCTGGTTGTGGACGTATGTGGTTACGAGAGCGCTGCCAAGTATGTACACGTCCATGGGATGGGGTGTATATGTGTTCTTCGCCACATGCTTGGTCTGTGCGAGCATCTACGCCTTCTTCTTCATTCACGAGACGAAAGGGCTGCGTGTCGACCAGATGGACGAGCTCTTTGGCTTCGAGAAGCGACACCAGGTAGGTGCACCGGCGGCCAAAGCTTTTGCCGAGGATGATGACGGCGAGACAACGAAGGCAAAGGTTGTCAAGAGCGAGGTAGTGTGACACAAGTATGTATTTAGATGTAATCGTGGCCAGGAGCTTCCCGACAGGGACCTGAAGATGTCATGCTTTTGTTGATGTTTGGGAAACGGTGATGCTGAACGATGACGACGCTTGGAGCTTGGAGCTGATCCCTGTTCCCCGCCAAGCCATGGACACGGGCAGGTGCATCCCACACCCATTGCGCTACCCCATCTCTCCGCACCCTGCGCCCAGATCCCACCTTTCGACACACACAATGGCGACGTCGCCGCCGCCGGTCGAGGACCAGGCGCGTCTGCTCGAGGACGCGCTCGCCGTGGTCCGCCAGCAGACGATGCTCATGCGCCGCTGCCTCGAGACGCCCGGCAAGCTGATGGATGCGCTCAAGTGCAGGTACCGAACAGGCCTCTCTGGACCACCGCCCGCTTGCTAATCTACCCGCGCGCAGCTCCACGCTCGTCTCGGAACTGCGGACTAGCAGCTTGGGACCTAAGCAGTACTACGAGCTCTACATGTCCGTCTTCGATGCCCTGCGCCATCTTTCCGTCTACCTCCGCGAGAACCACCCCGTGAACCACCTCGCCGACTTGTACGAGCTCGTGCAGTATGCCGGGAACATTATACCTCGCCTTTATCTCATGGTCACCGTGGGCACTGTATATATGGCCATTGAGGATGCGCCTGTCAAGGAGATCATGAAGGACATGATGGAGATGAGTCGCGGTGTCCAGCACCCAATTCGCGGCCTCTTTCTGCGCTACTACCTTGCGGGGCAGGCTCGCGACTGCTTGCCCGAGGGAGACGGCGAGGGTCCCGAGGGAAATCTGCAGGACTCAATCAGCTTCATACTCACCAACTTCGTGGAAATGAACAAGCTATGGGTACGGCTGCAACACCAGGGTCACTCCAGAGAGCGGGAGCAGAGGACCAAGGAGCGTCAGGAGCTGCAGCTCCTGGTAGGCAGCAACCTCGTCCGTCTCAGCCAGCTGGTCGATCTACAGAACTACAAGAAGATCTTAAACCCGTTATTGGAGCAGATCGTGCAATGCCGAGATGTCCTGGCGCAGGAATACCTACTGGAAGGTGAGCCAGACCGCTTCCAAGACGGGAGGCCCATCAGGTGCTAACCTTACGCCAGTTGTTACCCAGGTCTTCCCCGACGAATTCCACCTCCACACCCTCGACCAGTTCCTCTCCGCAGTCGCCCGCCTAAATCCGCACGTCAACGTCAAGGGAATCGTAGTCGGTTTAATGGACCGCTTGTCTGCATACGCGCAACGTGAGTCCGAGTCAGAAAGCCCAGACCAGCGCAAAAAGACGGAAGAGGAGGCGATAGCAAATCTCATGGAGCAACTGAGGATACAAAAGGAGCAAAAGCCTGTCGAAGAGGCGCCACCGGAAACACAGCAAAATGGCGGTACGTCCGAGTCGGAAACTGCCGCCGATTCCGCGTCGATAGCAACTGGAACGACTGCTGCTGAGCCTCTCGAGTCCGAAACATCCGAAGCGCCTGAAGCATCCGAAGCCAACGAAGCAGCCGAGACAGACGGTGAGATCGAAAAGCACAGGGGCATTCCAAAGAACGTGAAGCTGTTCGAGATCTTCCACGAACAAGTGGCGACGCTGGTGAAGATGCAACGGCTTTCGATTCAGGACACTGTTGGTTTGCTTGTTTCGCTAGCCAATCTTGCATTGTGGGTCTTCTCCATACATCATTTGGATTAGTCGACTGACTTCAGCAGAAACATCTACCCCGAGCGCCTGGATTACGTTGACCAAGTACTGGCATTCGCGAACCAGAAGGTCACGGAATTTGCGAACAGTGCTGACCTGCACTCGCAAACCTGTCAAAGCCAGATTCTTAGCCTCTTGCTGGCACCCATCAAGACATACGTATCTATGTTCACCGCTCTCGCTCTTCCTAACTTCATTCCTCTTCTACATAATCAGCCATATCCCACGCGGAGGGCAGTAGCGGGCGAGGTTGCAAGAAGTCTGTTACGGAACCAAACGCACATCACCTCAGTAGAAAACCTGGAGAGTGTCTTGGAGATTCTCAAGGTCCTCATTAAGGAAGGTATGCAGCAGGCCACCGGTTATCCCGGCGGTCCTATTCAGCGGAGAGCGCAAGAGACAGACGAAACGATAGAAGAGCAAGGCTGGTTAGCACGAATAGTGCACTACATCCGTGGAGCCGACAACGATACCCAATTCAAGCTCCTGCAAACTGCTCGAAAGGCCTTCGCGGAGGGTAATGAACGTGTCAAGTTCACCACGCCAGCAATTATCACTGCCTCCCTAAAGCTTGCACGTCGGTACAAAGCTCGCGAACATTTCGAGGACAACTGGCAATCACAGTCATCTGCCCTTTACAAGTTCATGCACAGCACACTATCGACACTGTATACCAGGGTCACAGGCTCCGCCGACCTATCGCTCCGATTGTTCATTGCTTGCGGACAAGTCGCTGACCAGAACGGCTTCGAAGAGGTCGCGTATGAGTTCTTCGCACAAGCCTTCACAATCTACGAGGAAGCCATAAGCGATTCAAGAGCGCAGTTCCAGGCGGTCTGCGTTATTGCAAGCGCACTGCATACTACCAGGAACTTCGGAAAGGAGAACTACGACACCCTCATAACCAAGTGCGCGCTGCACGGAAGTAAGCTCCTCAAGAAGCCGGATCAATGCCGCGCGGTGTATCTGGCGAGTCATCTCTGGTGGGCGACGGAGATCCGAGCTTTGGGCGAGGAGGACCCGAAGAATGTGAGTTCATTTAAATACTGGATGCTCATATATTGACTCATCGTAGCTTTACCGTGACGGCAAGCGCGTGCTCGAGTGTCTGCAGCGTGCTCTCCGTGTAGCGGATGCCTGCATGGACGCAGCGGTGTCTGTCGAACTCTTCGTCGAGATTCTCAACCGCTATGTCTACTACTTTGACCAGGAGAACGAGGCGGTAAGCGTTTCCAAATTTTATTCACATCAGTCAAAGCTGACGAAGCTTAGGTCACTACCAAATATCTCAACGGACTCATCGAGCTAATCCACTCCAACCTCCAATCCAACGAGAACGCGTCCGCGCTTGAGAACCCGAAACGACATTTTCAGCGTACGCTGGACTACATCGCGAGTAGAGAGTATGAAGGTGTTGTTACGGCGCCCAAGTAGGACGTCGGAATGGTCAGAGGGAAGAGGCCTAGTAAGGGGTGTTCGCCTCGCATGGGGTTTCTTGTACTAATAGCTTGCGAAGTGAGGATCTGAGGCATAGCGATCGTGTCAATGTTGTAGAAGGGTGGTGGGCCTGGAGAGTAGATAAGAAATTTCTGGACTGGAAACTCGATGTGTGTGTACGATGACAAGAATGTGTTCCATGTTGGTGCTTCTGGAGGCTCAGATTGGAAGCTGACAAAGTCAGTGACAACTTTTAGGAGGCAATTGATGATAGCCTTACGCTTGGCGATTTGCCGATGATACTCAAGAACCGTAGCAGATACGAAGTGGAGTTGAAGAGGGTGCCGCAGGCTGGGTCATCTCTTCCTCGCTCCCAGTGGACAGCAGCAACGGAGTTGCTCTGGTGTCCAACGCAGGCACGAACCCCGCGGCGACGAGTCAAACCATCAACTTCATAGGCTGCGCTCCATGGAACGCAGATGAATGCTTCGCGTCGATTGTTCTTCCAAGACAATGTTGACAGTACGATGTATGCAATTTGCTTATCTCTTTTTACGACTTTGTCAGCCTTGCGAGCTCAAGTTAACTCGGACAAGGCAGGCTCGCTCATGCACGCCAAGACTTAGGCCGCGGCTCACTGTGTGCCACTTCGCGTCTCCTCGTGGACATGACTTGGGCCACTCTAGTTTCGTGGTATTTGTCTGCGGCCCATGCCCAAAACCCTGCATATGTGGGCAGATGATGCGACCTGCCGACACCAGACCACGTCAACCCATTTCGTCTCTCACGAGTCCTAAAAGATAAGGCTGAAAGAGGTGAGACATGTGGAATGTGCCCGCAATATAATCATTGCAAAACCTGACTAGTTTACGAGACGTATGATATTTGTTTTGCTGATCTGCAGATATCCTCCATAGTCGCGCTACTAAGAACAATCTCTCACCGGGAGAAGCACGTTTCATCGCTTTACCTTCTCTGTCGCGTAACGTCTAGCATAAACCGGGCTGGAATTCCGGAGATAGAAGGACACTGGTCATGCCATCTAGTCACATGTGTTCTGTTGCCGTGTCTTCCGGCAATGAAGAGCTCGAAACATCGTCTCTGTGCAACAAATGCGAATCGATCTTCCACTTCGAATATATCGGATGGCGTAAAGACGACATGAGGCCGCATCACATTACCATGAATACCCTGGAACAATCTGCCAATTCCGACTGTTATATCTGTACTCGTCTTTTGAAGAGTGTGAGTGGTTGTCGAAAGATAAATATCCAGTTTGCAGGGATCAAGTCTCGGCAATGGGTCTTTGAATTTATCGTCGTCTTCTGTATTCAATACTGGGAAGCCCCCAGCGATGAATACGAATGGAGCCCGATGAGAGTCATCGAGACTGAATTTTGCTGTCTCAGCTTGGACCGGGCCAGACAGTTGAGTATGCAGAGGTCGCTCCAGGTTGGAACTCGCTCGCATAATACCATGCGACAAGCCCGAAATTGGATCGATCAATGTATGAGGAAGCATGAACGTTGTACCGTATTTGAGGAACAGTCATGGATACCGTCGCGCCTAGTCAACGTTGAAAGAATTTCAAAGTCGACCATGGTTGCCAAGCTCTGTACCCGAGGAACCATTGCACCTGGGACGTCCTATCTTTCGCTTAGCCACCGATGGGGCAAAGGGGATTTTTTGACTCTGAAATCTCAGTCCCTGGAGTCTTGGAAGAAAAGAATTCCTATTGATGAACTTAGCCGGGTGTTCCAAGACGCGATACATGTAACAGACGCACTCGGTTTCGCATATATCTGGATCGATTCACTTTGCATCATTCAAGACGATCTGAACGACTGGAAAAGGGAGTCCATGACGATGCATCGCATCTACAAAGGCGCTGCGTGTAATCTTGCGGCCGCAGAGTCCGAGAGCGGTGAAGAAGGCTTCGTCAACACGCAGCGACCGAGCAATCCAATGTTTCCGATAGTTCGGACTTTATGGCTGGACCGCCCCCAAAGAATGGGCTATTTGATAGCAGGTCGTCCTTTTGAGCATCGACATGAGGGCCCTCTATTCACGCGAGCTTGGGTATTACAGGAGCAAATACTAGTAAGAAGTCACTGACATTTTGGAGGACCATCATAACAGAAGTAGGCCGCCCGAACGTTGAATTTTGGTGGGGAGTCTGTTTCTTGGGAATGCAATGAGCTTGTGGCTGATGAAATGTGGCCCCTGGGATTTCCGCTGGAGGAAGGGCGACCAAATACGTACAACCCAGTGGAGCGAAGATCCATCGACGTTGGTGTATCCCAGATCAAACTGAGGGAGCTATCAACTAAGCCGGTAGGTGCTGTCGTTGAGATCTACCCTAACAATGATCTATATGGAAGAAGTGCAGCTAACTGTTAAGCAACACGTGATTCATCACGCTTGGAAATGTATCATCGTAGACTACATGCGACGCGACATATCAAAGCCCTCTGACAGATTACCGGCTCTTGCTGGACTTGCGAATGCTTTCCAATCAATACTACCCACGGATCGCTATCGCTTTGGAGCATGGATGAACGATCCCATGAGCCTGCTGTGGTCACCTCGTCATCAAGAGTTCCAAGAATATGAGCTCGCGAACGAAGTTCCGAGTTGGTCCTTTGCACGATACGAAACAGAGATATATTGGAGATACGGAAAAGAAGAAGCCAGAGACAGGACCAACTACATGCTCGCACAATGCCTGGACGCGCCAGCTTGCGATGCCTTTCCTTCGCAGCTACATATTCAAGGACCACTCATGCTTCCGCGTAGGATTCCTCCGGAGTATTCTAATGAGTTCAAGTTTTCTGTGGAACTCAGGGCAGGCGGCGCTTGCGCGTTCACTTATCACATGGATACCCGTTTCCTGAGATCTGTCAAGTCCGAAATCAAGGACGAATCCCATCCAGAAAGCAGTTTCCATGTTTTGCCAATTGTGGAAATATGGTTGTCCCAAACCTATGGTGGCCAGAAGTGGGGCGTATGGAGCATGCTTCTGAAGCGCGATCACACCCTCGGGAAAGCCTTTTATAGACGTGCAGGAACTGCATACCACATTTCAAGAGTGGCTTTCGGAAGCTTGTTGCCCCAACTTCAGGAAGGGTTAAGCGAGGATGACTACGTGGATATGGACGTGGATGGGACTTGTACGGTCATAGTAGTGTAGGCAAACCATCAACCTTGCGCCACTCAATGCATGTTTGATCTTATCCAGAACGAACTTTCGAGAGCACATATAGCGGCTACAGGACTTGGTGAACACTTTCAAGGCTTGGCTTGACAACTGTTAGCGTAGTCCTTCTGCATACTCTTCCATTCTCCGTGAGAGTACTGAATGAATTGAGATCATAGTGGGAGCGCCACATCTGGATGCGATAACTAGACGTCAGCACTAGTCTGCTATTCGAGAGTTCGTAGTTCTCTTGCTACCGTGGATACGTTCAACGTCAACATGTCGTAATGCCATGCCGGTGTCAACAAGCAGCGGGCCGCTCTTCAGTGTCTGAGAGCTGTGATGGTGTTGACGAAACGACTATCACGTCGCAGCGGATTTCACTGTTGTTGACCAATGCATTGTAATATATGAATGCTTCTATGGGGTATGTGCGTGCCCTCACCAAACCCAATTCCCGTCGCTACAGCTATCTATGCTATGCTGTTAACGCCTGATGAAAAATGTGAAGAGGACTGTTTGCGCCGGTGATGCTGAAATTTCTCTGGAGTGCCAACGCTGTGAGAGTAAGAAAGAAATGCAATGAATCGCTCAAACGCCTGATACCAGAATACCGCATGTTGTTGCGCCGCCACCTCCCTCGATGGAACAAGATCCCAGGCCGTGATGCAGAAGTCGTAAAATCCATCAAACGGGGCGAACAACATCATCAACTCCTGATGCTATGCCCTTAAGCTTCCACGTCCTCCACCATGATGTGTACAACCTTGCTCTTACGCCGTTGCGACAAAGCTGAATTGACACTAACATTGCACTTCCGCGCCGCGCGGCTCATGCACGGGATCTGCAAGACTCCCACGATGGCCATCAGCGCTGAAGCCCACCATGCCAGAGGAGTGAAACGAATATCAATCGAGATCCCGTAGAGTAGCCCAGCGATCGGGCTGGCCATGGTTCGGCACGCTGCGCCAGTGCTCGCGGCTAGACCGTTGATCCTTCCAAGGTGGTTGGGCGCAGGTGCGGCCTCTTTGATCATGATAAGGAGAAGCGGATACGCAACGATGGAGGTGATGCTTCGGACCGTGAGACAAGCGTAGATTCCGGGATACACGAGGGTAGCAGGGAGCAACGGAAGGAAGGGAACGACGAAGTAAGCAATGGGGTGGCCGACGGTAACGAGGACGAGAAGGCGCCAAACGCCAAAGAATGAGGCGAGCACAGGGAAGAGGGCGCCTTGGATAAACAACTGGATGAGTCCGTTGATGGACAAGATGATGCCCACGTTTTGCAGTGGAATACCGAGGCCTCCTCCAAAAGCGTTCGGTGAAAGTGACATGGAAGAAACATCATCCGCGCGTTTGTCCTGGAGGAAGATGGGCAGCAGGTGGTCGTATGTCATCTTGAGTGGGTCAGCTCAATTCAATGCGTCGAGGCAGCGTTGAACTTACCGAGTGGTAGGTGAAAATGCCCAGAGCAATCACGAAAGTGAGCACTGTCTTTGTGATGACCTTCTCGTGCGACGGGGAATTCTCATCGATCCAGTCGCCGTTCGACTTGACACGCCATAGCTCGTCGTGGTGCGTGTCTACGTCATCGAATGTCCCATAGCTCTCGGCAGTCAAGTTCGCAGGTGCGTTTGCAATGGCACCTTGGGCTGGCAAGAGCGGAGTTTCGGCAGTAGTGGCGTCGAGATCGGCTTGGCTGCTCCACGGCTGCATATCTGGGTGAGTTTCCTCGAGCAGAAAGTAGCCTGCGAGAATAGCAACAAGAAGCAACCCAGTGCAGAGGATATTCGGCAGCAAGTACGGGAACTTCCCAAAAATGCCAGCAGAAGAAAAGAAGGACGGGAAGTTATCTGCTGGTTCGGCAAAGTAACCACCGATCGAAGCTGCGAGATCAGTAAAGCATGGATTGTATTGGGAGGAAAGACTGCTTACGTCCGATGATGGTACCGATGCTCCAGACGAAAGGCATCACTGCATATGCT
The DNA here is from genome assembly GCF_001642045.1 of Paraphaeosphaeria sporulosa. Taxonomy (NCBI): domain Eukaryota; kingdom Fungi; phylum Ascomycota; class Dothideomycetes; order Pleosporales; family Didymosphaeriaceae; genus Paraphaeosphaeria; species Paraphaeosphaeria sporulosa. Next base: position 749,875 of record NW_017253362.1, on the reverse strand, counting down.
CTCGCTACTTTGGTCAGCATCCCTACTTTCATTGATAGCGTACGTTACTTACGTTCATGCTTCGGGTTCTTGACGAGTTCGCCGACCATGGTTTGGATCACTCCGATATTTCCGTTTAGTATACCACCAAGAATTCTGCCTGCGAGAGCCATCCAGAAGCTTGATGAGAAACCAACGACTAAAAGGGAAGAGACGGTACCGAAGCAGCCCATCAAAAGTACCTACTATTGTCAGTAACCATCGACTGTGAACCGGCTGCAACCACTGCGATCTTGAAGGTAACATACTGGCTTGCGACCTATTTTGTCTGAGAGGCCTCCCCAATACATGCCTGTGCATGCTTCGGCGAGAGAAAAGGCAGAGATAAGGATGCCCGCAAAGAAGGGCGCTTGCGACTCAGATGCTCCATAATGGGCAACGAGCTTGATAGCGTAGGGAAAGATGGAGGTGAGCGCAATGGGCTCGGCAACTCGTACGAGCGCTGCGACACATGTTAACGACGTTTCCTAGGAATCGAAGGTGCGACTATACTGACCAAGGAGAAAGAGCTGCGCGACAGGAAATTCGTCTGGGGTCCGCGGGCTTGTTCTTGCTTTGGTGAGTCCAAACATATCCTATAGCCTGACTTGATCCTTACGATTACGCCAAGACGCAAGCAGTGGCGGTCGTGGGGGGCTGCTATGTGAGTATCTTCTTGCTTGCGCGTGGCGTCAAAGAGTCGTGCGTGATTGCTGGAGGCCGAAAGCAGGCTAAGGAATGAAGTAGAGAGTGAAGGTGTGAAAAAAACGTGTTCAGTGGTGTTGAGGAATGAAGTGAGGAGCATGAAAGAAAAGGCGGCGACAAGAGCAAGTTAACGAGCGGACTGTCCAATGGGATTCTGAGATATGCGTTGGGCTCGGGCGAGACCGTGCGTCCTTCGGGCCATCGGCAATCTCCTGATAGATATCCGTCCGTTTGCAACCATGTTGCCACGTCTGCTCAGCTACATACACACGACGTTCCAAGTGATAACATGTTAGATCACTCCGACGTCGAAATAGTACTCGATTGCGTGCTGTAGTTGATAGAGACGGACTTCGCGGGGAGTGGCGGATCCCTGCCAATTGCCCTAAGACAGGCAGCCAAGCGAAAAGCTAGCAGCTAGTACCCACTAGCGCATGTGGGGAAGGAACGCCAGGACCGCCTTCTGACATTGCCATGTTGCCTCATGGTTTCGTAACGTTTCGCACACGACACGCCGTCGACGTCATCAAGCATCAGCTTGCAATCAAGTCTCTGGGGCACATTGAGACAACTAAAACGTTCCGAGGCCAAGTTTAGATTCGGCCTAGCTGGACAACCCAGCGAGGTACGAGTACCCGGGTAACTAACAAGCAAAAGACTGATGATTAGACAATGCGAGCTATTGACAATTATAGGTACCTGCGAGCAAATAGTAGGAACATCCTACACACCACAGTATAGGGACCTTGACAAATACGAGCAGAGGTCGTGGCCATGCCCCGTAGTCATGAATGGCCTATCAGGTACCATCAACGCCCCGGGTTTTACAACCCAAAGCCTATGTCAAGGCGAGACAACGAGATTTCTCCTGGACCATAGGTGGTAGAGATGCTAATCGCTGCCTGGAACGTTCCAACGCCAACCTCCCCAGGTGTCCCTACGGGGACCAAACCAACACCGACCTGAGCAACCATAGGACCTTCATCTATGATCCTTGTCCAGATGAGACCACCCTAGAAAACATCAGTATCTGTTCACAGGCAGGTCCGAAATTAAGGCTTACGTCGAGTTCTTCTGCTCCCGCTGTCGCCAGCATGTCGACTTGCACGTTGAAGTTTGTTTCTCTAACAGTGTCCCCCTCTTCAAACTTGATGTCGTTGCTCGCGAAAGCGCCGATAAAAAGCTCTGCCTGTCCATTCTCGGGATAGACGAACTCGAAATTGATGTTGAGCGTGCACGTGACTGGAGCAGGGGTGGTTGTGCTGTTGAAGAAGAAGATGCTAGGATCAACGTCGACGTAAGTGTTAAGCGACTTGCCCGGCTCGATAGGCTGCGCGTGGTAGCTTCCTGCAGGGCAACCACTGCCTTCGAGAACGCTGAAGGAAGTAAGAGTTCCGTTCACCGGAATCGGTGTGGTATCGTCGTTCGAGGAGGTGGCATGCGGAGCGCTTCCTCTTAAGACTTGAATTGCTTGCCCGACGGAGATGAGCAGGGAGAATGTCTTGAAAAGCATGACGAATAACGGCTTCCTAGTGATGAGAGATTGATCGCGCTCAGCTTGATGCTTGGTTCGTGGCCTTGATTACCTCTTTATATTGCGGTGCGCGCCCCAATCTTAACAAACAAAGAGGATTCATGACAACTACGCGAATGCATGTTACCATTTCACACAAAGCGTAAGAACGCGTACGCAAAGGAAAACCCAGTTGAAGTTCCGCGTAATCACGACACCGAGTACAAAGTGATCCGGCCCCAGCCAAGCCCTATACGAAGACCATCTTATATAGAAAGGATTGTACCTACAAGGATCGTGACCAATCAGAAAATGGAAAAAGCCTACACAGTATGTTCACAGTCGGATAATCGCTATCACGATAAAATCATTTTGAGGGTGTTCTTTCTCTCTCAAGATCTATGCAGTCCCTTGAACTCGTCAAGGAAGTCAAGCTAAGCACGTGATAATAGTAAGGATAAGGATGTAAACACTCAAAGGGTCCTGTGTCCTGTCTTGACGTCTTTCCTCGTCGTACAGCTAGAAGCATTAAGCGACAAGCTGCATGCTACATGCGTAGATAGAAGATCGCGACCTACTAATTTGGGCTAGGGTAGGACGCAGGGCGTACCTTTGTTGAGCCAAAAGCCACGCGTCCAACATCATATTATTTCATTTCGAGTTGTTAAAGTAACTTAGCTGGCTCTTAGGATTCATTGCCCAGATATCACACGGCGTGTGATTGTACTCGGCCCTGGATGTTCTCCGACCAGCCCCCCGCCAACTCCATGAAATGCTGCGCAATCACACGCAAAGAGGCCCGAGCGTACCGCGAATTCCTACAGGAAAACAAACACTGTGCAGCTCTATTTTAGCTAGAGCTCCTTAGACTTATCCGCCCTCGTGGTCGACAGAACGTGGACCATTGGCGAATACCCCCTTTGTAATGCAATTGCTTAATGCTTGGATGCGCCAATTGACCGACGTGTCAGCCATGCATGAGCAACTGTACTGCGAGTCCGGTCTTCTGTTTGAATGAAGACAACGTCCCAATGTCAATAGGGATTTAATCAAGAATACGCGTTATCCATTCAATAGGTAGTGGATGTTTCTTAGGAGGGTTTATAACAAAGGCCTCAAGCGCCCTCTCTCAATAACCGTTGGAGTTCCTTCTTATAAATTGCCTTGTCCTCTTTTCCGACCTCCGCCCAGGTCCCTCCTCCCCTCAAGAACATTTCTCCACTTAGTTGTAGCACCTCAACACCCTTGTAAAAATCCCCGTGTACAGCTCCCATGGCCTCCAGCCACAAATGGCAATCGCGATACACCTTCCTTGCAATTCTCTTGGGAGTGGGAGTATCTTTCCTCTGTTTTCTTCCCAGGCCTGCATAGTAACCATAGTAACTCCTGTTGATGAAATATCCCATCGAACAATTGATGAATAGACTGGTCAAACTGGTGACTCCCTTTGCGGCAAGCATAGCGATCGAGTTGTAACCTTGCGATTTGCGGGAACGGGTTGGGGTCCAGCAACGAATCTCGATTGAGCGAATAAGCTTAGCTGTCCGTGGAGAGAGCTTCGCAGCGAAACCGAACAGACCGTCAACATCCGTGAAAACCAGGGGTCGGGCGTACATCATAGGTGCTGCCTCGTCATAGATTTGCTTGCACACCGACAGAATATTGAAACCAAATGTTTTAGGACCAGTCTGCGGTTCCTCGTTTTGCGATTCCGAGTCGTCGTGAGCATTGCTAGGGAGACTGCTTGCCTGACCACGGCCACGACCACGCCCTGTTCCTCGCCTAGTCGCACGTGCGACAAACCCGATGCCAAATTGCACATTTTCGAGTTCTGTCTCATCTAACGAAGGAACATACGCGACCGTCTTCTTATAGGATCGTTGTGTGAAGCTTAACCAAATTCCTTCTCTGTTCCCTTCGTACGAATCCGGTAGCTTGGTCGGGGAAGGCAAGCATTCTTCATAAATGCGGTTTCGCAGCTCTGCCGGTAGAGCCATAAAGGGGAAAATCTTGTGTTTGGGCGGTGGCTTTGTGGTACGCGCTCGCTGTTGTAGTGTTATGTAAGCAGAAATAATCGTGAATTGGTCGCGATGATTTATATACCTTCACGGGCATGGTATACTCCAGTTCCGAGTCATCGTCTGTGTTTTCGGCATCTTCATAATCGTAGTGCACTTCAGCACGCTTTCGTTTCGGGTATCGTGGCTCTGCTGGATTTAAGGATGGCACGCTGCTCTCAGGTCGAGCAGCTGGAACAGGAACAACGTGATTGAAGAGGTTACCGAACATGATTTCTTTTGCAATGATGAGAAACGCGTTTGTGACGCGCTGTCATGTGCGTTTTATAGATCTTTTCTGTTCATTGGCGATGCCCTGGGCGGAGGGTTGCTGCCTGGCTTCCGTACTTGGCGCAGGCAGCAGGAGCGTAGACGACCAATCGCCCAGGGCATCTTGCCACCATTGGTACTTGGTATTAACGTCTCCGCGAAGTATGATCACGACGAGTGAGCTCTGCCGGGTTCTGGCGCCCGATGGGACGAAGGAGTCTCTTGTCTTTTGCATGCCGAGGTGGTGTCGCGCAACTCGTAGTTTACCGTACCATCAACCGCGCTAGCATGGCGTCAGCACTAGAGCAGTTATCCGTCACACTAAGTGACTGCCCAGCTTTCCACATCGACTCTACCTTTGCGGTCCAGAATGATGAAAGAGGAGTCAATAGTCTCCAAAATATGCTTCCAATTGCCAAGGAAATCGCTAGATATTATAAGTAGCACGTACACGCATCTTCCGCGGACCCTGAGAAGTTGATCGAGCTTGCTTTCCACGTCATAATCTTGTACCGATAAATCTTTTCTGGAATCAGCCATCTAGGTAAATAGGCAGGCAATCTGATGCTGTCCTATTACAGATCGTGGCCGTCTCGTATAATCGCGCAATGGTACACCGCAACCTTGCATACGAGAGCGTTCATTGCGCCAACACACGAAACCCCTCAGCAGGAGAACAATGTCTCTTTGCGCTCCAAACGGCCGTACCTCCTCTCAGCATCATAATCAATTCGCAAAGTGTCTCCTCTGCTCATACTGCTAGCGTGGTTACTGATCTATGTTCCAGTTACAGTACGTCCTTGATGTCCCCAAGCAACATGAACGTGCGCCGACTAGTCGTCAAAGTATACCCTGTACTGTATCGGCAAAGCTATTTAATATGTGTCATCGCATGCCCTCGCGCGAATTCCTGGACCACGTCTTCGCTCAGCCTTCCATTTCCTCTTCCTCTACGAAATCTGGACTGGACAAAGTAGTGCAGAATTGGCACCAGCTGCACGAACAGTACGGTCATGTAGTTCGAATATAACCCACTTTCCGGTCTTTCACCAGCACAGACGCGCGGCGGGGCATCTTTAGATCGATTCGAAAGGACCCTGATGTATACGCGCCTCCGGCCGACGGTGCCTCTGATTCTGATCATGCACGCATTCGACGTCTGTTTAGCCACAGGTTCTCCGATCATGCCGTAAAACAACAGGAAGCACTCGCCCAGTCCTATGCTGATACATTCATATTCAAGCTGCGTCAGAAAGTGGCGGATGCTGCGCCATGAGGATTGGGACGACCAAAGGTTTTCAACCTTCCCCAAAAGAAACCGTTACTTGCCAAACTGAAGGAGAGACTGTGATCAGGCATCGTGATAAACGCACGTTGTGCCCCGTACCAATGCGTGAGTATGAGCGGCTGATGTATACATCATATGATACTAGCAAAACCTAGCATCCGAGCGAGCAGTCGAGCAAGTCGACTATGAACATCTGGCGCGATCACTTCAATTCCACCAATTCTCACTCAATAATTACCCTTTCAGGCGCCGCATATGATAGCGAGGAAGATGACCAGGATGAATCTGGTGAGACTGATTTCGGTGAATTGAGCTATGTGGAGATTGACCGCCATAATCTCGTTGTATCGTCATTGAAGATTGGCAGAGCTAATCATATCAGCTCTAGCAAAGGAGAAGACGAGGAAGATATGTATGCCCGCAAAAATTCGACAGCGAAACCAAGCGCCACTGCAAGTAGCAAATCGTCGCAACCCGCGGTCAGCCTCCCTCCCTTGTTGCGGCGCGACCTTCTCCTCCGGCGTTGTATTTGGCACGTTGCGGCTGTACCACGTCCAATATGTTAACAAGAAGAGCAACGCGAGCTTCAAGATCAAGAACAACAAGAAGTTCGAATTAATATAGAGAGGTCGTGAGAAGGGGGAGAGTGAGATCCAGATCAGCTCTGATGCACCGCTCATAAGATCACTTTCAGTAACCACGGTACGACGTTCACCGGCACGTTTAGCTGCAAATATACTGGCAAAGTGACCGTCAAGAGCGCCAAGATGTCTCATGGACATCTCCAGAGAGGCTCAAGCGCGTCGCGCTGGGAGCAGCTCTCAGAAAGTGCTCATGACCGAGAGTCACGTTCTCGCTGGGGAAAGTGGAGTTGGTGAAAAGTGACCTCTGTGCTGTGATATTACCCACTTTGCTGCAGGTGTTCCTCGGAATTCTACGCGGGAGTGGGGAATAAGAATGCTCGATCAAAATAGCAATCGATTCTTTTGTTCTTCCGAAACACAAACGAGCGTGACCTTTCCTCCCCTCTATCCACCCTCACCGCACCCTCATTCCACCATCTCTTTCCCCGTTGCCTTCCCGGAACCCTCTCCAACATTCCCAAACCTACCACTTACACTGAAGCGGATTGCACTGTGTCCCACACTTGCACTTACGAATATCGGTCTTGCACATCCCATACCCACCGGTACTCTTGCAGCACTCTTTGACGCTCTTGCTGCAGGAAAACGCGCTACCGCAGTTGCAGGCGCGGGCGGTAAGCTCGGCGGAGCGGTCGACGAGTGCGGCGTCACTCGAGACAAGGGCGCTTGGGAAGCGGGCGATGATGTCGTTGGTGTTAGCCTCGGGGATGGCGGTGGTGGAGGCCATAGTGGCGAGGAGGAGACTGAAGAAGGTGGTGGTGAAGTGCATCTTGTATTGCTGGTTTGGTTCGAATTTGAAGAGTGAAGTGATGATTTGGCTGTGGCGATGTGGTGAATGATTTTTGGGGATTCCGAAGGGTTTTTATACTCGAGATGCGGATCAGGCGGCTAGAGTGATCTGCTGTTTCTCTAATCGAGTCCCACTGTCCCAGATTCAGCACTTCGGTACTATCAGGAACTCTGTATTCGATTCATTTTACGGATCTGGATGCCCTCGGTTGGCTCACACGGCATACGCTCGGATACACAAGTGATACCACAGCAGACTATTGCGTGTACGAAGGTTCATATTTGGAAGATTGAGGCCCCCATCTGCAGCCTTGGAATATAAGTATGGGGCTAGGACTAGACTCGGGACTGAAAGCGGGCAAATACTGGCAGTCGAATTTACTACATGTCAGGATCTGCCTCGATGAGGAGATCATCAATCGCTCAACTGGATGAGCAACATCCTGATATTATCTAGTAAGCCATACCAACCTGCGCACTAAACTACTGAGCAAACTGTTCGAAGAATAATCGTGGTACAGTCGTGGGATGTTTTGGGCGACCTAGCACCTTTGTGGAAGGGGACAAGCGTAAGCTGACGTAAGGTGTGCCCAGACAGCTAGATTTGCCGAGACTTGGGCCGGTACCCAAAAAGGCAATAGAATTGTATTAAGGTATGCCTTGTATATAAGATGAGGAGTCGCTCGGAGTTCACGGCGTGAGGGCAGCGTGCTTAAGAAAGACCCACTCTTTTGCAGCACGTCCCACCAATCGATTGGCGCAGAAACACTAAGTGGACACACAGATATCAAAGAAACCATTCATTTGTGCTTCACCCGCCTATACTATTCAGAAGCCGCATATTGCGGGATAATTATGATACAAACGCGTTCAGTCGTTCCATCATTCCTTCATGAAAATCGTGACATACTCCCAATCATTTACTCCCTCGCTTCAGTAACATGGAGTCGAAGCGCCTTTTCCTTAGCACAGTGCGGACAGGGGGAGCACAATCACAATTACCCACACGGGCCAAGGTTGAGTGTTACCGGCACCATTGGGGCTAAGAGGCTCTGAGGTCACACCCGGGTAAAGTCCAGACACTGTGACAGAGCTACTAATGCCAGTGACTGTTGAATTCTTGCCCTGGAGCGCGACGGTAGTAGTCATGTGGACCATGCTGATTGTGCCGTCGACTTGGCTCTGTTGCTCCTCATCCCGACGCTTGGGCGGGGCCGCAGTTGGATACGGCGGTGAGTCCAAGGAGAAGAACGTGCCGTCAGTCGATACCGAGGGCTCAAGTGTGGTAGAATCGGGCTTGATGGTAGGGTAGTTTTCAATGTCGGTGATGGTGGATTCTTGCCCAGTGATGGACCAGGAAGTCTCCGAATCGGAAGGCAAAGAAATACCGTTGTCCGAGACTGGAGTCGTGAGTTGAGGCAAGCTTGGGGCGGGGCGGTCGTCCAGCGCTGTCATTGTGAGTGAAGCGGAGGGAAGACCTGGGGCAAGTTCAGGCACGACGGGTGTGATTATGGGGTCCATCATAGATGATGCCGAGGAGCGATCATAGCCTGGAATAGGTGGGTTGGGTATCGGTCCAGTGGCTGACGGTATGACCGGCGTGAATGTAGAGTTGATTACGACGGACCCAGCAGCGCCATCAGTCGACACAGAAGCTGCAGTCGAGGATGTATGCGATAGCATGTTCAGGTAGAGAGTCGACTTGGACTCTGTGACTGACAGCTCCAGCGTGAGTGTAGAGTTGGTCGTTGAGGATGCAGTAACGCTAGAGATTGACAGAGATGCTGCAGACGATTTCGTATGCGATGGCATAGTCAGGTAGAGGGTGGACTCGGAATCTGTACCAGATGACCCAGCAATTCCATCAGTTGACATGGACGCTGCAGCCGACGTTGTCAGTGATGGCATGGTCAGGTAGATAAGAGTCAAATAATTTGTGCCTGAAGAGATAGCCATACCATAAGTCGAGACGGAAATTACAGTCGACGTCGTGCGCGGCACCATGATGTGGTGCAGAGTAGAGTTAGACTCTGTGCCAGAGGAAGACTGTGGGACAACTTCCGGGATGGTGGTGTTCAACCAGATCCCAGAAGCGGCAGGTGATGGATGTAGAGGATTGGTCAGAATCAAGTGAGTGGGACGAAGGGGCCAGAACGGCAGGGCAGAATGAGAGCTCATAGTCTTGAGGACCGTAATTGCTGACTTTAAGGTCACGTGTACTGTTGTGGTCGGCTCTGGGTAATTTTGAATAGGCACAGAGGGCTCAGGGTAACCATGCTCGCCGGTGGCCCTGTCACATTAGATATCCTGTTCATGTTGTTGGAAAGAAACCACATGTGTGGTAGAGACTTACACCGCAGCTGAAGAGCTCACGAGAGGGTTGCTGGCCGAGATGGGAGTCTCGTCGAGAGGAGACGAGGTCAGTTGCTTGCTCATAACAGTCTTGGTGATGAAGAGCATCGACTTGCTTGTGATCATGAAATTTGTCGTCTTCTCATCGTCGCTAGGACTTTTGCTGTTAGCGTGCACTCATAGTCTCCCACTTGGGTTGTACTCACACAGAAGTCGAAGCCCCCGGAAATTTGCTCTCACCTTCATGCACAGTGACGAAGATAGTCTCAGTTAGCTGGACGGTCTTTGTCTCGGGACAGAGGTAGGTGAGACGGGTAGTTGTGCCCTTGATCATCGCATCGTCTGTGCAGAGCTTTGGGATACAGTCGCAGCTATCGAGACAGACCAGACCAGCGGTGCTAGTGGGAGCAGGAGCCATCTCCGCACTACGCCAGAACGACGTCGGGATGTCAGCTGCTGCACATGGCAGGGCAGCTGTGTTAGTCAGCTCGAGTTCTGTGGTATGCGGAGATGAGTGGTGGCTTACCCGCGACCACGCCGAGCACGATGTTGCGAGTGTACATCATGGTCAACAAAGCCGAGTGACTGCTGTTTTGTAAGTAATGTAGAGTCCCCTGGTATGGTTTGCCGTAAGATGATCGACAAGCGCGTTTGAAGGCCAGGCCCAATCCAATGCCAACAAGTACTTGCGTCCATCGCTGAACATTAGGAAAAGAAAAGGAGCAGGGGAAAGGGGGAGAAGCAAAGGCAAACAGGGGATGACTTACACTTGAGAGAATGACTGTGGTGAGGAGTCCGGTCGGAAATTGACAAGAGCACGCAGGTGAAGAGAGAGCTGGGAGAGCGGGGGGAGGGCACGTTTATATCAACAGCGTCGCCAGCAGACGCACTAGCGCGCTCTTAGCGTCGTCATAGCCCATCAATAAAGCGACGGTCGTCGGCCAGTGCGAGAGAGGACGAGCTCTCGTTGCATGGTGAATGGTGATATGTGACAGTGCGGCTAGTTGCCACCTCAAAACAGGCAGTCGCAATAGCAGCTGCCTGGCACTAAAGATTTAATGTCTATCACAGAAAAGCGTGTTAAGCCGGATGCAATCTGAGGTGTTGGATACAGTTTTATCTTCAGCTTATCATTTGTACAGACATACAAATCTCAAAAGAACTAATGGAGAAGTCGACACTGCCAAAGGCCTCACACAGAGATGTGTACAAAAGGCACAGATGATTCGAAGAAGAGGGCAACACATACCCGATCCGATCTAATCCCCATACAACTCCATCAGGTGATTCAGCATCTTCCTCTGCAACTCCAGCAACTCTCCCTTCGTAACCTTCTTCCCGCTCTCGTCGCCTTCATCGCTCCCATCGGAACGCAAGAACTCCGACCTCAACCCAAAGAACGGTACACCCAAGCCTTTAAGATCCTTGAACTGCAACTCCACCATCCTCTGGGCCGCCCTATACACCTTGTTCCCATACATCTCCAGCTCCTCCTTCTCAACCTCAACCGTCCGCAGCGGCGCAATTTTGTCACTCATACCAGGCAAAGACAAAACAGCGAGGTGCGTCTGTTCATTCTCGCGCTTGACGGCCTGTTCCTCGATGAGGCGCTGGCGACCAGACTCCCAGTCTTTGACGTTGCGCGCTTGGTCAGCTATGAGCTTTTGGACGGCCGGCACGAAAGCTGGGTTTTGAGTCGCGATCTTGTTGACGCAGCGGAGGCCGTGCTTCCATTCTGTGATTGTTGCTGGATCGATGGGCGATGGTGTCGTCCGGCTATTGGGAGGTGCTTGGCGGTTGGAGAGGGTGGTCTGTGGGCGGGCGTTGAGACGAGGGTCTTGAGACTGCTCGTACAGAATGCGCGTCTGCGATGGATAATGCGACGCGGGAGTGCCAGTTGACTGGGCGTCGAAAAGACCTTGGGGGTGGATTTGCTGTTCAAACGGCACCGGAGGGGTTGTAGTCTGAGGCAGGCTTGCCAACGTCGCCAGAATCTGCTCGAGATTGAGCTCCGGTGATAAGTTGTTGTCGGCCATCCTGTTCTATAGCTCTTGATGTGTACCCAAGCCGGGGTTGTTCTCAAATAGGATTATCGGGTGTTTTATAAGTGTGGAATGAGCGTTTGGTAGGCAGCATATGCAAACATGGCGCGTCAACCAAGAACATGGACTACGATTCATCCAGGTTCGTAAAACGGTTCTCGTTAGCTTTCTCGAAGCGGTGTAACCGATTCAGGTGCCCGAGTCATCTTGTTACTTTTCCTAGGCGCGTCGAGGAAGCAACGCATCGATCGAGGTAGTTGTCCAATCACGGTCCAACGTAGCGCCGGCGCCCGAATTGCACTAACTTTTGCTGCGTCGTTCGACCTCTCTAAGCCCCCTCTTCCCATTTGTCCTCCCCCAGTACGCTCCTTCTCTTCTCTTTAAGATGTCGAAGTCGCCGAAGGAGTCGACGCGCTTCACAGCGACGGGAGTGTGGGCGCACACGCGGCCCGGCGGCAAGGCAACGACGCTGCAATTCGCAGACCCAGCACCGAAGAACGAGACGCCACAGCAGAAAGTCAAGCGATTGAGAGAGGCAGCAAACCGCGCCAAGTTGGCGCAGGTCACGCGGTGGGACTATGCGTATATGTACGGCAGGATGGCCGCGGATGCGGTACATAGATTTACGGTATACGGCATTATTTTTGCCACGGGTATGGCAGCCCTTCCCTATCTTGGGCAATTGGTTCATAAGGATTGTGTGTGGATGCGAGCAGAAGCTGACAAGTAAAACAGGATGCATTGGTGTCCTCGCTGTCTTCTCGATAGGTGACATGGTCGTCTACAACCGCCGAAAACGCGCAATCTTCTTTGAAGACCAGGAACGCGAACAAGCCAAGATCCTCAGCATTGCCAGAACCGCCGTCGCAGAGGGCCGCGCGACCCCCGCCCAGGCCGCTCTTGTCGAAGGAATCGCAGAAGAGGAACGGTTGATGGATCTCAAGAAGGCGGAGCGGAAGGCTCCCTCAAAGATACTTTGGTGGTTGCACGGCGAATGGAACGAAGACAAGGCGCTGAAGGAGCAGAGGAGGCTTGCTGTTGAGGACTTCCAGAAGAAAGAGATGCAGGCCGCTGGTCAAGGAAGCGTAACGCAAGCGGTGCAGGCAGCGCAGCAAGCACGGTCCGACAACGCACAACCCGCAGTTGGCGGCCCGCTCGACCAGCAAGCCGCGAAGGCGACCGCATTCGCGGAGAACACGGTCAAGGGTGCCAGCAGCGGCTGGTTCGGATGGTTGGGCGGATCGAAGAAGGAATAAACCAAGAGCAGGGAAACAAAAGGACGGTAGTCCGTGTATCATATTGAACTCCCGGCATGTAAAACGCTGTGTCACTACTGTATTGCATCATGGCGTTGGGAAGCTATATTTGGTGTAGATGTCTTGGTTGGGTATGTTGACGTTCGTGTCCATAGTCTGCACCTGCTGCGCGATATCCAAGAACTCCGTAGTAAAGCAAACGATTCTGATCAAATCATGTCCCGTTACTGTTCCGCTGAGACGGGAATGTACGAGCGGCGCTGGCGGGCTCTCTGTGACGGTGTCAGCTTCCATACTTTACAGCTCATTGCACTTGGATGAATGTTTTGGAGCATACATACCTCGGCCCACTGATCAATCCAAGGCCTCACCCCCGCATAGCTCAGCAATCCCATTGTAGCCAGGATGAATATCCAAACGACCGCCTGATCCTTCGCAGAGTCCCTCTCTGCATAAAATCAGCTCTGCTTTCTCGCGTCTCCTCATACGCCACACAGGTCTACGTACGGAAGCAGGTTGTGAACACTTGGTCCTCCTTCACGCCCTGGCAGAACGGATAGCCCAGGCAGAACTGGCGATTGCAGTCGTTGCACGTCTTCTTGGTGGCACGTTCGCGGAGGTTTGGCGATGACTTCTGGGAGGTCGCGGGCGCGTCGAGGGCGACGATGGTGCTATTGCCAGCACATGTGCATTTGCAGAAGGAAGTTGGTGCTGGAGGGTCAGCTTGTTCTCCTAGCACCCTGGGTATATTGCAAGCATACTTTTGGCTAGGGCAAGAGAGAAGAGTGACAGGAACGCGAGCAAAAGGAGCCACGATGCGCGCTTCCGCATGGTCACGATTATCCGTAGCTCATTGACGTCTGTCGTCCAGCGGCGTTCACGATGGTTGCAGCGGCCCTAGCGCCCAGGGTTCTGGGTCCCAGCCGACCGGCGCTAGAGCTTTTGTTCGAATCCTTCTGCCGCTCGCTCACGACACCACATCACAAGCGGGCAGAGGCGCATATCGAGTATTGCTGTCTATGAACACTCGCGCCTGAGTCACCTGTTCTATTGGCGCGTAATATCCCCGCGAGAAAGCGTGCAACCGCAACAACCGCCGCGCCTCGATGCCCGCAACACCAGCGGCTACACCAAAGCCTAAGCAGAGGCCTGGAGCGGCAGCGCCGAGCACACCAACACCCGCCCAGCCTACCCCAGACGACAGGGACAAGACTGTCAGGCTGCACATCACGCCCTTCAATCCCACCCTCCTCAAAGCCTACATCCCGCCCTCGGTGCTGCCCGTCGCGAAAAACATCTCCTACCACACCCTCGAGACGTTCCCCGAGAAAGGCTTCGGCTACGTCGAGCTGCCCGCCATGGAGGCCCAGAAGCTGAAGAAGAAGCTGAATGGGTCTACGCTGAAGGGATCCAAAGTCAGGATCGAGGAAGCGAAGCCGGAGAAGCGCAAAGCCGGCGATGTTGTGGACGTCGAAGCTGAGGAGGCAGAGCGGGCGGCGAAGCGCGCGAAGAAGGAGAAGAAGAGGAAGAGGAAGGAAGACGGCGTGTTGGAGGGCGTGCAGTTACCTGACGAGCGCAAGGTCAAGCGCGGGTGGACCGAGGTTCCGGTGAAGGGCAAGAAGGAGCGGACGGAAAAGAAGGAAAAGAAAGACAAGAAGGAGGAGAAGAGGGAGCGGAAGAAGTCCAAGTACACCAAGGAGCCGGAACTGCTCTTCAAGGCAAAGTTGACGCCCGTCGCGGCCACCGAGGTCGCACACAAGGAGAAGAAAGACAAGAAGAAGAAGGACAAGAAGGACAAATCGAAGCAGGAGGTCGTCGTGCATGAGTTCGAGAAGAATACCAAAACACCCAGCTTCCTCAAAGCTACCGCGATATCCACGGACAAAAAGGGTGCAGTCGATTACGTGAATGACAAGGGATGGGTGGATGAGGAAGGCAACGTGATAGAGCCGGAAACAGCCAAGGCGAAGAACAGAAGAGTGCTGGAGCTCGTCGAATCCAGGCCAGATGCCCCCTCGCCAAAGTCCAAGAAGAAAGCCCCTGCCACACCCCCGCCCAACGGCTCTCCAGCGCCCAAGTCGGCAGGAAAGGACAAGAAGAGAGCCAAGAAGGCGACCCCCCCGTCAGAATCTTCAGAGCCAGAGGATTCATCAGTCGTATCTTCATCGTCCGACTCCGACTTTGATTCCGATTCTGAAGCCTCAGCCGGCGCGTCCGAACCCGCCTCTCCAGCACCCGCATCCACCCCAGCAAAAGCCAAGTCCAGCACCCCCGAGATCGCCATCACGCCCTCTTCCCCTGCCAAGAGGGAAATACACCCGCTCGAAGCCCTTTTCAAGAAGCCCAAACCCGCGCCCCTTCTTACGCCTTCCTCACACCCAACATCCACCCCCGCGAAAGGCCTCGCCCCAATCAACACCTCTTTCTCCTTTTTCGACGGCGAGCCCGACGCAGACGCAGACGTCCACATGGAGAACGGCGACGGCGATCACGCTGCTGTGCCATTCACCCCGCAGACCCAGCGCGACATAGAGTGGCGCGGTCTCCGCAGCGCAGCGCCCACGCCAGACACCGCTGCCATCGGGCGTCGGTTCAGCTTTCCGTGGCGCAGTGGCAGCCAGGAAGCTGACGACGACGATGACGACGACCAAGATGCCGACGTCGAAGCATCCGCGCAGCTGTCGAACAACACTAAGGCTAATGCCACGGCATCACAGCTTGCTGATGTTGCGGAGGAAGACGAGGAGGAGGTTGAAGGGGTCGTTGGTGCAGAGGAGGAGAAGGAGGAGGAGGGCGAGAAGGAGGAGAGCGAGTTTAGAAAGTGGTTCTGGGAGAATCAGGGGAATTTGAACAGGGCGTGGAAGAGGAGGAGGAAGGATGCGGTCAAGACGAAGAGGAGTGTGGAGAACAGGCGGGCGGCTGGGGGTGCGAGGAGGGGCGCGTGAGGAGTAGAATTAACGTTGTAGGTAGTAGTGTGAAAAGGTATTTGGTATTCTGAGAAGTTTAAGTCGTGTGCGGAATCTCAAACAGAACGAGAACGAGAAAACTTCGTCTAGGACATGTCAAAATCAAACAAAGGAGATGGGAACAACTCCTGCTCAACCTCCGCTCTCGCCTGCAGAATTTTCTCTCTCAACTCATGTGCCAGCTCCACAGCTGGGGTCTCGCGTCGGGCTGTTGCAAATTTGATGGCTCTCTCAAACTGTTTCTCTCCAAAATGCGAGACGAGGTCCGCCCCAGACCTCACCAGAAGCAACATCATATCCAATCGGCCGTATTCAGTAGCCGCTTCGAAAGCAGTTCTGCCATGAATTCTTGCCCGGGGTGCGTTTACCTGGGCCCCTTGCTCAATCAAGTACTCTGCGATTGGGGTAAATCCAGCCTTGGCTGCGAGCTGCAATGCTGTGAAGCCTGCCAGGGGTGCAGGAGGGACGTTGACATCCGCGCCTTTTCCGACCAAGTAGGGGATCATGTCCGTACGCCCAAGCTCTACGGCTGACTGGAGTGCTGTTCGCTTGCTTGTGCTAGTTGGTGGTTTGTTGAGATCCGCTCCATACTCTAGCAGTAGGTCGATGTAAGGTTTCGAGTTGAACAACACTGCACTGCCGAGTGGGGTATACCGGCAGGTCAGGTTCTCCTTGTCGAACATTTCTCTACACATATCCAAGCAGATTACTTCGGGATCGCATCCTGCATCAAGAACCGCACGCACTATATCCAAAGCATTTCCCCGCTGTGAGCCTACTACCATGGCGACGCCTAACATGTTACACAACGCCCACAGCTCATAGCGAGAATGAAGTCCCGAACAACCGTAATGCTCGCGCCACGGAAAGTCCTTCCCATTTGGATAAATCTGTTCGTCTCGTGAAACTCGTAACGCTGTAGGTCGTCTTGGAGGTAGCCTCTGAAGATGAGCATGTGGTGCCAGATAGCGAACGAGCTTAACATTGTACCCTTCAAGCGCGTCCACAAGGGCAACTGACAAATGGTTCGATTTGGACTTCCCGGTACGTCTTTCCTTTGCTTGAAGGATAGCTTCTATCGAGTTCCAATCTTCCAAAGATCCTAACTTCAGTATCGCTCTGGCATCGCAGGGCTCAGCGCCGTGGTCCAAGAGCTGCTGGATCAAGGCTCGGTCCTGTATTGCTGCGGCTGCTTCAAGGGCGCTGATATGGTCTCTTGTCCGAGGCGGGCAAGTTGTGCCAATGTTGATGTCGACGTTTAAAGGCACTCCGTTATCTAGGAGGAAACGGATGATGGAAGTATTGCGTTGTCGGATAGCTAATGCGATAGGAGCTTCCAATGGGATGGAGTTTTCAGGGTCACCAAGAATAGTAGACGCAGCAGACATTGGTGAGTCGGTTCCTATACCACTTTGTACTAGAACCTGGACCATAGCCAAATCCTCCAATTGGACTGCTTTCAAGAGGAGATCTCCACCGCTCTTGATATGTTGGGTGTCGATTCAGTCTAAGACATATAGGAGGATTTCCCGATCGCGACATTCCATTGCTAATAGGACGACATCGAGTATAGAGCACAAAGACTCATCGATTTTCTCGAGAAGCAGTGTAATCATATCCTTATCGTGTGATTGGAACGCACAGTGAAATAATTCCACAGTCGGAGCGGCTCCATTGTTGAAAAGCGCAACGCATATATCCCTATGCCCATTGCGTCCTGCTTCTACCATTGCGTCCGCAAAAGCACAAGCCTGGTAAACGTCAAAATTTCCATGGCCACGTTCTCGAAGAACACTGTCAGAGCTCTTCAGGATAAGTTCGCCGTCTTCGGGTTTCAGAAATGTTTGTAGTAAAGCGTGGTCCCCGATCCGAGAAGCAGCAACGATGTGCGCGAGTCTCGCGAGACCATTGTTTTCAGCTGCAGGTCGCTCATCAAATAAATACAAAGCTTCCGGATAACGCTCAAGTATAGCTGTGGCGTAAGGTGTTGTCCAGCCAAACTGTGGAACTCTTCCGGTCTGAAATATGGGATCCATACAATTTTCGCCACGTAAAGGAATAAGTTCGAAAGCCGAAGCACCTGCATCTAATAACTTCTTTATCACATCTAAACAAGCCCAGCCAACAGCCTCATTGAGGCACGATGCCGTTGCCCGAGCCCCCGCTGTTATGAGATAGTTGATGACAGACGTGAATTTCCTGGCCGTCGCAACGTTCAAAGCGCGCTCCATGGATATTTGTACGTCCACACGAGGCCACGAAAGACAGCCCCTTTGTATGTGTCGTTGAATAATTACATGGATTGTCCAGAGTGCGTCTTCTTCGGACAAATTACGAATAACATTAGCGAGCTCGTGTAACAATGACTTGGCATATCCTCATCGGATTGACGTAACCCACCAAGTAGCAGCTCTGAACAGCCGGGGTTGGGGCCTGGGGCGGCGTGTGGACCATAACCTGGACTACACGACCTGAGCCAAAATCTGGAAGCCACAGCGTAAACCCCAACTGAAAAGCCAAACCCTCAACATCACCGCCTGGACACCACAACCTGGACACCACAACCTGGACACCACAACCTGGACACCACAACCTGGACACCACAACCTGGACACCACAACCTGGACACCACAACCTGG